>NC_136820.1:31719723-32919723 GCF_951394365.1 Tetrao urogallus
GCTTTCGCAGCTGTCTTGCTAATTACACACAGATATTCTGTGTTCCCCCAAACCTAGGCTTCAAGGGTTTTGGAGAGATCATTTTTCCACCTTCATCTCTCAAGGCAGATGTTGCTGTTACAAGCCTTACAGAGAATGGTGGCCATGGCACTGAGGTGGCTATAAGGGAGGCTGCCTCCAGCTTCTCTCATTTTCCCCAGCTCAGCAGGAGTGGGGAGAGAATCATAGAATCATTAAGGCTGAAAAGACCACTAGGATCACTTGGTCCAACTGTCAACCCATCCCCATCGCACCCACTGATCATATTCCTCAGTGCCACATCTACATGTTTCTCCAGGGATGGTGACTCCAGCACCTTCCTGGGCAGCCTGTGCCACTGCCTCACCGCTCTTTCTGAGGAGGATTTTTTCCTGATACTCAACATGAACCTCCCCTGTCTTATAGCCATTACCTGTCATCCTTTTGGTGTTACCAGGGAAAAGAGGCCAACCCCATCTCACTACAACCTAACAGGAAGATAGGATGGGACAGCTCACGGGTTGAGGTGAGGACAGGGAGAATCTTCACCAATTACTGTCACAGGTGAAACAAAATCTTCTTGGGAAAATTAATTCATTGCCCATTAATTACAGAACAGGACAATGAGAACTACAGGAACAAACTGAGAACACTTTCCTCCCACTGCTTGGTTAAAAAAGCAAAGCTGCATCCTGGCAGCAGGTGCTTCGAGTCACTTGGATCTGCATAGGGAATGTCTTGGTCACTTGGCAAGTTGGCCAACCCCAAATCCAGCACCAGGGAGCAGCCAGTAGTCTCCTGCTCTCCCCATCTCCTGCTTGTGGGATTTCCCAGTAGCAGAGAGGCCCCAGGTCCAGCCTAGGGGCACAGTGAGGCCCCAGCATGGAGTGAGCAGGGGCAGGGTACCCTTGCCTTCACTGCAGCGGGGATCTGCTGTCCCTGAGCCTAGGAGTCGGTTGATTTTCCGAGCCTTGGGGACTATTTTTAGCTTGGTGCTGCATGACTGCCTTCAAATTATTTGGTTTCTTAATTGGAGGCGTTGATGCACAAGCAGAATGAGGGGAGAGGAAATACTAGGCCTCCCTGGGGACATCCTGCCAAGCTGGGGGTGACAGCAAAGCCGGGCGGGAGCACGTGTCTGGACCACCAACACAAGGAAATGAAAGAATTCCAGGGCTTAATTTCTAGTTTTCAGGTGTTTTGTTGTTGTTGTTGTTGTTGTTTTTTTTTTTTTTTTTTTCTTTTTCTTTTTTTTTTTTTTTCTTTTCGTGTTCTAATTGTATTATTGCACCCACTGCTGGCAAAGGCTGAAAATTGCATCTGGAGATGCTGCTGGTCATTCTTCCCATTTGCACAAGAATATGGGAACCTCTGGCAAGCTCTGAGCCTGTGAGTTATCTGCAAAGTTCCTGAATTTAAATCAAAGCTCTGCTTTGCAGCTTTGCCTTCAGAATGCATTAGTACTGAATTCTTGATCTGTTAGGTGTTTAATGGAAATCATCCCTGGAACAGAAATCTTCAGATTGCTGAATTGGCCAGAAATTAAGCCAGGAAAACCAATTTGTATGGTCTGGATAGTAAACTCATGTCCCAGTAAATACTAGTGCCTCTGTTCTCTGGATCAGAGCCCACTTCTGTTCCAAAACAGCTGCTCGTTTCTGTGTGACCATGTGTGCCAGGCAGGCTTGAGGAGCAGCTTAACTAAAGAGTCCACATCAGTATGAGAACAAAAGAGATGACTGAGGTTGCCCAAATCAGCTGAAAGCCATCTGTATGGTTTCTCAAAAAGTAGTATCTGACCAACAAGTGGAACAACTCCTCGGGGAGAGAGGGCATTTCCCCAGCTCAGATGGAGCAACCACAAAAACTTGGGGTTATTTTGACGAAGCAGCATGTCCACGCATTCGCTTTTTTAATTTGTTCAACTATGCAAAGGAATGGATATTATACCTAGGATGGGTTCATGGCTGGAGTAGGTGACCTTGGTAATCTCTACCAACCTTAATGATTCTATGATTCTACAGATACCCTTGTGTCCAAACAGATGTGTAACAAGAACAAGCCTCCTACCCTTCCTCCAGCAGATGCTCACAGCAGAACCAACTGATAAGATCATTGGCTCTCCATGTCCCCACTGCGCTGCATCCACAGGGCTGAAGGAAAACCAATGACCATTATTAATCAAACGTCCACTCTCTCACTGGGAGGATGAGCTGCCTGTGTCCCAGCACACATCACGTCCAACTGTGCCCTGCACTTTGGCACTCAGCAGCACTGCTGATGGAGTTGGAGTAGCCCCAGGGCTTGGAGTGGAAGTCTGCTAGCATATGAGGCTCTATGGGGCCATCAGCAGGACAGGAGATGCTCCTGCTCCTCAGGCTTTGTGAGCGTTTGACCTGGGAATAGCTGCATGCCACCAGGGCCACACTGGCAAAACGATCAGTAAACCAAGAGGAGCAATGTGCTCTCTTGCCCAGGCAGAGCAGGAGCCTGATTTCCATTAAAACCCCATTAAAACCATTATTGAAATGAGGTGGTCTGTGGACATTCATTATTGTCTGGCTGTCTCCAGTCTTTTGCCTAACCCTAACCTTGTCCCATGGCATTTGCTAAAGGAGGCTTCAGACTGATTAAGCTGCAAGGGTGATACCATACCTCCTAGGTCTAAAAACATGGAAAAAAGTTTGCTCCTGATACACAGCATAAAAATGACACTTCTAAGGGCTTTTTGCAATAGGGAAACTTCACTTTGGAGAGATGATTGAGATCCTGATGCAGAGGGATAGGAGCTGGAAGGGGAGATGGCAGCCTTGGGCAGAAACCAGGCCCAGGTATCCACAGACCATTGTGCTTCACAGGCATATGGCTTCTTAGATTGGAGGAAACAAAGCACCCAATGGGAGAAGGAAATCTAACTTCTGGAAGGTTATAATAGCTCCTTCCCAGCACATCTGCCAGCCCCGGTGTCAACGAAAGGCAACAAACACATGGCACCAATCCTGGCATGGAAGGATGTGTCACTGCAAGGAGGAGTAGGAGGGAAATAAAGCGAGCTGACAGCTCACATCCTGTGCCATAATCCTAGAAATTGTTAATATTTACAAAATTAACAACTGATATAAGCGACGACAGTCTCACTCCTCCTGGTTGTCATGAGAATATTAACAGCTACCACCCGCTCCAAACAGGAAAAATTACCCATCTCCAAGGCACCTGCTGCTCACACCAGCAGAGGGACATAAACCCCTCCCACCTGCAGAATGGCTCTGAGCAGTGCAGAGCACCCAGCGTTTGGGGCTGAGAGAACTCCTGCCCTTCTCTGCTCTGGGGCAGGAAGGAGGCAGTGGGAAGGATCCTCCCTGTACTTGCCCTCAGGAGCCCAGCACCTGGCCCAGCACAGCGGGACAAACCTGAGGGATGCGACATCCAGCAGCGCTGGCTTGGACTGCATCTCCAGACAAGCTGCAGTCTCATGTGAAAATGCGCCCCGTTTCGGTGTGATTTGATGACCAGATTGATGAACGGATCCTATGGTGTCATTTCCTTAACAGGAAAAGACCTGGCTAAAAACAAAAGAAAGATGCTTTTATTCCAGAGACTCCATGGGAAGCATACTTCCAAACTGACAATCAGCAAAAAGATAAAACTTCAGGATCATGTTGTTGCCTATCTCTGTTTTAAGTGAGAAACACAGTGGCAGCAGTGCAGCAGTGCCTAGGCTCTCAGAGCTGGGACTGTTTTCAATCCTGTCCATCGGGAGGGCTGTGAGGCAGCACAGGGTTAACAGACACCCTGAGCACAAAAGCCCTGCAGATGCAGATGCTCGTTAGGGTTTCAGGTGTCATTTTGCCCTGTCATTAGTAGGAACAACCAGTCCCTCCCCCCCCCCGCTCCCCCCCCCCCCCCCCCCCCCCCGCGCCACTCTTCACACAGACACAGTGTGTCAGTCTTTCAGTAATCCAGTAAAAAAATGTGTTTGTTAGGTTGCACTGTATGCAAAAAAAATTGCCAAACTCTTTCCAGTGCACCGCATGCAAAATCTAAATAGAGAATTACCTGTGCTGTTGTTTCCAAAGAGCTCCCAAGTGCTGGAAAGCTATGAAAAGCAAATTTCCTTCTCATAGGAGCGATTTTCTCTCCTTGAAGTGGCGTGTTCTTGGCTGTAGGAAAGGCTTGCCCACAGAGGCAGCCTGAATGAGTGCCCATGGAGGACTGGATGGCAAAAGAAGTTCCTTCCAAGGACCGTGAGCCAGCTATTGTTAATTAGGCCAATAACATATTGAAATATAGTGACTGGAGTAGGAAAGAGCTGCCTTCACAGAGCTCTGTGCTCATAACATGACTTCTCACAGTGTCCTAGGGCTTGTGGGCAGAAGCCTCAGTGTGACGGAACTACTCTAGCAGTGCCTGCAGGAACCATCTGAGGGACCTTCATTATTGGCTCAGTGCAGTAAGAGACAGCATCTTCTTTGAAAGAGTGGTTGGGCCCAGGGAAGAGGGGGAGCCACCATTTCTGGAGTTGTTCAAGAAGTACGTAGATGTGGTACTAATGGACATGGTTTAGTGAGCTGTATTGGTGGTAGGCAGATGACTGGGCTGCAGCATCCTAGAGGTCTTTTCCAACCTTAACAATTCTATGATTTTCTGATTCTGTCTCCTTGCCTTAAAGTACAGCAGGGAAGTAAATGTGACCCATTAAAATGAAACAAGTGTTTTTTAAATATTCAAAAAGCAACAACTCCAGAGAACAGATACATAACACCATCAAACTCGCCTTAAAACTGTTGTGTAGTTTGCTCTAAGAAGCTGGTTATCTTTTAAAAACACTAAAACATTAGCATGTTACATCCCAGATGATTTTCTTTTCTTCCCAACTCCTTTTATTCTGCCCTGAACCACTGCAGAACACCCATTTTGTTTTCTGTTTGTGAAGCTTTCTGCATTTCAGCTTTACATCTTCTACTCAGATCATTATCTTATTTTTTCATCTTCCTTTTCAAGAATCTTCTCTTTTCCCCATCTGCCACCATCTTCCATATAATATTTCTCCCTTTAGGATTTCTTTTATTCTTCTCATCTGTACGCTTTTCACTTACTCTTCCCCAGACCCCTCATTCTTGCTTTCTCTTGTCAAAACTGCATTCCTTCATGGGGGAAGCAGGGGGAAGGCTGGGTGTATTATTTTTTTGACTGTGAAAAGCCGTGAATGTTCCAATCGATACTTCAGAAATACTGCAGAGGAGAGTTTGCACGACTCTTTCCACATTTACAAAATTTGCAACAGCAGTTAATGAAAGTCTGACTAATCCTTCAAAATCAGAAGTGTATTTAAAGCAGTGCAATAGCTTCCCACAAATAACATTATCAGGCCTTCCTGAACAAGCTTTTATTTTTATATTAAGAGACCCTACTGCATGCTCTGAAGCCAATGCAGGTTCTGAGCAGCTCCCCTCCCTCTACACCCCAGGACCTCCAGACAATGGATCAGCCTCAGTACCACCTGTGGTTGGATTCAGCTGGATCTCCAGCCTGGTGAGAAAAAGCCACTCTGCTACCAAGCTGATGGCAGTCAGCACCCAGGTGTCCCCAGGGAGATGCCAGCAGGGCACAGGTCCCATGTAGGTTGGCCTGCAGAGCTGCTGAGGGCTCAGCTGCACCCCTTGCTGCTGTGCAGTGCCCTGCCCTCAGCCACAAATTACATCTCAGATGGAGTCCAACAGGTTAGTTTGAATCCCAGCAGAGAGGTTCAGAGGCAGCAGGAGCATGCTGGTCTTCAGGGCCCTGAAGTCAGCATACGTAAAACGGCCTTGCGAAAGCAAGGAAAGCAGGTATCTGCCAAGATAACAGAAGCTCAGTAGTTTTGGGATCTTCTGACATTTCACTGATCTTTTTTCAAGGCTGTCATTAGATACCCTCATGTTTTAATGCCTTCATGTAGATTTCATTGTGTGCACTCAAGCAGGTGGCCAACCCAGCCCCTCAATGGCTCTGTTTCACTTGGAACTGTTTTCCTAGACAGATCACTTAGGAGGTTTGGAAATCCTCTGCAGAGCCTGCAAAAGATAAAATTGACTGTTCCTGACAAGTTTATTATTTTCACCATTTTCCATCTGCCTATCAAGGCTGCCTCATTCTTCTGAAGTATCAAAGACCACTTAAAATGTCTCTAAAGCTTGAAGCCAACTTCCTACCCCTGCTTGCCAATTCAAAAAATCTGTTGCAAAATATATGTCAATACACTTATTCCCAGCCTAAGACATCCACTTATTACTTAAATGCCAGGGTAGCCTTGAACACCATCAAGAGGCTGGTGGTGGTACGAGTCTTTAGATGCAAAATGTATCATTTCTAGCATGAGATATTTATAACCTTTTCTACTCTTATTTAATACAGCAGCATTCTGGGCATGTTTCCTGGCTTGCTGGCCAGACAACATCAGAGATTCAGCAGTGGATTGCTCAAGTATGAAATCCATGGAAATGGAAATAGGGAGCAGGAAGGTCCCGACTGGAGCAATCCAGTTACGAGTATCTATTCTTGCTCCTTGAGTTGCTTGGTTAGATTTTGCTCTTGCAAGACTAAAACTGTTCGGAAGTCACTGTCTGTATTATTATTTTTTCCTCCCACTGATAAGACCTGAAGCTGTTTCAGATGTTAAACAATTTGTTGTTTAATCGCTTCACAACTGTAGCCTCTGAGCTTGGTTGTGGTGCGGGCTTTGTACAGATAAATATAGCACCTGTGGCATTTTCAACAGCCATTTGGAACGGCTCTTCAGTACAGCATTTTCATGGCAGAGATTAAATACATTATTTGGGTCTTCTGCTTTAAAAAAAATTGCTTTAAAAAATTGGCAGAAGTACCATCTTCTTCAAATGAGAAAGCTCACTTTCCCCAAATTGAGGCTGGCAATTGGCAGCTCTTTATAATTTTTTTTTCTTTCCTCTTTCTCTTCCCCTACTCCCTGGTTTCAAAATAACCTTCAAGGCAAAAATGCAGGGCCCAGCAAAGGAAAAAAAATTGAAACTGATTGAAAATTTAAAGTCCTTGAACAGAAGGCTTTAAATTTTAACTAACTCACATCAGAGAAAATGTTATTACATCCCTACGAAAGAAAGGAACACACTGCAGGAAACGGGATACATGCATTCTTCACGAACGTTGCTGTTCGGAAGTCCTACCGAAGAAATCAAACCACAGTACAAATAGAGACCTTTATTAAAATCGTTTGGAATAGTATATGAAATTTAATATTGTATAATATAGGTGCAAAACCCTGATATTAACAGGATGTGATACGTGTGAACAGAGGGCATTAACATATGTATAAATAGAAAAGCTAAAATGTGTTTGACAGTGATATATTAAATGGCTACATAAATGTGACCGTAATTAGGAAAGAATACCATTTTGTATTCTTTAAGCAGTATCCTCTAAAGCAGCACACACAGTAAATTGCTTTTACCTTTAGTCTTCGCTTCCTTACAATATGAGTAATAGGAGATGTGTTGGAATATTACAGGCACATGCAAAAGAAATGTTAAAGATATAAAACCAGAGGCACAAGCTGGAGACTTATTTGTTCCTGGCTGCTAGAGGCTTACGACTGATCTTCTTTGACTTGTCATTGTTCTTCTTCGGAGGTTCAGGGTTTGCTTGCATGTGTCTGCCATAAAGACTGCAAGGAAATGAGACAACATTTGTTATCAAACCATTAAATATAGGCTTTTGATCTGTAGCGTGTTCAATGAGACATATGGTTACTAGAAATAAAAAAAAAACAAACACGGAAGGTCATTACATTTATTTTGTCTCAATACACCGATTCTTCTGTCAGATCTCATGCTGCAGTCCATATTATCAGTTTGTTTGTGACTGACCAGAGAAACACCAGGAAGAGCAGGCCTTTGGAGCAATCAGCTCTGAATTCAGAAACTAGCAACCCTTCCTTGGCAGTTATGGAATTGAAGCACAGAGCTCTGCGACGACACATATTCAAGTCGACAATGACAAAAATTGGCTTGAACTGGAGAGATAGAGTGCCCTCTTAAAGCAAAGTGAGCATCATCCCTAACCAGAAAACTCAAGGGCTTGATAATGTGACAGAGAGCAATGGTGTCACAGCCTTCTTTGCTGCTCACACATGATTGATAGTACTGGGACAGCTACCAACACATCACTGCCACATTAGTAAGTACCACTGATTAAATGTTGACAAAGTATCCTACAATTAAGATGGCAAGCATTCAAAGCAGCACTAAATAGACTACATGGCTGAGAGGATCTTGCTAAATATCACACAGTAATTAATTTATGAGTAAACCTGATGAAACTAAATTAAAAACACACCAAAAATAAACACAGCTCAAACTTAACTTCTCTTCTTCGCACAGAGTGCTTTTTGAAGGCGCACTTTGTGGAGGTGTCTGTGTGCGCAGAAGGGAGCAGGAACAGGCTTTGTTTCTGCTCATTCAGCTGCACAAACACCCGGAACAGTGACACAAACACCGAAATCCCTCTGGAAGGTGTCCCCCTGCTAACACCTCACCTTTGTGCTGGGGGGTGTCTGCTCTGATCCCCCATTCAGATGTTGCCAATGAGGTTGGGCACTGGCTTCTACAACCTGAGAGGATTGCTGCCGCTGAAAAAGGTAAAGGTACTGGCCTCTCATATCACCCTGCTTTTGGCACTCAGCTTCTGGTGGAATTTCTCGAGAATTAGGACACGCCTGGGGCCTTTTGATGTGCCCAAGTGTGGCTCATTCAGTCCTGATGAAGCCCACTTGCAGCGCTCACACATCTGAGCACCCCTGCTGCAAACTAGGACTGGCTGCAGAGCCTTTTGCAAAGCAACGTCAGGACAGAGCCAGCTTCTCATGAATTGTTTTTTGCTTCTCCAGAAAGTGTGACCTGATAGGTAGCTCTGCAGTGGATAACGACCTGAGTGTGTATCTCAGAGATAAAGCAACTCTTTAGCTAAGTCACCTTTTGTACTTTGCAAGCTGAAATTACTTTCAGATGCAGAGGATTTGCCCTGCTTCTTACACAGGGCCTGGTGGACTACGTGGCCAACTTCACGCAAGAGATGTTGAACAAGGATTCAAAGAGACAGAGACACCCTTCATTTACCATGCTGCACAGCATGGCTCTGGTGGAGCTATTTATGGCAGGCATGGAGAGGTTGTAGCTAAGACTGCTGAAGCTGGGAGGTTAAAACCTTGCACCTGCTCTGAGCTTTATCGTGCAGCACCTGGAGGATACTTCAGCCCTGGGGTTCCTGGATTGCAAAATGGGATTAGAGCTTGCAGAGCGCTGAGGAGAGGCAGCGCTTGTTTTCACCTCCTCAGCAACTGCAGCGTACATCACGCTGCTGAGCAGACTGCTGTCAAGGCACACTGTGCCCAAAACAGCCCTGCTCAAGGAAAATACAGCTGTAAACTAAGACACTGCTTCACCTTACTGAACTGTTATGTATGCCATCACCTGCTGTCAGTGAGAAATCAGATCCCATTTCCTGAGGAACACAAAGAAAGCCCTGAACCTCCGTGATAACCACATGTTGTCTGTTAGCTAGAATACACGTATTTTCCTTTTTGTAAGATATACAGCCCCAATGGCACAAGGCTGTATTTCATCCAGTACAGCACATGTACCAATCAAATATCCGTCCTAAATACCCATCCCATTTTGCAAGACGTCAAGTGAACTGGGGGAGGGAAGACAGGGGAGGAGATGTTTTGGTATCAGGAAATACTATGGTAGAAGAGCACAGAAATATTTCAGCTGTCATTCAGAGAGGTTGTCTCCTCAGAAACCGATCCAGGGTAGAAAGAGTCCAGAGACAAGAAGCATCTTTTTCTCAACAATATGCGGCACAGCATTTGAGCCGCTGTCAGCAATAATTTCCTAACTGTGAGAAGTTAGCAACAGAGAAGTGGAAATAGATGGTGCTCCAATCTGTGAACCAAGAGTTAGTTAAACACTAAATTAACATTCAAGCTGCTTTTTGGCTCTGGAGAAATAACATTACATTGGAGTGTAATGTGAGGTTTTTCATATAATAAGAAGGTCCACACGAGGGACTTCAACAACTGAATTAATAGAGAATCCACACATCCACTGCATGCGAGCAGAACCTCCTCCCCTAGCAGACTGGAACAGAAGTCCACTGCTGCTGTTCTGCATCTTCAGTCTGCTGCTGCCCACAGGTCCTTCGTCCCATTAGTGCTAATCCAGAAAGGACCAGAAAGGCTTTAATGGTTTTTTTTTGCCCAGGTTCCACTTTTTTTTTTTTTTTTTTTTTTTTTCCCCTTGGGAAGCTTTATGTGAATTTCCCACTCAGAAACCCTTTGGGTATCCATTATGTCTCTCATTTTCTGCTTTCTCAGTGCAAATTTTCAAGCTCATGGACTGGCAGGGCTCAGATTAGCAAACCATTTCTGAAAATAAAAGGTTTGGTGGGACAGGTTCAGTCAGGTTCTGCTGACTTCATGAATGCTTTTGAAGTGGAAGAACTGACTATGGACAATTTTGAATCAACTAAGAAGTTCCAGTAAAGTCTCCTTGGGCAACATCTTTTGACTGTGAAGTGAGGCCCAGAGGCTGCTGCACGTGTTAAGTGATAAAAAACCCCAATTTTCCTGTCAGTACTTCTGGTCGCAGTTTTACTTTGGCACTTGCTCCCTATGATACTTAGCACTAGGAGTGCTCCACTGATTCCCTCTCCACCCCCATGCAAAGAGTACATTTGCAATAGTAGATCTACACGTGTTGCAGCATTTCAATGTTCTTTTTGCTTATTCTCAAGGCGTGGGCGCCCAAACTTCATCCAGGAGAGTAATTATTGGGTTTGAAATAAACAAATCAAAGACATCTACTTAGGTTTCTCTGGCAAAATTTCAAGTAAGTTTCAGCTGCATGATGCTGTCTCAGCTGAAGATAAATGCTTTACAATCTATCACAGCAGTCTGCTACGCAAAGAGCAAGGATCAGATGTATTTAGATTATATAAGCCTGCACAGACAGGGACTCTCTCTCCTGTGTTTGCACACATCAAATACAAGGAGACATATGGTGTCACAACAACATTTAAATACAATAATGACTGTGATAATGCTGCTGGGACCGAACTTGCCTTCTGTTACACTAGGGAAAAGAGAATTCTGGATTTCCAGTGAACTTCTAGTAGAATGACAGACACCACTTTTATAGCTCCTGAGGAGAAAAAAACAACAGAAAAAGCCAAAAACAAAAAGCCCTAATTTAAGTGATCCATACAGAGAAGCAACTAACCAAACTGCATGACAACCCCAAACCCTTTGGCTGTAAGAGGTGTGGAGTTCACACATTGCTCCTTCATGATTTTGTTACCTCCTGGAAGGGAACAGACACAGAAACCACAGCGTATATAAGTCACCGCCTGTCAGCCAAACTGTAACAGTGAATAATGCTGCTCTGCCGTTGCCACGGAGTCAAACACGGGCTGAGACACTTGCACACTGCCCTTGGCTCAGGTCAGCCCAAAACATGCCTGCTGACAGCCCTGCAACCTGGCTGATGGGCAGCAAGCTGCTGAGAGCCGGCACCTTGATGCAGCTCTTTGCGTGGTGAGACCCTCAACATTGGCAGATGGGCTCAATAAACAGAGAGCAATGCTGAGGCTGACTGACTGTGCCTACTGTTTTAAGGCAGATTGGTGAGGTAAAGGCTGTCAATACCTACATGGCACCTTCATACTTGGTATTTTGGAACACCATTGGTTGCTGAGGCTGGTACAGCTCCAGGAAGTGCACTGTGTACACCTCTCTACCCAAAGCCTGGGCTGATGAGTAAAATGTGGAGTGCAAACAAACGCTTGAGGTATTTGCAGTTTGCAGCAGCAGTCGGGAGCCAGTCAGCATAACCACAGCTTGCAAACTACTGAACCATTGTACAATTAGCAGCTACAGCTGCATTGCATGTAGTCTTCTCGTTGTGTTGAAGTGAAAGGGGAGATTAAATGCAAGTCAGAAAATGATGGAAATCCCCATATAGAGATTTCTGGTTGCTTTTTTTCCTTGTACCACATTTTTCAAAGCAAACTTCTCTCATGAACATAAATGTTTCTTTGTATGCAAATATAAACAAAATCTCCCTGCATTCTCTGTCTGCCCCACTAACAAATGCAAGCACTAAGGCTGCTGCTGCAAAACTAACAATATCAAGTGGGAAAGACACTCATTAAACTTCATCATTCTGTCTACTTTAATGATGCTTTTACTTAATAAAAATTCCCTGAGCAGTTGCAAGGATATTAGGCAAGGTCTTTGGTTATGTATCAGGGGTCTAAGCTGTCACTAGCAAGCATGCAGTTCAGGAGGGGCATTCCCAAGGGGAAAGAGTGAATACAGCTTTCTTGTAATAAATTTAGAGAGAATCAATAACCACAGCCTGCCACATTACTTAAGCACTTAGGAAAGTAGGTGATCCTTCTAAATTAAACTACAAATTGCTAAATGTTGCAATTTAGAGTATAAGCTCAGACATGGAGCCTTGCAGCGCGAAAGCATGCAGCCTTGCCACCAAATCTCTGAATTTAAAAATCACAAAGTTCCAATGTTGTCATTTTCAAAAACCCTCTTCAACACAATTTTCTCCAGTATTTCTCCCTTGTACAAGACAACAAACACTAGCTGAAGGCTGCATACTCCCAGAGATTAGTGAACTAGTGTGGATGAGCAAACTAGTGTAAAGTGTTGGAGGCACACATTGCTTTTCTTGAGTTTAAGCAGTTTGAAATAGGATCACAAGGCTCGCCATAAAAATACATTGCTCGTTCTGCCTGTAGGAGAGCTACAGGGTGAGTATGAAGAATAAAAAGGGCAGGTACACGTAGATAAGATGTTGGAGGAATACTATCTTCACATACATACTGCAAGCTGAGAAATATAAATAAAAGATCCCAGTGTTGCTCAATTTTAGAAAATTGGGTATTTTTTCAATCTTGGTTATTTACGGTGAGCTCAGCAGGATGGATCCCAAGCTCACCTGCTGAACAAGGAGAGGGAAAAGGCTACACGAGCCATGGCATCACAAAAGACTAAAATCTGAATGTACTGCAAGACTGAGACACTTAGTTGCTTAGCCTGCATTAGTTTCAACTCTCCAGCACTTTCTGCAAGAGGCCTTTGCCCAGGCAGTCTTTGCACAGCTTGCTGCCCCCATGGTGTGCTCCCCCTGCGACTGAGCCTGGCCTTCTCTCTGTCAGGAGCTGCTAACATATCACCTCCTCAAAAGCATCTTTTCCCAGGGTGGAGACAGATGCAGGAGTTTAATGTGCCAATGATGTACCCATGAAATGTGGCACTGATGTACCCATGAGGGGAAATAGGTTTGTGTGTGTGTGAAAATTACTTTGCAAGTATTGTATAATTTTGGTAGCTTACCACTGACTTATTTTTTTCTGTAATGTAAGTCAAACAATTTAAAGTAAGAGAAATACTTCATGGGTAAGTGAAACAAATATCCGGTTACCTTGAACACTTGGACTGCAAGCTGCTGTTTTAGGATTCTTCATAAAGAAGCACAGACAAGAGTGACTTGTTTTATTCAGCTAATTTTTTACCCCTTGTTTGCAAGTGCTTTGAGAGCAGATGGCAGCAGTGTCAGAGATGTTCATCATCTGAAGCTTTCTGTGAGTTCCTTCAAAACAAAAATCAGATTTGGCCTGTCATCTGTTTGTGTGCCAGCTCACTCTTCGTGCCCAGACACTCTGGTGGCACTCACTGTGAGCGGGGCAGGCACTGGTGCTTCTCCTTGCCTGCTGCTGGCTCAGAGTACCTGGGCCATTCAGCCTCAACACGCTGTACGGCTGCTCCAGCATTGCCAGGTCTGTGATGCTTTGCCTTCCTCTGCTCCCCGCTCTCACTCCCTAGTATTTTAAACTGGCTCAAACCTCCAGAGCCCCAAGTAATCTTTATAACCCAAAGCCTTTGAAAAGGTTACCCTGGCATCACCTTTCCCTGCACCCCCAAATCCTGCACGGTGCCTTTCAACGAGACTTTCTGCATCAGCAGACAGAGCTGGGGATCCCAGTGCTCTCAGATCTTCCTCAGCTGCAATCACCACAGAAATCTCACAGTGTACCTGGCTACCTCTCCACGGGTTGGGCTGTTCTGTCCCACCAGGCAGTGCCAGCTCTTCAGGGAAGAGCACAGTGTTGTTCATGATACTGCCAGGCCGCAGTTTGGCCTGGGCCACACAGGTGAAGAAAGGAACATGATGAGAGGAAGCAGCCTGTGCTCACTGGGGGCATATCTCACCCAGTATATGAATCACGGCATTAGGACACAGGCTGAAACACAAGCCCTGCTGAAACAGCCCACTTCAGTTCTCGTTTCTAGTGAGTTTCATTTCTAAGAGCACGATTCAGAAAGAAGAGATCAGGATGGGTGCAGAGCTGGCTGTCCAAGCTCATGGGACACTCAATGGAAATTTTGCTGACAAAACCAGCAGAGCCAAGAGTTTTCCAGCTTACCAAATGTCAAGGGCTGCTGCAAGACGCTCAGTTGCTATCTGCTGCTACAGATTTCCACTGACTAGGATGGACAGTAGGCAGCTAGCTGACACACACACGCTCACATTTAGGTATTTTAAAATGTTAGATGAAGTCTGCCCAGAGAAACCATTCCTCTGCTCCCACTTTGCATGCAAGCTGTTAGCTGCATTACTTTACAGACTCAGCTGAGTCATACAGCTCAACATTGACTTATTGTGAATTCCTGCCTAAAAAAACACTCCAAAGCTCAATAAGCAAAGTACTCCACCAGAACTCTCCTGTGGCTCACTGTCTTAATGACCCTAGAACGTGCACCCTCGAGACAAGCCCATCCATCCCATGTCTCCCACCAGCCAGACCTGACATCTTTGCACTTCACAATTGAATCCCACAGCACAACCTTCTGCCAGATCCCTCAGTCCCCATCTCTCCACTTTATAACTGCTGTGCCATTTACCTTCAGAAGAGAATCGGTCTCTACTTGCCATGTTTCTGATGCTATTTACCTACAGGTTACTGACAGAGATGGAGCCCTGACTACCTGGACCTCTGGCTTAGCTCAGAAGCTTAGCTCCATGTTGCCCCTCACAACAACACCATCAGTTCTGCCGTGACTTTGCAGCAGCCCAAACTGCAATTGTGAAGGGAACATGATCCAGAAAATACATTAGAGAGATATTTCAGAGATGTGTACGTGCAGGGAGATCTGAGCTGAAGTAACAGACATCTGCTTTCCTATAGGGCTAGCTGTTGCAAAATGATCTTAATTCTGCCAGACACGTGAGCTCTTAAAATGGTGAATCTCTACTTCTTTGAACTCTTGCACATTAAGAAGAATTTTATTTTTCCCCAAAAGGAATTCCAAGTAGCTGTTAGGCATCTCTTTAATTAATATATAGTAAAAAAAAAAAAAGCATTTCCTTATCCACTCTGAGGCCAGCAGCCTTTTGAAACAAGTACTTTAAATGAGAGGCGTGTTACAGGAGCACAGCTGGAAGCTCACAGAAACCTCACTCACAAGAAATGTCTTTTTTAAAGGAAAATGTATAGGCCAAGATTTGCAAAATTGGATAATGATCCTGTGCATACAACATTAAAGACCTTATACAAAATCTGGCTCTTGGCAGAATGGTTTTTGAAAGCACATGGATCACTGGCATCTGTCTTCTGAAAATCGAACCAACCCAACACACAACAAACTGAGCAACAAACACCTCTGCACTGCACAAAGGCAGAGCGATATACCTAGGGGTCCTACATGGAAATGTCATACATGCAAAGGAGAGGACATGCTTATGTGTGTATCTTCAAAAAATGAGATAAAGAGAAACACAAAGATTTCATTTAGAGACTCTATTGAGTTTATAAAATAACCCCCATCTAGCCCCAACAGAATGAGATGGCAGCTTGAGGGAACCAAGGAGAAAATGATTCATTTCTGCACCTGGACATGGTCCTATCAGACTCATTTACACAGAATTTCTCCCCAGGGATTCACATCTTTAAACAGATCTGGGAGGGCTGATCTCCCTTCTCACAGTCCTTTTCAAATGGATGAGAGAGCAGCTCAGCTTGCATGCACAGACCAGTCCATGGACCAATTCCAGGCATGAGAAACTGCACAGGTCAGAACCCCAAGTCCTATGGCTAAGAATTTCCACAGGCTTCAATGGAGAATTTTCCCCACCTATTTATGACCAGAAAAAAAAAAAAAAAAAACCAACACATTTTAGTGCTAGATAAAGGTATCGACTGCAAACTCTGAGAGCTGAGGCACACATTGGAACAAACAACATCCTCCATCTAATGAATGAAAAGGAATTAAGGGTTGCAAAATCTGTGTGACCAGGATCAGCCTCTTTGGCAAAAAAATGCAACAAGAAGGAAGAAGACTATTTAAGTGAGAAAGAAGCATGTAGCACTTACCAAAGTCATCTGTAGCATCACAACCCTTGTCTTTATGTAACATCATGAGCATGTAATTAGATAAATCAACAGTTTTCTCCATTTCACCAAACGATGTTATTGGGTCTATATTCAAGGTCACCTGCCTGCTTGCTAATCAACCCAGTGAGGCAGTGAACATGGTGCAGGAAACATACTGGCTTGCAGCAGTCACCTTCCTTGAGCCAACTGAACACAGTCTCCCTCACTTTTCTGTTACTTTAAAGTCGCTGTTTACATGGCATTCTTTGGGCTTAAACAAATCAGTGCTCATTTTCCTTTTTGAATGCTACACTAAGGGGATTGCTGCTCAGTTAAATCTCCTTGTATAATCTTTATTATTGATTTACTATATATATTTTGGTGTGCATCTAATTAACATTAAAGAAAAGGAAAATGGAGGGTAAAAATAGTTACGCGCAAACCAAGGAACTGAAGTTACTCTGTGTCTGGCCGGTATGTATTATTTTTTTTCTTAGTAACTAGATGTAGAGAACAGGAACTCTGGGGAAATACTGATACGTGGTCTTTTTCTTTTTCTTTCTTTTTTAAGCAAATATTGAAGTTCCTGAGTTAATTTGAGCCTGCTCAGCAGCACACCAAGGATGGCTGATTTCATTGGCAGAAGCAGGGAGAAGATTAAGGAGACCACAACTCTTCATACATAGGGTTTATACTGCTGTCCTGCTCTGCTGGATTGGCTCATGCATCCACTTTCATCACCTCTTCTAGCTGCAGGGCCAGCTGCCTCATTACTACTCAAAATAGACTAAAAGTCTGAACAGTGATGAACTGCACCAATCTAATCCACATGAACCACCACTCCTGAGGGCCTCAAAGGGAAAGGATTAGGCCCTGGTCCTATTTCACAACCCACTTGGGTGATTCAATACAAGAAACTCAAGCTCCAGGGAACCACGGATTATGGGATGCTCAGAGGGAGTCTGGGGGATTGAGCAGAAGTATTTAAGGGTAATATGGGACTCATGAGATGTTTAAGAGAAGGGCCAAGAGGGCGGAAAGCAGGAATCAAGGGAGACGGTAGAGAGCAAGTGCAGGGAAATGAAGAGGGTTCCAGGTGGGGAATAAATGAGGCCAGTCATGCATGAGCAGGAGGCTGGTCAGCACACTTGCTGAGCCAAACTCTGTGCCAAACCACCTCCATTTTGCCCTATCTAAACTCTATTTTCTGTTCTCGAGAGTGTGCATGCATGATCCATCAGCAAACCCCAGGCTTGACTAGCCTGTCTCTAAGTTGAGTCCAGTGCTAAATACTGGAGAGACAAAGGGTCTGGGATGTGCTTCCAGAGAGACTGAGGGGCTGGATGTTGGAGGCAGTGGGTCTGGAGACTTGATAATCTCACAGACCAAGATTTACGGAGGCAGATACTGAAGAGATCCGGAAATAGGGTGTTCTTGAGTATTTATTCCTGTGTCAGGCTATTGCTTGCCATTTCTGAGTTTGTGTGGGTGTCTGTTTGTGGTTGGCCATGTCTATACACTATCTGTGTATATAAATACTCCAAATTTGAGGTTAGTCTTGTTACTGTCAGGACAAGAGAAGATGGAAGAGAAGCAGCTGCTCATTGCTACTGATACAGGAAACCCCTGGCTCCTCCAGTCCACTGGGTTGAGCTGTTAAAAAGCACTACAAGAAAAAAGATGAAGAAATGGGAAAACTCACTTTTTTTTTAAAGACCATTATAAAGGGAAAAGAGTAAAGTGTGGAACTATGAAAGACCATTATATTACCACATCTGAAGTACTGCACATCACAGCAATTCAATTACACTCAGTCATCTCAGCTGGCTTTATTCAACTCATGTTGAATATACCTTCCAGGAAGGCTGTTCCAGGGGAAACAGCCTTCTTAGATTCAGTTTTTGAAAATATGAACCAGGCCATCATGGATTTAATTTTACCACCTTCCTTGTGAAATCTATTTCCAAAATACAGACCTTCACAAGCCCCTGGCCCACACTGGCACAAACACTCAAATGGCAGTGACCTTCCAGATGCTCTGACAAGTGCTCAGACAGGTCCACGAACACACAAAGGAGCAAGAGGATTCAAAGCCAATTTAAACATAGTTTTTGCTACTCATGTTAAAATGCTGGAAAGCCAGAGATCACACGCTTCCATTATGGAAGCAAAAATTACAAATATGTTGGCTTCCCAGTTAAATACTTCTACTGCAGAAGACCAAAGATGATCATACAGATATCCCAGAATAAAGTGATAGAGAACATTCAATTAATTTTCCAGCCAATTTTGAACGAAGTGTCACACCATTAGTATCTGGCAATCAATGACTACATCTTATGCAACTCTATCGTGTTTTTCCATGGCGATAATTGTGCAGACAAAGCTACTCTAGAATCTTTTCAGGTGGGACCTATGCTATGTGGCAGCCAATAATGTTGATGGTAACACTGCAATGAAAATGTCGCTTAGTGTAATGAGCAGAGATCATAAGTTAAGCCCCCAGCTGCCTTTCTATTGTTTTTCATTACAGTCTTTCTGGGTATGTTATGTTTCAAAAGTACTCAGGGAATTACACCTAACTAGGTGCACTAGTCAGCTCTTTATTACTCAGGCCATATGGAAACTGAGCCATCAGCAAACAGAACCACAAGAGGTACACAAGACTCTAACATTTGCTTTGAATATTTATCTTTTTTTTTTTTTTTAATCTTGTCCTCTTTCTTAAAGATCTCTTCCGTGAAACAGACTTATCTGCAGTTGGAGGGAGTTCTGAAACAACAGGGAAAACAAGTAATATGTTTTCATGCCACCAACACCTTGAGAGAAGGACTGGGCTTCCTGGAAACCTACTGAAACCAACTTGGTTACCAGAAACTGAGTGTTATAAACTCCTCTTTTTCTGATGGCAATATTTTTCATTTATTTGTTCTCCACAGTGCTGGATGAGCTGGGTGAGACATGATATGAATTCTTATCCCTGCTCCACTTCAGGCTTTTCCAGTGGCTTCCTTCCCCCTTGCAAAGTAAGAAGTTGGCCATGCCTTTGGAAAGAAACAGTTACATCTTTTTGGAAATAAAAGCAATGGACATAAAAGAGTAAGTTCTGATGCCGTTAAGCGTATCGGTTTTCTGAGCTGCCTTCAGGCTGTTTCAAGACCCACAGAGAGAAGCCTTCTGAAAGGAGTCCTTCTTCCTTGATGCCCACTTCAGTGAAATGGCAACATTTCACTTGATTTTGGTCACAAGAAAAACAGTATAAATTTTGCTTCTGATGTCAGTGGGTGCAAGGTTTGGCCCTTAGTGCCATGTTAATATGTGCATGACAACTGAAAATCCAGTAGTGCACACTGCATGGGACAGGATTTCTGTGAGACAGCCTCATCGCAGTCTTCTTCAGAATCACCTACATTTCCTATTTCAACACTCTGCCGAGCTTAGAGAATGTAAAGATCTTCTGGTTAGCAATTATGATAGAGATTTCATAATGATCTGTATTGTAATTACTGCTAGCAACTTGGAAAATCTTGGAAACTGTGCCAAACTCTTATTTGTGATGCTAGTCAAACAGCCCATTCTTGATCATTTAAATAATCTACAATTATTGTGAAGTTTTTCAATGCAAGCAAATAGGCATAGAGCAGCTGCGGTACTGCTCACAAACCCCAGACTTCACAGCAATACCTGAAGAACATCTGCGATGGCTATGAACACTGGAATGAAAACTTATTTTCATCAAGTGTTTGTAATAGCTAGGGGCAATGAGTCACTCTGTAAATTCCTTAATGCATGCAATAACCAAAATAGTTTCTCTTACAAGGAAGGTAGGTTTATGCATACCAGTATGATGTAGTTTTGCTGAACACTTTTTGCTGTAGGTAGGCAGCACACATACTAAATTGTTGGTGCTTACACATGGTCATGAGTTAAAGAAATAAATATGGAACTTAAAAAAGGCCAGGAGCTACTTTGCTTGGTCATCAGATATTTGCAAAAGGCGCCCACAGGAGACTTGAATGCAAAATAAAGCAAGGGTTCCATCTGCTTCTGGGCAAGAGAAAAAGGAAAATGGTGCTGAAACTTTGTACTATTACTCAGAGGATGGTGAGGCACTGGCACAGCTGCCCAGATTGCCATGGATACCCCATCCCTGGAGATGCACAAGGTAGAGATGGATGGGGCCCTGGG
This sequence comes from Tetrao urogallus, assembly GCF_951394365.1. Taxonomy (NCBI): domain Eukaryota; kingdom Metazoa; phylum Chordata; class Aves; order Galliformes; family Phasianidae; genus Tetrao; species Tetrao urogallus. The sequence continues at coordinate 31,740,391 of NC_136820.1, forward strand.
TAGCCTAATCTGGTGGGCGGCAGGCTGGCTGACAACGGTGGGTTGGAACTGGATGATCTCTAAAGTCCCTTCCAACTCAAGCCATTCTACGATTCTATGAATGCATGTGCTACAGCAACAATGAAGGCAGAAAAAGTGCAACAACAGAAAGCAGTCACTAAGCTGCTGTCTTGAGTGACAAACTGCAGGACACCTACTCTGCATCTTCTTTGAGCCGTACTGGAAAGTGCACTGCAGAAAGATAAGATGTGATCCTTTGACTGACTACTGTCCTTACCTCTTAGTTTCTTAACATTCATGCTACTATCATGGTTGCAAAATCCCATCCCAAACATGTAAGGTAGCAAACAGGTGCTCCCTTACTTGGGAAAACATCCTGGCATGTGGTATGGAGCAGATTTATAAGAAATGCCAATGCAGAAATTGGAAAAGCAAAACAGAAAAAAGATTTGTCAACATCTCTCTGTCACTGAGAAAGTACTTCATTAGTTTGTCAATTGCACAGTGTCTAGAAGATGCATTTATTGACAACTCACTGCCAATCGATTCAACATCTATATAAAGCTCATCTTTTGCAATGAGCACGCTGACTGACATGCTTGTGAGATCTACAGAGAACTAATAGCTTTAGTAAGCCTCAAATTGCTCCTATTCCTAAACAAAATGAAATCAGAAGTGGTGAAACCCCACCAACATCTCAGCAGCTATACCATATCACTGCTTACAGCACAATATTTTAAAGTAAGATTCATTTTTGATACAATTCATAGGTGGATTATGAATCTATGGTGGATAAATGTCCTTATATAAAATACTGTTTCCACTTCTGTAACTGTTCATGCTTACTGGATTACTTATGAAATAGAGCTGGCATTTTCTGCTCCCCCCATGCGGTAAGAAAGTGCTCAGGATAAGAAACACTGTGCACCAACCAATAGCTTGGCATGGCCAGTCCCCCAGTCTTTGACCAGGTTATGGCAATGCTGCAAATGGCTAATTGATCCTGCAGTGGCTGTGATGACTGACAGCCACTTCACACAGCCAGCAGCCTTCCATCAGCACACACTCTCCTAACCTTTACTTGCTCTGCTTTGTCTACCTGTTTTATCACTTCATGATAAGGCAGCATCAAAGGCAGCAGGAATAACCTATTCTGGCATCTCCATCTGGCACTATATATCAGAATTGTGCTGCTCTGGTGGATTAGTTTCAGATCCCTGTTGGCAGATCAAAGGCAGCAATAATAACCACAAATCAATTCCTCTTTATGGCCTAAAACATCTTCTCTCTTATATGGGATGCCTAATTTCTTTACCACTCTAGAGCCCTTATAAATACTAACTTTGCCTAGACACAACAGTTCTGTGCAGTTCTTCAGGCACTAGAGAATTTGGCATCAGTGCTTTTGGAAGCTTTCACCTGTTCACTGACAAACAAAATGAGCATCATCAGTATCTAGAGGCTCATCGAGATTGAACACTTCAGTCTCTGAGAGTCACAGAGCTGTTTGGTGCCAAAGAGAGGGCATATAAAAAGATGGCTTGCTTCCTTCAGTCTCATCTTGTGTAATTTATTGCCCAGTACCCACTTCTGAGATACTGCTGTACTCTCACCGAAGCACCTGGCTGCTGTCAGCTTGTTGCTCAGCACTCTAGCTGACCACAGGATGCTTCCAGAGCACGCTCCCCTGCTGAGCCACCAAACTGTGGCTCCTAATGGTGTTGCCAGACAATTTACCCACTTGATCAGCCCCTACACTAGGAAATAGGTTCCTCAAGAAAGGGGATTCATGAGGTTCATGATCTACATAGCTGCTGCAATATATGGTGGACACATCTGATTTCTTTTCAATTTCTGTGCTTGCATTCCTGAGAATGCACTTGAATTCTGGGTGTTCATGTGTTGGGCTTCAGTTAAGGATGCTGAGGGTTAAAATATAACACACTGGATATGATTTAGCTCTCTGCCTGGCTATGCTTTACTGTCAAAATGAGATTTTTGTTGCAACAAAAGCAGCTTTCGGTTGTTCCCTCTCTGTAACATCTTCACAGTGACAAAGACAAAGCTGTATTTACCATGATGTGGTCAGGCAGCTCCCTCAGACTGAACTCACACAAAGATACCGTGGCAAAAAGTAGCTGTACCTTGGATTTGACAGCACAGCAGCTATTATGCTGTGAGAGATATGCCTGCATGGGCAGTGAAGATAAACTCTTGCCTTTATCTTTCTTTACATCTTCCAGGCTGATACCTTGCAGTTTGAACTATGTCTCGAAAGTGACCGCAATATCACCTGAAGATATCAGCAGTTCAACACTCCTACATTTTTCCTAAAATGAAACATGGAGAGAGGCAGTGAAAATCATAGCTGCTTAAAGATCAATGGAAATTGTCAAGAAAAATAAATCAATTAAAGCAAACAGTCAGAAATCCTTTGGTGCTAAAGCAGTCTGCAAAGTCCAGAAAGACCTACTATTTCAGGGCTCATACACAGGGCCTCAAAGATCATTTCATCCTAGAATTCTAGAATACAAATGTAAAGGAGCTTGATATTAACTTTTTAAATTACTCAGTTATTAAGATACAGTTCCACTTGATTGACTGTTTATTGCTGACTTTTTTTTTTTTACTATACACAAAAAACTAGAACATTGTCTCAACATATGGAAAATGTGGATAGTACATATTGCTCATAGCTGCACATAATTTTAAGAACTGTAACTGTACTATTTCTAGATAATTTTAAAACTATGACAAAGATGCATGCTATTGAAGAAAAATGGCAAGGCTATAAAAAGTAACATGGTTTTGAGTCAATAACGTACAGAGAGTATCATTTTTTCCTTAGAGTATGATTCTTTTTTACATGCTAGGATAACTAGGAAGTCAGAAATATTAAGCAAAGATCGAGAAAAAAAGACTATCCTCTTCCTCCCCCTCCCATACTGAGCTTAGGAAAGATCCTAAAAGGAAAAAAATTAAAAGAGGCAGTTTCTAAGACAGTTCAATAAACCCTGGGGAAGGCCTAAGTGTCAAATTTGCCTTCCTGGTAGCACCTAAAGCACCGCTACTAAAGCAATACAATAAAGTTTATGAACTTGTCTTTACTGCTACGTAATTTATCTTTGAGAAATGGTTCTGTGGCAAACAACAGCTCTCTATGAATCTCTCTGGGATTTCAGTGGGCTGCAGTTTTTATCACAGCAAGTAAACTGGATCAAGATTGAATACCAAGCTGAAATATGTATCACATCTTTTTTTTTTTTAATTTAATGTAAGATACTTAATTCAGAAGTTAGACACTACTATACTCAAGTAAGTGTTTTCTTACGACCTATCCCAACCTTCCAGCTAAAGCCTTTTTGGAACACTTCACTGAAAATCAGAAGAAACAGTTCAGAATCATTGATATTTTTCTATTTAAGAAAGTTCCCACTTTCTTATTTTTTTATTACTTCTCCATATTAAATCAAAACAAAAGAAGCCACTGCAATTTGAAAATAAACTTACCAAAAACCTAACCACCGCAAGCAAAGGTACGCTGACTTCACTTCTTTACTTGGTCTAATGACTGTAGTATAGTTTGCTCAGACCTTTCCTTCAGATCAACAAATTGACATGGTATGAATCAAAAGGTGTAGTTACACAGAGGAACATGCATGCATGTTGTATAGTAAACTCTCCATTACCGCTCAAAGCCCAGGAATACATGCAAAGCTGACAAAAAGAACGGTGAGGAATCAGTGTGATGGAAGAGAGCCACATTACAGAAAAATGGTCAGCTTGGGTTTCTTGCCAAAGAGATGTTAGAGCACTGTGTGTAACAGCTGTGAAAGAAAACCCCAGTGCATCCTGGAAAAAAAACAACAACAACATTGTGCAGAGGGACTGACAGCCTAAGAGCACAGGAAGGTTAGTTTTCATCCCTGGATGTTGTGATCCTTGGCCAAGTGGCATTTCTCAGTGTTCGTTTATAACAAGATAATTTCAGAATGCTGGATTATTTGATGAATTCCCACATTTTAGGGAATGTCCTAGGCAATTGGCAATGTCATATTGATTTTGGTGAAAACAAGAAAATGAAAAGGGAAAGGTATATATACACAGAGCCCGTGAGTTTGTGACCTCTTGCATTTAGTTATGCAGCTGCCTCAGACATCCGAGTCTGTCGGTAATGGTTTATAGATCAAATAGCCAGGGGATGGCTGCCATCCTTCTTACCAGCATTAACAATCCCCTTCTTCCCTCCCGTATCCTTGCAGCTCTTGCTTCCAGTACACTTTAGAAATGCACATACTTGGAACAAATTGCCTCAGGGAGAGGCAGAAAGTAAGAGCTAGGCAGAGGATGGAAGAGAGGAAGGAGGAGCAATGAGGACAAAAGAAGAGTGAAGGGACACACGCATTTTCATGCAAAGAAAAGCAGTTGACCTTGGCATAGGAAAAAGAGGACGACGGTGGCATACTGCAAGAAACATACACACATTTCTTACCTTGGTGAAGAAAAGAAGCATGGAGTGAGTGAAAGAACAGACGAGAGTTCAGATCATATTAATTCAGGGAGCCCTTATAGTGCAGGACAGAAAAACACGGGGGCCCTTGAATGGCAAGAGGAACAAATCCCCCAGACACTGCGGAAGTTCTCCTTACTCTATGGTTTTCAGTACCGTTACTTCAAGACCAAGAACATCCAGTATGAGCACAGACTTCAGGAGACCCTTTCCTGTTTAAACATACATGGTGCTTGTCACTTTTACACATTATGTGACATTAGGTCACATTAGCACCATTAATGAAAAAATAAATGTTGCAAAAGGAAAGTACTAGCGTAGTCCATGCCAAGGACATTAATTTAAAAAATGCTTTTTACGTTGTATCAGAACAGCCATATATCTTGGTCTCGAGCAGTTCCTAGCCCTGTCCTGATTCCGATTCCACATTATAGAGACAAACTCTGTCCTGACTCTCCTTCCATGATTAATTGACTTGACATCTTTAGAGCTGGACTGGACCCACTTGATGGGCTTCACGTATTAAGTAAAAAAAATAATTCTTATTAAAGCAAAATGAGCTTTTTGGTGCAAATCATGGATAGTAGCTTCAATCTGAACTATAGACACAAGACAGAAAGAAGTCAGACCACAGTTATTCCTCACAGTTTCCCTGGCATTTTCAGAATAGGAGAGGAAACAAGCAAATGCCCTGCCAGGAGAGGTGCCAAGGGACACTGTGGGAATGACCTGCACAGGCAAACACACTGTGGGTCATTTCCAGGCAAGGGCACTTCTCCATTCCCCTGAGCGACGATGCCTATCCCTCATGGCATGCATTGCACTACACAAGGCGCCGCCTGCCTGGAAGGACTCTTGCACAGACATCAGATGCTAACTGAGCATTACTGAAGTCTGAGCTGATATTCTCTTCAAAATTCCTCCGTTCTCCACTTTCTTGGTCACTATGGCAACAACCACCATCCTGCGAACAGCACCTTCCAACTTCTCGTGCACTTATTAATCTCAGCCATTTTCAGAATTGCCTCTTTTTCCTGTACAACGTTTCTAAAAACGGAGTTTTACTCCATGCTGATGTCACCAAAGCTGTGGCACGGTTCCTCCACCTCGTGCTGCAAACCCACGGCTGCCCCCAGTGCGGTTCCACGCATGGCTATGGAAAAGAGACAAAATCACAAACAAACACAGAGCACATTTTGTAGGTAATTCCAAGTAGACCAGACACAGACAATGCCCTTTGCTGGAAAATGCTGGTTCCTGTGACCAGCTTTCCCTTTTAAAAGCTGTCCCTACCAAGTAAAGATGCTGAACATCAGCTGCAGACAGTCAAAATAAAGGCAGCAAGACAAGGACAAAATAGCAAGGCTTTACTCCGAGCTTGATCTTTTCCAAAAAACACCTCCCTTACTTTCTGTTCTGTTTAACTGAGCCACAACTATAGCTTATTATTTCTTACATTATATCCATTCTGTACTTACATTAATCCTGGCCTGGGAGAGACACAAGATATCATTTAACTTGACTCTCTTCTTTACTATATTCTTCAGATATTATTTCAGTGAAAGAACTGGTAATTTTAGATCAGATATTCTCACACCCTTTCTCAATGATTTCTTTGGAAATTATTTTTAGTAAGGAGGAGAGCACGGCTGTGAGTGCACTGTTTAATTCGGGCAGAACAAAGAAGCAGAGGCCATGGGCTCACAGCTCCACGATAAAATAACGAAATAAAACCATACATTTGAAGGCAAAAAGATACTTTTTTAAAGGAGTCCATTAATTTCTGCAAACATTAGTTTAATAGCACTTATGCATATATGTATGAAAACTCCACTGCTACAGTGGGAGATCTGTAACATCTCTCAATACATGGGAGAAAACATTTATTTTCAGAAGGAAAGAAGTCCTTTTGGTTGAGGCAGTATATAATTTTTCACAGACAAATGTGTTCATCTAAACTCAACCTACATGTCTCTGTGCCTTATGCTCAAATTTTCTCTCTCTGCAGTCAATACATTAAGTGCTGCCTAACTCCCACCTCCTAAATTCAGAAAAAAAAAAATAAATCATTTTTCCTTAAAAGAAAACATCCTTTGAAATAGAATGTACACTTATTGCTATAGACTATGAATTAGAGGCTGAAACTGGCTATTGGTTAACACTACCCTGCTACACTAATCTGTGAAGCGTTAACAATGTTTGGACTGCTGCCCTAAGGAAACTTTCCCAAGTAGAGGGCAGGGCATGCACAGTGATCCTCTAGAGAAGGCTCCAGAGAGCACAGCTGTGCTCCTGCAGCACTCAGAACAGGTTGGGCTTTTGTCCTGTTCTGGCTCACCTTTGCTAAGTGGCAAATAGAAGGCCAGCCCACAGTGCTGCCAAGGGTTTGCACACTCTCACGCATCTACATAAATGCGAGATCCTGCAAATGCTACATTCTGGAAAAAATATTATTCAAATGTTTTGAAGGAGTCACACATCTTAGCAACACAGCGGTATTAAAAGAACAGCAGTTTATCCAAAACAGATTTGGTGAATGCAAAAATAAAGGAAATGCAGAGTCCTAAGAAAAGAACAAATAAGAAAACGTAACTTGGGTTGTGAATTTGACTTTTGCCCATCATCCCTCTCTCCCAAAATTGAACTGTTTATGGAAGGAACAGGCAGCGAATAGCTTTTTATATCCCATTTTTTTCATTATTTGGTGCTTTTGCTAAATTCTTTGCTTTTCTGCTTTTGCTGCACTTCCTCTCTACCTCTCCTCTTTGCCTAAACAGCTGATTCTCCTCATTTATCTTCCCTGTCGAGAAGTGGAGCTGTTCCTATTTCTAGTTCGTAAGCCTTTGCTTTCTTACTGGTCTTTCCTCTTTACTACTTTTCTGCTTTCTTTCTTCCTTTCCACATTTTTCAGCACTTCATCTTTTTTTTTTTTTTATTATTTAATATAGGGTACTCATCTTTTCACTTGTGCTTTCTTTTTGCTTCACAGGCGGTTGGATCTGAATAGCAGGGACTCAGTTTTGAGACATTTAATAGAAAACTGAATGACTCCTTAATATTTTCCTCAGCAGATGGACAAACTTTACACAGAGGGGATCTGTATCTTAAGATATTTCCTGGAATCTCATAAAATTGTTCCAAAAATCAAATTTAAGAATTTAAAAGAATTTCACATTAAACATTTCATATACATCTTTATGGGAACTGCACTAAGCTCCCATTTTTTCCTTAAAAAGTAAGTATGGAGTAACAGTTATTACTGACATCTGTCATATTTTTATAGGTATTGAATACCTTTATAAAATTCAGTAGCGGCAGCAACAGATGTAGCATAAAACACTGTGAAACAATCTCCTTAATCGAGCATCCACTAAGTAACACAGCTTCATCACTGACAGTCATTGAGTAACACAGGAGGCAGCTTCCCAGAAGGTACTTGCTGCTGTTATATCAGAGGTAATTAAACTGTAAGGTGATTTATTCCTTTTCAGCTGTGTACCTGAACTTCCTAAAATCATTAATGATACTTCATGAAAGGATAGCAGATAAAGGACGTAATTATCCCCAACTAAATTATGTTTACAATACAGACACGGTCACAAAAATTCCAGAAAATGCCATTTGTTGGCAAAACATTCATAAATTAAGCACAAAGGATGTGCATCTCCGTTGCACTAAGGGTAGAAGCACTGCCATCACATGCATTGCCTCTTCCTTCCCTGAGACTGACAGCGGCTTTCTGACAGCAGGCAATATCTCTAGGCAAGACAATCTGCTTACATAAAAAACAGTTTTGCATTAATCCTATTGCAGCATTATTGATAACTAAAGGAAGCTGCAGACAACAAAATAGGTATTTTTAAATAAATAAGGTGCCTTAAAGAGTGGAAAAATCCCTACGTATAGAAATTCAAAGGAATATCAATGTCTGACATGTTTTCCCCACCATATTAGCTAATCCAGCAAAAAAGATCCTTGGTATGTCATTTGCTGATTGATGAGCACAGAGAGCTGAGACCCGAGCACAGAATTTTATTGCTGAAGACATTTTCATCTGCAGCCAAATCACCAGGGAAACACTTTGTCAAACAACTTCATTCTGCAGGGAGATTTTGTGACAATATTGGCAACTTAAGAATTTGTTCTGGTTTTTCCAATAGCGTCTACCTGCCCTTGCTGAGAAATATTTACAGTAACATCGCAATTCATGCAGATGTCCAGCTTGAGACCTGGGAACAAGTGCTTCACATTTCTTTGTGATATCTGAAAAACAGATAAGTTGAAAGCTCTATTTTTTTTATACATATACATATATATGTATATATACGATCCAATATATTTTTGGCAGTGTTTAATACCAATCCCTGTACTGTCATAATAACAACTGATCTTACACTGAGCATCTGCAGAGCTACAAATTGTTACTTGTTTTCAAGAGCTCAATCATGGTTTAGTACTCCCCCCCCACACACACTTTTCTGCACCTAGGGGAACTGAATCAGACAAAATGATGCTAACTTTTATACCATCAGGTTAGGCAAGATGATAAGCTTCCGCTGAGATACAGTGGGTTAATATACCCAAACTCATATCCTCTGTCTGCTCCTGAAATTGCTAAGGAACTTGAGTCCTGCTGATTGTCTTGAAGCCTCTAATTATTTTCTGTGTTGAATGAAATTCCCAGGTTTCACAATTTTCTTCTGCTGCAATGGCAGCAAAAGTGACCTCTATGAAGTTTTCCTGGCCAAGTAACAGGCACTCAGTGTTCTCAGTGCCTCAGTTATGCTGCCCGCAACGGGCTGAATCTGAACATCTAGAAATATGGTGCCCAAATAGGGGTGTATGCATAAATCAGGCATGTTTCCTTTGTTCACAGGAAAACATCAGAAAACAAAGAAACAGCCAAACAAGACAGTTTATGAACACCTGGCATGTGACAGAGTGGGGGAAGGAAGAAGTGTTGCTATTTTTTTTTACAGGTACATGTGGAAGCACACAGGTGAACTTCCAGCTTCAATTCATGCTACAGGTAAATTTCCATCCCTCGCATTCAATGGGGTGAGATTTTTTTCTTGAGATTCTTGGGTTAAGCCTTACTTATAACTGTGAATCTGAAAATAGAGGTTAACCTGAATAACAACAATTTTTCCTAGAGAAATTTCCTTAGCTACTACGATGCCATTTTTGTCTGGGCAATCTGCCAGTGGCATCCTTACACTGGCTAATATAAAGGACAGGAGATCAACTGTTTAATACTAGCTGCCAGTCAGCTTTCAAATAAAAAGGCTTTCATCTAGCACCCAAGCCTCCATTGCCACCATTCCTATCACTGCGGGATCCACTCAAACCCCTGCTGCTGCCCATCTTCTGATGCTGTCCTTGTGTCATGTACAGAGATGCGTGCTTTAGAATATAAAAAGCAGTGCACGTCACATGTACACTGAGCAAAGATAACAAGCTGAAACCTCTGAAGAGTTTACCACTAACTCTGCAACCTTTTTTGTTTTCCTCTAAAGAGCTGATAGTTAGCTCTCTGAGACATTTCCTTGTGACTTATTTCCCTACAAGAAATCCTCAGGTCAAGTCCAACATCAGACAAATCATTCCATTTGTTTCTAGATATGTTTTGGCAGGGATGAAGGCTGAAAGATTGGAGGTAAGATTTTAAAATTACTGCTTGTCATACCTGCTGTTTCATTTGCTCTTTTTTTTTTTCATAAAAGCTGTATAAAGAAAAGACACACACACACACAAAAAAACCCAACACAAATACATTCGCTTGAAGAGTTTAACATAAACAAGTGCCTGGGTCTCCTCTTGGCTAAATGACAACGTGAGCAGAGTCAAGTGCCTACCGCTGCCACCTGTGACCACTGTGCCTTCCTGCAGGACAGCTGGGTTCCTTCTGGCAGGGGACAAGTCCCCAGCTCTCCACTCCTGCCATGGCTGTGAAGCAATTTTGCCTCCTTTTTGGCTGCACATGAGCTTGCCGCATGGAATTTGACTGATTATCCCTAAACATGAAAATGCAGTTATTTTCACACGTGCAACTAAAACCATCTGTTAAAGAAACGTGCTCAAAACTTCACTCCAACAAATGATGTGCAAGTCCTCTCCAGCGTGCATGAGTTCTGCATGGATGGAAGGGCTCCAGGCTGACCACCAGCAGAGGTTCCTGGCAGTCTGGAGACCAGGAAGCTTCAAGGACTGCACAACAGACTTCTCAAGGAGCAAGGGTTATGTGGAGCATCACCCAGATACAACAGCTGCAGCACAGGTGTGAAATACCTTTCTGCATCTGAGGTGAAGACACACCTGTAAGTACCTGACATGAAAGGAGATGCTGCTGGGCCATACTGTGGCCTGATAGTGGGCAAAGAACTGAGGAACAGACTGTTCTCATCACTGGTAGAAATAATTCCTCTCCGTCAGGGATCCTCAGTCTAACATTGCCAGTCTTCTTCCAGAAAACCAATCTTAAACATTACTTTCTTGCATCTTTGCTGTGTGCTCTGTGTTGTTGTTGACACTTGGCTGGTTACCACAGCTTGAAAGTTCAAATGTCACACAAAGAAATATAACTCAGACAGCAGTGCAGTAATTCCAACACTCTAGAACTCAAGAGAACACAAGGACAGGCTCACTGGATGCTGTGTCCCACAGCTAGAAGTGGAAAGATTTTCCTCTTTCTACCAGGATGCGTAAATCCAGCTTGCTACACACACTGTTGTGCTCGTGTGACACGTTTACAATTTCTTGCCTTGCTCAGCAGTAATGATCCTTCAACTCTGCTGTCAGATCAATGCACGACTTTCCTCAGGACTCACTGGAATGCTCTGCACTGCAGCATCCAAACCAGGATCCAAACTAGGAACGGCTGCAAAGAGAGACAGGAGCCTGTTTGGAAAACCCTTAGATTCAGTCACTGAAAGGAGGCATCCCTGGCTCCTCACACATCACATTGCAGTACAGCTTTCCTTCGTATCATCATGGAGAGTTTTCTGAATGATTGAGATTTGTTCCTATCCCTTTCCCATCACCAGGCTTAACTTTTGGCAAAGCGCTCACCTCACCTGGGTCTTTGCCACTGGCAATCAGGAGGCAGCAGGAGGCATCTAAGGCATTGTCCTGAGTATGTTTTGACAAACTTCACACGGAAAGCACACCTGAAATAATTCATTAACAACATAAAACCTGCTGCTTTTTACTTTCCCTTAAACACAAACATAGCTACATGTAGCTTGATTACAAAGACCTGAAAAGAAAAACCAGAAACAAAACAAAACACTCAAGAAGCGGCAGCTAAGCTGTTACTATTGGCTGACAAGTCACTCCTTGCAGAGCACACAGAACACCTTTCTTTCAGACAAAAAGGCATTGAGCAAAGGGGCAGAAGAGAAGGGGTTTGGTCTCTCTTTCAGTCAAGCCTTCTGAAACATGATTTTAGTAACTACATATGTGGTCCTTTTCTTTAATACTTATAAGTTTCAGTCCTCTTGCTCTATTCAAAATCGACAGCTGTGAATTATTCACATCACCTTGATCATAGGCACAGGCTACATAAACAAGAAATCATGTCTATTTTTAAAGTATTATTCTTTGGACACAATTTAGAAGTCACTTCTCAAGAATCTTCATTTTCACAGCTCAGAATTCTTGATTTTGGAAACACCTTCTTCTAAACATCAAACACAAGACAACACATGAGTCCCAAGTACAGTTTAACTGAATTGACACTGAGTATTTCAAGCTTGTTCTCTCCGAAAAGAAAAGACATGACACCTTGCAAAACAATGGTAACGTTGCTCCACCTCAGGAGGCTGAGACTCAGCTTCTCCAAGAAATGTCAGGAAGCTTCAGTAGGAGTGCTGCTATGGACTTACTATCTAAAAACAATGTTTACAGGGCACAAATGATTGGTCTAAAATGCTTTGGTTTAGTTCTAAAATAAGGCAGCTTTACAGTAACTCAACAGAAATGCATAAAATCTCATAACAGCAATTTATCTTTTCTGATCTGCTTTAAAAGAATGCAAATACCAGAGCACTGGAAGGCATCCTCAACTAATGTGAGAACCGGAGGATGAAAAGGAGCTCCTCACCAGGGTCCCATTGCTGAGGGCATTTACACAGTTAAAGTCATAATGCAGCAAATGCAAACTCTGCATTTTCAATCCTACTTCAGAACTATTACTTAAGCCTGAATATACTGCTGTCTCCATCTGAAAACCAGAAATAGAATGAAATTAGAACTTCGTACTTATTCATGAGTTCAAATTTAAGCAATTCTTCTTTTCAGGATTACAGGCTTGATTCTTCTCATTTGCTCACACACAGAAAATGAGTAATTCTGCTATGGTCAGTGTCAGTACAAGATAAGGAAGAGTTGTTCTTTAACCATAGGTCTGCATGGCAGGGAAGGTGTGATTCCCAACCACGGCAGCACAGACAGTGCTTCACAAGCAGTGAAGAAGCTGAGTTACAAGTTTCAGCTGCACAAGACTGCTGAACCTTATGTTGTTGTATCTTTACTGTTATTCTTACTCATTAAAGCTGGCTCAAAAACATGCTGGCAGGCTGAAGATCAAACGTTTCTCTGAAGCAGTGACACAGCCAGTTTGAAATTAGCTCTCTTGAGTTGCCATAGGGCTCATCCTCGCTGGGTGCAAGCTGGAATGGCATGCTGGAGCTCTGACCACTCAGACCAGTCTCTATAGTACTTTAAGAGGTTAAAAGGCAGTGGATTTACAGCATATATTTTTACACCTTACCTTTTTTCTTTTAATATTCCATGGTAAAAGATCTAGCCTTTGACATCAACTGTCAAGACTATAGTCAATAATTTGATGGATGAAGTGACTGCAGTGATAAACAATCAAGTCCACAGATGATTCAGAACTATTACCCACAGAATCAAGTCACATCAGTGATGCATGTTGTATAAAAGATACCAGAAGATTATATTAAAATTCACGTAAATGTCTACAATGAAGTTTAATTCTAATTAGCAGGATACAAGGCTCAGATGTACAGATATGAACAAAATTAGACAAAATAAAAAAGCTGTGAAGCTCTCCCTTTTCTACCACAGAAAAGACTGGTAAAAAAGCCATGGATATTTCGCAGCTATGAGTATTAATAATGATTTCCCTAATCCTCTCACTTTCTCCTGAGGGAACATTTTGTTCTCTTCTGGCAGTGATAACTTCATTGACAGGAAGGAGTACTCTAACTGCAAAAGGCACCAACTGCTTCTGAGGAAGGCTCGGCCACCAATGGGTACCAAAGAGTCCGGGGAGCGCCAAACTTGAAAACTTTTGTCAAAATCTTGAAAATGAACACCAAAACTTCACACCTATTTGAAATGAGACAGACTAAGGAACTACTGTGTTTGCAAGAAATTTTATCTGGAACTACAAAGCCAAGATAATAATACAATGACACCTGTCAAATTGGATAGGCAATACATTTCAGAAACTGAAGACTGACACAGCAGCACAACATGCAGAACAGCAGAGCAAACATCAGTAGCCAAAAGGCCAAGATCGCCACTGGGGATCTACAAGTGAATATGCAAGTAACAACCTGCCTCACAGTTTTTCTCACTCTTTTCTTGGAATGACTGATTTTTGACTTGCTGCGATCTGAGTAAATCCCACCAGAACTGAAGAAAGTTGTTTTGCAAAGCTTGAAACCCATTACACCTTTGCAGAAAGGAAAGCACGGGGAGGCCTGCCAGAATAACACAATAGAGAATGACCGAAGAACTTGGTTTTACCAATCTCTATTCAAGAATAATAAATGGCTCGGGTTGAAAGGAACCTCAAAGATCAAGGAAGAATTAGCAACTGTGTCTTCTGAGACAGAATGGTAAAATGAGCTCTGACCTCAGAGCATGGGGCTGACCTGGAGCATCAGATCTACCATTAATACTCTTTGATGTCACTGGCAATTATTTTTCTTAACCGTGCATCTTTGGAATACAAGAACTCCCTTACCAGCCGTTAGCAGGATAAAACTGAGATACAGAAGGCCCCACTGAGCCAGATGTTTCATCATTGGAGAGGTCCCTTTGTGATCTGACCTGGGCAGTATGTAGATGTGTGCTGGAGCACCAATAGGTCTATCAGATTTCAGCAGCCTGTGAGTGATGAAAAACCTGTAGAGGTCCCTCCACATTACACCTGCTTGCCAACCCAAAACCTCAGGTGAAGCACCTTTCCACTCCTCTGTGCTCCAACAACACTCTTTGGGAACTGCCTCAGGGAATTCCTCGGATGCTTTTCATTACTTCTGTAGTTCTCACCTCATTTAATTTGGCAAGGCTGTAGTGTTACATGAAAGGTCTTGGAAAGTTTATAAGTGCAGCTTCTAAATGATCTGTATCATGCCTCTAATGTTTGAAAACATGCATTCTATCTTACATAAAAATGACTTTTCCCTTTTGTTTGGCTGTTATCAGCATGTTTTAATCACTGACAACACCTGTGTGGAAACTAGCCATTACCCCTCAAAAACAGTGAAATTACTTCATTTTTCTGCCAAGAGGACTTCCCAAAAGCCAGCTATTTAGGCAGCTTATAGCCTGCAAGAAACTTCTCCAGCAGGAAATGCAAGACTTTTTCTGTATCAGGATTTCATCTGTTTCTCTGAAATACCCCAATCAGTACTTAAGAATGAGGTAATTTTTTAATCAAAAGCCTATTCTGTGAGCTGTCTGCCCTGAGGTCCATCTCATTCATCTCTCCAGACACGGGTTTTGGCTTTCTCTTACGAAGAGGTTAGCAGATTGCTGTAATTGGATGGCCCCAAATGCTTCAAGCACTGTAACAGCAAGAAACAGAATCTAGCTTGTGCTCTGAGCAATAAAACTTTTGCCCTTAATAAATATTGCTAAATATGTGTTTTAAATATTCAGAGAAAAATACGTTATAAAGACTTAATCCACTCCAGCTATGAGGAGATCTTATCTAGTATTCAGGCTAAAGCTGTCCATATCCCACCTCTAATAAGCTACAACATATTAGCATGACTAGGATGTCCATCTTTCAAACATCTGTGGACTGCTATGAACCTGTAATTAAT
The DNA here is from genome assembly GCF_951394365.1 of Tetrao urogallus. NCBI lineage: Eukaryota > Metazoa > Chordata > Aves > Galliformes > Phasianidae > Tetrao > Tetrao urogallus. The sequence continues at coordinate 31,755,985 of NC_136820.1, forward strand.
TTTCCTCCCCTTATTGCATTACTAGCAACTACTTCTGCCATAGAAGCATGGCCCCTAACATTTCCTCCTGTTTTATTTGCAAGCCTATCTGCTCAATTATTTTCTAAAATTACATCCTCAACATTTACCAATGAGAAAAGATCTCCTTACTGACCCTTACCCTTATGAAACGTGTTCAGTGTTTTTCATCACCAAAAGCCCACATCTGGTTCTCTGTTCTTTCTTTGGCTCATCTCGTCTTCTTTTTTTAAGAGGATTTTTACAAAGTTCAAAGGTATTCCATTATAATTACTATAATTACAACCTGCAAACAACTTTCACCTGATCATTCACATTAAAACAGACATGTCCAAACTACATGCAAAGCTATGTGAAGCGTCATCTTTCCAAAAGTATATTTCTGTATGTGAAAACATTATCAATGGTCACATATCCCTACAAAATGGAGACTTCTTGGGCAAGAGTTTCAATCTGACTTATGTTTTTTTAATTCTAAAAATAATTGAAATATCCACAGATATTTTTGAGTATTTATTGAGATTTAACAACGAATAACCAAATAAGGGTAAATATGTGTCTGTGATCTATGATGGCTGTGGGAAAGAAAGAAATTATGTGAAAATCTGTAACTAGCAATTCAGATGAGACCTTTCAGTATTACAAACTAAGCCGAAGCCTTCCTTATTTTAACAGAACTGAATATATCAACTCAGCAGTGACAAAAACTCCTTTGTTATCTGTTGATACCACTCACAGATAGGAACGTCTTGTATGGCCCAGCACAACACAGCAGTATCCCAAGTTATGTGGAGTGCAGGGAGTTAGTCCCACAACACCCAACACTCTGCATCAAAGACACATCCAGACAATGTCAGCTAAGCCCATAAATACAGTGACTTGCTGAAAGGATAACAAGATATCATCTCTTATTGAATCAGGATGTGCTGTGATGGATACTCCAAAGAATGATGGATATGCTTCAGTTAGAGTGCGAATTTCTGCTAGACATCCAAATATATGAGGTTGATCTGAAAAAAATATTTATAGCCTTCAAATGAAACACAAGTGTTATATCAAAAGCATTTGCTATATAGCTTAACCCAGGCAAAGATATAAAAACACTTTAATGTGTCATATTTTAAAAGCAGATCTTCCAGAAAAATCCAGTTATCCAAAATGTTTCTATTTCCTGATGATAGAATTCTGAAGCAATACATTAATCAAAATTGTGGGACTGTTCCCACAATGTGGGGTTGTTCTGTTGGTTTTTTTTTTGTTAAGGGTTGGGTCCAGTAGTGAAGTAAAATGGACAACAGATTTCATTAATTAAGTGATACAATTATACACACAATATATTCTTTTACATAAGTGTTGACAAGAAAAGAATAAAAAAAAGATCACTGTTACCCAAGTGCGAATAAAAAATGTAACTATATAACCAAAATCCTGAACCAGAATTGCCTGTCACAGCAGAACATTATTCTGTAGGTCCGAGGGACAACTTTGAGAGGCATTTGTCACTGAGCTGATTCACTGGAGCTACTGAACCAACTCATACAGAAGAACTGTTTAAATTAGCCCAGCTACAATACAACTGGACTGAAAGAAAGATCTGCTTGAAGTGAAAGGCATAGGGACAGAAGAGGGCAAAAAAGGTTTCTTAAAAGAATTAGAACAATCAGCTGGGATTCCTTTATGAAGTACAAGTCAGAACTTTCATGGAACAAAGGCATGCAAACACCAACGAAGCATTTTTCCTATGCAAAGCCCTGATCCAACTAACATTTATGTCCTCTGTTATTTAGGTGATGAGGAACTTTACAATGGATTGAACAAAGGATGCCTCGTTAGGAGGAAAAACTTAATGACAAATATCACTTCTGCAATATTGCATCCTTCTAAAAAACACCGTCTTTAAGTCTAACTGCAGGTCTAATATATTTACTAGAAACTCTGCCTAAAACCTGTGATTTTCCAAAGCCTTGCTTTATGATTGCTCCTTTGCTCAGATAACGTTTTTCAGCAGGTTCTAAAATAGGTTGGCAGTTTTGAACATAAAAACTAAACATATCTCCCACAGCATCAAAAAATATAACCAGAAGATAAAAGCACTTTATCTGACTTTTAAAAATACAGTGTGGAGTTACAAACTGGGAAATGTAAATAAGAATCGGGGCCACTACATGTTGTTAAAAGTAAACTATTTCATACCTTTATATGGCAGCTTTGAAGCTTCTATAATTCTGTCAGAATGGAGAGTGGTTTTATGGATACAAGAAAAATATTTTTGAAGTTCTAGGGGTTTCCAAACTTGCATAAAAAGACATAAGCATACTGAACATGTGCAAAAATGAGACAGATGAAGGCCCCTATTCTATGTAAGATGCAGAAATAGTTGCAGTAAAGTATACAATTCCATGAACATATCATCATAGGTAAACTAAGCTATGAATGCTCACGTGCTGCTCCTTTGGGAAGTGCCTGTGCACGTCTTCCAGCCATGCAGGAAATGGAAGATGGCTTCTGCTGGAGGAGCACATCATTTCTGGATACAAGGGTACATTTTTGCGGGGCTTGTGGAGCAGCTGGCATGCTGCAGGTTCATGTGATGGTGTCTCACCCTTGCTCCGAACCTTACTACTCAAGTTTAAGGACACAGAAGCAAACTTGAATCACCGAGGTCTTAAAAACAGCTTCCAGCACCAAAAGTGAACTAGCCCTGAATTAATCACACCCTCTCAGGCAATGTAGTGGTTACAGAGTTGTTCTGTGTAGACTATGGGTCAACAACCTTACACAAGGGGCATGTCAGACTGCTTGTATAAATTCCAAATCAGTACAAACTCATGAGGTACCACGGCATCTCAGAGAAAAATAGGGCTCTCCTTCTACCAGCAGTATCTATCAGCCTCAGAAGAACCACCTCTTCTCAGAGAAGCACCTGGTGAGCAGCAAGTGCATATAGTAGTTCTGTTCTCTCCCGTTCTCTACATCAGTGAATAGAAAGTTTTTCTGTCTGTAGATCCTGAGGTGGATCCAAAAACATTAGTATTATGCCTTTACACAGAACACAAGCACTTGGGCTGCATGCAAGGCACCTCCAGAGGACAGAAACAGAGCTTCTTCCCAAAGGTAAAAATTATGCCTGAGGGGAAGTGGTGAAGCCAGAGCTACTCACCCACTTTTGGCTGCTTCATGCAGTTATCACCAGCAGGTCAGGAGACCTGAATTCCTCACCTCTCAGTGCTGATCAGGCTATACTTGGAGTGCTGTACCCAGTTCTAGGACCCTCAATGCAAGAGACAGCTGGACATTGTAATAGGAGTCCAATGGAAGCTACCAAGAAGACTAAGGACTTGAGTACCTCTCCCTGCTCACAGCTGGGGAGTAGGAACTCTGGGGAGTTGGAATTTTAGGGTCTCTTCCAACTCAAACAGAGGGAACAGCTGCCTGGCACAGTGGCCAGCCAGACTAACCATAACATAACCATTCTGAGATTCTAACCCCAGAATCATGAGGAACAGAATGTAATGGAAAACATTTCTTAAAACACACTCGTTCATGTATCCCTGAAGAAACACTGAGTGCTATGGACTGCAGGACCAAAGGAGCCTTTTTTGACACAGCACGACCACTGCCTCCTGTGGTACATCTTCTTCTGTCCCAGCAACCCATTTCAGAGAATTTGTGCACCAGGATCACATTTACTGTATTTGATTTAACGTTCCAGCCCTTTGCAGACATTTCTTCCACCGGTTTCTCCACTGCTTCTAACAATGTGAGTCTCCATACCTTAATGATGTGCAAAAACAAGCAAACGCACATCTCCCATTTTCCTTCTGTTCTAAATCTGACTGAGGTTATTTCTCAAAATCCAAGAATAGTAAGACTGACTGAATTAAGTCCCCTTTTCATCTGCATCACTGTCACTTATTATTTTATAGATCTCTTATATCAAATGATCATTTATTTTCCAGGATAGAGCATTCAAGTCCAATATTTTTACATGTCTTGCCTTATATTTCTCTGCTGGATGCAGTTTTCCAACATTAGCTATCTTGGTGAGCTCAAGCACTTTTCCTTCATAACTAAGCAAGGTCACTCAAAGCCTATAAGCTCTGATTCTAGAGCTATAACACTGATCCAGAACTGTTCTGTTTTTTTGTCACCAAATGGACCCCTTTTCCACTGTTCATAATCCACATGATTCCAGGATGAAAAGGACGTTACAGGATGCTACAATTCTACAGATCTGTAATACACAAATCACTTTAGATACAGGCAAGGATGAGCTTAATTTAATAAATATTTTGAAATTCAGAGTAAGAGAAAACATTTTATCAGTTTCAATTGACATAACAAATACCAAGACAAAAGCAATATTGTTGTCACAACTATTGACCTAGAATGCTATTTATCCAATGAAATCCAGCAGAATATAGAAAGAACACCAAATTCTTCTTTATTTTTTTTCCTTATCTTTCTAAATTAAATAAATCCTCCATTGTCACAGGCTCTCTGTTGGGTTGTTCTTGGTCATGATGCCCCTTCACCCAGGGACAGGCCTAAATCTTTTGCTTTGGAATAAGCAAACAAAAAGTATCTCCCAGAGGAATAATGTTATCACTCTCTATGTAAGTCTCCCCCTCGTTTTTGTGTCTATATTACTCCTGAAAGACAGTGACAGCAGTCTGAAGGCTCTGACATGCAAAAATTACATTTGCAGAGGACAGGAATTCAATCTTGTAAGACTTCTTTCTGACTGGATAAAATTTTTGTTCATGCTCTCTTAGCATTGTGTTTTTCTCTTTCTAATCTGTTTCATCCTTCAGCAAAATGAGCCTTAACATTTCAAAGGAGGATTGTGATTTATCTGAAAGGAGAATGATCCCTACTTGATTTCTGACTGCCACAAAAAGGGACCACAATTAAGACATTAGCTAACCCCTACTGAACAGAAGGAAGGAAATTGATGTTTTCCAGAATATCTGCTAGGACTAAAATAGTAACTCTACCTTGTTAGAAATTTTACAAGGAGTATGAAAGAAAAGTGAGTTTGAAAGGGAAATTATGCTAGGTGGAAATGAATGCTTTAGATTGGATACAATGCACATTGAATCGCAGGGTCATGTCGAGGTTGAGTCACGTTGACTGAGCAAACTCCAGATTCTAGACCTGAACTGGTTCCATTGCAAGCAGAATCTTTCAGTTATGGACAGTCAGAAATCCTGCCAGTGATACTGCCAAATATGCCTGTTCTGTAACAAGAGATTCACCACTAGATAGACATTTACAAGTTTAGTCTGCTATTTGGAAGTCTTCACAAGAAAATAAAACCACAGAAGAAAGATTCATAAATAGCTTTCTTTTTATCCTCAAGGAAAAAAATTAAAATGTTATTAAGCAATAAAGCAAACACAAAATTAACAATAAAAAAAAAACAAAAAAACAACCAAACATTTCAGATGATTTCCAAAAGAATATCTCCTTCAGCAATGCTAGAAGAAGAGCAACAAAATAAGCCATTTTTTCTAAGGACAGCATACGTAAACCTTTTATTTCATTTTTTTTCCTTATTCAAGCACATTTTAGGTTAAATAAAATAATGCTATTTGAAACAGTTTACATTTGATTTTTTTTAATATTATTTTTTGTAAGACAACTTGGCATGATGCTAAAACAGCTCTATCACTGAGCAGGCCTACCCTTTAAAGCACTTCCATTACTTCATCATCACATCCAACAGTGTACTGAATGAGGGAATCCAACAGACAACACCTATTCAGGCAACAGTTACCACTTAGAGAGTTGAGCAGCATTTTGTTAAGATCAGTACATGACATACATACAATTTGCCATTTATTTTGGCAGTGATATATATAGAGCTTACTGTTAGCCACAGAAAATGCAAATTTAACTTTTCTAAAGGAAACTACAAATGCCTATTCTTGAAGCCAGTATTTTACACCTTATAGAGCATAAGCAGAAAACTTTTCAGTGTCACTGTTGCCGAGATTTCCTGCTATTTTTATTTTCTTCTGACAGAATATTCAAAGCTGACAAATGTTGTAAAACAGACACAGTTATTAAAAGCTTCAATTTACAGCAAATAGTGACAGTTTGCTTTTGCTGCTCATAAACCAAAATGTAGAGGTGTAAATAGAGGGAATGTGGCAGCAAAACACTTACAGTCCTTTACACAATTCTAAGTAGCATAACATCCTACTTTTCACTGTGTGCATCTAAACAATATCAGGTTTATGGATCTTGTAACAGCTCTTTTAAATTTGGCTTGTACAAAAATCCCACTGGTATCATACACTTGAGAGAACAAAAAGCCCAAAGACACGTGTGGCAAAAATAAAACATACAGTACTCTTAAACACACCTATCTAATCTCTGGGACTTTGCTGAGCAGCACCATAGGTTTTTACTGTGGAGGCTGACTAATGAAACAGGGAAAACCCATTTATTTTATCTCTTCACACTAAAATTCATAAGGGTGACCTACTGACCTACAACCTTTCAGACTTCACTGTTGCTTCCAAAGGAAAAGGAAAAATCTTTTGGATGTCACACTCAACAAGAGCAGAAAAACAACTCATGAGGTAGCAGGTATGCTGTGGCACATTTCCCTACTTCAAATACATACTTTTTGCCTACTAAGAAACTTGAAAGTTTTCAGTTCACATTCTTCCCTGATAAATTTGTTTTCAGCTATATGAGAATAATACAAAAACTCTCAATTTTTATTCTAAATAATCTTCCCCCTCCTTTTCTATGTAAGGGAATCTTCAAGGTTGAGATACAAAATTATTCAAGATAAACATCAGAAAATCAGAAGGTCTTATGTGTACTTCACATCCTCCCACTGGGAAAGCATAGGTGTAGTGTATCACAATGGGTCTGAAATAAAAGGACTAGGGTTTCATGACAGAGGTTAAAATAATGGAAGTACTGACTTACAGTGAATCTTGCCCACTGAGAAAGCTGGAAGCAAAATGAACTTGTTTTCCAGATTCCATGTGGCCTTTAGAAACAGTTACTGACCAAAATGATATCTCTGCTGAATACATTTATTGTTTTTCACTAAAAATACATACAGTGACAGATCTCTTTTTCCTCCTTTGGGATCTGATGTAGACATTTCATTTTTTGTTGATTTAAATATTGTGTATTTGAGTCATATTTATGCACCTAAAACACTATGGACAGATCTGTAGTTTATGCAATACTATTTAGCAACATAGAGACTGCTAATTATTCACCACATCTATAGCAGATCCCATCTTCAAGCTTTCTTTTTTTTAGGGAGGGGCAAGGGGCTAGGCAAGGGAGAGGAAGGATGAAGGAAAGCTGTATTTTGACAATTACAGTAAGAAATACAGTCAGAAAATTTAGGCTAAGTGGAGAGCGAGAGCTCATCTGGTTCAGTCTTCTGCCTCATGACTTGAGAAGCACTACTTTGGCTTTAAAAAGAATTCAATGATGATAGAAGTCAGTTTGAATTCAGCATTTTTGTGTTATTATTCAAATCTGTTCCTTACACAACCTAACTATATAACCAAACAGCAAGTAAGCAAGTAGAACAGTAAGGAGAAGAAAAAATATCTGACACAAAGACTGATAACACCTTGCCTCAGTATTCACTGTATCAGGGAACTTTATTTTCTTTTTTCTTAATTCTTAGCTAGCAACTAGTCCTATTTTGCAAGTAGAAGGAGGTGTGCTTTAACCTTTCATGCAGCAGAGAGACAACTTCTGCAACAAGAAGAAGTAAAGAGGATTTGACCTGCTGTATGAGGTGTGGTTGAAGAATACTGCTAGAAAACTCTGGTCTTCTGATGAAAGATAGGATCATGCCTACAGCAATACTGTAGGCTATTAAAAACAGCCACTGTCTTCCTTTAAGTCTTCTTCACTCAGATTCAGATTGAGGAATAGGCTGAAGACTCAAGAATGTTCTCAAGCATTAGTGCTCATTCTGAAGGGTTATTTCCTACATGGAGATACAAATTCTCTGATCTAGTAAAGTGATAAAACTAATGCCCTACAGGTGTAGGCATTTTTAAGGGAATATATAGCTATTAAGCAAATTACATAACACCTCTGGTTAAAGCGCCCAGTGCAATAAGCACAGTAATAACAGAGAGGGAGTCAGAGCTCCAGGGGGCTGAAAGCCTTAATTAAATAAACACAGGTTGGTTAATGCGATAAAGTCTTGGGTGGATTAAGTTTTGTTGCAAAGCCCTGAAAAAACAGATTCTTCCATAAGAAATCAAACTAATTTAGGAGCAAACAGATGTTGAATTCTGTTGTTTACTCCACAGAGCTGAAGATCTGGCCACTGCCAACAACCCAGACAGCAAAGAGCATCACTTCCCTTCAAAGACACAACTCCTCTCTGATATTCCAGAAGCTACTAAAAATAGCTTACCTTTCTTCACTGCATTGTGCTCAAGTTTCTTTTTGTCTCTCCAGTTGCCCAACTCCAAACTGACACAAAAAGACTCTTTTCCCACCAATGCCATTTCATCTGTCCTATCAATGATGTTACCTTTATTGTCCTGTTTACCAAGCTGCACACTCCTGATGTTCTTCCACTACCTGTTGGACAAACCTCTTCTGTCATGGTATGGAAAGCAACTGCTCCCTTATACTTCACCATTTTCAATGGGGTCCCATTTATACTGTGAAACATCGAAGTAGCTATTGAACAACAATCATGAGATTACTTGGGAAACATTTATTCTCTTTGACATTATTTTGTCTTTCAGATTCCTTGTTCTTAAGATCAGAACTGTCTTACATTTGAATATCATCCAGGATATTTTGGTAGCATCCAAAATCTAGTAATCAGAACAGCAAAAGAAGCAATAATGCATTTCAGATGCTGCCCTCAGAGATTTGGCTTAGAAAAGGCCCAGTCAATTAATGGAAAAATCAGTGTTGCCAGTAATTGCTTTCAGAGTTGGTTGGTTCAACTTCTTTGAATATGATGGTTGTATTACCACTGGCTAATCACTGGGGAAACAACCATGATAGCAAGCTCATTTGCATGATTTTAGAACACAACAGCACAAACTTAAGTGATCTGCATGATTTGCAAGACCTACAACATGACTTTTTTTTCAGTGCATGTATCAACATTAAAAAAAGCCACAAACCTCTCTTGCGATCTCTGCGGAAGCAAGGTATTAAGGAAAAAAACCTTAATAGAAACCCATCTTTTTAGCTGTAACATTTTGATCCTCTTGCACCACTTAGTCACAAAATTAGCAATCAGTAGAAATCCTAACGCGAGACGGGTGGTTTAGTTACTGTCAGTAACATATTTCAGAGGTCTGTAACAAATAGCAGCAGAAATGAATAAATAACGTTCAAAGTCTAACAGCCGGCTTCCCTAACAGTGTGAAAATATGTAAATGCTACATCACTTACTCTTCAAACTGGCTCTCCTTTCATTCCTCAGAGACTTTTCTGTCAGAATAACAAGCTAAAAACAAAATATGAATGACAAGTGCACATACTTAACTGATTGAGAACATAGAGTCAAACAGTAACCATATTAATCTCGTCTCTCAAAGAGGCTGTGTGAATTCCAGGCAGAAATATTGATTTTGATCTAGTCTACTGCAGCACAGATTGATAATTGGTGTTCAAAATCAAAGCAGGAGTGCTTTCCTCCAAAATGGCAACCTTCAGCACTTCTACTGCAATTAGGACACCCAGAATTTTGTACTTAAAAGCCATTAACACTGTCAGAATTCTTTGCTACCCCTGTGTATCCCTGACAAACACCTGAGTTCTGAGCTTCCAGAATATGCACAATCATAGCCTAATGATGAAAGAAAGCTGTAAATGTTATCAGTTGCTTTACTCTTGATCTGGTTTTCAGTAAAGCAAGTATGCATCATACTCGAGCAAATTCCTTTAGTGCATACTGTCACACAGGATTAACTGATTGTAATACTGCAGAGCTATTCTCTCTGCTCATAGGTTGCCAGTCTCAGAAGTTACAAAAAATGAGATGAATTATTGAGAAATGGGTCCACAGACAACCGAAGAAACAGCCAGATAAGTGCTTTCCATCACCACTCATACAACTCCAGATACTGGGAGAGAAGAAGAGGAGTAGACAACCGATTGGTACCTTTTCTGTCTGACTGCCTTCTCCTGCCATGCCCTATGGGGGGACACTCACTTTAATTCCATCTCATGTCTGTAAGATGCTTGTAGCAGAAACCAGGAGGGAAACAGGCAAACCACAGGTAAGACTAGCCACAAATTAATGACATTGTCAAGGTTTTATTTAGGAAAAAAAGGAGCTATGTATTTATCCTGAAAGGTCAAGATTCATTATTTTATATCTAGCTAGGAAAATCTTTCAAACTACTAAATAAAAGCTGCAATGTTTTGTTTAGAAGTTTCACTGTGAGAGGTTAGGGAAGCAGTTGCCTGAACTCCAATTAGTGCTGTATCCCGTGATTTTCATACACTAATTCAGATAGGTTCATTTTAATTAAAGGAAAATTGCCAGGTCGCTTTTGTTGGCATCATTAGGTGGGAAAAAAGCAACACAAAAACCAACCACCCAACCAACCAACAGCAACAAAACCTCCAGCAGGCACATGAAGCTGTTTACTGTTCTGTAATGCCATAAATAACAATTACATTAAATTAGACTTCAGGAACAAGGCCCAATTTTGAACAAGTACTATTCTTAACTGACTCAAAAAGTTTCTCAGGCTGCAATAGCATTAAGCATTTCCCCTCAATGGAGTAGGTTCACAGCACAGCAAATGTTATAATAAAATTGATTACAGTAGCTCATTGGCTGCTGTTTACAGAAGGATTGACCAGAGCCAGTTACAGGCAAAAATTGCCTATTATGTTGGCTTTAAATAATAAGGCAAAGACTGGAAGTTTTTCAAGCTCTCCTGGTAAAATGGATGTCCTGTTGCTTGGGAAGGAAAAGGGCTGTGTGCTCTCCAAAGGAGAAAAGAAAGGTTAAGCTCTCCAAATGATCCATCTTTCAACCCCAAAACAATTGTACTGACAGAAAGCCTCCAGCCTGTCACAGCCCTGAACCCCACAGGCACTAGGAAGCATCACTGCTTGCAGAGACTTCACAAAGCAATTAATGCATTGGCTCTCTTAGCTTTTAAGAGCAAACCCATATTAGTCTTCCAGTAGCTTGCAGTCAACCTACCTCTTCTTGTGTCGGATTCCCAAAGGGAACCTCCTTCCAATTACAAAATTCTCAGAAAATCCCTTGTCTATCTTTTATCTGCACTGCTTGTACTTGGATAATAGATGAACGAGGCTCATTGGACTGCATAAAGAGAAAAAACCCTTTGCTATTGGTGGTGCAAATCCATTCTGACATGGGATTTGAGGCACTTCTCCACATACTTCTCAGCTACATTGCTTGATGACCCTCTCTCAAATCGTTCGCCCTTACCAAGCTCTAAGGTTTTGGAATCCAGTCACTTCAGATAACTATCTAGCCTATATGCTTTCAATAAACTTATGGAAAACACAATCTGGAAACTTACATTTATTATCACACCATTTTAGAGAAGCACACATAGACCACTATGAGATACTAACCTTAGGCTGGGAAGAAGCACATTGATAACTTGTAAGAGGAGTTTTTGTTCTGCACAAGAACAAATTAAGTTCAACAGCACACACTTCTACATGTCCTCCTGACATGAACTTGTATCATTCTTTCTCACATTATGATGCTGAAAAGTTAATACAGGGGAGGCAGTCCCCAAAAACTTGGTACAACAGTCATAAATATTGAAGCAGAGAAATTAAAGGGCAAAGATATGAAGTGAATATCTTTCACTTCATATGAATATGAAGTAACTTTATTCCCCACCAAAATGGGAAGTGTCCATTTGATGCTTTTCATAAAATTTAATTGGCCTCTAATAGCTTTTGACTTATTTTGGAAATGATGCTGCTTTTTTACTTATTTTGGACATAACGCTGCACTACCATGCATGTAGCATTACAGTCTATTTCTAAGCTACTCAACACAAAGGAAAACATTCCATCTACAATGTTAGGCTCTTTTGGCTTTACACAAGAAGCCTCAACCACCATGTAACTGTTCTATATTCCTAACATGGAAATATTTAATGGTAAATATTTGCATTCTGAAAACCAGTTTTTTTCTTTTGCTGTTCTTCAAAATTACTTAAAAAAAGAAAAGAAAAAAAAGAAAAAAAAAGAAAAAAAAAGAAAAAAAAAGGGAGCAAAATGAAATATACATGAAATATACAAGATGCTTTTTTTTTTTCCTGGATATTGCTTTTTTGTTTTGAATTCCACTGTAAAGGAAGATGTCATACCTGTGTACACAAACTAGCCAATGGATTTGCAGAACAGCCACCTGATAAAGTAACTGTAGCTATCTTAAAATTACTAACTTCACATCAGCTTGGTGGAAAGCCTTCCTGTGTGGTTTTTATTTGCTTGTTTCAGAACAGAGTCTTGTTACCCTGGAAAACCCAGGAGAAACAACGGTGAGGCATCACTCCCACGCTATTTAAATAATTGATTTTTATAACTTTGTTGGGACATCTATGTGGAAGTTTATGAAACTGCAGTAAGAATATGTTTTGCCATCCTATGATACCTTTAAAAGAAGCAGTTTACAGTTGGAAGCTGGAAAACAGGCACAAAAAATTGAATTAAATGCACATTCAAACATTTTAAATGTGTACGTCTTTTTCATTTACATAAAATTTTCTTTCAGAAAATGGAACAAACAATTATATGTAGAAAATATATATTGCTACTAAATCCGGTGAAAGTATGCTTAAATGAAAATTGTAAATACATGTTTTGAAAAGCTACTGATATGGTTTTTGGAAAATGCCCGATGCATCACTTAGACAAACTTCCATTATAACGCAGTGATAAAATGCTTACAATAATGTATTAAAGCAAGACATAAGCACAGAGTGGTTCACCTAGGTAGCAACCAGCTATGAATAATTTTAATAAATATGCAAAGACTACATTCTGCCACACTGAATAGCTATCTGTTGTAAACCTGCAATATGTTTTTAGACTAAGACGTGTATATCTAGAATGAAATAATTAATTATCATCTTCAGAAATGTAACAATTTGGATTCTGCAATATCTGCAGTTTTCATCAGTTCTTCCCATCATTCATTTAGATCATCAGTATTGAATATTATTTTTTACAAACATTAACTCGATTTGTATTTTTCATGCCAATGAAATTATACAGTCTACACTGCAATGCCTGCTGTCTTCTAAGTCTTTTCTCCTAGAAGAGAAAAAAACTGAGTTAACGGATGCAGCTACTGAACAACACATACCTTACTTTCTCCCAGGGTCACTCAGCACATGAAGGACATAGAATTGTTGGAATGGGTCTACAGAAGGGCCACAAAGATGATCAGAGGGTTGGAGCAACTCTGTTTTAAAGAAAGGTTGAGGGAGCTGGAAAAGAGAATGCTCTGGGGAAACCTCATTGGGGCCTTCTGACTTTTTACATGGTCTGATAACGTTAGGATAAGAAGGAATGGCTTTAAGTTAAAAGAGGGGAGATATAGATTAAATGTTACAAAGACAATTTTTACTGAGAGTGCAGTGAGGCACTGGTACTGCTGCCCAGAACTGTCAGTGCTCCATCTCTGGAGGAGCTCAAGGCTGGATTGGATAAGCTCTTTGCTGCCTGAACTGGTGGAAGGCAGCCCTGCCCATGGCAGGGGGTTTGGACTGGGCAGGCTTTAAGCTCCTCTAAGCCATTCTGTGATTTTATGATTGTGCAAAATCCCTTTTTGAACCAACTCTTCCAGAATCACAGTAAACACCACCTCTAATGCACTAGATCAAGTATAAGTATCCAAATACATCAAACAGAATGCAGCCTCATTAGCCTCTAACAAAAATGCAGGGTACAGGAGACAACGGCAAAAAAAGAAAATATCATCTGTTCCCATCTGCACACTACTCATAAGAACAGCTCTAAGAACTGCATGAACAGAAGCTGTGTGCCCTAACACTGGTTTGTGACTGGCCAATTTGGTACCAGCCATCTGAACTGCAGAATCTCCACTGTAAAATGCATACACGTTTTTGTTTAATATAAATATGTATTCACTGGTACACTCAGGCATGACTTTTGGGAGCCTATAACCCCTTAAGCTGTAGTTATTTTGTGTTGAGAAACTTGAGAACTCACTGTGTGTAAGTTAATAAAGCCACATAGGAAGCATGTGACAGATGTACAACCGGGATGCTAGCTTATATCTTGTCACCTTACTGATTCTGCTCCAATTTACAGAAAGACTTGGATCTCAAATTCCAACTTTACTATTCATCCAGTGGATACTTCCAAGTTTACCTCAGGAGTACTCTGATGTATGTATGTATTTCATGCAAGCTTCCTGGGCTGCTATCCAAATCACAGCCTTTAATTCTCAGCAACAAATCCATTAACAATAGTTTTATTTGACTACAGAGCTGTTCTGAACATGGACAATTTTAAACTCCGTTTCAACTTCAAATCAAGACCAGAGAAGATTAAGCCTCTCAAGATGCAAATGCTACAAGGCTACAGTCATACAAAAGATACACAGAGAGATAGATAGTTACTCTGACATATTAATTACATGTACCTTAGAAAATTCATGCTTCAAAGATTTGTCTCAAAGAGAAGATAAAAATCTACACCTGAAAGTAAGATTCACACACACTTAGCTAGCTTCCATGTAGACTAGTTAAGAGAATTAAAGAAAAAGTGCAGCTGCAGTCAGATGTTAGCATAAATTATTGGATGTTATTATCAGTTTTGAAACTACCACACCTTTACAGTACCACAAAAACCCACCCACTTTACTCAGCTGCTTTTTGTTTGTGATATAGCAGGTTGGGAACTGTCTCTTAAAGTACTCCCTCATACTTTACATAACTGCTATGCAATAACCCACAGCAATCATTCCCAGCCATAACTCACTTGAACTGGAATCAGATGAGGGAGATAAACATTAAGAGTTACAAGACAACAGCATTTCTGTAAGCTGTTCAATCCATACACAGACCTATTTGCAGTCTTATTTAAAACTACAAACACAGAAAAAGATGTCTGTGAAGTTAAATATATTTCTCCTGTAAAAGCATGCATTGGGTAGAAGAGGGAACAATGGGGTTTCTTTTCTGTGTTATTCACTGTTCTGAATTGCTTAGTAGCCCTCTAGAAACATCTTTTCTGGTTATTAACATAGAATAAATTCAATCTCCTTTCAGTTATTTTCTTATTAGGCAAAACGTGTGAAAGCTAGCTGCAAGAACTCCACTAATGAGTCTTGGTATTTTCAACACCAGCAGATTCATGTGAAATGTACTGAGTGCAATATGAGGCTTTTCCTTCCCTGTAATTGCAGCACATAGAGAAATCCAGCCTTCCCATGAGTTTGTCAGGGTTGGTGAGTTTTTAAACATCAAGTTCTTAAGAGTACTCATTTTCTCCTCAGAACAAATTTGCTTCATTTGGTGCAGAAGTTTAAAAATGAACACAAGAAGCGAGGTTCTCCTCCACCTCAGACTGACCCCAGCGGGGCTGCCTTCTCCTTAGCCATGCATTTCTGCCCACTGGGCTAGCAAAGGCTCTCAAGTGCTAAGACAGTTCAAGGAGGTGATTCAGACTAAAACAGTACTCGTCAAGAAAAATGGTTAGTTTCCAGACATTTGGCTCCACAAAGCTCCCTGCTAGATGATTACAAGAGAAGCAGAGCTGGGGTTGAAGCACAGGAGTGGGAGCTCCAGACAGGTATCACTCCACTACTCCAGCCACCTACTGCTGCTGGAGCGGTGGCCATGGGCCCTCTTTGGGTCTCCAGAACATGATTATTATTATTTTTTTTTTTGGCAAACTGTTTTGACCCCGAAGTTGCCCCCCTGCCTACAGGGCAACCTCAGGTAAATATTTGGTTCACTTTGCATCTGCTTTATGTGTCCAGGTTTGTGTGCTGACACAAAGCCAGGCCTCAATAAACAACTCAATTTTCTGTTTTCATTGTTCTCCAGAATATTCATGCTCCTCTGAAGCCAGGCTTCCAGCTTGCACCAGGATTTTTCCACCAACATATTCACACCCAGGACTTTAAGCAGTGGCAAGGGGAAAGGACCTGTGGTGTCACCAGCATGTCCTATCACCAGCACAGTCTACTGCATCACGGTGCCTTGGGCCCATCATCTGCCAGGCTTGCTGGGCCAGGGAAGCCAGAGCAGGACACTGAACCAGTACAGTTCTGCATCAGTATGAACTTTAAATGCAAAAGTTGCTCGGCAAATGAGTGTTTACCTTTAATCAAGAGGCAGATTTTGGAAGCACACAGCTCTGGTTTTACTAGACTACCAATGGCATTTACAACAAGCATTGACTAGGAAATTCTTGCTTTTCTAAATACCAAACAAAAAGCGTGTAATATTTTCATAAAATGGAAACGTTACTGTATCAAATATGACAGGTTGAGCTGGAACAAATATCAGAATTCCTTCTGATATCTGATATCAGATATCTATATCTGTGTCACAACCATAAGCTGATGCTGCTCTCAATAATCTTCCATCCTGTCTTATTCCTAAAATTCAAAGTATTAATTGCAACTAATTCCACAAGTTTTAGAGTTTA
Source organism: Tetrao urogallus (assembly GCF_951394365.1). Classification (NCBI taxonomy): domain Eukaryota; kingdom Metazoa; phylum Chordata; class Aves; order Galliformes; family Phasianidae; genus Tetrao; species Tetrao urogallus. The sequence goes on from NC_136820.1 coordinate 31,772,671, forward strand.
TGTTCTTCATTATGGTTTACATAGAAGTTCCATGCTTATCAGAATAGAGCAAACATGAAATACACATATCTAGATATGAAAAATTAAGGAAAGAAAGACCTAGCACAAAACGAAGCTATTTTGTCCCTCTGATGATTATTTTAATGAAAGTACAAACAAAACATTTGACCCGAGCATTAAATACTATGTACAAGTGTCAAAATCATGTAGTCTTGAATGATTTTTTACATGCTACTTTGCTCACCTTATTAAGATGCTAGTTGTTTCTTTGATTTATCTGGTAATAAATTTTTGATGACTAGTGAGTCTCATAAAAATTGCTCTGGTGCTGACTACATTGATTAATAAGCCAGAAGAATCGAAACTGTCAGAAATTCATGTGCAAGAGTAAATTACTGCCAAACATACATTAGGTATTCCATAAAATATAAAATAAAAAAGGTTGATTTGGTAATTTTTTCTTGTATCAATTTGCTTGATTTAATTTATATTCAGGATCATCACTGTCAATCCTTGCACACCTTGCCTTTTATAACATCAACATTAGAGTATATCTAATGTTGGGACGGTTAGGAAACAGCAGGCAACATGTAATAATCAAAACTAAAATCCAGAATTTCATTTGGAAATCGTATCCAGTTGAAAGGTAACTAAAAACTGTTAAATCACAGTTTCAGCTTTAGTAATTAAAACCCACCTGTATTTAGAAGCCAGAATTTGCGTGCACAGCCATACTACAAATTATATTCTGCCACAACTGTGGTATCTCCTTTCAATACTTATGTGTAATAGCTTCTTGGAACACATCTGAACTAATGCCTCTGAAGAGTCCTGAACTCTGCGGCCCCAGATACTTTGCCTGAATAACTCCCAAATGCATGTTTAACATGCAAAAAATCCCACTGAACTATACACTAAAGCAAAATGGAGGAAGAGATCTGGGTGTACATACATGAGTAGGCATCAAATATTCTCTTTTTCATTTCAAGGGAAATCGCACTGATAGCACTGGGTTTAGGATTTGCTCCCTTTTTACTTCTGCATCTATTTGCCATCACAGAATGGCAGTTTGTTGCAAGACATATGATTGTAAGATTGGAAAACCCATTTGATTATAAATTCAGAAGTGGACTATATGGATAATAAAAAGGATTCTGGGATCGCTGCTCTCTATTCAATGTAATAAATGCTACTGTTTACATTTAGCACTGGAGTGGAGCTTCTTAAAACATCTGGCAAAACTATGCAGAAGGTTAATATTCTTGGTTTTTTTTATTACTGTTTAGATGAAACTGTAGCAACTGAAATGGTCACCACCCTAAGTAATCCTTTTTACTGTTCAGGCTCCTGCATTCTTCACTTTAGATGGCAATTTTTTCTCCATTTCTCCAACCAAGTATAATAAAGAAGCAAAAATCTTTTTTCCTGGGATATTTGATTCTAACTGATTTCTAGAACGTCAGATTTGCAGAGTTAAAATGCTAATGTAGCTGGGCACAGGAAAAAGCCATCACAAAGCTGTTCTCATAAGGACTTGCAGAATCATGACTTAAATCTGACCCCAGCTTTAACAGCAAAATATTTCTTGTATGGATAGAAGAAAGCTGAGATGCAGGACTGAGGAATCTTGTGTCGTATATTGAAGAATATTCTGATTTTCATACTTTTCAAGAAAAAGTTAATTTTAGTGAGAAGAATTTCAAATGAAATCTCACCACAACCTTTTTCAAATTGCCCCATAGGTAGGTATAAAGGGCTGTAAAAATGCATGTAAACTGGATAGTAGTAATACCAGCTGAAATAAAGTCATGACTTTTAAAAAGTTTACCAGAGGCACCAGTAAATTCACCAACATAATTTCCACTTAAGCCTTCCATTGGATAAACAGCTGATAAAAGCAATCATAAAACTAGGGAAACTTCTCTAACTAACTGATAGCCCTCACCAGAAAAGTAAAAACAAAATTGCTGAAAATCACACACAAAAAAATAAGTAATGTGAGAATGAAATAAAAAAACGGAGTTCAATAAAAGCTAGCATGTAATAAAACAGATATGACTGCGTAGAGAATAGAAATTTCAGACAGTTCTGCTTGATTATAAAAGCGTCACTTTTTAATTTATCTCTCAAATAAAAACAGCAAATACATGCAGTAACTCTTCCTGTTTGGTTGTAAAGAACCAACCTAAAGAAGAAAACAAGCAAGCAAGCAAACAAATTGAGTTGTGAAGAGTACAAAGGGTTAACCAGCTTACCCTCCTCCCCCCCCCACTTTCTGTTAGCCATAGGTTACCAGAAATCCTTCATCCCCTACCAATGCATTATGACATTAAGTCTCATTTAGCATTCCATTGTCAGCTGACTCCTATTTATTTCTCACCCAGCTGCGGTCTTCTGGATTTGTTTTAAAATTGCTGCAGTGTTTTTGCTATCTATTTCAAAGACCTAGTTGTGCACATGTGAACATCCTCACAGAAAAGATTAGGTAAGGTACCCTCAGAAAACATATGCCCAGTTTCTTAATAGCCTGTATTTCAGACACACTGCCTTTGCTTAACAAGATCAACCAGAAATGCTGCAGGGCTGGGTGAGAAGAGCCCCTGAATCCACTGAGGATGAGAAGTCGGACTCCCCACACATACAGCATCTGGAACTCTGGGGCAAACCCATGTTAGATAAGGGGCCTTAAATTACAATAGTTCTGGCGAAGGCTAAAATCAGGCAATAGATTGCCATTGTTATATGCTGGCCATAACATATTAAAAGCCACGATGTTTCACACAGTAACTTATAGCAACGTGTTGATTTAAAACGCGTTTTCTCAAGAAGTATCCAGATGCAATCAGAGGACAATAAGAGAAAAATGAATCTGCTACTTCTTCTGGCAGTTTGCCCCATAAGCATCTTTTTACAACAGTATACTTTGCTTTTCCCCATTCTGCCTGACTTTTGCTCTCAAATCATTTTGAGGTGTGTTATCTACATTCATTTTTAACATCTCTTTAAAACTACTACTTTTACATATAAGCCCAAAACTTCTTGTAGGCCTTTTAGATATAGCACTGAAACTGACAATGCACTTCAGTTACATTATGTCAGACATTTTTCAGAGCAGATTGCTTTCTGGAAAAAAAACAGTCTCTCCTTTTTATACCCCCCATAACCCTAACCACAAAGCATTGGTACACTCCAGATAGAGGTAGTGAATGGAGTTAAATCCAGCTGGCAACCAGTCACAAGAGGTTAGTATGGGAGCCCATCCTGGTTAATATCTTCATTGATGATTTGGATGCGGGAATTGAGCACACCCTCAATAAGCTTGCAGGCAGCACCAACTTGGTGGGAAGTGTCTATCTGGTGATGGGCCTGGAGCACAAGTCTTATGGAGAGTGACTGAGGGAACTGGGATTGTTCAGTATGGAAAAGGCTCAGGGGGGATCTCAATGCTCTCTATGGCCATCTGAAAGGAGGTTGTGGTGAGGTAGGGGTTGGCCTCTTCTCCCAGGTAACACTGATAGGACAAGATGGAATGGCCTAGAGCTGTATCAGGGGAGGTTCAAGTTGGATATTAGGAAAAATTTCTTCTCTGAAAGAGTGGTTAGGCATGGGAACAGGATGCTCAGAGAGGTGGTGGAGTCACTGTCCCTAGAACCATTAGGGTAAAGGTAGATGTAGTACTCAGGGACATGTTTTAATGGGCCATACTAGTGGTAGATAGACGACTGGGCTAGATCACAGAATTGTAGGGGTTGGAAGGGACCTCCAGAGATCGAGTCGAACACCCCTGCCAAAGCTACACCAGATCACACAAGTAGGTGTCCAGGCAGGTCTTGAACATCTCCAGAGAAGGAGACTCCACAACCCCACTGGGCAGCCTGTTCCAGTGCTCCGTCACCCTCACCATAAAGAAGTTCTTGCACACATTTGTGTAGAACTTCCTATGCTGCAGTTTCCGGCCGTTTCCCCTTGTTCTGTCTCCACAAACCGCTGAAAAGAGTCTGGCCTTGCCACTCTGCCCCCTGCACCTTAGATGATCTTAAATGTCTTTTCCAATCTTAATCATTCTATGATTTGCCAAGCCTTACTCACAGATGTGTAACTCTGCTTCAAGTTGCTGTCAGATACACTGTGCAAGGGCACAATTTATTAAGAGATCCAGGACAGCTATGTTTTCACTACCTTCACACCAGCTTCCAGGTCATCTAACAAAGTTTACTCAGAAATGATTGTGTATTTGCTCCCAAATAACCGAGGAAAACATTGAGTATTTTTAGGTCAGATCTCTGCAGAGCTCACAGAAATGCCCTTGTTGACAATTATTGCCCAAGACCTATCAGGCAGTCGTTCTTAAATATTTGCTTTATTGAAGCTCATTTTTTAATGAGAATGCTGTTCAGCTTTACAAGCTAAATCCTTCACAAGAATCTGCTGTAGTCAAAGAGTTGCCATGGCCAACCAAATTTCTAATCTCTCTTTAAGACACAGTTTTCAAAACTGCATTAACACGTTAACTGTATTATAACTAGATTCGTATTGCAGTTATATTCTTTAAGCCTTGAAATCCCATGTCTGCTTCTCTAACCAAAAGCTGATATCAAAGTACATTAGTTCATAATAATCCGGTTTAGACTATCTGCCTTCTTTGATGTTGGAATGATAACAGCACTGCTGCCACTTTTGGCAGACTTTTTCAGTCACCTTTTCTAAACCTCATGAATGCACGTCCATGGGCTATTGGAGGTTTAAAACAGTTTCTCACAACAAAATGTTGGTCAGGCTTCTACTGAGTGGACTGAAAAATATTTCATTTTCACTAAAAGATTCAATCATCACCCTGCTTGCATTGAACACAGAATATGATTTTATTTTATTTCTTAATCCTTTATATTATCTTTTCCATTATTAAGAATTTGAATATCAGAGTTCTGAAAAGGGCACATTTTAATTCAGACAGACAGAATTTGTCTCTCCGACAAGAGATAAGAGCCTAACAACACAGATCCAAGATTGGGTTGACCCTTTTTCCCTCCACACATTTCATTTAATCTCACCTGTGTGTGTATATATATATATATATATATTTTTTTTTTTTTCTTCCCTTACTCAGGATGCCATTTACCTGCAGTTGTACATTATGATCTTTGCTTGTTTGCTTATGCCACAATTTGTCCTCAAGGCTAGGCCCTCAATTCTGTTTCTTAGCAGTTTCCTTCAGACATCTCTACCTGTTCCTCATTTTGGATTTTACTATAATTACGATAGAGTTTTAACTCATCTTCTGATCTTGCCTTGACTAATGATCAGATACAACTCTGCCTTGTATCCTTATTCAAATCCTGTACCTACTGTCTTCCTTTCCCCACTTTTGGTTTCATCAAATCCCGTTTATGTACTTTCTTCAGTTCTTCATTCAGATTCTGATTCTAACCCAGCCCTAGACATCAGCACCAGCAACTTAAACCCTGGGTTATTATCCCTGACATGGTTAATGGATTAGTGCACAATATTCTAAACTTTATATGAAAGTTCACATCAAAGGGAATAGTAATATTAGTAGTTAGAACAGAATTTATATGTGCAGTATCTATATCTGTCATATACATCAGTGATAGCTTCATTTTTATTACATATCCATCTTAGCAATATATAAACAAAATTTATACAGATACTGTTTTTCTTGTTTGTCTTTCAACATGGGTTCCACTTTGCCTTGGGGAAGAGTTACAGATTTGCATGTAAACATTGTCCAGAGATGTCAGGACTCTTAGTCATCTACTGTCTCTGCCGGAAATAATGTACTAATATATTTATCGATCTTAAAAATACAGCCAATAAATATATTTGGTTAGAATACAAATCAGTATTTTCATATAAAGTATATAGTACCATGCCTTTGATACAACAAAACCAAATGTAAATTATATTTTTATATTCTTTTTCCCCCCATCAAGCTGATAAAATACTTTTTGTTGGTTAATTACAAATTTTTTACTGGTACGTGACAGAAATGTGTGAAATAGGTTTGTAAACTCTTGTTTACTTCTTAGCTATATTGGATCTTGCTTCCTGCCTTCTTTGGAAGGAAGTTTAGAAGACATCATCTGTGGAGGAGATGCAGCATCTCAGAGAATCTCACCTACGGTAAATCACGGAGGAACCTTGTTATCAGTACACCTATTGTAGTGATACTACATTGAAATAACACAAAAATACAGGAGATCAAAGACCACTGGTGTAGATCAGTGTTAGAGACAAAAATGGTAAAGATGTCAGGCTAGAATATGAAAGTGAGCTCCAGGAATACGCTACCGGGCTACACAACACACAAAAAAAGACAGAACCTGCAACAAGCACAGTGTAAAAATAAGAAAGGGAAAGAAGTAGGTACAAAAGGTTAGTGCTAAGAGCACAAGAACAAGCCCTCCAGGAACAAGAATATCTGCTCTAGAATATAAGTATTTGCAGAGTTGAACCTAAGAGAAAACTAGCACGAGAAATTCTATTCCACAAACACTCAAAGAATACACAAGTTATTTTCAGATACTATTTGTATGCTAGTGCATTACTTTTAGTGTCTTGCCAGTCTTTTCTAGCTGTTAAAAACAAATGATGAAAAATTCTTCATTATTAGAACCCAGAAGAAGAATCTCTTTTTCCATGACCTATGACTGCTGACCTGGAAGCAGAGGGATTTGCTGCCATGTAGTAGTGGGGTTCAGTGGAAAAATTTCTTCTAAACAACAAAGCTGGAGAGGAGATTGCTTCTAGATAGGGGACTGGATTCTTGCAGACTGTCACTGACAATAAAATGAGGTTTTTAATTACAGTGCTCAGCTCAGAGCTTTGTTTCAGTATTGCCAAGCAATATATGCTCAGCATAGTGTTTGTCAAACCATTTCCATTGCTCAGAGTTAATGTATCAGTCTTTGAAATGCCTTGCTCTTCTACTACCTTTTCTGATGGAAATGTGGAAAGTGCAGCTTACTTCTTTTCACCAAACATCTTGTTGAGATTCCTGACCACGCTGACTGCCTCATGGGAAAAACTTGCTTTCAAGAAACTTAACTAATGGGGACTGTTCTATCATAATTCTGCCTCACTGAGATAAGAAGGTCAAACAGGAAGACAACAATCACTAAATGAAGTGTTAAAAGGTAAGTGCCAGGTTCAACAGCAGCTTAGACATGCTAGAAGTCTGAATGCTATTCTACACAACCAGCATCAGGCACATTATTTCATTTTATCTGAGGTTATACCACCAGGTGATGACCGCAACAGACTGCTATGACAAAAGCAACATCCCTACCCTTCCTGCTGTGAGAACAAACAAGCTAAGAGCAAGTTCCACACCAAGACTGATCAAGAGCACATGATTAATCCCACAAGCACACTCTGAAGGCAGCTTTCTGGATTAGTCTTAATGTGAATGTCAGTATTCAAACCAACCCCCATCCCAAGTAGCAATCACACATCTGAACTTTAAACCACTATCTTACACCAGTCCTGATAAGCATCATAGAGTTTCAGTTGTTCATAGGAGTTTAATTCACTGTTTTCTTTCAAACATTTATGTCCATTTGCACTTGTCTAAGTACATTATAGCCACTAAATCAAACAATGCGTCATTTCTTTGTTGGTACCCTAGACAGTGGAGATCCTCTGAGAATACGCTTATAACAAAAAGGTCACTTTGAAAGTTGACTATACACATGAATAAAAAATAAAACATTTAGTTAAGCCCTTTGAGGAGATGAGGTTGTCATTACCCTTTACTGTCTGAAAAAGTTTTTCTCAATCCTACCATGAGCCACATGGGGCATTTAATGGCATCTCCTGGGGACACAGAATCAAGGCCAAGATTCAGCTAACTACCTGAACAGCTACCTACCATGGCAGTCAGAGATTAAGAACCATTATACTCTTGGCAAACTGACCTATTTCCAAATGATGCTGTCACAGGATGATATGATATGTACAGTGGGTGTATTTTAGCCAACAAAAGCCAGTGAAGTGCCACACGCTTCTGAGCTTCCTGCTCAGAATTAAAAGCCCCTCCACACACGTTTTTTAACACAATATATAGCCCATCTTCTTGTCAGCACATGTCTTTCTTGAAAAATGAGAGCTGAAAAATCACTTGGCATCATTTCTCATGAAAGGTGAGGAAATTAAAGGAAATGAAAGCGCCTACCAAGTAGGAACAGCTGATATGAGGGGCCTACTGGCTAACACACTCCTGAAGTAAAGTGCAATTCCAATTTAATTCTCGGTGCTTAAGTACCATGTAAAACAGAAGTGTGAAAATGTAAAAGTATGTGAGACAATGACATTTTATCTTTAGAAATGTTCATCCCTTCTGGGTGTCATCCCGACTTACCAATTAATCACTGGAGCAGGAATATCCTAATACGAAGCTAAAAATGGGGTGAAATTTTTCACCAAGCATGCTTGAAACAGCCATTTTATTTCACAAGGGAAAGAAGATCTATTTTGATCTATTGGCTAGCAGTTTCACAAAAGCAGCCTCACAGAATCTGAATGGAAAACTCTGATGGTGACTGTAGCACAGTGATGGCTTGTGCCAGGCATTAAGAGAAACCTCAAGGTTTAGTGACATGTTGCAAGCAAGTGTTGCAAGCCAATACTCACTGAGCTACCACATTCTGGCTGAGATAACAGCAACAGAGTAAATACAATGTTATAGACATTGCAAACACAAAATAAAACATATTAACATAAACCATTTAGTGAAACATAACTTGGTATTTGTGATTGCGTGAGCATACCCTCTCTGTCTTAGCTAGTACAGACAATTCTAAACAAAGCAAAATCAATATTTCCAATCAGCCAGCAAAAGGAATGGGCACAGGGAGACAATTACCATCCCTGGAGCTCAAAATCTATCTACACCATATAGATGCGTAGTTCCCAGTTTATGAAAGCCCACATCTCCCAGTACTTGAAAGTAAACTTTCTGATCCGAGACAAAAAGAATGATTGTGAGCTGTTATTGTTTTATTTTCTCAGTTTTGGAAGTGAAGTTACCCAAACAGTACCCAATAATCTGTTTAAGTATACTACTTTGTCGCAGAGTAAAAAGTAAGCTGACTGACTCTATCAAATGTCAGTTAGTTTAAAATATTTTTTCTTGTCTGAATGATTTGCAGTAATCCAAGTGCTCAAACCTGCATAAAGTTTCTATAGAGAAAATTATTATATTCACACCCCAGCTTAGTGATTTGCCTAATGAGAAAAAAGAAACAATACCTGGACATAGACTCAGATTAAAAAGGGAACCTGAAGATGTTAGAGGGAAAAGATCAAAATTTCAAAAGGAGTTTTAATTTCTTTCATGTTCACAGTTCTTTTGCTTTTGTGCACAGTTACGCTGCTACACCCATTAACCACTGTTTATGACTATTAAGACCTACAATCGGCTTTCTGCAAATTGAAAAATACCTGTAGCAGGTGGTATCCAAGTAATTCTCAGATCACAGGCTTAAAGGAAACTGGAGATAAAAAGGATGACTTTTCATTAGGGAAATCCACAAATTCCCTTTATAGCATATGTGAAATAACCGCAGTCAATAACCAAAAATGTTGCTACTGAGATTCTAATTATATTGATATTTTAAATGGATGATTTACATCAATTTAAATGTAATTTCAGCATGGTTGTGCTGAAAATAATGCTGTCTTGAACTAGTAACATCTGCACACTTTTGTTTTCTCATCACTAATCTTAGACAATAATGAAGTGTGTATATATATATATATTCTAACTGCTAATATCTAGATAAAATTCTGGATGAGGCATGGAATGACTTTTCAATTCTATTTTTCCTCGTACCAATGGTTAGAATCTGATTTTGCTTACATTGTTAACGACAGAGGCTTCAAATATATACTGTGGACAAGATGAAAATCTGCCCATTAGACAACAAGACACCATGACACCTCAGCAGCAATTGAGACAGCCAACATAACAGAGCTTATTTAAAACAAAGAGCAACAGTTACAAAAACTGATGAATTTCAGAAGATTTTGGTTGCTAAATAAGTGTTATTCGAGCAGTTTATTACTCAACAGCTATTAAGTCATTACCTATTATCTTTTTTAATTTTTATTTATAAGTACTTTTATTTAGAATTACCTACTAAGAGCTCCCCTAAAAACTTAGTGTGTGTCAAATACTTATTTCAGTCCTTGAAATTCTGCCATCTGCATGAGAACTGCATGAAAGACCATAATTTATACTGCTCAAAGATAAATACAAAACTGATCATAAGAAATTGCAACATAAGTTATCAGAAAACTTAGATGCAGGTATACAATGGACTGTGGAGATACTCCAAGGTGACAGATAGCTACCTCCTTGTACTATGTTCGCAGTACAGAACATTACCAGAAGAAAAGTAGTTCAGCCTACATGAATAACCTTGAGAACTATGCATTACCAGACAAAGATCAGGACATTTCTGAGACTCGGTTTCTGTAGCCACATTCCCAGCTATGATTCTTATCACTTAAATTCTCTTAGTGAAGAACAGCATATAAAAGCCACTACTGAATCATTTATAGTTTCATATAGAAATTCAGATCTCAGTTACTTAATTGGAAGCCCCAGACCTTCACCTACTTACGCTTTTTTGGTTAACTGAGTTGACAGATACCATTTAATAACTGTCATAAATACCTCTAAATTACTAACATACATTTTTAAGCAAAGGGGAAATACCAAAAATTAAGTTTCCAACCACTTCTAGGAAGACAGCATTGAACTAGTTGCCAGACACAAAAGTAACCTCCCATCTGAAATTTTACTGTGGACTGGTAACATGAACATTTTCAGTGCAAATAAATACTTTAATGTGTTTAATAATTCACTGAATTATTTCCCAAACAAATATTCTGCATTTGTACAGATTTTAGAATTAAAATGAGAAGCCCAACACAAGGGCTATTTTATCTAATCAATTATGCTGTTGAAGAAAGCACCAGTATCTATATTTGAACTAGCAAAGTTAGGGACTTAAGTGAACCAGTCCAGATTAAAAAGTCTGAATTCTGGACATTTTTTTTCAACACACAACTCACAGCCAATGCCATCAATGAACACATATTTCAATCTACAAAACCTTACTACGCTTACTTAGAATTAATATCCCCAAGGCTTGTAATTCTTTCTTTTTTTACCTTCCTCATGTTACCTAACAGCTCTTAGAAAGAAGCAACAAATGTAGGACAATAGCGAGCAATCTCTGTACTTCCTTAACATGTCTAAATCACAATTAGTTACTCTTCTGTTAGCAAAACTCTTCAATATAAGTTTGCAGTTTTTGCAGTTTGCACATTTGCCCCAAATCACTAGCTAATGCATGGATTATGAAACAAGGGTGTAGCTGATAACATTTTGCTAAGCACACTACAGCAAAAAAAACCCATGACTGACAGCACAGAACAGTGTCACATGATACTTACTATTTGTATGTTTCTGATCGAATGTACTCAAAAACATGAGACACTCCCAGCTGGAACTGGTCAGCTATAGGGGTCACCCAAGGATTGTTCTCTGCTTTGAAGACTTGCTTTTGACCAGTCAAATCCAAATTACCTGAAGAAATGGCATAGGAAAAAAAAAAAAAAAGAAATACAAAAAAGTTTAAAGACATATCTTGCTGTAAATAAACCTCCATTCATTTTGGAGAGTACAAATGTAATCAAAGGAAACATCTCAGGTTTAATGGAGTGGAAAAGGAGGACAGAGCAGATCCCACCATGATGGATGCAGTTGCACAACATTCATTTCAGCAGTACAGCATATTGCATGGCAGGATTGAATTTGGACTGCTATGTGTAATATTTATTCACAGAGTTAGTTTGAAGTAGAGCTTAATTAGTGTGTAGGTTTTGGGGTGTCCTGCGCAGGAATACATTCAGTCAGCACTGCCAGAACAAGTGAATAAGAACCTGGGGCTTTCTGTTGCTGCCCTCTGAACTTCCCAGCTCTATTGCAGGCATCATAAGTTTCACATTACCATACCACTAAACATACCCTTTGGGCCTATAGGACAAGTCAGCAAGATGTCCCTGTCTGTGATGGCTTGCTGGAATGAATGGTGAATGACGTTACAGTAAGATTTAGCTCTGCTGAAGCTTAATGTTGCAAAGCATTTCTCAAGGACTACTCCAGGCACCATGCCAACACATGATGCCCAATAGGCTTCTTGCCTCGTCAGTGCCCAGTGAGCTGTTTGCACCAACATCCCATGATAAGAATCCCCTATACTGAGAAACACAAAGACGTCCTTGTTATAGGTCAGCTTTACCTGTTTTGTTGACAAGAAGCCTTAAAGACTTTCAGGAAGTTTTTATTGTTTACCTTCGTTAGTTTGTTTGGAACAACTTACCACCAGAAACCACAACAGCAGATGCTCTACCAAAACTTCTCTTGGCTATGGTTACAAGAGGCTAACTTCCAGGAAGGCCTAGCCATTGAAATAAGTGTTCTTTGAATTAAATTAAAAAAAAAAAAAGAATCTCTGCTACCCTTCCAAATCTTTATTTTGCAAATTTTGTGACTAATGGAGTCCCAACACTACTGTTAGAAAGTCACAAATACAAAAAGAAATAAAAAACACAACAGAAAACCATGGGAAATAAAACAAACAAACAAAAAAATACAAGGTTTTAAAGAACAACCAAGCCAAGCTGTCACAGAATTCTAAAAGCAATCTGATCAGCTTGTTCTACAAAACAAAAGGCACCTATGTAAGTCACATGAGCACTCATGTATGCTACAGGCTCCTGCCAGCCCTTTGCATCTCCCCACGTTCTGCATTCCTGCTAATCATTACTGTGCTTCTCTCAATACAAAGGGTTAATGCAATTAGAGTAAAGGCAGACCATTATATTCTGTGAAAAGATGTCATACGTCTCATATCGCCTATCAACAAGTTACCATTACCTTGTCCAGCTCATCTGTCAGCTGTCTGAGGCCTGTTCTTTTTTAAATAACGACATGCAGGAAGCATCTCGCCCTGTCAGTCAGCAGCAATTGCCCTAACTGCCTCATGCTCCGGTGCACCCAGTTAGGGGCCTCACACCCATCTCCTTTATTATGGGATATGCAGCCGTGGTGGTGTAGCAAGGATCAGGAAGCAGGATTAAGCACTGTGACAACGAGGACCTAACAAGCTAGAAGGTGGGGTGCAGGAATCCGTTCGGGCTGGCTGAAAACAGCCTCAATGTTCTCTACTCAGTTGTAAGGCACGTGGCTCCAGGGAGAGCGGCCGCGCTGCAACGAGCAGCAGCCCTCTGACCAGCACTGCTATGAAGATCATGCATCACTCAGAGGCGTACTTGGCAACAGCAAATTGGATTTTCCATTTTATTGCCTGAAAAAAAATCACACGCTCTTCTCTCCAACACTACCAACACTGTAAGCACTCGCTTATAATTAGAGCGCAGTAAGTACTTCATCAAGATGAAATGATGCATCTGTGTACAGCTACCAAAAGTAGTTAAAATCACGGAGAAAAATCTGACCCCGTTATGCGTCAAATTTAATGTAGCCTACAAGAACAAGCAACACACTCCCAAAACCTCAGTAGCAAGTTTCTTAGCTGAATTCTGAAGCCCCAAGCTGTTTCAGAAATGTACAGTCCAAGCAATGCTGCCGTATGTTTCCCATCTCCATGGGAAGTGCGCCCACTTCTAATCCTAAATACCACATGCCCATTTAAATGTAATTAATTGAAATAAATACTATTCTACTAAAGTTAAAGAAACCCTACAACAAAAAGAGATCTGCTCAAGCAAAATGAACTGTTGACCTCCACGTCAAAGCAATCTCTTCATTTCTTTCTGCCTTCTGTTTGTCCCAGAAGATAGTAGGGGCAGCCAGATATATTACACCTTTCACAAGGATAACATTAATCATACTATGGACAATACTGGAGCACCCTCAACACTGGACCCAGACCCAGTTCTCCCAGCACAGGAGCTCTGCACATCCACCAGGAGCAGTTGCTTGGGGAGCTGGCACCTCACCCAAAGGGCTTATTGAATAATTTAATGAAGCACTGTACTGTGAAATGTAACCACCCTTCTGTCTCTGGGGCAAGCCATCACCAGAGAACAGGCGCTTTTCCACAGGAGGACTAAAGGAGGGCTATCCACAAGAAAGGAAGAAGAACGAGGCACTGAATATTTTGAACAATTCTCATACAACACCAAATTTCTATCTATCCCTGTAGGCAACGAAGAGCAAAAAATTAGGTGTGGTAGAGAGAGCTTGTCCCACCTTAGCAACACTGGGTGAAAAATGAAGGCTACCATTCCTGCCACAAGTCAAGCAAACAGAGAACAAAGAAGCCTCCCAATTAAGTAGTGAAACATAGGATAAGAGCGTGCCACTGGTCACATCTCAGAACAGGTCATGTCCTGGCATCCTTTCCGTGTATCCAGCCAAATCACCTGTGAGCTGCACCACTGCCAATGCGAGGCAGAAGCCTGAATCTGCCTGCAGCAACAGCTCCAACACGGGCACAGCGGAGCCACGCTGTGCAGCTGGACACCTCACAGATGTGTTCCCTCCAAACCACTTGCATAAATATGGTTTTTTGTTGTTGTTGTTTTATGGCAGCACTGTGCTAAGAAATACCTTTATTCAATCCCTGCGGCATCAGATCCATAGGCCAGAGAAAGAGATGTGGCAGATATGCCTTTATGCACAGTGTCCAGCAGTAGCAGCACTCTGCCTCCAGGCTTTAAGGAACTTTATATACTGTTCTGCCACACAGATCACATCAAATCCCTCTGATATTTTCAGTAAGCAAAAGACAGGATTGCCTCTAGTAAAAATCCAGCACTGAAGATTCAATCACAAAGTACTTCAGAGTTGTAGACTGCACTGCTCATTATTGGTGTGTTTTTTTCCATTCACATCACCTTATCAAAAACAATGCATTTATCATTAATAAAATTTAGTATTAACTAGTAGACTACAACTGGATTTCTTTATAATGGACTCAAGCACACGCCCTCCTGGGTGACGTTTCAGGGAAAATGCAGCTACGCTTCCCCTGCTCTTCTCTCAATAAATCTACCCTGCATGTGATCTCAAGCATGTTAGTTAATGTTGGTTGTTATTTTCCTCAGTGCTATTGAAATAAAAGTAGTTTGTGTGAACACTCATATTTTGTTCTACTGCCAGCAAAGGCCAGAAGAGCTCATAAAAGCAGATAAAATGTTGCCTCCCCCAGTCTTGTTTGCAGAAAATAAGTGTCAGACCCAGCGATAACGCAACATATCACCTTAAGGGTGTCTCCAGACTTACCAGGCTCCTCCTGTCAATTAGATCTAGCAAACACCCCTTATATTCAACTATTTGTCACTCATCCTCTTGTGATGTATGGTATATCTGATGTATAATATTTACCGAATTGATGTATATTTAGAATACAGTAAGGTATCATTAGTATACATAGGCATTGCTTCAGTACAAAGTGGAAAAGAATGAATGCAACTGACTTGTCCTTTCCACTCCAACGCCCCTTGGCAACACTTTAAATACTTTGAAAAATTAAAAGGTGAAATAAAGTAATTAAACAACTCTGACATTTGAAAAGTGAGCATTGGCATTCAGCATAAGAAGCATGATCCTAGCTGTAAAATGCCAGATCAACGCTTCTTTGTAGTGGTTTAAATTCATCCCTAGTGGAGCTTCATTAAAATCAATAGAATTCCAGCTGAAATAATTTGGGGCCTGTATACTGATATGTTTCCTTCTGGTTCCTACTGATACTCTGCCTCACTTCCAGCTTAGACTTTACAGTACCAACCTCCAGGAGAGTCCTCAAGCAGTAACACATTCATTTCAGTTATTCCTCTTAAGATTGCAATTTAAATGTTCTTTCCCTTTACAACACAAAGATCTTACTCTTTCAGTATCATACAATAGGACAGGAGGAATGAAATAAAATTAATTTCTTTATTTAGATAGAAATACCCTCGAATCCTGTTTTATTAAAGGCTAAGCAAGGGACCAGTCTACTATAACAAATTCAAACTTAAGTTGTATGTAAAAATGTGTCTGTCCTGGATTGTTTTAGATTTGCCTTACACTACAGGGCTTACAATTTTTATTACTTTTGTGGCATGTGCTTTCCCTCTGAAGAGAGAGAGATTGGTTCAAGTGTGAGGGTGGAAGAAATGTCATGACTATCAGATCATAAAAATGATACCAAAGCAATTAACTGTGAACACTGTCTTAAATTCTATTTCTTTTAAAAAAAGAAAACATATACAGATTCCTATGCCACAGAATGAATGTTATCAAAAGCAAATGATTTTTTTTACACAAGTCTTAAGTGCATATAAGCTGTGGATCATTAACTCGTATCATCCATATAAAAGGGAAGATCATCTCTGCTTCGAAGATGCCTATCACTTTTGAAGGTGTAACAGAAGAGTGTAGACTTAAACGGTGCTTATAAGGGAGCAGCAAGGAGACACAGAGCACAGGAAGGACATAAGCAAAATGCGACTCAGACTTTGGCATCAGATAAAATTATCATGAAAATAGTATGATAGCTCCATGACATTGTTGAGAATACATTTATTTATTAATGAGATACTATGAACTAAAAGAAAACAACCAGTAAACCTAAACCCAGACTGAAGCCTCCAGAAAATTAATCCCAGCAACATTTTTGTCCTCTGGCCTGTAAGTTATTTTACCAAAGGAGCTCTAACAGTATCATGTGGAGTCATCAGCGCATCAGACAACCCTGAAATAGCATTGGTGCTGATTTTGTTTGGACAGAAGTTGTCTGTTTTACTTAACAGGGAAATCTCTGAACTCGAGGTTCAAGTCTCAAATAACTAGTCAGATGAAGTACATGCTAGTAAGGCAAACACTCTTCACAGCATCTGTCAGACAGAAGTAGGATGGAAGTCTTCTTCTTTCCGACCACTCAGACAGGAATGCTGAAGCCTTGCCTGCAAGTGTAAGATGGGAAGCCCCAAGGAGTAGTCTGAATGAACAATACGAAAGGCAGACACTGAAGCCTAAGCCCATCCTCAGTTCTACAATTACTTCCAGGAACAGAAAACAAGAGTACAAACATGATCACATCACATTATTCTGAGTTTTGAGACTTAAGTGAAAATTTCCAATAACGAGTTCAGAGATGAGACCCTCTCTTGAATTTTCTCTTTAATACGTCTAACAGCTGAGCTTTGCCCAGCTATTCCTGCATCAGTTCAGGAACTGAAGTGTTGAACTGTCTTAGTTAAAACAGAAAAACATGTAGTCTGAAAAACATTAGGAAATGGAGATTCTGCCACTGGTGTTTTGTTGAAACAGCTCAACGCTTTGTTAAAGCGCATTCTTCATTCCTGTTCTGGACTGTCTCAGTTCCCCAGTACTGCAGCTTGCCCTTCTGCAAGTGAGAAAGACTATGCTTTCTCCTCACAGTACCTGCAGGTACCAAGGTCAGTGCAGAAGGATGGCAGGAGGTGCCCCATGTGCAGAGTAGAAGTTCCCTGCAGCCCATGGGTACCAAAAGGAGCAGCTGTCCATGTGCAGCCATGGAGGAGCCCACGCAGCAGCACCGGATGATGCCTGAAGGAGCTGCAGCCCACAAAGATCCCCTGCAAGAACAGGTTCTGGACAGAGTTGCAGATCGTGGGAAGCAGCCTGCGGTGGGGCAGAAGGGCTTGGGGAGTTGACGCCTGCGGGGGCAGTGCTGGAGCAATGCCTGAAGGGCAGGCCCTGTGGTATGGAGCTGTATTGGAGCAGTGCTTGAAGCCCATGTGGGATCAGGAAGGACTGCATCTTGTAGGAAGGAACCCACATGGAACACAGGCTAGATTACGAAAGAGCACCAAAGACAAAGCAGCATGGACTGACTGCAGCCCCATTCCTTGTTTCCTGTGCTGAAGAAGGTGAAGGAGGTAAAAGAGGGTGGATGAGTGCAAGGTGTTTTTAGTTTGCCTTTAGATTTTTTTTCCACTCCTGTACTGTTATTAGCAGGCAATAATTTATATAAAACCCCCTCAGTTTAGTCTGTTTGCCTATAATAGTAACGGGTGAGCAATCCACCCTGTCGTTATCCCAATCCTTGACCCCTTTTCCATCATACTTTTTTTTTCTCCTCCTCTTCCTTTGAGGGAGCGAGAAAAACAAAGCAAAAGCAGACATCATGTCTTGAATTCTTTACTCTTGAAGTCAAGGTGAGGTGAAACGAGGCCAAATGGTACTGCTTCAGCCGCTGCTTTCATAATGCTAAGGGAAGAAGATTTTACTCTCAAGTATCTCAACCTTTCATAGGACTGAATTTCCTATGTCTTCTGAGATATTTACATGAAATTCCAACAAAATAACAAAGGTCAGCCAGAATCATTATAGCAAAGCACAATGGAGAAGGTAACAGTAGGAGACTTTCACTCAAGAATGTGCTAGAACTGAAGATGAAGCCTAGGAAAACAAGAGAATGTATGAAATATCAAAGTTCTCCCTTAATCAACATTTCAAGTCTTATGTACGGCAGGAATATAGACCTAATCTGACAAATCCACAGTACCATATCCAAGTCAGAGGAAGACTGGTTAACTCGCCTGGATGAAGCTCTGGCAATTTCTACTATTGCTCCCCACAACAAGTCTGACATCAGCAAGATGAGAAGTACAAACAATAAGCAATATTAACACTCACAGATGACAGCCACCAAGCAGGACCTCATCCAGCCCAGGGCACGAGGCTCTGCCCTCAGCCCACAGCCTGCGCTAACAGCTCATACCCCCACACAACAAACCTCACTGCATCGGCAGCCAAAGCCCCACGGCACGCAGCCTGCAAGCACAGGTACCAAGGCAACCGGCTCATGGCACTGTGTGGGTAGCTACAGGGAAGCAGAGAAGAAACAGCATTCTGACAAAAATCCAAGAAATTATTTCCAAGTGTTTTCTATATTCTTTCTAGTGTCACTCCAAATGACTTCTAGCCAGGCTAGATTCATTTCTCCAACATTCCTAGTACAAGTAAGAGAGACCCCTGGCTAGACAACCTATAAGAATTTGGAGATTTTATTTCTCTTTCTTGGAAAGGTGAAACTGCTGGAAGTACCATTTACTTCACTGCTCCTTGTAGCAAACACACAGTGCTGATGGGGATCTCTAGGAGCATGCCAGCAGTCACTGCAGCAGGCTCCCAGCGTTTCAACTGAGAATCCAAGAGACACAACGCACCACAGATGGGGTTTGGAATAAAAAGAATTAACATGATATCGAAGCAGTTAAACATCAGAGATGCTTCAATAGAACAGGAAGAATTACAGGCTCAGAGAATCAGCATCCCAATTTATTTTGAAATATGTTGCATATTTTACCAACTTCAGACTCCCAGGGGATTCTCAATTACACAAGAATTCAACAAAGCATTCTCTCACTGAAGGGTCCCTATCAGACCAAAATCTAGTTAATATAAGTTCAAAAAGGATTCACTGTACCTTCAAAACTTCCATTTAAGCATAGCCTGCACAGTATTCAGCAGAATGAACCCAATTTTAAGTGCTATGAAAAGCATAAAAGGAATGTTTAACAACAACAACAAACACAGCTGTGACTGGTTCCAGGTACAGTACTCTTACTACAGTTCCCACAGAAGAGATACAATTATTTGCTAATAGAAACATTTTATGCTGATGATACTTGGAATCACAATGAAATCAACATGAGAAACACACACACACTGTATTCATCTGAGAGGCGACAGTAGGATTTGCCTATTTTTAAAACTAATATAAAATGAAATTTGAATTTTGGAAGTTGGGTAAGCGTTACAGCAGTGTAAGGAAATGAATACCTGCGGTACCTAACATAGCTAACAGATGGGCTACAGAAAATATCTTTCAAACATCTTTCTGGGTATAATGGAGCTTTGCAGTGTTCTTCCCATACGCCTCAATACTCACCAAGTGAGATATGGAACCAGTCAACTACATGAAAATCTATTTATGTTTATTTTTAAGCTTAAACTAAGCCTGAAATGAGAAATACAACAACAGCATTCACAAATTCTGTAAAAACACTTTCCTTACATAAATAATTTGACTACAAATTATCTTGTTAAGTACAATATTCTATTATTACTTAACTAGTAATAACTGTCCTACTGACCATCCTGGAAAACAACTTCTTCTCTTTATCCACTGCTAAGTTTATCAAAGCTTCTTAATATCTCACACCACTCTAGCCTTAGTCCTCAAAGTAGAAGCAGGTCTGGTTGTTTTTTTTGTTTGTTTGTTTTTTTCTTTTTTTAAATTGGCAAGGTATCCATTAGGTGTTCCAGCACTCAGAGCCAGTGTCCAGAGCCTGAGACACTCAGCTTCCAACAGGTGTCACAACCTGCAATGTGCAGACGTGAACAGCGCTGCGACACAGGTAAAGTGCAGCGGTCATTGATACTGGAAGAAGAAAAGTTTGGTGCTTACCTGAAGAATATTTAGAAAAGAAATATCTTTTGTGAAATAAGTGATTCTTATGCTTGCACATGCCTGTTATAATTACCTAAGTAAACTGCCATTTCAATTAACATTAACTTGAGCAAATAACGGCAGCAACTACTTTGTGTAATTCATAAACTCCAGTCATTTCAAAAGCCTAAGGATTCCTTGAACTTTCTATTTAAAGCCAGTCCTTAATTCAACGGCGATAATTCAGCCCTTTGAAATTAAAGAAATGGTGAAAGAATTACTTAACCACTCTGAGACACAGACCTAATTTACAGAAATTTTTTACCCTCCGTAAAAGGAAACATGGCTACTGTCTCTCTCAAGTTTGTATGGCTATTTTAAAGGGATGAGTTTCCTACTTCTCAAGCACGCCTTTCACTTGACTGTTCCTATCCTTGCAACCCATCACTCGAGGAAATCATTTCACCAACTAAAATTGTATGGAAGACTTAAAAGCCATCGATTCCAACATTAAGTTGATAATTAAACATGGATCCTTAGAAAGCCTAGAGATAAGTTGCACACACAGGGCACCTATTTACATTTGGCTACAACTTTGTGAATAGTTGTGCACTGCATACTTAATCTTACACCGCTGACTCTGCTAAGAAACTTTTTTAAGAGTCACATACAGGTCCATACAGTGAACTTAAAACGCTCTCATTGATCTTACTAATTGCATCTGCCACAGTACATGGTTCTTCTTTCTATTCAGCTTTCTTCCCAAACACCATTCCAATTGTTAAATGGTCAGAATACACAAAGTGACAGATTTAGTGCTTTCTTGGCAATTTATATAACTGACTGCAACTCTGTTGTTGCAGTGAATCATGATTTATTTGTCTCACAATGCAGCACATAACCTTTTAAATGCTAGGGAAAAAAATGCCAGCGCCTCTTTAAAGTTTATATATGACTGCCCACCACCATTCCTCACGAACAGCGTTTTGAGAGACAAATGATAAAAACAAGCTGTGAATTCACCCACCAACTCCCGGCCATTTCCTGCATTCATCATCCACACACACTGTATTTACAGACAAGCATCCTCACCACGAGCACCAATACACCGCTCAGTCTCCTCACTTCCTCCGAGACAAGAATCCTTTCCTCAGGCTAACAGGAAGAGCACTGCTATGTGCAGACCAGGGCAACGCAGACAGGCCCCAGCCCTGACTGGCTCATGACACACTCAGTCACCTCAGGTGGAATTAGCACAGACAACACAGGTTTATCTACTGCTATCTCAGTTCCAAAACGTTGACCCCAATGTCTGTGTATGGCCTTTTCTCATACCTGCCTTACCATCCGTGTCTTCCTCTGCACTCACTTCCATTACCTTTTAGATTCAATTCACTGTATTCCCTCCCCTTCTCATCCAGAAAAGCCGGTTTATTTGGCTGTTTATATTGTGCCCATCTCCCTGGTAAATGAACAGCTAATGAGTCACTGTTGTCCACCACTGCCCGAGCTACTAACGCTCATAAGGCAGTCACAAGCCTTCAGAACCTTTAATTAAGAAAGCGATAATGAGAGAGGAAAGACTGTTTACTTTAAACGGACCAGCAGTGCCTCCAATTAACGAAACAGGACCCGCTCATTGAAAAGCTATTTATCCAACATGCACTGCACAAAGTATTTGGATAATTCTTACGTTATAATTCAATTTTAAAAATGTAGGAGGGAGAACTCAGGAAGTAGACTTTTTTTTCCCCCACAGATGGCACCTATGGAATTAGTAGTCCATTTGTTAGGGTTTAACACCACCCTTCCTCAGTATATTTTAAAACCATCTGCAAAGGAACGCTCTTCTAAATTGTCCTTATTTGCAAAAGGGCAAACAGGGCTGCAGACCCGAAGTTACTTCCAGCCATTCAGCAGACTCATTAGCTCCCTACCTTAGCTCAAAGACCAGCTCCAAAGTGCACTTGGTGTCCTATTTATCAAACCCCATTCCCTAACTGTTTTCTTAAATGTCTAACAAACAAGCAAAACATTTATTCTAGACTTCAGAGCAACGTTCTCTGGAAATATATCACAGAATTTGAGTTATTTTAGGTATTTGATATAACTTTAGTTATAGGAGTGGTATAAACTGTGATATAAATTTGGCCAATCAATCATGAATGAGGATACTGGGCATGACCATAAGATGCAACACTGGGAAATTCAAGCATGGCTTAGAAGTATAGTCTATAGAAGAGCAGCTGAATAATAAAGAACAGAGATGACAAGCTGTGTCAGTGCACCTTGCCTGGATCAAGTAAGTCAAAATTACAAGCCCTTTTCCTACCCAATTAGTAGCAATAGTATTCTAGAACGCAAACAAACGTTAACTAGAAAGGAAAAATGCTCCCCTTACCTATTTGAAATTGTGCAGATCAATGCAAAACAAACATCAGAAATTTTGTTTTAAGTGTTTCCATTTAGTTTGGACAATGACAGTAAAACTATTTAAAGTGAATTTGCTGTTACGCTTGTAAGGCAGCAGTGTGTTTAGAGCATTCAGTTAGCCACAGAAGATAGTTAGACTCAGTTCAGCATTTAATTTCAGAAAAAAAGCAACGCTGTAACTTAGGAATGTACAGAAATGTACAGATATTGCACATGTCTCTTTCAACTGCAGTAATGTTTTAGACATTATAAATACGACTAACCAAAAGCTAAAGCTATACCTCAGTGTCATGGAAAAAAGTATGAATCTATAGAAAAAAGCAGCTTTCATCCACCAAGGAAAAAAAAAAAAAAAAAGATCATATTTGCTACATGATCTATCTACAAAATTATGGTAGGTAAATTATCAAAGTCAAAATAAACTTCCATTTTGCCTTTGCCACGCACATAAAAGGGAATACTGCAATGCAAACTCATCAAAATCAATACTTCAGTTTCAAAGAAAAATTCTACCTTCTAGGTCGAAAGGAGTTGCTGTATATGAAATAATCATAACTACAGATGGCCAATAATGCAAATTCAAAGTACGTCATCAACCAGTTCCACTGCTTTAAAAGCTCTTAACTCACTACTGCAGGCCACTGAAAGAGAGAATTGAAAAATCCTCTGACTTTGCTAATATTTTCTTCAAGTCGATCAAACTTTACAAGAACAGTCACAAATAAGTCACTTATACTGTTTAACATAATTTTGGCTGATCCAAATAGCGTTTACAAAATCCAGACAGAGAAAATAACAGTTTAACAGATCCTGTATCTATTATACAGGATATATTATAAAAAGCAGAACTGGCAGTCAGGTCTACTAATACACAAGGAATACACAACAGGTAAAAATCTAATAAAATGAAACAAGCAACATCTTCCGGCCCTTCCTGGGTATCCAGAAGATGTGAAAGAGTATTCCTTCGGGGGAAAGCAAGTATTTAACTGCAATTATAACTTTAACTTTAGCACAATAATTTCTTAAGGGTTTAACATCAGACTTCGTTTCAGAGGAAATACAATGCATTGTTATTGCTATTATTCAAATAAATAAACGATCATTCGTGATCTTACCTAGTTCTGGGGGCAACACAGTAAGACGATTTCCCTGGATATGAAGTTCCTTAAGCTGAGTGAGCTCCCCAATTTCTTTAGGCAGTGATATCAGGTCATTGTCTCTAAGGCTCAGCTAAGAGTGAACATAAAGAAGTCAGAACAATTTTGGGTTAGCCTAAAGCAGCCTAAAACTGAACTATACTCTATCTTGCCTCCCCCCGCTTCTGAACACTCGATTCTTTCAATTTATTTACAAGTGTCTGCTGATGAACAAGAAACAGTTCCAGGTTTAGAGGCCTATTCCTGAAAACACACTCTACTACTTCTCAAATTGACTAGATTCTATTCCTACAAGCATTGCAAAAGTGAATTGATTTTCCAAGAATTTAGATAAATTACTTACTATCTGCAACTTTGTGAGCTTCCCAATATCTGGCGGCAGGATTTCAAAATCGTTGTCACTTAGATAGAGTGCACGCAGGGTGGCTGCAAATTAAATAGCAATATATAAACAGGGTGGCATATAACCCAACCATTTGAGGTCTAATCAATAAAAGGGAGTCAGGTTTGATTAATAACCCTGACTTGGTGAAAAGCCTTTGACATACCCAGGGCTCACGATAATAACAAGCAGGTCAAACTTAGATTTACTGGCTTATTACATTGTTGGTGAGTTCAGGAAAACATCTATATTCAAAAGGACTGACACAATTAACAATTTCTACAATAGTAGACTGTGGCAGGTTCTGGCATATAGTCTCAATGCTCAGCTGTCAGAATGGAATCATTACTCTTCATTATCCCCCCATTCTTATTTATCACACCAATCTGCATCCTAAACAAACAAAAAAATCAGCTGAGTTTATGGTCAAATACACATCTGTATTAAGCTCTATAGAAAGCACACAATAAGGCTGGGAAAGAGTTCTTAAAAGGAAGTAATAGGGCAGGCTCAAATGATATAATTTGTAATTTACACAGTGCCCATGAAATACACAGGAGAAAAAAAAAATGAGATGACTTAGCACAACTTCGTATACTGAATAAGCATACTTGACAGGTTTTTGAAGAAAAAATTAAAATGGAAACTCATAAAGAGAGGAGATTCTGATTTTCTCATGCACTGTATTCATCCTCCTTTTATTTCATTATATGCGACCATTTTTAATAAAGCTTACTTATAAATTTCCTTCTGTCAGGTTACAACCACAAAATCTGTTCCAGACTGCAGCATCCCTTCCTCTGTCCTCATTTATCACTCTTGCTAGTTAATGCACTGATCATGAAGCTACTTCAGCTTAGTATCCAGAAAACACTGGTAAGGTAGCAGCAGAATCACTGGAAGCCAGAAAGTGCCAGAATTCAAGTTGCTTAGGCAACCATAATGCAACTCTTCTGCACATATGCATTACAATATCTTTAACTATGTGAGCATATTTTCTAACATGAGCAAAGATCAGCTCATTTTTGCTATCCATCTGCCAAACCTTGTAACCTTAGCATGTTTTTTGGATGTTTTTAACATATTGATCACTTCAACACTCCCAAGCTGTTAAAACTGTTTCCATAATTAACCATCACAAACACAATTGTTTCCAGAGTCAACATAAAACAGTTGCTTTGCAAAACAGTTTATTCTCCTCTGGAGCTTGTGAGCCTACACAATGTTTGAACTGAGCATGGGGACAAGGGAAATATTACTCAGAAGAAAAATAAGTAAGTCTTCTCATGTCCAAAGATGTCAGATAACTATACATCAGTGATAAATATCATTGAACTGTGTAGAAATATTCAGGAGGTATTCAAAGACGAAAAACATAAATAACGGAAAACGTCTGTTAGAGTTTGGTCTCCATCAAATAAATTTCAACTGCAGAAAGCAAAGCACCATATCACAAAGATTTGTAGAGTTTTTTAAGAAGTTCCTTACTCAGATAGAAGAAGTTTCCAGGTAGAGAATTTTCATTTAAATTGTTGTAAGTCAAGTCAAGAACCTCCAGTGCTGGTAAAGATCCAAACCCCCTTGGCAAGGTATTTAATCTGTTCATGCTGTACGTGAGAGAAAAAAAAAAAACAAAACATGACATCAGTATGCTTTTCATCTGGCAGGGATAACGAACAACATTTTCATTTCTAAAAAATCTAACCTACACCAGACTTCATTTTTCTTTTGTTTTGTTTGCTATTAGATAGCAAGCAACTCTTCTGTGATGCAGACTTCTTTAAGCTCTCACTTTGATAAGTATTCCCAAAATTTATGTCTTTACTATAGAGACACCCTGCCTTGCTGATCAAAGAGCCACACCTGAAAAAGGAAGCAAAAGGGAAAGGGGCGCTGTGCTCAGCTTGAGCAATGTGCCATGGAGCAATTGGTCCTTGGCAGGTGAGCCATCTTCTAGCTAACTAAACCATGAATCACTGTTTTGTACCTCACAGCATTTTGACCATCTGCTACCCCCCACAGCAGGTATTTCTTCACAACAGTACCAGACACAAGGAGGAATACTTCAGCTCTACAGCATTTACACCCATCAGAAGCTGCTGTTCTTAAGACTACCGCATTTGTGCTTTCACTATAGGCGTACAGGGAGCACAAATGCAAAAAGAAGTTGCCCCACTGATTGATAAGGCTTAAAGCTCATTCAACCAGTCTTACAGGGTTCAGGATAGCAGTTCCCATTGGCAGCAGCCATAACTATAAGGGGAAAACTGACAGAATGAAAAGATTTGTCTGTTAACCTGGAGCAGAGAGGCTACAGAAGACAATAACTTCCATCTAAACTCAAATGGCTGGAATTAAAGGACTCAGGTAACATCTAAAGTGGCTGCAATGATGAAGGAAGGCAAGCAGCTGGAGATGATATTCAAACACTCTCACTGTTTGTAGATAAAGTAGAGCTCTGGCTGATTAACACTGAACTACCAGTTTGTTATTTATATTGTCTTCAGGGCATGCACACCAGATACAAAGTTGGATTTGCTTGATTTGTCACCAAGGTTTGAAAACAGAACAGAAGACAGACATCTTCAGGAACAGTGTGAAAGATTACATGTAGTTATTTTAAGGAATAGGAATTTGTTTCTACGTGATTTGGGGAAACAAACATGACTTTCCATATTATCTTTAAATATATACTTAATATATTTAAAATATACTTAATATAGAAGCGATAAACAGCAATAGCCACAACTGAAGTTAATAGGAGATGTTATATGAACATATTAAGTGTAACATAGCACTAAGAACACTCAGGTCAACACACTCAGGTACTGACAAATTTTAGCACCCAATGAAGATCTTGACAATAATCTCGACACTAATCTCTTAGGCCTTCCCTCCTCCATGCAGTGCTTGTTAAACACTTCATTATATCTTGTGACAAATACTGTGAAAGACATCATAAGGACTGTTAATCAGTCTACTTGTTCTACACTTGGGCACATGGAGCTGAAAATTGAAGACACCCAGGCTTCAGAAGATAGCTACAGGGCTGGGTATGTTCCGAATGGTAGCAACAGCAGGAACAGTGGCAGACCAAGCATGCTCTGGAATAGTTTGTATAGTCACCATCATTAAATACAGTAACTTGAGGACCACTACATTAAGCTGTGTAAAAAATAAAAGAAAAATAGAAAATCCTATCTTCGGGCTCCTATAAAAGCTTTTAACCATTGAATACATATGTACCTTATGCTATTTTTTTTAATTTCAGTAAATGGATCTGCAGTGCTGAGTCCATGCCTTTCAAGTCCCTAGTGCAGATGGCCCAAATATGGATTGAGGATATATCTGTGCCTTTGCTTTTGGCACTGTTTTAGTTGATTGGAACCATCTCACTCATTTGTCTGCACATGTAGAAAAGTACATTTTCACTGAGCACAGCAGTACTTAAAATCATGAGATGAATATTAAGAAATGCCAAAGTTACTTCCACATGCTGTTAACAAACCCAGATTTAATAAACCATTTATAGTACACAACAAGACAGACTCCATTTGATATGTGATGTGCAGAAGAGATACAGCTGACTTTACCATTAGCACATCAGCTAGACCCCAATTTAACAGACTCATTAATGTAATTAAAAAGGATCAGGTAGCAAATGTCAAACATTTGTAAAGGACTTAGTCCCAGAAGAATTCTGCAGAATTAAAATCCTAATCTTCCCATCGTGGATCTCCTGTGAAGAACCTTGCCCATACTAATTGCATATTCATGCTAGTAGGATGCCTTACCTACAGCAGGTGGTAAGTGGGAAAACAGACATCCCTGTCCTACAAAGCACGTGCACTTTGCATTACTGCTGAAGTGGCAGCTGCTAAGATACAGAAGAATGATCACCACTGTTACTCCTAGAGATTTGCCACTGCTTTTAGAAACAGTTTTTATTAAATAAGACTAAAAGCAGCTGCTTTTTCAGTAATAAAAGGAGAAGACTGTCCCAGTGGTCTTCCCTTTTGTAGGCAAAGAACAGGAAGAGAAAGAGTCTCCTGTTTGTAACAGACAGAATAAATCTATTCTCTGGCATGGAAAGAGAATTAGCCAAGGACTATGCAAACAAAATTTCCCATTTCATTGTCAGTGTAGCAGTACACCTTCCACTTCCTACCATACCTCTTGACCCTTCTGCATTGAAATCCTCACAGAAATATTCTTACTCAAGCTATCCCTCTCCTACAGCAGGCTGTTTTGATGCCTTGAGTGTACGCACGTGCTCAGCAGATGACAAGAGGGTTCCCACCCACCCCCACTAGTAGAGCAGGACAGTTTGTCCTTAAATTAACTACAAGAACTTCTGAACCCATTTTGCAGAATTATACTCCAGGCTGTAAATCCTGAGCTTGGGGGATGGCAGACCTCAAGAAAGACCGTTTAAATTACAAAATTCTTGCATGTTCCTTCCAACTCAGAATACTTTATGATTCTACAATTGTAGACTTTGCAGTTCCAGACCTAAACCACCAGTTGTTAAGTAACAAATTGTTCCCAAATGTCTCCTGTTCTTAATCCCAAAAGGACTTGCAAAAGACATTAATGGAGGAAAAAAAACAAACAACAAAAAAAAAACAACAGGAAAAGTGTTTAAGACCCATATCTGAATTACGCTAACACTTGTCACTTCTCTAATTCACGGAAAGACCTCAAATTCTTCCCCCCTCCATAGAAGGCAGCACTTCATATGCTTTTCTAAAATGGCCAAACCCCAAGTTGCAAAGTTCCAATTCTCAGAGCAAATATTAATTCATGATCATTTCCAAGTTCAGACAGCTATTAGGGCCCGCTAGAGATCTAAAGTGATCAAATGAAGACCCGACAAGACACATCATCTTGAAAATGTTTCTTTGCATGCCAACAGCTCAGGAAGCAATTCAATTATCTGCACTTTACAAAAGTACCTAAAGCTGGATACTTAAAGCCTAGTCAAAGTTATTAGATATTTCAAATAGTAAAACAAACTCAGTGTCATGGTTCTATGTTTTTCTGTTTTTTTTTTTTATTATTTTTTTATTTTTGGGTTTCAGTATTCCACATCAAAACATCATGTAGTGTACAGGGCATTAAAGTGTCACTGCCCCAATTCCAAGTACCTATCCCTGTACATTACAGCAGTCACGGGATCTGGCCCTTCCGGGTGGGGGGGGCGCTCTCTTGCTGCCTTGCAGTGGGTGCTGGAGGGTGCTTTCCTAGCCGTTCCAAGCTTTTCAGGTTTGAATCGGTCCCGGGAACTCTCTCTCTCATCTTGTCTGATTTATTAATCTCAATTTCAATTAAATTGTATATATTGTGTTATCTTGTATTCCGATATTATAGTAAAATAAGTTTTCCTCCATAGATTGTTGCCGCTGCTCTTTTCCTCCCTTCCTTCCTTCCCATTTTTTGTGGGACTGGGGTGGGGGGGGAGGGCAGAGGCCTGTCGCCCCTGTCACGGACATAGATTGATCTGATCAACTCCGTGACACTCAGTTAAATTAAGGTTTCCAAAAGCTGAATTTATAATACAAACATTCTTTCCATGAGAAGCCTACAAAATTAAAGCTTCTCCTCACCAAGGCTTTCCTAAGTAGCTACACTTTAATGCGTCCAATTAGTTTCAAGAAACTTCATTTCAGGTTCATTTTAATAATTCAAGAAAGTCTTCTTCTACTGTAGTTATAATGGAGTGTCACCAACTCTACTTGAATATGGTACCTGAACACTTAACAGGAGTTTCTCTGACTCTAATTCAGCCAGTACCATCTTGTTGAATGAAATGCATACCATATTCAACAAGGACTCGCAGCTGCCTCTATAGATTTAATTAAAATTGAAGTTTCTTTAATCACAAATTTGTGTCTTTGGAATTAAAGTCCCAAATTAACATACAAAATTTAACATTCCTTTTAACTTTTTACAAAGCAGAGCATAAAAATCAAGGCTGGCTCTTGCCAGAGAATTAAGTGACAGTTGTTAAGAAAGTAAAATATGTTACTTGTTGGGTCTGACTTCAGCATTAGGTGAATAAAGTTGCTTTTTGCCCTTAAATAGTTATCAGTATATCAGAGTAAATGCTTGATCACTCTTAGGTATCTGATTATCCAGAACACTAGCTAAGCACTCTCAACAAGATAGTCAAGAGTTACATACATGGATACATTCAAGTTCTTATCACATTTTCAAAAAGAAACTTAAATAGCAAAAATAAGATTTAAGCTCAGCTGTGATAGCCTTTGACAACATCTCCATTACAGCAAGTTTTAGCATTAGGATACGCACCCAAGATTCAGGTGTTTGAGCTTCTGAAGGCTGCTAATCTGTGTAGGCAGCTCCTCAATCTGGTTGTTGAAAAAGTTGAGCACTTCTATGTTTCTCAGGTCTGCGATGTTTGCTGGCACAGCTGTGAGAAAGTTTTCACAGTAAGAGACTGCAGTTAGGGCAAGCTACACAGACTACAGGCTCCACTAGCACCTGTCTTCTGTTGTTTGTATAGATGTTGTTTCTACCCAGCTGCTAAGAGCTACCTGCAATTAAAGGAATGCCTGTATTAAAGAAGCTTCCTATGTAGCACCAGCTCTCCTTACCGACACGAATCACTTGGTACTCTTCAGAAGATTACAGCTATTCTTATTGACCAGAGTACCTTACAGGAAAGCCACAACAGAGAAACAAGCACAACAAACTCTCTCACGGACCTGCTGATTGCTCAAATAATCTCACATCCAAGTTCCTATCTGCTAACATTCAACAGCGATTACAGAAATTTAACTTCAGCCCTAAAAGATGAACAGTTTAGCCAAGCCAGTTACTGACTACCTCCACTGAGTGAGTATCCGATCAATACACATACATGGTTACATTCAATTGCACACAAATCACTACCTGGTAATTTAGAAACATGAACAGTAAGGCAGAAGGATGCGCCTGTGCAGATGAGGTTAAAACACTCCCCAGATTTGCATCTTCTCCCCCTATAACTAAAGTTTACATAAAAGGAGGCTGACAGACAGCCTGCACTGAAGCTTACACTGGTGTTCAATATTCACCTTGGCTCAGTCTTAATTAAAACTGCAGCAGGATCCCATAGAACACACATTTAAATAATTGGAAGATTTTATGAGGCCATGATTTGCATTTATTTGGTGGCATGAGGCAATCTCAGTCTTAAAATGGAATCAATAATGTTTACAAAGCAGAGCATTATAGCGCGTCACATCTAGTAGATTATAAGTGTAATTACATTGTTCACAATAATGGGATTCCCTAACAAACATTTTAATTATACTACATAAATATTACTATGGAGGGTCATATTCATCACAGGAGATTTTTAACATACTTTTTATTAAGTCATTAAGGCAAATCTTAATATTTAAAAGCCTTCCCTTTGTGGTATATTTCAACTGGTCCATGCGTATCCATAACTCAGCAATGGCAAGAATTAAGCATCTTCAGAAAGGCAAGGGTAATGTACTGCTACTATTGTTTTAAATTATTCCCTAACAGAAGTTAACTAAGGATTTTAATTGACATAATTCAGCTGCTTCCAGCCTCAATATTTCAAAAGAACAGTAATTACCACTATTAAAATGTTTTCCTTTCAGAAATTAGACTTTATAATTTGACTTTGATGAGACATAATGGACTGGCAAACCATTTCTGCTCTTTTCAAAGAGATGCTACATTCATGCAAGATTAGGGAATAGACACATTAGCAAATACAGGTTTTAAGTTTAGTCCCAAAGCCTAAGCAACTCAGAGATCAAGTGCAGTTCTCCTTCAGTTTTACTGTTGATACAGTTAATAACAACTTTCACCTTTTTGACAGCATAAAAGATTATACTATCCTAGAGAAATTAGTTCAATCTAACACCACAAGTTATGCTAAATGTAATGCAAAGCTAGGCTGCAGGAACACTGAAACCACTTCAAGTTCAGCAGACAAGCCTTACCAAACCTAACTTCACTGGGGCAGTTCTGCATTTCAACTATTCAGGCTGAAAACCATCACAAAACACTTGAAAAATGATCTCAAAAGTCAACTAAAAGCATGCTTGGCATCAAGATCAGTACTATCGTTATAAACACAGGGACAAGTACCCTCCCAGTGGCCTGGCAGAGTTATGGATTACCTTGAACCAATGATGCTGATTTAGTAGATTTGCCTCTTCAAATATCTGTTCAAAATAGCTTGTTTCCCCCTTATGAATAATTTGAGCTTGCCTCTCATTTCTGACTTGGGCTATGAGATTCTGTAGAGGAGGAATCATTTCAAGGAAGAAGGTGAACAGCCCTCAAAAATAGAAGTCTTCATTTAACCAGTAAAACCCCACATGAAACTACCTGTGAAAAGACAATGCCTAGATACTGAGACAGGAAGAGAATGGCTTCCCAAGATTTGCTCTTGCAGTCCGCACTTGTACTGGAGGAACCTGTTTAAGTGGGTTACACACTGAAGAGTTTCAAATTATATCCACTCATCCCACTTGCAAACACGGGGGAAAACTTAACATCCAGTGGCTAGTTTATCAGAGATTTTTAATTTGGTTTCCTTTTGTCAGGGTATGGGTGTGAGTAAGTGTCCCTCGTGAACAAGAGCAGCTGTACCCTTGCCCAGTGGCTGCTAGGTATCCAATATATCTGTACAATTCCCACATACTGTTGTGAATCACTCTTAGGATACTACTATATTACACTTCCTCTTATTATTTCCTTCAAGCTATACTAAAAACTGCCTAGCTAAGCAGGTTATGGAAAAGACTATCATTTTAGCAAAGGATTTGGATGAAATACTTTGTGCCAGCCTTTTAAATCAAAAATAAAGCCCTTATCAACACACACACACACACACACATATATATTTTAATTGGGTAGGGGGTAGAAGTATTTTGTGAGAAGGAAAATGGAAAATTGTGAGAGGGAAAACAGAAAGGTTGCTTGAGATTTGTGGCAGGGGAGAAAGGGCCTTTTTTCTGCCATGGCTTATTTTCTGATTCAACAATTTAGATTCATTCTGTATATGAAGGAATGCTCTATGGATTCTAAGAAGCAGAAGACTGAAATTAACTCCAGTGTTGCTCTCATAACTAAACTACACAGATTCAGTACTGTCATGTCAAGAGATGAGCAACACTCAAGAAAAGTTGATGAGGCATCATGTTCTTTCATCTCAGCCTTGCACGACTAAACATCCTTACTATCAACACACTGCTAAGTTGCAGAGTTCTTCACAGACTTACAGCAGACTGCCAAATACCAAGAAATTCAAGTTCTGGCAATTCTGAATTCCACTCGAGTCACCTTCGCATGATGATCTGTGAGAATGAACTGTCAGCATCCTGGTTCCATTCACCCACATATTTACAGTAAGATCCGCAGTCTTAGCAACTCCTCTAAGACCATCTGCTGCCCAATGCCATTAACAACTAAACTCCTCCCCAGCAAATGCTAGTAAAAGTTTGCAGCCCAATGCTTTGCATTTTCCCGTGAAGCTTCAGTCACATCACAAAACCCCATTCATATTAAGCTTCACATTGCAAGACCAGACAAAGCTTCCATCCCCTTGTTCAACACTGGGAATTGCATACAGAGATTCACTGTAACAGCTATAGACTTAATCTTGATTTCAAGAGCTTGGCTGAGAGGCAGAGTCTACAAGCTGCACGTGAAGCAGCGAGAGATCTTTCTTCGTGCTCCTGCAAATAAATATTGGCAACTTGTTATACTTCAAAGGATTTAAGAACAAACAGGCTCTTTTTCACCCTGACATTAGTGACAATTCTTCAGGAATGAAAATAGCTCTTAAGGGCAGCCTTTCACTCAAAGCATAACTTTATTCCTATGTAAGAGCAGCTGTTCAGTAGTTCTGCTATGAGTTCCAAAACATTCATATGGTAAATTAAACAGCACTGTTCAGAACCTGTATAGCTCCACATCTAAGTGTCCTGGACCTAGATCTCAGTTTCTCTCCACACAGTGAGCCAGCAGCCATCACAAGACTACCTACTTGAAAGTCTGATGTTGCCCTCTGTTGGAGAATAAATACTGGGTTAGCTCCATCTTTTAGCCGAGCAAGCTATTGTGCTAGAAACATTTGTATCAGTTAAAGCACCCTGGAGTAAAATTTATCTCAGATGTAACCCTTCCCAGTAAAGCAGGGAGTTAGAGGTTCTCTTGTCTTTGACTTGGGTTTCCATACAATTCCTCCGAGGTGGCAGAGCCCTTCACAGCTGAAAATGAGCCTGCTTTCTGGTAAGTCTCAATTTCTGAGAACGATCTCCCGGATCATTCTACAGAGCACTGGAAAACAGTTAAAAAAAAAAAAAAAAAAAAGAAACATCACAATTTTAGACGTAAACAAACTCAGGTGTTTGCAAGATTAAGTCTCTCTTTGTTTTTCATCTATGAGATGAAGCACAGCCTGTTTTTTGGTGGTTTTTTTTTTTTTTTTTTTTTTTTTTTGCATTTAGTATGCATTGACATTAATTCAAACATTTCTGAGAACTGTAGAAGACTGATCAAAATTTATATTTTACTTCTACCTTGTGAAGGAAAACAGCTCATACTGTTGATGAACTATCAGTTGGAGGAGGGAACTGAGTGAAAATACAAGCCTTCAGGAGCAAAGTACATGATACGTAAACTGAGAGAAACATTGCAATTCATTTATATCTCAACACTGAACGTTCAAAATAAATATTTTCCCACAGCTGCTTGGAAAAGCAGCATCCATAACACCTGCCTATTCATAAAACTGTGAACCAAGTAATCTCTTCAATAAATGTTATTCAAAGGTTACAAAAACCTCCCATTTAATCCAACGGGTTTTGAATCAGACATCAACTGAAATAAGGATTTTAATTACTTAAGGTTATTTTCTTTGACGCTATCATCCTTAGAAACTTCAAGCTGCAGAAACTCTTTTTTCCAGAATGCTTCTCCAGTTAATGAACTAATTAGGCAGCACCTAGGAACATGACATTAAGTAGAACCTTTAAAGGTTCTAAGGGAATATTTATCCAGAAGAGCTATTAAAATATAATTCTCTTTTCTGACAAGTAGTACTGAGTCTATGCCAGTTTCTCATTAAACCGTTCCATTTATAAGCAGGTCAAGAGTAATAGAGAGTAAAGAGAACTCTGCAGAACTTTGGGAGTGCCATAGTCTGGTGTAGATCTCAAACAGCATTTTCTTGCCAAAAAGCAAGAATCTGCTTAAACCTACAAGGAAACCTTTGGGCCACAGCGTAACAAACCCCGTTCTGCAGAGCGTTGCTAATCCAGTTAGCTCAACAGGAACTTTGCATGAGTAAGGATCCCTTAGAGTAAAGGTCACAGACACATGAAATGTTACTCACATTTCACAGGGGAGGAAGAATTTCAAATACGAAATATATAATGTATTCTGTGCATCCAGTGCAACTGTACTCATAGAGCTGGAGTCAGGTTCAGATTAATTTAACAGGAGTTCTGTTATACCGAGAGAAGCAATCAGCTTCACCAAAATGAAAGGGGAATTAACAGAGGGAGAACACAACAGTTTTCATTTTAAATATTCATGGGCATGCTGATATCATACTAGGCAGTTAACCAAAGAGAATCCTCATCCCAACTGAAGCACTCAGTACTTAATTTACACATCATGTAGTTCAAGTTTTCCTCTTTTGCCTTTTCTCCACACTCCTCCAAAGACGGATACCAACCTTCCACACACTAAAAACATTAAAAATGGACTGGTCTTCTTAATCTTCAGTTTTCCCAGAAACCAGCACGCTTCTTTTTTTGCAATTAACCACAGAAGCACTGCAGTTACGAAATCACACTTATGAGTACGTGCTACTGACGTGCTACTGTGCTAACAAAGCAATTTACCAATAAATGGTTTTAATTTAGAAGGCAGAGACTAAGGAAAAGTGCTGTGAGCACAAGAGAGGCTGGAAAAACACTGGGAAATAAGTCACATCTAGCATAACCACTACATTCCTGTCAGAAAATAATGCTTATGATGCACTTAAATGCTTTGAGAAAAATACTCAGAGCCAGGGAGGGAGGTTAGGAAGGGACTGCTAAATTGAAAACAAGTCATCTATCAGTAAAGAACTAAAGCCACAAAACCTGATTTTTGCTAGCTAATTTTATAGCACTAAGGGATACTATAAGCTGCGTGAGCACAGGTATGAAAGTGTGGATTTAACTATGATCCCTCATTTCTACATGTTATCTTGAAGAAAGCAAGATTAGCAAAGCTTTTTGAATTACTTTGACAAGCGAGTACTCCAGAGGACCATGGCATTCCAGCTTTTAGCAGTTGTTTCATGAGCAGTTCAGACAAAATGCTCTGCTGCATGCAAAAACAAATACAGGCTGCATCACCTTGTTACAGGTCAGATCAGATCATACTTACACTCTGATAGCAAGGAACAGCTAAGAAAGAACCATAAGACAAGTATATAAAACTACATCCATACAGTTTCCCCCTCAATCCAGACTACCTCTCCACACCTCCCTCCTTCAGTATTATCAACAACAAGAACAAGAACCTATTCAACTTCTTAGATAGCAAATTCTTTAGGATGGTACAGAATTAAGCTCCTGAATGAAATCAGTTCATCTGTGCCAAATTCACTAGCTTTGAAGATGACAATTTCAAAATAGCTTATTTTGACCAAAAGATCTCTAATAATTTTACATTACAACTTGTACAAACACATGGAGAAATATTGATGGTAACAGCCATTACAGATATTTTAAGCCACCAGGGGAGATGATAAGACAAAGAATCTGTACTGAAGCATCAGAAAACACTGAGACTTATGAAAAATGAGCTAATATAATTGCAGGTGCCTTTTAAAGAGAGGAACACGCAACAGTTTCAGAAGAGTTATGGCAGAAGTAAACAATATGTGCCCAGGGCTGCATTTAGTATGTACGCTAACTCGGAACGCAAAGCCATTTCCATACATCACAAAATTTAACCATTTATGCTAGACCGGGAACACTTCATGAGGCACTCCCACAGAACATTACAGAACAATAATCCTTCATAAATTCTTCTGCTTCATTCCCCAAAGCTACTTAAAAACCCAAGCTTCTATTATTTAAAGCTGAATTACTTTGCCATCTGTACTTTCTCTGAAACAAGGCTTTTTTTCAGGGGAAAGCAAAAAGCTAACAAGGTATTTAATCTAAACATTTGAGCAGAACTCAGATGTCACAAATGCAGTTTGGCATATGCACAAGGATCTCCTTTGCTTTCCTTCTCATCTCCTCCTGCGCACCGCATTCATAAAGACATTTCCCTTCAGAGATCTTTGTCCCAGAAATAGGAGGTATATCCAAACTGCATCTACCACTGGGGCAAGAGGCATAGTAACTTCAAGCACATTCCTAAACGGGGCTGAGAATTCCCTGCATCAGGCAAAAACACTTTGGACACTGCCTTGCTTCCTCTACACTAATAACACACTTGCGTTTGGAGTGCACCATGTTAGCACAACAGTGTGGCCCATGTCTCAAAAGCGAGCAGGGGAAGAAGTGACAAAGAGTACACAGGCATTTGGGAGACCCCACAGCACATTTCAGCAGTCTGGAGAACAAAACAGCTGGTGCATTTCAGTGCTGAGAGATGTGCAGTTGGTACCTGCCTCTATACCACCTCCAACACACGTGGGCACACAGCACAGCCTGTGAAAGGTAACTTCTACAAAAAACAGCCTACTGTACAAGTGACAGAAAGGGAATTCAGCAGCAGTTTAAACTAGATCAAGGACACAGTCAAGAGGGTTAATAGCAATGAATTGACAAACTTTGTGCTGATAAAACATAGCAATTTAGAAAGAGATGGTAGAGCAAGGCAACAATAAGCAGTATGAGCCACAAGAAAACCCTACAAGTTCTGCTGGAAGGGAAAACGCACCAGTATGGTAACAGGTAACTATTAGGTTGTCTAAGGAACACAATTAAGGAGATAAAGCCGTTCTGGCAGGATTAGAAAGTTGATTCAGGAACAAAATTCAGATAAGGAAATGGAAACCAGCAGCAAAAAGTTAACGGACTATCCTACAAAAAGGAAATAACTAGGAGTTAAGCATTACACTTGAGTACCAAGAAAGAAGCAGTGTTTAGGAAACAGCAAAGAATGATAGCAGACAGCAGCTCAGAGGAAAGGGACAGTAGGACAGCGAATGTGACATCAGGTAAATACACGCATGGGAGCTTTCTGAATCAAAACAGTTGTTACCAATCTTTCATCATTTGGTCACTTGATAATACTGGGCTAAGGATCAGAGTGCAAAAGGATAGAAAATAGTCAGGAGAAAGCTATGAATAGCTGACAACTTCTGAGGATGTTTAAATGCAGCAGAAGCATATGGTAAAGCTGGGAAGCACAAGATCATCTGAGGTTAAGGAGACTGAGGAAGAGAGCAAACCTGAGCTACTGTTCAGCGCTACCTGTGAGTCAGACTGAATTGATAGCAAGGCAGAAGCTTTTTTCAGGAAAGTAAAAAGCTAAAGATACTTAAACAGTGACCTCTAATGGACAAACCATATATTACTGCTATTTCCACTGAGCAGATATTCACAGGCTCCAAGTATATATCCAGATAACAATAAAAACACTAGAACCTTTGAATGGATTCTCCAAATGATCACAATATCAGTTAATCTACTATGTACGTAGGTCAAATAATTATTAGTCACTACCATAAAAAAAACAACTTACAGCGTATTACTAAAATAAGTGAAAATAAACCACATCATGTTGGCCTACAGCCTAATAGCAGTATACGTACTGATGGCCAGCACTCCCCTACTGTCAGTGCTAAAATAATCTTTTAACATCCCACTCCTCTTTCTAGGCATGTTTTTCTGTGCTCTGCTGGCTTGGACTGCAGTTAACCTAAAAGGCTTCTGAAGGAACTTCAAGCACACTTCCCATTCACGATGCAGTACAGTTTATCTTAACTAGCATTCCAATTAGGAATAATAAATGCGACTATATCTGGATGTGAAATTTTGTATGCACTAAGTAACCAGATAGTTCTTCACATTGGGCTAGCTGTCTGAAGTCTAGAATTTTCAGTACTATTTCATACTTAATGCTCAAGTAGTTCATAGATAGTGATCTGCAAGAAAAAACAAACTCAGGTAGTGCCTAAGCCACTACAGTTTGACTGTAGTGCCACTACAGGGTACAATTTGAGAAGCTCCCTTTTAAAAAGGAAGTTTCTTCATTGCTTTATTTCTTGTTTACAATCCCACTGGCATAAAGAGAACAACCAGTGAAGTCTAATCTGCCCTGCTGACTTCAGCTCCCTACTGCACAATCACCTTTCCATGCCCCAGAGGCAGCAATTCTATGATCCACTACATCCAGTCTTTTAAAAAGAATGTAACCCTACGAGCAAAGTTACTCAAACTTAATTTCCAGATTCTGTGACTACTTCGTCACATTTAACCAAATTAACCCATTTTTCCACAGATGTAAGTAATACTTTCAGGACCTTTATTCCATTTTATTTTGATATTAGCCAGTGGGTTCAGAAGATGCCTGATTAGACCAGACAATCTATGCAGATTAGACCTGAACATGACCGTCTTGAATTTTGCTTCCCAGCTTTTCCATCTATACAGTAGATAAATGGCTTGGCTTTAGAAACCAGTAGATGATGGAACAAAAAAAGTCTACTACAGCATATGGGTACAGTGGCCCATATGTCTAAGTTAAAAAAAAAAAAAAAAAAGTACTTGCATTCTCCCTCTGCTTTCAACTGGTTCATTGCAAGAGACCTCAAAATGGAATCATCCCAGGTTTTGTCACTTATACAGCAACTGGTCCAACACAACTGCAGAAACACTATTTGGCTTCCCCTACAATTTTGCTTCTGATTTTGAAGCTGTTCTGCCAAAAAAAAAATTCTCAAGAAGCAGCAGAAGCATGAATTTTACTCTTTCATAGGTTACCTGGAACAGAGGCAGCCAGTTCAAGGCTCCTCCATGAGCACAGCACCGAACAGGTGGCAAAAATCCAAGGCTTATAACCTCCAGAAAAATCCATGTGGATTTGAGTACTTCAAATAAAAAGTGATTTACAGACAGGTAAATACAGAAGCACCAGCAGTATGAATGGCATACTAAAAACATTACTAAGAAAAGCACACATGATGGACTTCATAGAATAATTCTCATACTTGCTAATGAAACTTTACTGACTTTTAATAGTTTGCTGGCAAAAATATGAAATGCAGTTACATAAAACACGCATATTCAATTTTTACATATATTTATTCTTCTAGATAGACATATTTACTCTAAACAGCAGAAAAAAACAGCAAGCAGAACACTCATTTAAATGGCAGAAAACTAGTAGAAGATGCTAATATGACCTTAGTGTAGCATGTCAAGTGTCAGTGCCACCTGCTTCCTAGACATTTTAAGAGCAATCTGCTAAGACAATTAATTACGTAGCTTAAA
The DNA here is from genome assembly GCF_951394365.1 of Tetrao urogallus. Classification (NCBI taxonomy): domain Eukaryota; kingdom Metazoa; phylum Chordata; class Aves; order Galliformes; family Phasianidae; genus Tetrao; species Tetrao urogallus. The sequence goes on from NC_136820.1 coordinate 31,813,631, forward strand.
AGATTAGGTCAACAGTGTCAAATATGAAAATATGAACTTCAAATTTAGCCTTTTTAAAATGTGTGCTGCCTATTTAAGTGTCTATATCATTCTGTGAAAGAATAGGAACTTTCAGACACAGCGAGTTACTTCTCAGGTGAAGTGGTTTTACCATCCCCTGAAATAAAACCAAACATAGACAGGTGGACAGTATTTCTAGGCTGAGAGAACAGATATTTTCTTGCAGCCTGTTGGTCTAAGGGCTACTTTAGAATAAAGAAGAAATTAAAAAAAAAAAAAAAAAAAAAAAAAAAAAAGAGATTTAACATAATGCAGTTGTAGAATATAGCAGCCCTTAAACCAGTATTTTGAAAATCAAAACTAATTCCAAAACAGAGGTCTAGCTTGGCTTTTTTTTTTTTTGAATGAAAAAAACCTGAAAGCATTCTTCTTGGACACCTCTTACTAAAATATCTTCAGTCAGGTCTTCAGCCAAAATTTCTAACTAGGATATAGGTTAGTTACATAGCTTGCAGTTTTGGCACTTAAGCTGAGGGATGTCACTCTCTCTTCTGGCTCAATTCTCAGACATACAAGTTTACCCTGACTGGAGTCTCACTGCAGGAGTTTCAGCCTGCCTTCTCTCCCTCAGAATTACCGTTAACTGCTATAAGCCCAACCAGCTGTGCATTCAGCTGAACTCTCTCATCAACTACATTTAAGATTTGTAAGGTGTCATATGGAAGAGACAATCAAGTCCTCAGAAGTTTATTAGCATTCAGAAGTTTTAGAATTAAATTTTAAAAAGGGAAAGAATAGTCATATTTACCAAGAATAACACTTACAGCTCATTTTATCCCTGTGCCAGGCAGCACTCATTCAAAAGACAGCAGAGCAGACAGCAGATGAGAACCAATTTCTGCCCAGCAGCACTAAGCATAATTCACTTAACCCAACTTCAGATGAGTCATCTGACCTTCTCTCACACAGGTTTTAGATAGAGGTGAGCAGAACAAAACGCTGTCTCAAGGTGCCCACAACCCTCTAAAAACTGCAGAACTAAAGTGGCTGAACTGAGCACTGCTACCTGCCTAACTTTAGGCAGCTTGAGGTCAGAGACATGCATCTCCTTACAGAGACCAGACGGAACATAAAAGCCCCAGACTTGGTGGCCCAAGCTCCATCGGAGGCTGATAACAGATGATTCACAGCCAAAGGTTATAATAATGTTTTCCCAAACCATTTTCTCAGTTTCTAGCTACTTGCAACTTTCTGACCTTATAAACTAGAAGTAGATCTGCATGTTTAATAACAGTGCTTAACATTTTCTTTTCCTGACATTGCTCATAAATTTCCTCATCACCTGTCATCTGCAAGTTAGGTAGCAGGAAATCGTTGGTCAAATTCATAAAGAAATCAAAGTCAAGAGGACACTATACAGCTAGGAGAACAGAGCCTAGAATACTTACTTCATATTTCTCACTGGTGCTCAAATACCACCCATATTATTTCATATTTCACACTACTTTGTACAATCATTTAAGCTGCTCATGACTACTAAACTGCACTAAACAACATCCAGAGAATGTGTTCACATGGTAGAATCCAAGAATATTTTCACTTTCTTCGTGCTTAATCCTCTTTGAACTTTCAAATCCTTAAACGAGATTTCCATATTAATACATACATTTTAAATAACAGATTGTAACGAGATAGCACAGCAATGACAGCAGAGTAGCAAGGTCCTAGGCTGCAGCAAGTGAGGACTTGCTCAAATACAACAGCCATGGATGCAGAAAGGAAAAAAAATCTGCTTACCCTTAGGAGGCCTCAGGTACACAGGGATCTCCAGCAAGATACCCTCACCTCCACTGCCAACCCTTAAATGAGGTCTAGGAAGGGGTGGATCCCAGCTGCACCACTTCCATCACTCAGAGCACTGCATGCACCTGAGCTCTCCTGGCTTGGCCCTGCCTTCCTACCAGGTGCTCAAACACTGGTTCAGGCCATGACTTAGCATTTCCCCTGCACGCATACTATCTTACAGCTCATGCAGCAAATTGCTGGGAATTTGACAGTTTTGATTGGTTGCTGCTTTTTTATTTTTCCTCCACCCTACTCTCAATCTGTAAAGCTTTTTCTGGGGATAGCCTGGTGTGAGCTACAACAACTGCCCAGTCTGCTCTCTAATACAAGCCCACTTGAGTAGTTCCACTCCTCTCTCCATTTCCACACTCTTAAAAAATTAAAAAGTTTCAAAACAGCTTCAAAAAGAGAAGAGTGAGACACATGACACGTGCTGAGAACAGAGAAGGACAAGCAGAACATCAACAAAACCAGGACTTTTCTTCTCTTTACAAGACACACCATAACAGAGACGAGATGAAACTCACTGCTTGTCTTTCAAAAGCCAAGTAGCAGTGTTTGGAAAAAACAGACAGATAAGCCTGAAGCTTTCTCTTACAGAGAAATAATTTATTTTGCCTCACAAGAGAGAGTTTGTTTTCATGATATGATCTCCACCAACACCTCAATTGAGGCTAGGGGAAGTAGTATCCAGAGGGTAATAACTGAAGATGTTGTACTGCAATACAATCAAGAGACAGTTTACACTCAAAAGATTTGTTGTTGTTGTCAATAAGACAGGTTGACTTTCATGCCCAAAGCACACATTCAGTTGGCCTTCATCACATACACTTAATTATAGATGTAACGCAGCTGAGTTGTAGTTTTCACTTGCTCCAGTCAAAGGAATTATCCACCTCCTAAAAAGCAAACTGTTGTTTTGTTTTTTTTTTTTGCTACAGCTCAAAAAAATTCTAAAGATAGAGAATGGATTTTTGATTACTTGGCACTAGTATGACAAGTTGACTAATTGACTCTAGTATGTGGAAAATTTGTTTTGAAGTCAGAAAGAAATGTTGAATATGACTGCTGGTTTATACCCTCAATGTTTTTTCTGTTAAGTGTTTCACCAACACCAGTCTCTAAGTAGTGACACTTACTCTATAAAAAACAAACTAGTAGCAGCAGCTTTTAAATACTGCTCTGCAGCTGCAATGAAGTAGGAAGTAGAATACTTACTTGTAAGCTTGTTGTGACTCAAAACCAGCTGTGTGATGTGAGACAAGGTAACTGTAAATGAAGAGAGAAAAAAAAAAATTAGTTTATGAACAGACATGGCAACTGAAAGCTTGCATTCATTTCAGCTAAAAAACCCCATGAGATACTCTCCCCAGTTAAGTAATTCCAGTTCATATGCATGAATACAAAAACCAAGACAGGCTCACGACTTAGGGATGCATTGAGCCCCTTCTCCATTCCTTTACTCCTGTCTCTGTTTCTTCACGAAGCACTGTTAACACAAGCAGTACCCTGCCTCCCTGAATAAGCCTGACTCCACACACACTCCTACGGGATGTGTACAGGAACACCTTTTTCATCTCTGTCTTTCAAATCCTACCCAAGAAAGAACCGATAGATTAACATTTACCCAAACAGCAACATGACATACATCACATCTCCCCATTCCCTATTCAGTATCTTCAAGTCCCAAGCAGCAATAGCTGTATTTACAGCCTTTCACCCATGAAGCAGTTTTACACACTTGATTGAAACTAGACAAACCTCCTTTACGCCTTTACTTGCAGTGCTGTCTCTCCAGAACAGCCCTAGAAGTGATACAGCTGCCTCATGGAACAAAGGCATCCTGGTAAGTATGTATGAGAACTGGTCATGCTAACACACACTTCCTACTTTGCAAGTTTGAGAGAACCACTGTAACAGTAAAGGAACCACTTCCCAGCAATGTGCTTTGTGCTGCTTCAGGCAACCCTTAAACTCGTAACACAGGCAGAGGTAATCTGACAGCAGAACAAATGCAATCACCCAAAGGCAGAAACAGAACAGAAAGTTCAGGCTAAAATCAAAATGGTTTGCCACAGTTTCCCCTGCAGCTGCAGGCTGGGGAGGAAGGAAAGGCTGGGAGCAGAAAGGAAGAAACAGTGCACCCACCCCAAACTTCTCTTAAAGAGCAAGCACATGAGTGCTGCTGCAACAGCTCACTAGGAGAAGGAGGGCAAAACAGTACAGCAGCCTCAAAGACTGGAACCAAACGTAGGGAAGCCTGTTATTAGCTCCACATCCTTCAGATGCAGACTTGATATTCTCAGTTCCTATTATCAACCCCTTATGCACAGCAGTGTATTTCACACATCGCTCTCTGAACTTTGCACTTAAAATCACCAGTCCCCATGACATGTCTTTTAATACCAGACTAGACTAACCCCAAGTCCTCAAGGAAAGGCTCAAGTTTAGGCACCAGTACCATACACTTCTCTTAACTCTTTTCTGTGAGCCACCTCTTCTGTGAGGAGAATGTGACTTCAGTGAATGATAGTTCGTTAACGTTATGGCCAGACATGGCCAAGTTTGCCAGCTGAAACTCTTAAGCAGAGCATACTTGAAGCACACAGATCAGAACAATTCAAATGGGCTTAAAGAAGGGTCTGGAATTTCCTGTCTGTGTACACAAGATTCAATAATTCAATACTCAACATACAAATAATTAGTATGGCTTTTAATTTGTGCAAGAAACCAGCTAAAGAGGAGAGATCACTGCACACAGGCCACTGAAGGAGAAAGTCCCTGAACTCCATTCAGTGCTGCATTCAGCAGCAAACAAGCAAGCCTCTGCTCAAAGCTGCTGAAGACTGAACTAAGGAACAAAGCAGTAAGAAAGGAAGCGTTTTTAAACAGAGAACTGTGACAGACCCTGCAATAATACATGCTAATGCATTTGATGTTCCATGCCTGCCACTACATTATTTTTACCCATTGAAAGTGAATGTGCTTGTAAAGGGTCAATTAAGTTCTCAGTGTGCACATCCAGATCTTCGGAGCACTGAACTCCTGAATTGATGCATGTTAAGAAGTTCTGTGCATATTCTGATTTTAAAGCTAGGACTGCTGACTAACCCCTCAAGGCACATGTACTGCTGGCCTCTAACAGCACAAGCATACAGGCACTACTCGCTGCTCTCTCCCCATTTGTCACACCTCTCTCTTCCTCAACCATGTTGTCAGTTTTCATAGGCATTTTCTTCCTAACATGTCACTACAGAATAGAACAAAGTCCCAACATCAAGGATTTCATGGATTTCAATCCATCAAAGACTTCTCAATCTGGACCTTACTGTCCAGATTCAGCCAAACCTGGACACCTTGCCTGAAAAGCCCCAGCATCCCAGCCAATCCTGGGTCTTGACAAAGAACCCTATTGTATCTTCAACCATAAATATGCCTACATCCCACAAGGGGGAAAAAAGATTTAGGGACATGTGCACTGGACTACCTGCAGGAGATGAGGTATAAAGAGATGCTTGGCCATCCTGTAAAAGAGGTGAACTTTCTCCCTTACATTAAGGTGACCTTTGTGAAACGAGAAGTCCCTGGAAACACCAAGTCTTTTGCTGTCACATATTTTCTTACATGAAAAGGACTGTGCTGTAGGATCAACTGGTTGTAGTGTTCCTTATCCTATAAATACACATCGATAGTCCATTACACAACTAAACTACCAACTCTGTCAGCAGACACCTCCCTTCAGCAACTAACTAATACCCCCAAGTACCATGAGAAGGCTGAAGGAGGTGCAGCTGGAACCATCTCCCTTTGTCTCCTCTGAGATGCAAAGGCATAGGGATTCCCAAAGGGCAATAACTGTAACCTCTGTACAGTAGCACAGGAGACACAAAGAAAGGAGGCTGTAAGGACTGCAGATTCAGAGCCGCTGTTGGCACGACACTGATTCATACACAGGAGATAACTTACTTGGATTTCAAGGATGCACCATATGTGCACACAGAAGTTAAAGGGTGAGGATGCCAATGGCTGCCTGAGCAATTTACTCACCTGGTAACTACAAACTCTTGTGATGGTCCCAAGCCCACAACTGCATCAAAACAGAGTGGGTGGGGGAAGAGAATTTAAGCTCTTCTCTTTTCACCCCAGTATCAAGGGCTGCTTCCACCACACTGCCAGTTAGTTCTACACAACATATCTGGTTGGCAAACCTTTGCTTATTTTTCTCCCCCCCCAAAAAAAAGAGAGAGGAAAAAAAAACAACAAACAACCAAAAACACCATAACAGGAAGACTCCAGAGTTCTTGCTGGACCAAGATAGGGCACTGCCTCTCCCACTGCAGGAAGTTCCCATAGAATGAGCCCTGCAGCAGCACACAACACAACCTGCAAGCAGCCTGACACTGCTGTCTGCACTGCGGTTACTCTAGGAACGAACAAAAATTCTAGGCATATTAATTCCTACCACACAAGCACATGCTTTGTATAAAATATGAATAGCTCACAGATGGAATGATAACGAGAACAAATTAACACTTCAAGTAAATAGCATTTCATCCAATATTCCTTTCCCCAACAACGAGACTACAGAGCAGCAGATGTCCTGAGTTACCGGGACAAAATAATTCATAGCTTCACCACACCTATCACTTCAAGCGAAGTAAATCACGGATCAGGGACTGTTCCTTGCTCTAAGAACAACTCTGCTTAGATTCCCACAAAAAAAAAAAATGTCTGAGCCAGGCAAAAGGCATCACACCCCACTTGCTTTAATGAGATAATTCACTTTACAGGACATAATCTGATTCTCTTTACCTCCACCGGTCAATATCGAAGTGTTTTGTAAACAAATGCTATCTATTTATTCCAGAATATTGAATTAATAACAAACAAAACAACAAACCAAACCAAACCAAACAAGCAGAACTCAAACATTTCCACAAGAGAAGACACTCATTAAAGCTATTCACATAGGGGAGCACAAATAGCACACAAATGTTTTAACCACTGGTACAACATTCGTTTTGCATATCAGAATAATAAGAAAATATTTTAAAGTTTAAAATTGTTTCACCTGATCTTTGTGTTAGTGTGATGCACCGAATTACAGAACACCGAGACCAAGGGACATTTCAAATCTCAAATGAAATGGTTTGCATTAGAAGAGACCTTAAAGCCCCTCTGGTTCCACCCCGTGCCACGGGCAGGGCTGCCCTGAGCCCATCCAACCCAGCTTTGAGTGTTGGCACCCACAGCTCTGGGCAGCAGTGCCAGTGCCTCTCTGACCTCCAAGTAAAGAATTCCCTCCTAACACCTTACCTACATCTCTTCTATTCTAGTTTAAAGCCATCACTCCTTGACCTATCACTAGACTCCTTCATAAAGTGTCCTTCTCCAGCTTTCCTCTTAGCAATTTAGGTACTGGAAGGCTACAGTGAGGTCTCCCTAGAGCCTTCTCTTCTCCAGGCTGAACAAGCTCAGTTCCCCCAGCCTGTCCCCACAGGAGGTGCTCCAGCCCTCCCAATGATCGCGTGGCCTCCTCTGACAAACCAGCTGACAGCTCAGCCTTCCCTTTAAGGAAAGAGAAAGCAGGAAGAGATGGAGGAGTCAACAAATGTCTAGGTTTAAGCTACTTTAGGACAATTTTAGACATGAATGTTCATTTCAGATATGAAAAGCATTTCTGATCAATTTTGAGACATCAAAATTTGACACAGGAAAATGTTTGGTTTGTTCTATCTACCCTATAGACTTCCTTGGGATGGCAGAAGTCAAGGCAAAAGAAAAAAAGTGTCTGTCCTATACGGATGGAAGAAAAGCCAGAAGAGAGTCCAAGCAAAGCTGCTGCATGTATTCTTCCCTTCTTCTCCTCCCTCCCTGTTAGGAGTCGTTTTTAGAATCCCTTGTCTTTATACAGGTAACAAGAATAGCCCTGTAGTTGAAGGAAGGGGACTTGCACACAACAGCAGTTACATGGCACACTGCTTTCAAGTCAGTGCAACTGTATCTACTTTATGTGAATTAAGTTACAAAAGTTTAAAGGCAAGCTCACCGGCCACCCACAGAGAGTACCCACACCTGCAGCTGGACAAGGCTTGGCACACTTCTTGAAAAACAACCAAAACTGCAGAGGGCAGCTTCCCGTGGGAGTTACTGGTTACAGGAGGGAGCAGTCATTATGTTTCAGGAAACAAAAAACTCATCAGCAGCCACCAAACATAACTTCAGACTATTCTCCAACCCAGTGAGCCTTTGTATCTCCCACAAGGATGATTTCAACTTGGAGAAGGCCCTGAATCACTACGCTAAAGCACACAATGCAGTCTGTACAGGTGTGTGCATCTGCACACACTTAGCTGGTGCAGTGTAACTGGGGCACCACGAGTCCATGCCCACTAAACCACGTCCTTAAGTGCCACATCTACCCTTTCCTTGAAAACGTCCAGAAATAGTGAAACTCCTCCTAGAGCTGCTGCAGCCCTCAGCGCTCCCACACAGTTAAGGGTAGGACGTGAACTTCCAGCTGATGCACTTCAATGTTATCTTTCCTCCCAGCTGAAGGAGCAAAGCTGACCACGCGCCTTAGTGCTGATTATCGGACTCGATGTGTCCTATCAGGACTTCGGTTGTCCTGAACTTAGCAACAGCTTCTAGCCCACATCTTAATGCATCAGAGGCTATCAAAAGGGTAAGCGCAGATCTAACGAGCAGTCTGCGATCAAGGTGAGCCAGCCACTAGTTAGTCTGAAACAACACTCATCCAGCAGAGTGCAGGGAAGCTCCTTCCTGAACAGGGATCACACCACAAGCTCTACAGCGCGACGTGCCCCGCACAGCTCGGCAGCGGGAAGAGAACCGGCGGAGAAGGAAGGCCCGTGGGCACACTCCGCGGTTCTGCACAACCCCCGCGCCCGGGCGGGGACTGCAGACACGGGTTGCGCTCCCCCACCCCGCGCGCACGGGCCAGCGGCTCCCCGCACCGCGGCCACTCCCGCCCGCAGCCCCGGCCCAAATAAGGCAGTGCCGCCGCTCCCGCCTGCGCCGCACCGCTACGCACACAGGCCGGGCACGTCCAGCATGTTGGAGATGCCGCGGTCGCACATGTCCACCTCGGGCTGGTTCTTCTCCCGGCTCTCCTCCACGATCTTCTTCAGCGACTTGGACATGGCCTGGGCGGGACACGTACAGACACACACCGTCACAAGGGCGGTCCCGGCTCGGCACAGCAATACCGCCCGCGAGTCCCCTCCCGCCCCACGTCCCTGCGCATCGCCCCGACCCACCACCGCGGGACCCCACCCCTACTCACTGCGCGGCGCGGCGGCGTTGGGTCGAGGCGGTGGCGGCGGCTGTGGCGGCTGGGCGGGGCCCCGCAGCTGCACGCCTCCAGCCCGGCCCTCCCCTGAGCCGAGCCCCTCCCGCGCGCAGCCGCGCTGCCGCCCTGCCCAGGAAGCGGAGGCCTCCCCGAGTTTCCGGAGAGCGGTCCGCGCGCTGGGGGCGTTTCCAATAGCGGTCCGCAAGGGTACCGAGCCAACCAGTGCGCTTTCCCGACACCGACTCGTTGACCATTGGCTAGGAGAGCTGGAGGATGTGGTTCGTCGGCCAATAAGCGCGAACCGTATCTGAGAGCGGGAACTTCAGGCCGCAGCCGCTGGAATCCCGGTTGTGCGCCTTAAGCTGTGGCGCATGCGCGGTGGTGCTGTCTGGTGCACCCGCACCTGAGCGGGTCAGGGCTGGGATGTCCTGCTCGCTGTCATTCCTCACATAGAGAAGCTCAAAGCAATTAACAACTCCGTCTCTAAAATGACCCAAAGCCTGGACGCACACTGGGAACCATAGCCTTTCCACAAAAAAACAAGGATAAGCGGAAAGGTGTCTTAACCAGCAAATCACAGGATCATCACGGTTGAACAAGAGATCATTTAGTCCAACCATCACCATATTCCCACTATGCCCACCCACCACTTCCCTCAGTGTCACAGCTACGCGTTTCTTGAACGCCCTCAGGGACAGTGACTCCAGCACCTCTTCGTGCAGCCCATGCCAGCGCCCCACCGCTCCTTCTGAGAACGTTTTCCTCATATGCAGCCTGAAATGTTGGCTTAGCATTGCTATGGGTATAATTTTAGCTTTTCCTTGCAAAGAAATGGGATGTTTTATCGCTGACATGCAGTACCACATTTATCGCGAGATGGCGCTCGCTGCACGGAGTCGGTTACTGAAGGGCTGCCTTGGGGCAGCCTGGCAGGGCTCTGCTGTCTCAAGGATACCAGCGAACTGCACCGCTCTTCTTTGTCTGCAGGAGCACAAACCCGTGCCACGCTCCTGTCTGAGGAAATGCCCTATGGCCAGCAGTCAGTGAGCTCGGTGCTCACTGTTCTCTTACAGAGGATGTTCACAGCCTTAGCCAGATTAATTGCCCGTAGGCACAAGTCTTAGGACAGCTGGTTAAAGTAGGTGAGTCCTGTTTCAAGGATAGGCAGCTACCTCCCTGCATTCCTTCCCAGCACACAGCACTGAGCTTTGCCTCCTGCTTGTTCTACTGTCTCTCTCAGCTCTGGTCACTGCTGACTCTGATGATCAGAAGCAGCAAAGGGAGGGGAGGGTCCAACACTGCCTTTCCTGTGGCTGTCTGAGGTAGTTGTAACCAAAGAAATCATAGAATTATTGAGTGTCTTGTGTTGGAAAAGACATTAAAATCCACCCAGCCACATGCCATGGGCAGGCTGCCCCCACCAGCTCAAGTTGCCCAGGGCCCCAGCCAGCCCAGCCTTGAGTGCCTCCAGGAATGGGGCACCACAGCTCTGGGCAGCAGTGCCAGTGCCTCACCATCCCAAGTAAAGAATTTCCACCTGAAATCTAGCCTAAATCTGCCCTTTTAGTTTCAAGCCATTCCTCTTTGTCCAATTATGCATTATTATTCTATTGTTTCCTTTTCCTCCAAAAAAACACTACATTCTGATTTAGGGTTAGTATATTGGAACAGCAACATGCATCTGCAAAAACAGTTATCCACTACTAGGCACTGCTGCTAAAAGTGTATCTGCCAAAATTAGACTAATTATGTGTGATAACTGACACAATGTTTATTTGCTGATCTTTGCCTTATTAAAGCAAACTACTATACTTTGGCCTCTATTTCTGCTATCAGCTATCATCATTTTAAGCATCATTTATTAGCAGCCCTGTGTTGTTGCTATTGTTCTTATTATGAATGGCAGTCAGCGCTACTAATTTTTATCACATTTCCCTTTAATCAGGACTGCCAAATATTTCTGTGGTATTAGTTTGGCTGCTGACAGAAAAATAATTACACTAAATATCTAAATTCTGGTGCCTAGGACACTTATCTCGAGTTACTGTGGAAAACTGAGACATCTCCTTTGCTTTATGAGCCAGCTGAAAACAGTTTTGCAGTCAAAATGCTTTGAATATTTAACTAAAATTGGTGAATGTTTTAAATTGAACAGCACTGGTTTTTTGGTTTTTTTTTTTTAGCACTGTAGCTGTATATATTCTCTCTCCTTTCGTTCATAGCTCAAATTAATTCATTCTGTTATTAATTCTCATTGTTTACAAAGAATGGCCCCACCACATAGGAAGGGCAATTCAGAAATGCTTTATGGATGTTTTCAAACCTTAGTCTTTGAAGTTCTTACCATTCATATGTAACTGTCACCTAAAATATACTTTTTTTAATAAGTAGATATAACAACATCTAGAAAATTTACACAAGTAAAAAAAATAATTTGACTCTATAAAGTGATAGCATGGACATTGATTATCTGTACTGTGCCTTTTATAGTGGAGAGATTTGTAGCCATGCAGGTTTTACAAGACAGAGATGCAGTATTCACAACTATAGCATGATCTATAAACAAGTCAGCAACATGCAGAAACATAAAAGCATATTTCTGGTACCATATTCCTGGTAGTATTGTGAAACAAAGCCATAATCATATTAAACAAAGTCTTTGCCTTTTGAACTGTACATTGCAAATAGCAGACCTTTTTCAGAAGTTTACATGTTTAGTTGTTCCAGTTTGCTTTTGCCATGCAATCATTTTAAAGTGTTTTAAATTATTCCTTACCTTCCAAGACAGAAACATGTCTCGACAACAGCTCTCTCCTTTAAAGACCTTCACTTTAATAGCTCTGCAGTGGTATTTCTCTTGTGGTTGCTCACATAAGATGCTAGAGGACAACAGTGAGTTACTTTCTTCCTGTTTTGTGTTTTTTTTTTAAAGAATGGGTTTGATAATTTACCCTAATTTTAGAATTTGACTATTTTTGGCAAGAGTCAGTTGGGCCAGATCAATTGAACCTTGTACCAGCAGCTTCATTCAGCAGTCTTCGTGGGCATTAATTCTCTGCAGGACTTTCAATTTTTTACAGAAGCCCATGCATATTATTCACATGTAAATACAATTACGCAGAAATATAGCTGTAACGTTTAAAGACGTACCATGCATCACTTATTGTTAGATTTTTAAAACATATTAATCTTACAGATTTCTTCTTCTCTCCTTTTTGGTGTTCTTCAGATTTTCTTCTTTCTGCAGAAATTCAGTGGTTCCATAAATTTTGTTTGGCATTATCACCAAAATTCATACCAAGATCAGTATTTATCTGTATCAAAAAATTATCTGAAAGCATTTCAGCTGCTTGAAAGTGACATATGATTTTTCTCTTAGTGAAATCTGTTTTTATGAAGTAAAGATTTCAACACACTGCTCAGTTCAACTGCAGCCCTCCCTGTGGAGCTCAGGGCCAAAGGCTGCATTGCCAAAACTGGCCTCCCACCAATCATAGCCAAACACTGTGCAACAACCAAAAGCTTTGGCAGGCCAGCATGGGGCCAGGGGTCTCCTCAGGGGAACAAACCGTGTGTCAATAAACTGTATGACGAGTGACCAAGATCAGCTGCAAAAAGCCACTAATGAACTTAATTAATTAAAAGTAGGTACAGATTTCTATTAAGTGTGTTGGACTGTCATACTCTTGGCAAGACCAAGGTTCAGCCTGTCAGAGAACTCATTGTCCACATGGGAAAGGAATGTACTTGGCCAGCCTTGCAGCAGCAGAGAGCTGCCTGGGTGAGATCTGCCCTTCTCCACCAACAGCTTCCAGATGAGCAGAGCTGCAGGCTGCTGAAGTGCAAAAACACAATATTCTTGCCTAAAATCTAATGCTGGTGTCACCACCCATCCAGCAGCAAGAACCAGCGACCACATCTGCCCTGTCCCAACTGCACCAAATCTACAATGATTCATCAGAAGGTCAAAAGCACAATGGATGTACACAAAGACATCCAGTCCCAGTCATCCCCTAGAAAAAATAAACTCTTTCCTGATCTCTGCAGACAGCCAGCTGAAGCCATGCTTAACTGTACTTACATTGTCTTATGAATTGTTATATTTAGAGCTTATTTTGTAGTTTTATCTCCAGACAGTTCAGATGAATTTGTTTTCTTAGGTGCCCTTTTATAGGTTTTAATAAACTTTATGGACAGAGATTGTATTATTTCTTGATTTCTAATATGAAATCAGCTCGGCTTGGAGTATTGAAAAAGATCTGGGACACTTAATTTTGCTCTTTTGTGTCTTCCCCCATTAGAGGAACTTTATGGTCTGCCTGCAGCTCAAGAGAACACAGCAGTTTCCTAGTTTGATCCAAATAAAGATACTGCTCCTTTTTCCATGTTATATTTTGGCATGTTAGCAGGTGTATCACCTGTACCTAAGCTAGATTTTTCTTCATGATTAGAAGGCTCTAAAGCCATGTCTTACGTCTCATTTACTTGGCCAGTGGGAGTTCACAGATATCACTCCTTCATACCTTACCAGATAATTGCAGAATGATGAGTATTTTGAGTTTTACATCATGTCATCTACATTTTTGCCCTTTTTTTGTTTTGTTTTCTGCTTTGTCTTTTAACTAGGATGGCTCCTCAGCTATTATGTTTGGTATTTTTGTGTAATTAGGCTTTTTTTGATATGCACCAGGAAATCCTCTAAGAATTTCCAGAGTTTGTTAGAGCTGCCATTAACAATTCCATTGTAACTTATAATCAATGACTGCAACAATCTCTTTAAGAAATTTCCATGAGTGAACCAGTGTTCTCTGTATATCCCAACAGCATTTGTGACATAAGATGTGTGTCAGCCTGGGGAGAGAGCGAACTAGCATTAGTAAAAAGCCAATCGATAGTTTGGTATCTGCCCTATTCTGTAATTACATCCATTTTTAAAATGTCTAAAATTGCCCACAAGTTGCCTAGGAAGGTGATACTTTTGCCACAAGTCTCACAAGTTTTTTATAAATGCGGTTACAACATAGATGTTGAAGTCTACATATCTGACATGATAAATATAGAGACAGAAATGTGAAGTTCTTGGGCTCTTCAGCTTATGTGTGTAAATGGCTATAGGACAGGGGCCAGTTTTAGCAAAGGCTGATTTTATTCTAGTTTGAATAACATTAGCTATGATTTAGCTAACGTAGTTGGAATTGGTGATCCTAAATGTCTCTTCCAACATAAATGATTCCACGATTCTGTGATTTTTCAGAAATGGTTGAAACACAGACATGAACTACAGAACTAACTGAAGATAACTTTGTATCCTAGCTCCTCTTAACAGCTTCATGTTGAATATTTTAAGTTTTATCCTGGCTAATTAACTTCTCATAGCATTAATTGTAAATTTTCTTTTTGCACACTTACAAAAGCATTTGAAATGATGAAGAAGAATATAATAAAATATGTTTCAAAACCAGTTTATTTTCAATACAAGAGGTCACATTTTTGACAGAATTTTGAAATTCCTAACAGCTGTACTTACAGTAACTTTCAAAAGGCCTTATTTCAGTCACAATTATCAGAACGGGGTTTCAGATGTATTTTACAAACTAAAGTCTCTTCAGCATAGCAAGGAACAGTAATATATTTCTCCTAAGGGACATTCTAGCTTATCCAGCTCAACCGGAATCCTGATGGTAAAGTCACATACTCAGCATGAAATTTTACGTAGACTTGATGTGACGTAGCAGTGAATGGAGCAATGTTTGTATCCTGAAATTAAAGACAAAAAAGATTTGAAAAGTTTTACATAACACCAAGATCCTGTGAAAAAGCCAATCACAGTGCTACAGGTGGGGTACAGATTCAGTCATTGATTGAAGAGATCTCATGTCTATGCTAGGTACTGCTGTCACGTTTCTCCCATAGGGTGTTAAGAACATTTTAATCACAAATACAGCAACTGAATTCAGAGAAAAAAAAAAAAAAAGCTCGATGGTGCCACCCGCTAGATGTCGCTGTAAGGTCCATAGTGAAAGGCTACTAAGATGCCACAGAAGCATTATGCATTCACCTCTGCTCGCTTGTATACAATTCATGCCAAAGTTAGTGAAACAATCTTAAATACGGTGCAGTAAAACTAATTTTAGCCAATTACAGGGTCATAGGCATAAGGGAATACATACCACCCCACAGTATGGCCCAGCCTGAGGATAGCTGGTATCTGGCCCGTTGTAAAGGATCAGGTAGTTGCTACTGCAATCCCCTGGGTCATCAATGCTGATGAAATCGAAGTTCACTGTGACAATTTGTCCCTTGGGCACAGTAATGGCCCACTCACAGTCAGTGTTGTTCCTGTAAGTTGCAGGGTACCTGGGACTAGCAAATGTGCCAGTGCTGCCATATAATGTTCCTCCACATTCTGGAAATAGAGATGCTTATTAGCTGAGGAGACTTAGTTTCACAAGATACTACACGGTGTAGTAAGTTAGTACAATATTACTAGTAGCACTGAAAAATGGAGAGACACTGAGCTGGAACAGTGAACACAGGTAAGAGCACTTTTCCAACGAGACAAAGTGAAGCTCTAGCTAGCTTCAGCAGCCTGACATTATGGAAGGATCATCATACGCCACTGGATGTTGCTGAATGCTAAAAATCAACTCAGAAACCATATTTTTGTAGGTGAAGTTAGGATTGTCTTTTTTTTTTCTTCCATCTGCTTTATCAATTCTTTCCTATCCAGAACTTCATTTGCCCCTTCCTTACCCAATCACCCAATACTGTAAAATTATTCTGCAGTGCTTTTCTGCAGACCATAAGCTCTCTTCAGTAACTTAATGTCAAGAGCAAACTGTTATCCAGCTATTCACCCCCATTTCATACACCATTTTTGAATAGGCCTATTACACAGTCACTGTACAGCGTTTTAGCTAAATTATTTTCTTGGAGAAAATGTCAGCCCTCTTCAGGCTCAGCAGCATCTAGATCTTAGGGCCTATCACAACTGAGCTAGACTGAGTCACCACCATCACCATTACC
This sequence comes from Tetrao urogallus, assembly GCF_951394365.1. Classification (NCBI taxonomy): domain Eukaryota; kingdom Metazoa; phylum Chordata; class Aves; order Galliformes; family Phasianidae; genus Tetrao; species Tetrao urogallus. The sequence goes on from NC_136820.1 coordinate 31,829,814, forward strand.
ACCATCACCATCTCAAGATAGATATTCCTGATGTTTTCTGGCCTCTCAGTGAAACATGTACATCACCAGTTTAAGTGGACTGCATCCTCTGAGGTTGCTAAATTCAACACTAGAAAACAGGGTCAGCTATGTGCTTGGGAAAGCTTCAGGTCTTGATGAGTCAGGGCCCCAAATGAGCAGGCTGGATTCCACCTGTCTGTGTTTTCCTTCCGTACAGTGTCAGGAAAAAGAAAGTACAGGTTAAAGAAATCACTTTGTTATTATAATCTTACCACTTGGTGATGATGTCCAAGTAATTTCATATCCATCATGAGCCCCAGAAATATCACTCTTGAAACGAAGGAAAACAACATGATTTTGGGGGAAGATTGGACTGGGCACAATGTTTCCACAGAACCTGCCAAGCAGTGGTGACTGCATAGTACTCCCATTTCTGACCTGCAAGGGACACAAAAAAAACATTGCCAACATTAAATCCCCATGCCAGTTATATACAACTACAATCACGCAATGATGCAAGCACAGTGCAAATTATATAATAGACTTGCTTGCATACTATAATTATCATTTAATACTTTTATTTTTCCTACTATCTTCTTGCAGAGAAGAGAAAAGACACTATTAATCAGACCGTCTGAGCTTTGTGAGCAATTGCACAGAACTAATATCATCTGCAACTAGTAGCTAAATTTTATGGTGTGGTACATCTTCTGACTAATAAGAACTAATTGGCTAGAAGCTAAGATGTGCTCTTGAAATTCAAATCCATGTTTTACTTTTCATAAGAAAAGTTAATATTCCAGATGAAAAGATTAATGCTTTACTCCACAGATCACTCTTTTCTCTGGTCACATTAAGACACAGCTCATATTACCTACCTCAGATTTAATCTGGTGCTTTTTTTGAGCTCCAATAATAGTGGAGTTCAGATCCATTTCTTGAGATAGTAAAGAGGATATTAAAGGAGAATTAATAATGATTCTCCCACAGACACTGGATTTTTGTCATTTGACAAAATGTGGGGAAGACCTGAACAAGGATGACAGAGTAAAGACCGTGCAGAGGATATGCTTTTTCCTGCAACAAAGGGCTTTTGCAAGTATCCCGCGCTTGTTACTAGATCTCTTTTATTCCCTCAAGAAAACGGGAAAAATATCTCTTTTTAAGAAAAATATCAGTTAGACAGAATCTGATGCTGGAATGAAAGTACTCAGATTTATGCTTTCTGTTCATGCACAAATGTTAATATTAGGTAAAAACTACCTGGCTTGCTCTGAAATTGGGTAACATCAACACGAGTTAATTAAAGATAAGTTTTCTGATAACAAAACTATTCATTCATTGGTCTTAAACTTGGTATAGTGTATGTTTAACCTCTTGCTACAGTGCTTGAGTATCTTTCACCATAAAACTTTAACAATATGGTAGGTCCTAATGTCAGTTCAGATCATACTTCAATCAACCCTGTTAATGTCCTTCATCACATTTTGACTCAGGCTCACACACACACACACACACACACACACACACACACATATACATTGTCTTAATACCTCTAGAAAGTCACGTGAACACTGGATGCTGTCCTCCAAACTGAAAGCATGGAAAAAGAGAGAAATCGTGTGATTCAGGGGAGCTCTCAGAACGATAGAGCAATCCATATTGTTGGGGTGAGGACCAGGCCAGCCAGGGCTCTTCAGGTAACCACATGGCTGGTTATACTCTCTGCTGCAACCTAGAGTAAGAAAATTAAAATACTGTAGGCTTTGCAGGTTCTTGTACTGCTTCTCACTGCATGGAATCAACAAAAAGAACTGCAGATTTTTTGTAATAGTAGATTTTCTTGACATTTCTTCAAGCTTACCTGTAGCTTGATAGGTAAATCTGACTCCATTATTAATCCTGTATTCGTCTGATTTGAAAGTCACGATGGCAGTGCGATCATGAGAATAAAATTCAGGGACTGGCAAAGTTTCTGTGCCACAGAATCTATGGGCTGATCCTTGGCTGTGCTAGAATTCAACACATCACAAACTTCTAAGTAGTAATACAGCAGTTTTCTATTTATCAAACTCTAGGTAAACAATTCTTTTAGCACTTACAGATCATTTAGGCAATCGCATTTGACAGCTCTCAAGGAAATCACTTATTAATATCTCAATACTATATGTTCAGTTATGATGTGAAGCAAATCCAGTGTAACAAGTATTTTCACAACTTAAGTGAAAAACAGGCAAAGATTTGGAATAATGTAATACAGTGAACATACACAGTTGTGTTTCTTAAGCACTTTTTTTTTTTCTTTTTCCTCTAGTGCTTCCTACAAACATTCTTCCTGGCATGAAGAATAGTAAATTCTTGGATGGAAGGAAGTATATTTAGTCTATGAAAGATTGTTGTTGGTCTGTAGGTTCTGGGTGTTAAACCTAGCAGCTCTGCTAGTTGGTGCAACTGTGAATAATTATAAAATACTTACCAGGTTGAATTCAGTGTGTGTAAGTGTGCTTCCATGAAATCAGTGTAAGTGGGGCATAATGCTTAATGTTGTGGATGTATCCTTGGCATGAATCATCAACTAATCTATTACCAAACACTGAGTTTTTGTTCTCTTTGAAAAGAGTGAGGAGAGCTGAATGCAAATGAGGAATGATATGGACCGTAAATTTCTTACCAGTGGTAAGTCCTGGAGCTGAAGGTAGTTCTGAGAACAATCCTGGCTGGAATGGAGGTGGAAGGTCTCTATCACCACCTTAACCTGCTGCTGTGGAGGGGCATCAATGACCCAAGTACAGAGAGTAAATGGTGGATATTCATTGGGGAAGTTAGGAGACATTGCAGTTAGGGAGGTAGAAGTTGCATTATACGTTCCTCCACATAATCCTGTTTAAAAAAAAATAATAAATGCATCATAGACTGAAAATGTTTCAAACTGAGGAATGACGTTTGTTTATTAAACAAAACTACTCTGGACAATATACTCCCATGTTTACCTGTTACATCGAGAAGGAAAAAAAAAATAAGTAGAACACATTCTAATGTTGTGTCAATGCATTACAAAAACCAGATAAATGTTTATTTGTAATATCAGTGTTAACAGCTCATGACAGGGTGTTCCTGCTTTGCACTCCTTGTGCATCCACCCCACAACCAGCCAAGACCAAAGACAGTTGCACAGGGGGACCAGCAGTGCTGCTTTCAGCTTGCTTATTAGATGCTGAGTACTGCTGTACCAGGGACTACCTCTGCAATTGCCTGGGCCCTGTGCCTGGAACAAATCTTAATAAACTTATTATTTAAATAATACATATTTTCACAAAAGAGTCACAACAATATATAGATGCATAAATATATGAGTAATATATACTTACGATCCACTGTGGTGTAGGTAACATTGAAACCCTCTCTTTGCACAGAATTGTCTGTGATAAATTTCACAGTCAAGGAATTACTGGTAGAAAGAAAAGGAGCTGGCACTGTAGATCCACAGAATGTGCCAACCAAGTTGGCATTTTCATTGCCTCCATCATAAAGCTAGAATAAGAAAAGCATACAACTCACTAATAGTTTAGGAAAAACAAAGAAATAGAAATCAAGTTTTCTGACCTCTCCTGACATTGCAGTTTCTCTTACTTGAAAGCACATTAGGTGCTCTTGTGCTTTAACAGGATGTTCTTGATGACTACAATTATTCACTGCCATATTAACTCATTCTGCAGGATAGTGAAAATCTCATTATGGAACATTCTGGTCCTGTCTTAGCAAATCCATCAAAAATGTATTCTATTTTAATTTGGAGTACTGTGTTCTTTTTTAGATGTAATCTCTAAGCGCTTTTCTATGATGAAGGTTGATTTTATTCACCAAAATGGGTGATTTGGGTGGTTGGACTAGATGATCTTGAGGTCGTTTCCAACCTTGCGATTCTATGATTCTATGAAAATGTAGAATTCATCCCTCACATAACCGAAAATTTCTAATGCTCAACACTCTTAACACCCCTTGGTACATCTTATTTTGCAGCATTTTATCAACTATCTTATGTTTTATACACCAATCTCCAGAAAAGCAGCTTCAAAATTTTATAAATTAAAGTCTTTCCAAACAATTTGGGAACATAGTGAGTGCTCATAATTACTTCCAAAGTGATTGGGTTTTGTTCTGCTCCTATTCTGTGAATTCAATACTCAGCTAGTGCAGTAGTACAGGTAGTGTAAGTACAGAAGCTTGCATGCATAACAACATTAAAACACTGATTTCTAAAAGTGCAGGATGTCATCTGTAGTCATTATCTAACCTATCGAAGAACTATAATTGTATCAGGCAACTTAATTTCTTCATAAGGTAATTTTCTATTAATTAAGTTTCAGTCATATGGAGAGGATTATGGATTGCATCTCTCTGATAGTTTTTTGTTAAAACACGCAGCTATCTTACTTTGACATAATCGTACTGGCAGGTCTGAGCAACATGAGCTTCCAGCACGAATGAGGTGAAGGTGAGGTTTATCAGCTTGTTTACAGGTGCAGTTATGACCCACACACAGTCCAGATTTCTCTCATATCTTCCGCTCACGTTGGAGACTGGAGAGCCAAAACTGTAAGCTGAATATGTCAAGTAGCCACCACAGCCATCTTGAGGTCCTGTTGAAGAAGCAGAAGCTTTTTAGAAGCCACTCCTGGCATTCATCTAATCTTCAGAAATTTCATATCAAGATAACAGCTTTTTCTGTGCTGCAGCATTTTACTATCCTGTCTCACAATTATAATTGAATTATTGAAAGGATTTTCACAGAAACAGCATTAGGCATCACTATCCATTTGAAAATATAGCAACATATTTTTAAAAAGGGACTAGCAGAAGACAGAGGACAGAATCAAGTAGAATCGTGATTAGAAGACTTTTTTAATGTAATTCCTACCTGCTAGTACGAACATTTGGACAGTAGGGGGCACTGACTGGTTGCCTTTGAATAGCTGGCTGAAAAACTAAGTTACTTGTTTTTATAATACATCTTCAATGATGTGGGATCGAATTTTGCAGTCTCACTCTGGGGCCCAGACTCATATTCAGGAATCTATCTGAAAGTGAGTTATTTCTGGGAGTGTTTCACTTTGTGGGAGCTTAGAACCCTCCAGAAAAGCAGGCTCTTTTCATTTTGATACTGCATTCAGAGCTAAGTCCCTAACCCGAGCTCCTCACTGCCAACAGCTGAACCCTACAATGATTTCACTCACACTGAAAGAAATGACTTTTGGACAAAACCCGTTAACAGAAGACCAGAACCCTCTTATTATGTCTAATTACACACAAGCAAAAATACAGACTATCCAAAGGGATTTTTTTAAACACCTTTTTTCTTCGGCAGTTTGATTTCCAGAGGCAGAGCTGGGTTAGTAACTGATCAGTTTGTTTACTGTATGCTTCCTTCCCCCGTCTCTGTGGGGTTTCCTGGCCACTTATTTAGCTCAGGAATTCAAACAAAGTATGGTTTGTAATCTTACTTGTGAGTCAGAGAAAGAGCGTTTGCAAACTGCACGGGGTGAAGGTTAACTGCAAGCAGTTTGATGTCTCCTGCAGTGATCCCTTTTGGAAGAATTACGTTATCAAAAGAGGCTACAGCTGTGGATAGGCAATATGAACATCGCTGGAGAATTTCATGTGTGTGTGTAAAATCTGCCTGCCTGGCTGCAGCGACTTAACCTTGACCCACTGATATATTTCCAGTCACACAAAACTGCACACTACTTAAGCTATAACATTACAAAAGATCCCTCTGGTGTAAAATCAGCATCCAAATATCAGGATTGCATCAGCAACCACGGGCTGGAGACAACCCTGTCTTGCAAGACTGCAATAGTTAAACCAGAGTGACTAAGGATAAATGTCGTCCTGCTCTACTAACCAAAGCCGGAAAGTCTCCACCCTAAAAAGAAGATTGCTTAAACCAAAATCTTGATGACATGAGATTTAAGCTTTTGCTATACCTAAAAATGAACAGACGAGACTGATTACAAAGTGAAAAAATCAGGAATAATAGACTGCAGTCCAATTTTGTGGGCTGCTCCAGCAGTGCAGTTGGAAACTTGGAAAAGTGTTATTGTTAATTCCCATAGTGCTGTAGAATCTGAGAGCAACAGTGGGAGAATCATGACCAATAAATCACGTTCATGTTCTCATAGATATCCTTAGGAAGGAGTAAAATGTCAGACAGGAGGTTGCCTTGGCCCTAAGAATGCAGTTTCATTGTATTTTTCTCTGGATTCACCCTTCTACATGATTTATTTGGTCCTCCCAAAGCAGCCTTGTTGGAGCCGCTTCCTGCTCAGAATAATGTACTAAGCATACCATTAAGCATACAATCATTTGCCATAGGTCGTACTCTGTCCCTCCAGCCCTGCAATATTGAACCTTTAGTGGCATATGGGTCAGATTGTCTTACGAAGCCGCCCTTCACCCTTTTCATGGTTGGAGTTGCAAACGTGCCAGCCACAACACTGCAACAGGAATCAGAGCACCGCCACAGAGCAGTGCAACAGGAAAGCTGTCAGTGCTTCTGGATTGCCCCTTTTTGGGGTACCAAACACCTGGACCTTTTCAGTGATGCCCTTTATGGCTAGCTGTGCAACTATAAAGATATCTCAAAAAAATAAACACGGAGATAAACCATATATGTATACAGAACATAAAAAGGACCTGATAGAGAAACAAGCCAAGACAGAGAAACAAGTCAAAACCTCATTGTAAGAAAATGAATTCTATTTGGTATAGCCAATAACAGCAAAACAGGGAAGATAAATAACTAAAAGTAAAGTATATGGTTAATAAAAATGAGGTTTCATCATTGGCTTTCACAATCCTCCTCAGCCAGGAGTGAGTCACAGAATGGTACATTATGAATAATGTCTGCAGTGAAAGCTGACCAGATAGCACGTAGCCCTGCAACCAACCAAATAAAGGGCAGCTCTTGCTGAGAATCTGTCTTGGTGTTTTTCACTACTAATCAACTATACATCAGATTACAACCACTAGAAGTTACAGAACAGTGAATGTGTGCATATCTGGGGAACACTTGCAAGCAAAAGGAGAACTAATTCTTACAAGAGAAATCCAATTGCACTTCATTTTAGTGAGGTTGCATCTCAGTGTCTTAAAAATCATTACCAGTCCCACACAGAAGGCCAACTAATTGCCATCCAGCATCCTCGTGATCATTGACGGAATGGTTTTCACTGTTGGCTAACATGGCCAGAACAAAACACAGTTAAATTTAGGCAAAAGCCAGGACAGAAGTATGTTAATTGTTTAGAATAGCCTCTTTGTCATTAAAAGCTAAATATGATAAAAAATACTGAGAAATGTACCTTGCAGAACAATTTTTGAGGGGCCAGATGGACAACTGTTTCGTTTCAGTTTCTGGTTTATTATTTAAAAATCTAGGGTCATCATAAATCACATTGCAATCCTGTCCTCCTCATACACAACTTGCCAGAGAACACAAATTATCAGAACTAGGACACATACTGTCATCATTAATTGCTTTTGGTGGGAAGCATTAATGAAACTAAAAGGCTGAGGAACCATTCAGGAAAGAAGGGACTGAAGATTCCCTATGGCAAATAAAAATAATTACAGCAGAGAGCAAGCACACGTTGCTCGAAGAGTTACATCCCCTAGACACAGAGTCAAGATGAAGATGAGTCTTTGAAGCTGCATACCTTTGAAGCATAGCCAGGGGTGAGGTTCATTTGTACAGGTACGGATGCAAACTGCTGAACAGTTTTACCTCTATTGGAAACAGCTAAACCAAAGACATTTCATAAAAAGCTAACACTGTTCTTCTCTTCTTACTAAATGGATTCCACAAACGTGCATAAAAAGACAGCAAAATTCAAATAGCCCTCCTACTTCTGCTGGAATAGTAATGAGAACCTTTCCTAGATTTCTGAATCACATTTGATTTCAACTAAAAGGATGAGAACTCTGAAAAATCAGAATAAGCAAGGATAACTCAAGTCTGATGTTTCATTCCTAACAGGTTTTATTTTCAGTGCAGAGGAGTGGCTGGACTACGGCTGTAGTAATCAGTTCATAGCTCAGTAGGATTCTGCCTTCAAACACTAAGAACTACGTAAGACTGGAGGAGGAGTTGTACTGCCATTCTTCATCTTAGCTGATACCATGCGTTGGTAAACCTTCACAAGCTGGGATTTTGAGGTCAGTTGGTGTGTTTGGCAGCCACTGTACAGGCCCCATGACTTTGTGCAGGCAGCAGGCCTGTTGGCAAGGCCAGCCTCACCACAAGGCTTTCACTCCTTCCAGACCTCAGCATCACCTTCGAAGAGAAAGGTTTTTCACTGATTTGATGGCGTGGCAGTGGGGACATATATTTAAGATTGCAAAGCCCCCAGCTCTTGCTTCAACAAGATTTCACAAATGCACTCAGATTACATTGATACTCTCAAGGTTTTAGACTTCTTAGCTCACCCCAAATATGAGCCCAGCCATGCTCTGTGCAAGCCCATCCCAGTTCTGCAACACAGTAATGTAGTACCACCCCAACCATTTCCTCAATGTTTGCCTGGAGACCAGATGCAGACAGGCTGTCTGGCCTCAGTTTTACATTTGCTAATATTGCATTAATGTACTTGTTGGCATCACAGCTGCCCAGGCATTAGCAGATCTCTTTTGCAGTATGAACCAGAAACGTCTCCTTGTTCTTTCTTTGTATGCATGGGAGTACACATTTTCAGCTGAAGAAATCATTGACTTACACCTGAGCGCCTTTATCTGAATCCCATCATCTTTTAACCTTTAGTTACTACACAGTTACATTTGCTCACTGCATCCAAAATAAATTTTCACCTCATTTTTCAGATCACTCAGAAATTTCCTATTTAAATGTCCACCTTTCTTCTTGTCAGTCCAGTTTGAGTCTGTGAACTGCTTCTCCTTACTTTGCTTTGGGAGAAGAAATGTTACAGGCACTAAATAGCTGACATTTCTGAGAGGCGTATGTAGACTGTCCCTAAGTTCAACAGATGTATTTTTTTGCAGAACAGGTGAAGAGACTGCAAATACTTTCTAAATTGAGAGAAATTTCAACCCGGTACATACTGATGCATATTTTTAACAGAGATTTGAGCCACAAAATACATTTAGAAACGGTCCAGGGATTGTGATTGTCTTCTAAACAGATATTCTAAGTTTGTTATGGATGTTGATATTTTCACAGACTATAACAGGATCAAAAGAAGATATTAGCCACGACTGAGTCACTATTTTAATAGAATAAGCTAATCATAGTTAAGTCATGACAGTGTCATGAACCTGAAACATGTAATATATGTGTAATATAACTGGTTGAACAGTGTGAATCAAACGCCCAAAGAAAGCCTTCCTAGAAGACCTGTGAGTTGCACACAGCTTCTCAGCTGGCCTCTGCAGCACAGGGCTCTGAGGCCACATTTGGTACCTCCAGATAGATTTCTGGAAACCAGTCCCAGGGACATAAATCTGTACAAGAAATTATCACTGCTGGTTCAAGAATTTAGAAATAAACCACAAAACAGCACATACCCCCTCCCTGTGCAGCAGGATGACCAACCAACATTTTACATTTTTTGCTGCCCATTCAAAAATGTTCTTTTTTTTTTTTTTTTTTTCCCAGCAATCCTTAACAATTCAAATGAAATCAGTGAGAACTGTGCATGCTGAGCACTCATGGAAATCTGCACCCAGAAACAGAATACAGAGTAAGCCAAGGTTTTGGGTTGCAAGACAGAAATGAATGCAGACCTATACTAAGCAAAATTTGTTGTTGATAAAATAGCATAAAAGTACTGTGGAAAAAATTAATGGGTCTATTTTTTGAAAAAGCGCATTTTAATTTCATTAGAGGAAAGCATAAGAGTAAACCTATCAGTGTCAGACACTTAGTGTATTGTGTTCCAAACAGGAAACAAGTAATTTAATACACAGCTAATAGCATAAAGGAAGGCAGACACCTCCGAGTAATTTATCAAGTAAGGTACAGAACACTTGGTCAGAAAGAAAAGCATATAGTTAATCTTCTACAATACACATGCTAGATAACTTATGAGTTATGTATCAATTTTTCTAATTCTAATTTCTAACATTTTTCTAATACATGAAATGAGAAGATTCCTTTCTAAGAATATTTTTCTTCTACACTCTACTGGCTTGTGCTTTTTTTTCCTATGTAAAATAATTAATAGTCTGAAATGCTCATTTGAATAAAAAGGACTTAGGGATCCTTGAGGGAAATACAGGGCCAAAGGAGGACAATGAGACTATGAGCAGGCTGCCAGTCTCCCTCGCAGATGATGGGGTATTTAAGGACTTCTCTTGCATTCCAGCAGCCTGATGGTTGCCAAGGGGTTTGAAGGCATTTCTTTTGCCCTAGAGCATACATCACGAGTTTTCTCATTGTTGCCACCTTATTCTTCTTGCCTGTCTATACCAATCTGTTTTTCCTTGACTTGTGTTTAAATCACAAACTCTGACAGCAGATTGCTGCTTTATTCTGTCTGTGCAGGGTCTAGTGCAGTGGAGTTGTGGCCATTATCTGGTAAGCTCCAAGGTAATGCAAACAAGTTGTGGCATTGGCATTAATGAAGTACAACATATCGCTTTTTAACAAAATTTAAATGTGAATTCCTCCTGCTCGCTTAAAAGAGATAGCATAGAAAAGGGGAGAGGAGGGATCTGACTACAGCTTTTAGCTAAACAGGATCTAGGGCTGCAGAGAAAAGGAAGGCAATCTTCCTAAGCCTCTCCACACCACCTTCCCCACCACTGCCAGCTCTGTTTTCCTTCTGCCTGTTTGATGAAAGCTCAGGAAGAGCTTTCTGGCCTAACTCACATATCTAACCATGTGTAACATTGCTTCCTGCAAATTCTTGTGGCTTCCTCAAACAACCTTAGTGAGCAGACCTGCCTTTCAGAAACTTTTTACACCCCTCTTTGATGGTTTAGAACATGCTGTATTTTTTGATACTGAGAAAATGGGGCTATGCACAAAAGTACAGAGGGCTGCCAAGATGAAATGATGTGCTGTTAATAAGGCCACCAATACAATTCCTGAAAGGGGTTGCTGATTCTTTAAATTAAAAACAAGACAAAGACCCACACAAAGTCTTAGAATTCTTCTTTGCCTTGATATCATATGCCTTAGAGCATATATACTATGAGAGGTGAGAGGGTCACCCCACCGCTGGATGGGAATAGGCAGAAGCTCTATTTATCACCAAAGCACAAACTCACAGCAGGCATGGCTGAGGTGTGTGCAGACTCTGTCCCTGCCAGCAAGGGTCAGCTGAGAACATCAGGTCTCCCCTTAGAGCTATAGAGATAATCAGGAGATCTTTGGTCAAGTCACAGACTCAGAACATGCAGACCTCACTTTTAGGGAAGAGATCTTAGCCCTTCTTACTTCACAGAGACATCTCAAGTAACCAAATGCCTTAAGCTGGTATTGATTTATCTTTTCTTATCCTTTTATTGATTGCCTGGAGGAGCACACACTCACAGTGGAAAGGAAGTATAATTCTCATTTTACAGACTGCAAACAAAGGCAGCAAAAAGGTCAGTAAGATGAGTGTTTCTTTCCACAGTTATAACACTCGGAGCAGGCTGAGATGCTCCAGTCAGCCCCAGCTCACCAGCTCAGCTTGAGAGCACATCTGGCATGCTGGTTGTGAAATGTGCATTCAGCAATATGCTGCAGAGCATATGGAGTAGCACGGTGATAGCAATTTTCATGTTTAACTCCTTGAACGCCTGGTTACTATAGATCTTGCTAGACTTCTTTGAGTTTCCTATTTCATCTTCTGTATTTCTCCCCCTCTAATGGCTATAAGAATGTCTCCTTAGTAATAAAATTTGCAAGAGATGAACAGTGCTTAGCCCTGGAGTTTGGCTGTACCCTTGACAGAAGCCTCACCAGGGAAGAAACTGGAAGAGCTTGTGAGGAAAGGAAATAGCTTGTTTTGCTACAAATGGGTTTACTGTTTCTGCTTGCTTCTTTCCAATGCATAATCAGGATCACTCACAACACTAAGCCGAGTTCAATAATTATGTTATCCTGTTGTGCTTCCCTAGAGTAACTACAGAATATTGTGCTCATTATTTTGGTTTTATTTGCTTTTATTTGAAGCAGAATCTCAGATTTCATAGTACAAAGATGTATCACAAATTTTCCTGGATCTATATTCCAGACAAATCAAACAGCAAAAGTTTGTAGGACTGTGACTCATTTTTTCCTATTATAACATACTTTTCTATTTTTTGGCCATCCCACACTGGCATGGGACTGTCAGAATCTTTCCTAAAGGCTGTGTGGTTTAGTTGGTGTGGCCTGTTTCCCACAGAGGAGAAAGAAGACCTACCATTAAGCATCTCACCACTACAGGCACTTAACCCACATCTTCACATGGCCATTTTTTCCAGCTTGCAAATCCATTGCTCCTGAGTAAGTCTGGCAACCTCCCTTTACTTGGGAGCCTGCAAAAATGTCCCTCTGAAAAACAGACTAGTAGGTGTCAAAGTTTATTCATAAAAGACTTGCTTAAGGAAATAATCAGACACGATGTTGACTGGGAAAGCCCAACTTGTGTTCTGTTGTGTGCTTAAGTAGGATTTCTGAAAAGTTATACAAATAAATTTAAATTCAGTGGCTATAGAAATTGACTATATGCCAACAGGAAGAGCAAGAGCCTGGGGAGTTCCTGATGATTTCACTCTGGAAGCACAAGCCCAGGCTGTGGAAGATTTCTGACAATGGATGCCTGATAGTTTAAAGACAACAACACATGAAACAACATTATGTCACTGAAAATAAAAGTCCGTAAGACTGGTCTTAAAGTCCACTGAAGCAACTACTGCAATTCATGAAAAAGAAGAGTTAATTATGGTAATGACCATGCGGTTCTGTGGGAATATTTTTTTTGGCAAAGACTGTAGATCCAGTTATTTTTCTTATCTGTAAATACTTTCTCAGACTCTGTGAAGTGAGAAAGTCGCTGGCTAGGGGCTGGGAGGGGATTCAATGACTCAGCAGAAGACTATGTTTGTCCTACCACAAAGCCTTTCATTATGAACTGTCCAAGTGCCAGCTTTCTAAACCAGACAATTACTTCTTTCTAATCACAAACACATTGAGTTAATTACACAAGAAACTAGAAGCGATGAAATGACATCAATTTACTTGTAATAATCATTTGTTGCTTATCATCCTTAAACAATTCAGATGTTTTAAGAAGGTAAAAAAAATCCTTTTAAAACATGACCTTAAAAATAGACCTCCAAGCTTAAGCATTTTTAAGGGAATTAATTGCAGGGGACCTCTGAGTCCAACCCCCCTGCTAAAGCAGGTACCCTGTAATTGGTCGCACAGGTAGGCATCTAGCCTTTGGCTCATGTCCACCAAAACATTCAATATCCAGTGCCTTCTCATTATGATCCCATTCATGTGGGGGTCAGCTATTGATCCTCCAAGTCAGCTGAGATAAACACAGCTGTGTATGGGGGAAACGCTAATTTTAACTGATCTTAACAGTTTAGTTGTTAGAAGTGTATGAGGTGAACTGCAAGGAAATGAATAGGTTTAGGGCACCATCAACCTTTCAACACTGAAAAATGAGAGTGGTCAGGCATTACCAGATTTGCAGTCTTTGGGTGTTGCTAAACCTTCACTCACTCAAGAAATGCTTGTGCCTTCAAAGAGGCAGGAAAAGGTTAACAAAGAATAAAATGAATCAGTTAAGAAACAGGGATGGAATGCAGGTTGCTATAATCTTAGTCTTGCTTAGTTAATTCAATTTTGACAAGCTCAAAAACATTTTTCTGCTTCCAGTACCATTCAGTGTTTAGTGAGTGAGACCAAAAACAGCTCTTCACCAAAGGAAGTCACTTACCAGCAGACTGTTGAGGTCTGAGTCTGATAATATCCTTACCTAAAGTCTCCCTGAACGATGCTTTCCATCCTCTGTCTGATCCAGAGAAGTCCGTACTAAATACCAGGAACAATTGGTTACCGGAGCTTTTAATATTTGGAGGCAGTTCTGATCCACAGAATTTCCCAAGGAGAGGAGCATGAGTATCTGAGCCATCATATACAGCCACGTAATCTTTGTAGCAGGAGGGAGATATTTCAAGCTGGAAGGTGTTGAATCTATAAAATTATAATGCACTTGGAGCATTAGATATGACATTTTCATTTCTAATCCTGTTCTTAGGATTTTAAGGGCTTTTTAGGGCTTGAGGAAAAGCATAAGTAATAGCAACAACCAAAGCCAGACATAAACAGACACCAAAGGTATTTTTGTTAAAAAAAAAAAACCAAAAAAACAAGCAGAACTATTAACTGCATGGCAAAACACCTCCAAATAGTGACCCTCACCCACTATGTCCCTTGCAATACAAGCACACTTCAGCTCTCTATGAAGAACCAGAGCTCCCCTGTGTAAACATGCCCTCTCACACTTCTGCAAATTGCTTACCCTGCAATTTCCTCGAGTACGTGAGAGGCACGTGAAATGAAGGCTGAGTGCAGGCCACCTGGGTCTACTACTTAGCTGGGAAATTACCTCCTAATGCACACTCAGCATATACCTGACAGAAGAATGTACCTACCTTATTTTTTAATGTCAACAATTTGTAGCAACCCCATGTCCATTCTAGGCAGGACAGCACCCACTCAGGAGTAATACTCTTTTGGGCTGGATGTCTTTACTTAGGCTAAAAGGGGGGCACTGGCCTTCTAATAAAATTGAATTTTTCTTACATCAATTCACAGCAGGTTTGTAACTCCCAAAGGCTGACAGAATTTAACTAAGTGAGCTGTATTTTTACAATGTTTTTGTCCTCTTGTTAGCCAAAGCAAGAAGCTACAATTATGGTGATGTTCTGCGTATCAGTTACAGAGAAAGATGGGATGGATTCTGATAAAAGGTGATTTGAGTAGATATATCTCATTTCCTTTAGAAATGGAAAGACAAGGAAAATTGTCAATCATTACTGTTTTTAATTGAAATCAGACACCACCCCGTCACCTTAATGACAAGCTGAACTGTGATTACATACTTGAGGACCACTACTTTTCCGCTTCCAACCGTGATGTAGTATGAACAGTTCATGTCGTTGTGATAATCCAGAACTGAATGGGCTGGACTGCTGATAACGCCAACAGAGCCACTGAAAGTGCCACCACAAGCTGTAGGGGAAACAGGAAGGAGCGATCAGTGTCTGAATCCCAGCTGGATCCCAAATCTCATAGTTCCAGATGTCACTGACCCTGGGGACTGTCCCTGCCTGGCTTGTGCTGGGGCTCACAGTGGAGAGGGATGGCTGTGCTCAGAGCATATGGAACTGCAGCTGGGAGTGGAGGGCACTGCTTGGCTGCTCAGGGGCTCACACCACAGATGCTAATGAGACCAGGATGTGGGCTAATGTTTGTTCCCAGCTTCAGTGCTTGAGGGAACAAAAACTGTTATAAAACCAATTCTAATCTCCATTGTTAGCTTCAGCCTTTATTTTATAATCTTAACTTGGAGGAAAAAAAAAAAAAAAAGAAAAAAAAAAAAGCTACCCTGCATCCTGTTGATAAATAGCCCAAAGCCACACACACACATGCAGTTTTTCATATTCCAAAGGACTTGCCTTTGCCCAGGCTATCACCTTCACAAAGGCAGCCCCCCCCTACAGGACTGCTGGATGCAGAGCTTCAATTCCTCAGCCGCAGTCGCCTGGCATCCTGGTGCACTGGCAGATAAAGGACGGAGCCAGGAGGATAAAGAATCAGCATTATTCTACACTAGAGGGGGGAAGCCTTTTCCCCTTTTTTTTTTTTCCCAGCAAACAATACTACTAGAGGGAAGAGGAATGTTAATTACTAGAATCTGCTTTGTATACAGCAACATGCTTATAAGGCTGCAGTCATATTTCTCAAATGTCAGAAGTCACAAGTCAGATAGCAGCAATTAACTTGAGTGTGTTATGAAGGTCTTTTTCATGAATAACTGCACACTGTCATCTTTCAGTGCCATTCTCTCCTTCTTAGCTGCATCAGGCCATTCATTTTATACAACATATTTAACTTAATGCTTCTTGTTGAGGCTTTAAACATGAGAAATATATTAGGGGAAATACCAAAGCTAAGAGCTCATCTGTTTCTATGCAGTCAGAAAATGAAATAACCTTCAAAAATCAAACTACCGTCTCTAGAAATTAAACCTACAAAATATTACAATTGATTTTGAAAATAAATTTAATCTCTTGTGATATTTATTTTCCTACAGATCTAAATATTAAACTAGTTGAAAAATTCTTTTTCAAGTACACATTTCCTCTTTAATAAAAAAAGGAGGAGATCACATGTGAAAGACAAAAAGGTTTGGTAAAAAATTTTCTTACATAATAAAAATATATCTAGATCCTGACTTTTATTTACATTGATAAGTGGCACTGCAAGAAGATCATCAACTGGGGCATACAGCTGGTTCCATTTAACAATCCTTTTCTGGCTCCTGCACTGTATAAGGTAGTTCTAGTAAAAACCACCCTCATGTATGTAACAGAATCTTTTAAGTAGCCTCAATTGAATATCTGGTGATGTTTCTTCTTAAACATAATCTTAAAAAACAGAAACAATAAGACCAACAACCTACATTACTTTTTTCCAGCAAAGTGTTTCAGTTTTTAGCCTTATGTAGTGTCTTGAAAGGAAGACGGTGAGATAAAACATCAGCCCACAAACAGCCCCATATGTCCCGGACCACATGAATAACCTACATCCACTTAAGGTATTTCCAAAGGTAAGGCACTTACCAATTGTTCTATACCTTGCCTGGAACCCAAAGCCTACAACGTGTGAATCTGTGTAGAAGTTGAGCAGCATAGGCCCAAAGACACTGATAGGCTCAGGGACCTCACTTCCACAGAACGTGATGACAGGGTGTGGGGTAACCCTGGTGCCCCTGAAGATGCTTACTCCATCATAAAGACAGATTCTGCTCAAGAGCGCTGGAGCTACATGGATACAACACAAAAGTATTAGCATATTTTCCTTGAGATTTATTGAGCTACAAGTACATAGACCTCGTACAGGATAAGAATTACATTTTTATTACTTTCCATTCCAAGATCTCATTTGCTTGCTGAGAAAGTGAATGTCAATTTTTAAGGTGCAGAAAAACTGAAGGACAAAAAGGCAAAGGGACCTCATATGTATATAAGACATCAGATTGATCTTATGTCCAGCACATCACATCATCTGGACAGTGCTTCAAACCCTTTTAGTTCATGGCAGTTTGTAACTGAGTGAACACCATCTAGGAGGATATGAGACGACCTGATGAAATTAGAGACTCCCTCTGCTGATGAAAACAATGTACCTTTTGTACAGGCAACCTACTACCTGGCACTTTATCTTCCCCAATGTAGAATTACTCAATGTAGGGAATTTTATATGATTGAGAATTTGGGAAAATAAAATAATAATAATAATAATCCATATACTAACATATTTTGGCTCTGACTTCTTTCTCTCTTGAATTCCCCCAGACTTTGGGGTACCCAAACTCAGATTCTTCAGTTTGCTTTACAAGACCGAAAAATAAGAAAATTTAATCAGGAAGTTTGGCAGTTGAATGCTGTAACTGTGGCAGTCAGTGGAGATTTCAAGATGACCAATCATCAGGAAAAGAAATTAAGACTTTCAGGAGCAATCAGGGATCAGGTCAAGTACAGTTATTAAAGGGAGTGAAAAGCTGTCTATTCAGAAGCACTAAGAAAAATGGAAGTGGGGAAGGTAGTATCCTGGAATCTTTCCCCCTACTTTTTCATTTTCTCATTTGCAGTTAGCTTTCTGGGGGAATGAGCCATCCTGTCCAACTCCTTGCCCCATCTTCCTGACTTTCTATCCACCTCACCACTTGCACTCATATTCAACTCAAACATGTTAGTAATGTAAGTTTCATGGAGCTCAGTAGCTGAGGAAGAGTCCCACAGGAACACCCCCAAAGACAACCAAGCTGTGTAAGGGCTGTGGGTTCGGGGAGGGACCTGCCAAGCACCAGCCACTCATACCTTGGGAGCTCAGGGTCACATCACCACCTCTCTGCTGTGTTGGAAGCCATGGGCATGGGGAGGAGGTGGTGGCACCCAGGGATTATGGGATGTATGGTGATATCTGGAGAAGCTGGGTATCATGGGAGCAAACAAGGAGCCATGAGTTATGCAAGGACCTGGATTAGTGCTGTTTGTGAGAAACACAGAGCATCTACTGAAAATAAAACTCCATCAGTTAATATGTTTATGCAACAATGGGGTGTTTTATTACTTTTTTTCTTCATTGTCTATGAGTATAATAGAAGCTGTTGTGTCACATGCTTACTGAAGTTGTGATATTTTGTGATCTATTAGCAGCAGTGGGACAGTTACTTTAATTGCAAAGGATTAATCAGGAATTATCTAAATTCAACAGGAGATGCTGGGCCTACTGTTGCAGAGGATTCCTGCAGGTTGTCCAGCCAAAACACACTACTTCCCGTTGCGGAAATCAGGATGGCTTGTATTGAATAGGATGACAAACAGGAATGGAGGAATCAGGGATCATTCTGATTCACACAAATGACAGAGAGCACAGTGTGATATATTTTAGATCCTCTCTGGAGATTTAGTTTTAAAATCTGTTCTGCTCTCAAATGATGATGATGTATTCTAATATGCTTCATAATTATGCCAGAAGTGAAATATGGCACTAGTTCAAATCTGATAAGAGCTACTAAGATGGAAACAACTAGCTGCATCACACAACTAATTACATCATTAAATACAAAGTAAAAACATTCTTCGTATCCCATTCTATTATTAAAAGGTTTGATAATGTGATAGAATTAAAAAAAACACCATAATTTTAAAATACAAAGAAATGGAAAAAATGAAATCGAGACAACTGCAATCTGAGAATTGGAAAGCTTTGAAAAGTCTTTGGAGAAAGCAATGAAGGATAAACTTTTTTCAGCAAAGCAAAGGTCTACAATGTCCATCACAAGTTGCTTTGAGTTTCTGAACTGGAAAGACTAAGATGGTAATACCACACAGGGCACAGGGCAAGAGGTTTGATTTCTGGACTTGAATCGTCCTTGTTTAGGCCAACATCACTGACGATTTATTACTCCTGGCAGTGTCGATGATTGTTTGATCTCTATCTTGTTTTCTCTATTTGTTTACTCACATTTTTTTCTTAATTTCTCACCATGCTGCAATGCTTTATTCTGCAAATAATGCTCAGCCTCTGTCCTATCTCTTTGTGTCACACTTCCAGCCTCTAACCATATTCAGCACATCATCAGCAATTCTTCTCTGAGGTTCTTTTACTCTCATTCTATCTTAGATCTTTTCTAGAGAAACTTCTGTCCCTTGCTCTACAATGGAACTTTTTTCATGAGTCTCCAGAGATCTTTTCTTAGCCAGATGTCAGACCCACATCCTCTGTGAGATGACATACACTTTTCACATAGCCAGCTCTGCTTTTCTTCATAAAAGCTTGCCTGCTAAGAGCCTTTGCTCATCCTTCTGGCATTACTGTATTCCTCTCTTCTAATACATCTGTGAGAATTCAGTCAGACATCTCCTCTCCCACTGTCCTCTCTTCATCTCCACATTAGCTTTTATAATTACATTTCCAATGGCAGATGCAACTACTGTTTCTATCCTGATGACTACATATCTCTACTTCCCTCCGCCAGGCCTCTTTCTGCTCAGACTAAAATCTTATTTTTGTCTCTGAAAATCATTTAATAGGAGAGCTTTCTTCCCCTCTAGTCTTCCCTCACATCTTCTTTCTGGATAGCCTCATTATTTTACCTGCCCTAATTAGGTCTACGTCAATATTTGGATCTCTCGGTTACTTGTCTAGTTCTTTAAATAAATAAATTTAAGTTCCTTGCCTAGCTATTATCTTTTAGACACGCTTGTTCCTATCCTTCTGCATACCTCTAACTCTCACCAAGAAATAGTAATTTTCAATCACGATTACTGTACATTTGTTTGATAGCTTTGACAAGATTTCTTCCAAATACTGCTGTAAAGATCAATTACTTGGTATGATGTGAATGTGTTTCTTTAAATTTCTGCTCTCATTTGCCTTCGAGGCCTTTTGATGTCAACCTTTCCTCTATTTATCATCTCTTGGTACTTCACAGCACTGACAGATGCTGGTTTCCAAAGGTCACATGATAAGTAATTCAGTTGTCCTTACATTTTGAAAAATAGCTTTGTGTTCTCTTCTTTCTATTTAGCAGGAATTTATCAGTAAAAACCTCAGACCAGTGTCAGTATACTGCATAAAATAATCTATTTGATGGAATACTAGCCCACAAACCTTGACTGCATGTAGGCCCCTATTTTTTTTTATCACTAATAACAATGTGTTTTTCCCATCTTTCTGATTACAGTCATAAATCTTGCTTCATTTCACATTAAGACAAGATATACCCCTTTTGTTTAATATCCACAAAACTTAAAATAATGAGGTCTTGACTAACAACTGTAGCATGTGGGATTTGTAGTAACACAAATACTATTTAATGATGCAGGAGAAAGATTACACAGGTATATATTCCAATGCAATATGTTAACCAGATACTTAGCACAAGGTACTATTTGAAAAGCAAGCAATTACAAGTCTTTCATATATATCCTCTTTCAAAATAATCTATTGCAAAATGTCTATTTTCTGAAATACCCACTAACAACTGCAAAAGCAGATAGAGAAGACTGCAATGAAGCTGTGACCCTGTCTCAGACAGCAAGATTACAGCTGCATGTTAAAAAAAGAAGGGGGGAATAATAGGTTATTAAAGCATTTTTCATGTTGACATGGTAACAACAGAAAGCAGTCATACTGTGAGGACAGAGTATAAATATGACAGAATTTTAAAAGCAGGAGGCCCACACCCATTTCTTCTAATTTTCCAACATCTGGAACTCATACTCGATGTTTTAACAGAAGAGAACCACAGCCATTTAATAATACACTACCTGTAATGAAGCTGAATTTGTAGGGAAGATCATCTGAATAAAGATGATGAAGAATGTGATTATTTCCTAGATACAAGTAAATATAGATAAGATTTTATGCCTAACTCTAATATACGAGGTTTGAGTAGACTTCTGATCCATGGTGTAAGGACAGATTCAAGATTATTATTGCTGTTACAGAAATGATACTGAGAAAACAAATTCCCTCCAATTTGGTTTTGTTTTTGTCTTTGTTTTGTAAAACAACCAAACACAAAAATGTAGGAAGTTTAAAAGCAAAGAGCCACCTGTTCAGCTTCACAGAGTAGCAAATCGAAAGAGAGGTTTTGTGACTGTACAAAAAGACATTTTCAGGCTGCAAGGAAATTAGAGAGTCAAACTCATTTCACAGGGTTAATCTTGCTTATGTTTTGATGAATCTTATATGTCTTGTATGAGCTACTCTCTATAGCTGCCTGGAATAGTCAGTGCGTTAAGAGAGTCATTCAGAAGGGAATTCAATTCACCTGTACAACATATTTGTCCTTGAGTTTAAAGCATGATTTTTTGCACTTCGCTGTAGAAGATAAATCTAAATGATAAATCTAAACTTGATGTCTATTTTCAAAATATCAAGGTCAGAAAAAATATATTTCCTGCCTACCAAAGTAGGCAATTTAGATTACATTTTGAACACAAAAATCAGCAAATGCAGTTTTCTCCAGTTCTCTTTCATTCCAAGCTATTACTTGCTATATTTAGTATTTAATATATATTCAAACACATGCACGTCACGTTCATTAGGTCCCAGATACTGTCACAGTATCACTGCTGTAGGTTAGTGGCCTCATTTAGAGTCATTCTTTTAAATGAGAACAGGCCCCTTATTGTAACTGAAAATATAACCATTCTACAGCAGAAATCTGTGACTAAACCATGAAGTCATTCAATCTGTCACTGCACTATGGCCAATTACCTCCTGCCTTCTAATTGTCTGAAACAATATCTCAACCAGTTAAGTCAATGAGATATGAATGCCTTACAGGCATTATTTTAGATGGATAAAATAATTCCATTACTGAACAACCATAACAAATAAAATAAAATAAAATAAAAACAATTGGATATTGGATTTCTTATCAAAGGTCAAGTAGGCAGTAAATTATAACAACTGGAAATGCAACTAAACTTTAAAACTCCACTCCAGAACATCTGTACTAGTATAGTGAAAATTTTAAAGGCCACACTCAGCAAAAATCTCAGCAGGTGCAATGATTCCATACACACAGAATAACTGGAAATGGTTTTAACAAAAGCTGCCAGACATTGTCCTGCCTTTGTGAAAGAACTGAGGGAGTTCATGCTGAAAACCCTGAGGCACATGCTAAGCAGATTCAGTGGGACTGCTGTATACATATTCACTTCTGCATGATAGTTTGCAAGATGGCATCTTCAATATTCTTTTCCATTTAAACTCACGCAATTTCTCTTTCCTATGTTTTTTTTTTTTTTTTCTCCTTGCTTAAAAGATTCTGAAGAAGATTAATAAGTAACATATAACTACAATGGAAAGTGCCATACTTCCCCTGTTATAACCAGCTGATTGGCCACAATCTCTCTTGTACTCTAACCATCTGGCAAATTCCCTGCTTCAGTGTTGTAAAATATACATGTGAGCTCTATCTTCACTCTTCTGGATGCCTTCACTGACACAAAACTGAACCCACGCAACCTCTCTGTGTAAATGTTTGCCTGTAAATAGTTTTCAGAATGGAAATTAAACCATCAGTGATTTTCCATGACAAAGGACTTGAACGTTTTCAAGTAAGAAATTATGCTTCCTGGTTCACATATACATAACAAAGAACCAATTACCTTCCAAGTGGAAAGTCTCAAACTCTAGGATTACCAGTGACTGCGGCCCCCGATCTATGATATAACTGCAGTTCAAGTTGTTGTCATACTGACTAGGGTAGTTAGGAGAGACAATACGACCTGCAGGACTGGTAAAATTTATTCCACATCCTGCAAACAGAAATAAATACGGCATGGTTAAAATCTGGGTAATAATATCATTTCAGTTTTTCAGAAGCAAAACTAATAATGTATAGAAGGACCTCATATCTCCTTAAGAGGCTGATAAAAAAGCCAGGGAATCGTATAGACTATGATGGGAAAAGTAGGTCTTACACAAGCACACATAAGTGTTCTGGGGAAACAGCCTTCCTGCCTACAGTCTCCCATAGTTTCTTGGCAGCTTGTGGATAAGACCAGGCTGCTGCCCTTCAGTCCAGTGACCATAACACAACACTACTGTTCTTATGGACACAGAACTCGCACGTTTCAAAATCCCTTTGTACAAACAAGTGTGGCTGAATTGGCTGGGGGCTGGGATGGTTACTGGGGCATATCACCAATGTAGCCTCTTCTGAAACTGCCTGTGTTAGCCCAAGTGGTTGCATCCATGCTTCATGTCTGACAGCCAGGGGGATCCAGCCTGTAGTAGGGCCAGCTCTGGGTGGTTTTGCAGTACATGCAGACAACACAGGTTTGCTGCTCAGAACTTCTCAAGCACACAGAACAGTTTATTTTCATGGAGCTCACTCTGATCGAAATGGTTTTGAAATACTGCTAGGGGCTCCTCTTTATTTTAAGCCTCTAGCTTTATTTTATTATGTTTTATTATTATTATCACTATTTATATTAAGCTCGTAGCTACAGGCTTAAAAAAAAGAACAACACAGCAAATTGCTGGTATAAGACTAGAAACAGGCCTGTGAAATCTGCGATTTTCTCCTTTAAGAGGCTACACTTCCCTATTAGTTGATACTGACAAGATTAGCTCAGACATTGCAAAAGAAAAGCCATTTCATTTCAGAATTATTTATGCTTCAATAGTGTCTTCCTTCCAACACTTAATTTCTCACTGTTCTAATCTGAATTCAGTGAAAGGAAAATGGTTCCCTTTGGCAGCATCCTACAAAAAAGCTGCAAACAGCTGGTGGTGATTGAGTACCAACTTCAACACTTCCAGCGAGATTAGCCCCCATGAAACACATTCTCTGGGGAAAAAAATGAGAGGCCCACCTAAGAACAGTGACCATGTAAACTGCAAATATAACAAAGCAAAGCAAAAGCCATTGCAGATCTTGAGAAGTCATCACTTCTGAGAGCAGCTTATGAGAATGGCCATTGGTGAGTCCCAAAACTGGAGCATACAGTGCTCCCATTGCATATAGTAAGGGAGTTCTTGTGAACAAAAGCTGGGTAGAAGCTTCTACACATCACTGGATAGAGATATGCCTTGATACACACACATTAACTAACCCAAAATGAATGTTTAAATCAGCCATCTGGCTTAAATGACACTTACTGCTTATGAAAGATGCAGAGAAACCTTGCCCAGGAGCATCCTGAGACTGAAAAACTGTAGTTATGATGTTGTTTGGAGAAATAACAGGGTCAGGAGCTGAAATTCCACATCCTGTAGCTAACAAAGCTTCTTCTTCTTCATGATTTCCTTGCCATACCTGACAAGCACAGGTTAGATATAGTTCAGTGTTTTTGCAGTCCATGTAGCTTGTGGAAACCCATTACCAGGAATTACATATACAACTGTTCTTCCTGTAGACTTAAAGTAGAATTCATCTCACACTAACACTTAGATGTCTACATTGGAGCTAAACATCTCTGTTCACTTTACAGTCAGTAGGGACAAAAAGACAAAAAGACAAGGAGTGAATCACAGAAAAATGTTGGTTCCGGGGATTTCTGAAGGGCATCTGGAAGTCATCTGCTCTAACCCTTTATAAAGAGCACAGCAAATGTAGTTCAGGTCCTGGGAACTGGAGAAAAATATTTTATGCACATCATCATTTACCTCAACTTTGTCTTGGCTCACTCACCTCCATACATTCTATCAGTATGAATATCAGTATATACAACGAATTATCAAATGCAAAAATTATATTATTCATAATAAAATTCAACAGAAACAGTAGCATTAATCTGAATTCTTACTATCCAGTCTTGCTAATCAAAAATTCTTCCAGTTTTTGCTATTTTGCATTCGCTTGTTCAATGGCTAGTATTAAATGATGGAGAGGGTTAAAATTAATATCATTCACAAAAGTATATAAAGAAAAACATTCATTTTTAAAACTTTACTTTAATAGTGTCAAATAACTAATTTGAGTTTGAGCAAACCATGCATTCAAGAATCATATGCATGTTTAAAGTGTTATTTAAGTGAAACCTCCTTTGAGTAATTATTTAAACGTACTTGATGTTCAC
Source organism: Tetrao urogallus (assembly GCF_951394365.1). Taxonomy (NCBI): domain Eukaryota; kingdom Metazoa; phylum Chordata; class Aves; order Galliformes; family Phasianidae; genus Tetrao; species Tetrao urogallus. Next base: position 31,855,149 of record NC_136820.1, read on the forward strand.
ACTTTAAGCACTGAACTTCAGCACAGGAATAAAATGAAACATAGGCATAAATATTTTAAGCTTCTTAGTGCTAAAATCATTTCCTGAATCAAGATGTTATTTGGCAAACACTTCTATAAGAAAAAAAAAAAAGCAACACGGATTTACTGTAATAATATATGCATTTTCCAGTTTAGTTGTATTTTATACCAAGACCATAAGATAAATAAATAATTAATCAGTTTTTAATTAACATATTTGAAATAAATCTGAGCAGATAAAGAACAGCCATATGGAATTGTGATTGCTCTAAGAAACCATTCTGGAAAGGGTTAGCCAAGGTTTAGCCTGTAAGTGTAGGTATATGAATAACCTCATTCATCTGGCCAGGTGTTTGAGGCAAGGGGCAATGAATGCTCAAAGGATTAATATAAATAAACCATGGCCTGTCCAAGATTTTGCACAGTCACTATTGATTTTGGATTCCTCCTTTTTGGCTGCTCAGCTCAGAATGAACATGAGAACCTTACATCTGCTCAGCACTTCTTCATATCCAGACATATAACTCAAATAACTCATATAACTCAAGATGAACAACCACCAAATATTTCAGGCTTTTCTCTTAAGAGAATATCTCCAATTGATACGTTTTTTTTCCCATGATATTTGGAACAGTTTGGATATGCAAATTTAAAGCACCTTCACTAAGTAATATTAAGCTTTTTATATTAGTTAAAATGTAACTAAAAGTAATCAGTCAGTGGAGCAGGTTATGAAAAAATAAATTATTTTTTTTTCCCCAGCTTTTAGAAATGAGTGCAAGTGAAGCTTGTAAGTTTCTAGATGTAGATCAGATGTGAAGCTGCTCAAGACTTCCTACATGTTGTCAAATTATGTTTGACCTTTATTGTAAGTGGGAGTTGTACTGCTGCAGAGAAAATGTGCGCAAAAACACTGAACATATGCCAAATGCCTGAGAAAGAAAGTGACACTGTGAAAAATCCAAAGCATGTCCACTCCATTCTACTGCTTTGAAAACAAGTGGCTCTTGACAACCTGTGAAAGATACGAATGCTATCTTTGTAGTTTGAAATAAGAAAAATAATGATTAGTATGGTTTAAATGGCTCACAAGTTTTGCAGAAGTGTTGTGTCACATTGCTGTTTTATAACACATTGGAATAATTCAAAAGGCCTTTTCATTTCACAGCATTTTCTCATTATTTCCTGGTTCTGAAGCCGTATTACTTTTCTCATATTTGTCATTTCTGCGGCGGTATGCAAGGCGAGGGGACCCTTCTGGAGGAGGAGCCTCAAATGCTGCTGAAATCAGAAATATACAGTTCTCAAAATTTATGGGAAATAGACTGTACTGGCACAAGGACTCCACTTTAAATTTTCTCTCTTTTTTTTTTTTTTTTTGTCTTCACATTTTAACCACAACACATCTGTAAAACAGAATTCTGGAATCATGACTTCTTAAAGCGCTGCTCTGCTGAGCTGAGAAATCATTTTACCTTCACAAAACTGCTCTGGCAGCTTCCATCACTATATGGGATCTGGAAGTTATTGTGGAAGATCATCTCCAGGTGTTTGCTTTCATGCGTAATGATGGTCCACGTGCATCTGGTGTTCATGGGAAAGTTTTGAGGCCAATGAGGAGATCTGATCATACCACTGTCTGAATGAATGATCCCACCACATCCTAGAGAAATAAGAAACAAGTGAGAGAAATGTTAAAATATTTCCTGTTCTCTGAATGTCTGCTTGTTTCTGTGGCTGCAAGGCTGAGAGAGGAGAAGCCCCAGTGCCCATCCAGATTCATCTTTTCCTTAATTTCCCTTCTCCCAGCCCTGCAGCAGGAAGGTAACTTCACTCAAGAAGCTATCTCCTTGTGTTTCACTTTCTTGTCTTCACAAGTTCTCTTTCCTTGCCATTTGATATCCTTTTGCTCTGGCCCATCCGTGTGCCCCTGACAACGAGAAGTGAATGTTGCTTACATAAAGAGTAAACATCAGAAATAAATTAATAAGGAGTTTCTCCCAAAATTGCACAAGTTCCTTCCTGCACAACGTGGTATGCATATAATGACTGACAGCGATCTAGAGAAGTACTCTGGGGAAAGAAAAACTTAAATCTATGCTGATCCCTTGTTTTTCTCATCCCATATCACGAAAATATTCCAGTTTCCCATGCGAATCTACTCAGGCTATATCCATTCGCCCAGGGCAAAACAGTGACGTCTCCTCCAGCCCAGGCAGCCCTGTGTATCTCTGTAAGATTAGGGAGAGGGCTAAAAGCCATGCCTTTAAGAATTGTTAACAGATTCGTTTATAAAAGGGAATAGCTAATCATGGCTTTGCTGCATCTCATGTTCTTACACATAATAAGCTGGGTTAATGTAAAACACACTTGCAGGTACACTGCCAAGAATCTTACTTTTCCTCAATTAAAATTATATATATATTAGCTTTAAAAGGAAGGTTTTATTATTAATTTTTCTGCGTTAGATCGTGGCAATTGTGTTTGGGGTAGGAATTTGAAGGCATGTTTTGCTCATACATCCAGAATGCAAACCCAGAGTTTCTTGGTACACAAAGGAGAAGAAAGTTGAGGAAGGGAAAGAAGGTATCTGAAAGAAAAAAGAAATCTTCACAGAGAGAATACTGACTATGCACACAGCATGTGTGCACTGGTGTCCATTATATCAGTGGAGGCTGGCCTTCCTTGTGCATGAAATCTCATTGACAAGACTGAAAAGTGTCAAAACCTGCTTACACAGTGTATACTCACGCAAGCACAAATTATTACTACGTGTAAGAATACACTCCCTTTATCAGGCAGTCACCAACATTCAACTCAGGCATGTTAACTGCCTGTGTGGATCATTAGATCATTAACTGATGGACATTAACCACTAAACTAATCAGCAGCAGCCAGGACTGCAGCTGGAGGTGATGCTGGAGAAAGCATTGCGTGCTCTGTGCTGAGGCAGGAAGATGCACTGAATTCTTCCCTGCCACTAATTGTCATATCTAGACTTGCAGTTAGTCACCTCCTCCTGGACAGATGGTGAATCACCTTCATTATTTTTTATATTCAAAGAGATTATATTTTCAACAGTTAGCTTCCACAGGGGGAAGACAGCTTCTTAAAATGTACCAATTTAGTCCTGCATGCACACCAACATCTCCATTAAAGTTAGAAGTTTTAAGGCTGCTGAGTCATAAGTGCTCTTTAAGAATTTCTGCCTGCTTCTGTTTTGAAACTGATCTCTTTCCAGTTTCAAATGCTTAAACCAAATCAAACTGTGAAACAAATAATGTTTGAGAAATGAATGTCTCACAGTTGCTGACAATAGATACCACTGCTGGAAGGATAATGAGCATGAGATCAATTTACAGGATCAAGAAATTGCCAGTAGGAGGCTTAAAAAGCACATCTTTCCAAAATTGATTTTATTTTTATTGTGTGAGATTAATAAACACGAGCTTAACACTATTTTAATACTAGCTTCTCTCAGGAAGCTGATGTTGACAGGTATTTATTTTGTTCTGTGATACAAACTTAATTAAAGAGGAAGAATCCAGTTTCACCTTGCACTTGAAAAGTGCAGGGTAGATATCATGTATTGCTGTGCTAGACCAAGAAAAAAACAGTAATTTTTGTCTTACCTAGAGATTCTGCTGTCCATGTTGCGTAAAACCCACCTCCTTGAATTGAGTGGTCAGAGTTAAAGATAACCAGTAGCTTGTTGGAGCCTGACTGAATGATCCCAGGGGATTTGTTTCCACAGTACCTTCCTATGACAGGAGACCCAGGAGTGCCACCATTCAGGATAGTAACAGAGTCCCACTTACAAAGTGAATGATTTTCAACATGGAAGGCTGTAAAATTGAGCTGCAACAGACAAAAGCGAAGTTCAGAACTTAGAACTGGTGGAGAGTTAGAGCAATTCCAGTCAGGTCCTGTGACCATTCTAGTACAACAGTTCTGGGCTATGCTCAGAAGTCTGAGACAGACTTCACCTTTATGCTTTCCTGTAAGTTTTCCTTGGACTCCTGCTGCTGTAAGTAACAGCAGGTACTTATCATGAAGACTGAAATGAAACAGAAACATACAAGTTCAACACAGGAAATATTTGGATTTAATCATATGTTTGAAGTTGAATATGTCCTTCAGAACAGTCTCAAATATATACAAATACTGAACTGCTCTCCTGCTCTCAAAGCTTCTCATTATGGGAGTATAAGTAGTTATATAAGGCTTTTTTTCTCCTATTACTTTGAATCAAAACACTTAGCAGTTGCTAAAAATAATGCTAGTTGCTATTAAGTCTGAGAGAAACAGTTGTATGGTTGGTTCCTGTGGGTCTGAACTCATCACATAATAAACTAGGCTGGAAAGGCATGTATTGCTGCTTTCTCCCTCCCCCACTGATAACTGTTTGTCCTTCCATTGATATGCACAGAGGAAGGATTTCCAGTTTAAGGTATAGATTGTTGACCTAGTAGATTCCTGATTTGTTGATGTTGCAGTACTGAGGTGTGCTGATGGCTGCCTGGCCAATAAGGCGCACGTTTTTTCCTCTACCACTTCCAGAATTGGAATCTCTGTGATGAAAAGGTTTAGCAAATACATACAAATTCTTTCTGTAACTGTTTACATCTATTCATTTCTAAAAGAGCTCTGCCTGAGCAAAGACCAAATACAAATCTAGCTTAAATTTTTCAAGTTTGGAACTTTACCAGATGGTGGCATATAATAGAAAAGGTCTGCCTGCCTTCCCTGAGTAGAAGGCTACTCCATCCTTTGAAATTTAAGATTAGTTCTGCTTTAAACAAACTTGTGGATATTTAAACTTTTTCATTCTACTAAAATCATGCTGTAAATGAGCAAACGTGTAGTCAGTTATCAAAATATCATGCAACAAAATAATTAGGACTCTGGGTTTGCACTTTTTTTTGATGCTTTGTAGTTGTAAACAAAGAAAACATGACAGGAAAATAGCTAAAGCCATTACACATGAAAATCTGCAATGTATTTTGACAAAATTGTTTTTCAGATTTTTTTTCTGACCTAGACCTCAAATGTTGCGATTTTGAGCTGTTCTGCAAAGGATCAGTCAGCGAGTTAATAGTTCAGCGAGTGAAGTCTAACACTGCTTTAAAGGCACTTAAATTGGTGTCTAAGCAGTGTGGCTGAATGAGGTAGCACCGCAGGAGGTATTTACATCTATTAAGATATTAGGGTACATCACTGACATAATTTATACCAGTAACATATTACCTTCTAAGTAACTATTAAGATGCAGAACTAACTTTCCAGTGTCTTCTAGCGTTTCTGCAAAAGTGCAAAAGCACATTTATTCTCACAACAGTGAGCACATCCACGCACATCTAATAGAAGGAGTTATTTTCCTACAGATAGAAAGGCATTGTTTTGAAGGGCAAATCAGCACTATGGCTTTGAGGTCAAGATAGATACAAATCTATTTTCCAAAAAGCACAATCTAAGTTAGTTGTTTCACACTGTTCCATAAATAAATCAGAGGGGGAAATTTTTCATTCCTCCACATTTCTGATTTTCCAAATTATCTCAAATCTCTTCTCCAAAATTCAGAGGGTGCTTTTTCACATTGCCAGTCAGGCACACAGTCGTGGCATTATTACTCACAGTGATGGTTTCACCTTCAGGGGCTTCCAACAGCCAGGAGCAGTGATTCAGGTTGCCATATGGCTCTGGGTAATTAGGACTTGAGATAAATCCCCTTTGGTCTGACTGTATACCACCACAGGCTGAAGAAAAGAAAGTAACATTTCAATACACTGAACACTATAAGCAAGTGACTGGAATATTATTCACCCTGAAGTAGTACTAAAATATAATTAGACTGATACAGGTGATTTTGGATGGCACATGCATGGGTGAATAATTTATTGGGAAAGCCCAAGTTTTAAAACCTTTGTCACTGAATTAATTTGTCACTGAGTAAACAGATGAATGACCTTGAGAGTTCACACTTATTCTGACACTTAGTATAGCTCTGCAAAACCTTTGGCAATTAACACTCACAGATGCCTTTTCTGCCTTATCTTCCATTTGTTTATCTCAGACTTAGGAAGCAAACTGGTACCATTCTTGGGCCAGCATAATCAAAACAAAAAGTTGTGTGTGTGTCTAGATAACCTCCAAGGCTAAATTCAGCTGTGACAGAAAGAATAGCTGTGCTGGGCCATAAATGGCAAAGTGGTGTAATTTGCACTGATATGGTTCTAAGTCGATTTCAAAACGAGTGCAAGGGTTCAAGAAGCAGAACACATCTCAGCCGTGCTAGCAGTCTGGAGGCCTATTTGTAGTGAGTCAAACTTGGCTGGTATTGCCTGTTATGCCCCTATTCCCAAGAGCAGACAGCTGTTCTAAGTGTTGCAGTGCATTGCAAAAACTAAATGTGGTTCAGGGAATGGGATCAAAGAAGTAGAAAATAAATCTGAAAGCTAATTTCTAGCATATGTTTGCTTCAAATGGATATAAATAGTTGCAGAAATTACAGAGCTTCTGAGGATCTCTTTGAGAGCTGATCCCATGGTATGAATTTTCAGTATCACCAAATGAATGGCATTTTCCTTAGCAAAGGCAATAGCCTGTCAAGTCATTTACCTTCAAATACGTAATGGCCCAAGAATCCTTTATCTTCTGTGTTTTCATCACTTACAAAGTGTACCCAAACCTGGTGTGCAGCTATCACAAGTGGCACTGATGTTGCGGCCTGACCACAGAGCCGGGCTATTAGATCTCCATCAGCATCCCCTGAGAAAACAAAGAAATACACTTTTTGAATCCTAAAACAGGTACAGAAACATAAAGGAGTACATAGAAACATGCATTTTATTTTATTTTGACTAGAAAAAATGAAGTATATACTACAACAGTTCAATCTGATTATTTGTTATAAGTATACTTATATACTTAGAGTGCTATGGCTCATTGACACGATCTAAATCTCTTTGACAGTGTTCTCCTCAAAGCTATATTAATTATTCTTTTAATATCTTGAGCTCCTTCTCTCCTTTCTCTGACATCCTGCACACTTTTGTTTTGTATGACTCATCAGCAACAGGTATACATAAGTTTTGGGGCAGAATGAAGGGCAGAGACGGCCCAAGGACCTTACTGCATGGAAGGCTATTGAGCCTTTGCACTCATGGCATCCATCATTAAAGTCAACAGGGATTTTGAGTTTTCTACAGTGTAAGGATATGCTCCAAGAGCAAGCCATCACTGCTGTATTAATGGTGTGAATCTCTTTCCCATGTACTGTTCTGTGCATAGCAAACAAAAACAAAAAAAAAACACCAGTGTTTGCTGAAATCATCAAAATCACAAAGGAAAGCATGACAGAGACAGAAGCACTTCTGCTCATGCTGTTGTAAGCTCTTATTCCATCATAGTGGTAGAAGTATCTGTTCCTGTTTATTACTGATATACATTGAGGAGAAGGAAAATAACTGTAATAGTGTTCCTCAAGACAGCCAGATAATGCTATTCCTAAGTCTGCTTTTCTAATAACAGCGTGTTGGTCTTAAAACTGTCTATTCAATAGCATCTCCTAACTCCATGCAGAATGGCAGGCTGTTCTTGCAAAGTCAAGAGAGCAGAAAGGAGAAACTGTGGGCATTCTTCAAAGCTCAAGCATGGTTATTCCAGATAACAAAGGCTGAGTAGCTTCATCCTTCTGTCACATGTAGTGACACAGCCCACCACTGGAAATGCCTTGCACCCCAAGGATAAAAGATGTCTATACATTTTTTTAAAAAGACAACTACACAGGCTAAACTGTTCCACTTCTTTTTTTTTTTTTTTAATGGATAACTTGTAATAATTTTACACAAACATCTCAGCTTCATTAGGGTTGCTGGATGACTTCCTGCTGAACTGGATTTTCCAGAAATTCATATCTACTCTGCTGGGAAACTCAGCATCTACCAGAATTTGCCGATATCGTGCACCATCTGCTTCTCATGGCTTATTAAAAGTTACTTGTCAGCATGCAGAGCAGAATTAGCGCAGTTTCCCAAGAGACTGCTCTTGGGAAACTGAAGATCCACTAGTATGGATATGGATAGAATGTGCTAAATAGAATTGCTATTTAGATCACAAAAATGTATAGTGCAAAAAAAAGACTGACTTTTTATTTATTTATTTTGTTGGTTTGTTTGTATTGCCTGGAGGTCTCTGGTTCACAATAAAGCAAGGCTAGCAAAAACTGATGAGTAGCTGATCAGAAACATTTTGTAACATATTTTTCAGAGTTTTTTTTTTATTACTTCCCAGTTCCAGTGCATTGTGGGAAGGAATTGTTAGACTTTGCAGCAGTGCACGCTTTGGCTCTGCACATGATAAACTGATGCAATGCAGCCAAGTTATCTCATTCAAATTAATTCAAAGAGCATGTAACAGATTCCTGCTCACGGACCCCAACCTTTCAGGAACAATTTCCTGGTAAATTAGAACCTGCTCTCACTGGGACTTACAGATTTATCCTTTCAGTGAAGAGTACAGCTGGAGCTTTCATACTACATTTAGCATTAGCTTAGTGATTTTCATGACATTTCCAGTTGCTTTTTATTGTGGATAACTAAACATACCCAAAGATGAAGAGATATTACTGGTAATAACTTTGTTACTGTTTTTCTTTTTAAATGCTTTAGTCTGTATTTTGTGGTAAAGCATCACAGGAAATACTAATTTCCTTTTGGAAAATCACCTTATAGTTTACAAACTGGAGTACATAGCCAAGAGCCTATGAATAATTAAAGCATTCTTTAATCCACTTCTGCTGTCCCTGGGATATCTTAAGAGCAAGAAGAGAATAGGCTATGGACAAAATAATTTTTTTAATGATTTCTCCCTGACTGCATTCTTCCAAGGGATCTGAGGTGAAATTCATATTGTATGTATTGCAAACACCACAGAACAATTTATAATCCAAGGATTTATACTCTATTTTTGAATTTTCTGTCCTGAAAGAGTGATGAGATCCACACATCCGCTGCCCTGGTATTGAAATCCCACTACTGGTCTAAAAGGCAACATGGGAGGCATGCATATGAACACTCTCTCAAATGGACAGACCTTACAACAGTCAGTCTCTGCGAATACATGGACAAGATTTGGTACATAGTTGCACAACTAGAATCTTGATAAGCTTAATCCATTCTCCTGAACATACCAACCTATACGTAACTCTAAGTAGTCGTACTGGCAGTCCTGGTGATGTTCCAAGTGGAAATCCTCAAAAGAGATATATATGGAGGAGTTGTAGCGGGAGGGATTTTCAATGGTCCATTCACAGTTCAGTTTACTTGTGTAATTCTTAACACCATCATAACCAGGAGAAGAGAAATTCCCACCTGTATCTCCCATCAGAGTTCCACCACAAACTGCAGAAATAATATAATTTATTTTAAAATAGTAGTGATTCTTGTACAAACAGAACACCCATCCCTGTCCATAATGCCCAGCATAAGAGGATTCTTACCTTGGAAGCTATTTGCAAATCTTTAAAACATGCGTAAAGTGAAGAAAGAACTGTTACTCACAGCATGAACATATTTCAACAGCACCATCAATGCAACAAGCATTAGCTAACTTTGTGAAAAAAATCTCATTACAGTTCCAACTCAGTACTGCTCAACTTCTAACCATTCCCTAATTCTAAATTCAAGAGAATATTTTTCTGGAATATACCCTCAAGAGCAGCACACCCATGCTAGAGTAGGATGTACAAGTGGGGGAAGTTTGAAAGACTTAAGGCTCTAGTACTAAAGGTCTGCCAATCATCTCCCTGGAGGCTACACTTGCAAAAGTAGGTTAGCAGAACTCTTTCACAAGCTACAGGAAATTAATTACCCCCATGAGTAATAAGGAAACACTTGAATTATTCAAGTAGATTAAGCAGTATGCCTTTTAGATTTCTTCATGGAATAGGCCTACTTTAGATCATCTCTAACACAGGACTAAACACAAAACAATAAATCAGTAGTGAGAGTAAGGATTGTGATCCAGCAGAGGTTGTTCTTTTGATTTGAAGCCCATAACTCCAAGAGATTCCCCATTTTTTCCAAGTCCTTCCAACTAATTAAATACATGATATACACCCATCCAGAAATGTGAGGAAAAGAAAAAGATATCAGAGATCTGTTAGCTGCTTCACTCATTTTTGTCACGCACCAGCAATTTAGTTATGAAATGAATCATTTAATTCAAACACACAACTTACCTGAATCTTCACTGGATGTGTATGAGACACTGAAGCCTCTGGTTGCATGGGACACATCTGTCACCAAAACAACTTTCATAGTATTTCCAGAGGATTTCACCTCAGTGCCTGGGTTTACCTCACCACACAGCTTGACCAGACGAGGAGAGTTCTGTCTGAGGCCATTGTAAACCTGTTGGGTCAAAATAACTCTTGTGAGATACATTCTTATGAGCATTTCCACCACCATACAACAGTGCTTCATCTCTTTAACACAAAGTTCATTGATGTCTCTCACAGCAGGTTGCCTCCCAGATCTGCTGAAAACCTCAGAACAAACTTCCACTGACTTGAGTAGATAAGGCTTCGAAGTAAAGCATCAAAAATTCCTTGCTTATTTTGTCAAAAGTCAAACATAACAAACACAAACTGTTTCAAAATTTGAACGGTTTGTTTAGGAAAGAAAACAATATTTTAGTTAAATATTTAGAGCTTCAGTCTAAAGCTACTGATCATGTTCATTTCACTGCAAATGATCATATTTGATTTCTTTTTAAAACAAAGGTCATCTTTATAAAAAATGTCCTAAAAAATATTCAGTGCTGAAGGGCATTTTTGATTAATGCAAACATTTCACTTTTTGCTGATTCAGATGTAACTTGCACAGTTTCTTTCACAGACTTTAGCCTAGGACTTAATTTTTTTCTTTCTAGTACAATTTCAGCAAGGTAGAAAAGACATTTCCCACTGAGATTTGGAATAAGTGCTGAAGGCACATCAAGTAGCATGACAGATTTTCCTTTAAAAGATACTACTTCATTATTCAATAAAAAGCCATTCCTTATGGTCTGTCTAAAGACCCGTAAAGGAAAACAAGGGAAGATCACCCACAAATCACCAGGAAAAGCTCCCTCACTCCCTCACATTTGTACATGAGCTACCTTCTGAAGATCATGGTAAAACTAAACCCTGCACTGCTAACTTGAACAAATGAGAAACTGAATACTCAGAGCTCAGGGTACAGGTAATACGTAGGGAACTCTGCCTTGCTGGAGAAGAAAGGCTAGGGATGAGATAGATGCTGACAGAGAGTAATGTGACCATGTTAGGGCTGCATGGTGAGAACCTTGCAGACCCTGCAGCAAACATACCTGGACATCCATAAGAGACTAGGTGAGCTGGAGGTACCTCTACCCACTGTTAAAGTAATGACACTGAAGCCTGGTTCTTCAAGTCTGCCCCTCTGCCTGGCTCATGAATTCCAGAATGTCCACACTTTAAAATTAGCAGATGTGACCCAGCAGAGCTAACTTTCATTTATCTGTTTCCTCTGGATTAAATTGTGATTTGTCTTAAAATCAGATGTAGACATAAATGACCTTTCAGCTGTATTAAGTTCTGTTCTCCATCTTCACACGCAATACTCACAGCCACATAATCTGATGAGCACCTCCAGTGTTCTTCAGTTCTCATATCATTAATGGTTAGGATGACACGTCGGCCTTCTTCTACTGTGATCCTCCATTCACACACTCGATTATGTGGGTATGGGTTGGGATAGTTTGGTGAAGTAAACGTTCCAACAGGGGCAGAAAAATCCCCACCGCATTCTGAAATACCCAGATAATATTGGGACATTGTTTATAGAGTTAAAAGGAAAAAAAAATATTCCCATCAATAATGCAAGAAAAAGAGATCCTGAAAGCTTGATTTGTTATGCCTATTCTCTTCATACGTTTGTCTAACAGCTGAGTTCCTCAGTTCTTATTCATCCATAAAAGCAGCTGAATGTTAATAGGCCATAGCAACTCTAATCATTAACACGTCCTTCTCCGAAGGGTTTATGTCAGACTTCAGAAGCCTGAGTGACCCTCGGGCTTTGTTGCAAAGCAATACAAGCCTCTTAATGTGGCTGTATTGAGATATTACTGCCTTTCAGATGACTAGACAGGGCCTTAGTGTAATGATGAAAGGATGTATTTTTCCTCTGCTTGGAGGTAGAGAAGTAGAGAAAAAGCCACAAAGGACTTTAAGCAATGCTTTTTCAGTACAGTTATTTTATTTGTTCCCATCTTTGCTATGAATATAAAATGATACTCTGATGAAAAAATATTAAACGCCTTGAGTATACGCATTTTTCGTCTGTGACTAATGGTGTAAACTTGCCAGTCTATACTTGGTTTTCTCTTCAAATACAGAAATAGAGTTCAATGGAGTACAGTGGGAGAGTTAGTCTCTTTCTTCATCCTCACAGACTCCTATAGAATAGTCTAATCTCTGTATCCACCTGCATTTAATTTTTGCTAATACAGTTTCTCTTCTGCATAACAGGGTTCTGGGAGTAAAATAACATTCCTTTGGATTCTGTTTCTTACTCTGTTATTTTACTGCAGAAGATGAAGGATAAGGAAGCTTTCAGATGAAGTTACAAGGAATTTAAAAAAGAGTTGACAGGAGATATTTTCAAGACAACTACTGCAAACAGTTTATTTAAAAGTTACCAGATTTTTTTTTCTTATTTTTCACTTTGAGGGTTATTGAATGTTGGAATAGGTTGTCCAGAGAGGTTTTGGAGTGTCTGCTCCTGAGGACATTCAAAACTCAACTGGACACATTCTTGGTCAGCCTGCTCTACCTGATCCTGCTTGAGTGGTCGAACATTTCTTACAACCTCAGTGCCTCTGCAGTTTTGTGATGCTGCTATCATGAATCATCACTGATGTTAAGACTGGAAAGATATTTTCCTTAGAAAGTCAAAATTTCTAAGGAAAACAATCTGGTATGCTAAACTATGTTATGAGAGCATACTTCTGCAAGGTGGTGATTCATTTCTTCTGGACAAGAACTCTCCAAAGGAGAAGGATAAACCTCTCAGTTTCTACATGATCAGCTCATTTCCTCCCAAATTAACTAATTTTGAGAACAAATAAATTATACCTTTTAATGTAGGAAAACAAAACAAAGCATTACCTCCGAACTACTGCCTTTAGGGAGACCTAAGAATATCACTCACCTTAAAAGATGGAAAAGAATAACATAAAGGAATATCATAGATTTTCTTTACCTTCCTCCATCTCATTAAGATGTCCTGTATGGCAGGACATCCCTGGAGTGACTGCTGCAGAGAAAAAGTGCAGAGAAGCATGCTTTGCTGTTTGAAACCTATCACTGAAAGCATCGTCCTTTACAGGGACTGCTTACCTTTCAAAGTTTTGGCTAAGCAGTAACCAGAGAGCTCTATTCTTACTTTATCTAGCAATGAATTTGAAGAGCAAATATACATCCTAAAACCACTGATCTACAATGTACGCTTTACTAGACTATGTACTGGGCACTATGTTTCTGCCCTGAAAGTAACTTGCAGCTTTGCAAATCCAACCTTCAGTACTGGAATCAAAGCGCAGTCTGAATCCTCGGGCATTTATTGATCCATCAGCGACAAATTTGACATAAGCAAAACTGTCAGAGGTATCCACAGCATCAGGGAGAGTGTTACCACAGTACCGGCCCAACAAATTTCCTGTAAAAATCAAATACAGAAATACAATTTTTTATCAAATATGTTATTTCTATTTCCATTTATACTGATGGACCACATTAAGTAAACTAGTAAAATCAGTTTACTTCTGGGAAATTGCTGGGAAAGGTTTTGTTTGCCTTTCAGCAAGCAAGGCAGACAGGAGCAAACACTGTACATTCAAAAGGGGCACCATATGCTTAATGAGGAATGCTTTCAGGAACCTCTGGTGAGGTTTCTCAGCATTGCGAGGAAAGAGAGGACAAACAATGAAAAAACTCTCAAACCAGAAGCATTGTACTCTCGTATCTCCACAAAGTCATTTGCACATTCAGAGGTGCTTTGAATATCCAGGTCTTCCAGTGTGATGGTAAGATAGTGGCCCCTCGGTCCCTGCAGAAACCATTCACAGAGCAGGTCATCCGGATAGTGAAGGTCAGGATATCCCACGCTTTCAATGACACCAGTTTGCCCTGCCACTGTACCGCCACAGGGAGCTGCAAAAGCAAGAACTAGGCTGATTGAAGGAGCTCAGAGAGACAAGCAGTTTTTCAGAAGAAAGCTCAAAACCTAAAACTAAGGCACAAGCAGCTTATTCTGTAGCTGTGGGGTAATACATTTAGAATTGCTTTCTGACCAAAAATCCCACGTTTTCTTTTTAATTTAACCAGTTGAATTTGTTCTGTTTGTCATATGCACCACTTGCATTGCAGGCAGCCCTTCCCATCTGCCTGTCTCCCATTTATTTGAATAAACTCACAGATTTCAAGGACCATGTCTAATTTCTACCTATATCCATATTTATCCATATCCATATACATCCAGTTCTTCTGAAAAAGATTTAAAAAAACCCCTCACGTTCAATGTATGGAAATCTGTATCAACTACTATTCATAAAGAAACTTAGTTTGCTAAAAGTGGATCTAAACGTTTTGTTACTGGCAAAAAGTAATTGCTGATTTGTGTCTAAAGCTATGATTCAAATTCCTCTTCTATTTCCTGCAGTCCCTTCCTGTTTAGATACCTCTCCTTGTGATGGAATGATGGAGTGGTTCATGAGGAAGAAACTGCATAATTCAGGAAGCGACTATTTACGATCAATTTGTGCTCTCTGAAAACTCACTTATCAGTGGTATCTGCAGTTATAAACTCATAATAACACAGTTCACAGAAAATAATACTCTCTGATAGAATATATTGGATCTTACAGTGTAGTCTGTGTGTCTGCCAGATACCTTTTCATGACTTATGACCACCATAAGAATGGTGTACGTACTATCTGCTTTGAGAGATAAGTGCTTTGCTCCAGAAGGACTGGCATAGAGTTGAGATGACTGTTTAAATCTTCTATGGATACATAAATGCATAATGGCTTAGTATACCAACATTTTATGAGGTTTGAAGTTGCTTCATTTTTCAGCTTCAGAAATATCACAGTATGCTACATTGGCTTAACGGCTTAAGATTTAACACAATCAGCAAAATCCTGTGTAAAGCAATAGCGTTCACTATTTCGCCTTTGAGAAATTGTCAGTCCAAGACTTTCCTACATGAGTAACACTAACATAATAGCCACTAACCTTTGAAGATCATTAAACTTATAAAAAAATAAAAGGTACCATATTTCTGATCTGACCAAATATTATTTTTTATTTTACATATTTGTTAGTGCTTTCTAATACTATTTTTTGCACCTTGAAAGTAAATAATTTTAAAATTAAATTATGCCGCATGACTTCGTCCACCTCACCATTGTGCTACTGCTCCTTTGATAACTATCTTTGATGAGGGGTTACCCAGTCTTTATTTTCACTGCAGCAGATCTGTGATCAGTTTCCTGTTCATATTTCCATAATTTCCATCTCTTGTTAGGTCTAGAACATGTGATGTTAATCCGTATGATGACTCTGATGTCATAGCCCTAACACTAATTGGAAGAAGCGTCTGCCAGTCCCACTCTTATGCATTGTTTAAGTTCCATTTAAAAAGCCAGGTAATCGAGACCAAAATCTTCCCCAGTGTGAGAGAAATTGATAAATGGAAACATTACCAATTGAATATTTAGCATTGAATCCCACATGGGTGTCACTGCTGTCAGATCTGAATCTCAGGTACATGACAGCTCCCGAGGATCTCTGTGAGCCTGGCAACAAACTCCCACAAAGCTTGGCAAGGATAGGGGCACTTGAGTCAGCACCGTTACGTAGCTCTAGGTAACTTGATGTGCAGCTAGAATAAGAAAGAATTTTTTGTTCAGTGTTCAGCAGTAATTGTTTTAAACCATTTACATAAGTGTACAAAGCCACAGATCTGTAGGAAATTAGATCAGTTTTCATGCACTGTGACCAGGACAGAATCAACATGTTAATGATCAATGATAGTCATCCAGTATTTGAATCAAAAGAAGTGCTAGAAACACTGAGAAAGATTCGTTCAAATCCAGCCCATAATCAGACCAGATCTGACAAAAATGTGTCCTTGGGAGGTTATGAACAACACTGAAGACAGTAGTTGTGACCATCTTTAACATGAATTTTTATTTTTTTTTCCAGCATTCAGCTATTAAGTCTCTTTAAGGATTGATACGTTAAAGAATAGATACAATACCAACTAAGGGAATAAAAATTCAAATATGGGAATATACATAGGTGGGCATAAAAAGACCTAAAACACCTTAACTAACAGCTTTGCCTTCAGAACGATGCAGCAGCCTGAGAAGACATCCTAGAACCCAGAAAGAAAGAATACTTTTGGGATTCTCCTTCCTGCATCATTTTTTTCCTTAATATGGCCACACAGGTAAGGGTTGTTTTTGGTGTATACTGGCCTATCTCCAAATCAGTGAAGTTACATCACCTGGAAACTAGGCCTTGATTCATGCTTCAGGGAGTGGGATGCAAAACATGTTGACTCATTGAAAATCAGCAGATAAATGGTGGTAATCAACTGGATTTAAAACTTGTTGATAGTCACAATGAAAATCTGAAAATGAAAAGACTTAAGGGCAAAGATTTTACTGAACACACCTTTTAGGTATGGATGCCTCCTCCCTGTCTATAATATTTATCTGTATCATGCACTGCAATGTACACTAGTGACTCAATAGCTTCAGTGATCTCTCTTAAATATTTCCCAATAATTTTTGATTGTAAAAATGGAAGTGCGCTCTGGGAGGAATTAAAGAAAGTAACAGGGAAAGAAAAATTAGGATGAAGTCTCTGAAGAAATGCAGGTAAAATAATGTGGATATATACTTTGGTGAAGGTTCAATGTAAAACTGATCTTCAAATTGCAGTTCTACTGCATGTCCATTAGGAGCAGTTATGGTCCAAACACAGTCAGCGTGCGAGGGGTAATTGTTCGGATAGTTGGGGGAAGACGTATATCCACTGGGGTTGAAATCATTGATATAAATATTCCCTCCACAAGCTGGGAAAGAAAAGATTGCCAATAAAAAACAACAACATGTTAAGGAAATGGGTGAGGCATTGAAAATATGAGTCATCACTATATTCCAATAGTTTTCTTTCAGTGTCATATAGCTACATCAAAACTGAATGTTTTTTACTGCTTGCTATGGGAAATCATTTTAATGCAGTAGAACCCGATGTTCCCTATGTGCTACTGTTTACCTAGTTCTCCTCAATTCCAAACGCTCTGGTCCTTAAATTAAACCACTTTTACGTCTTCCTTAGTTTGGCTTCTTAGCCAAGCACGAAACAGGCTTCTTGCCTTGTTCCCATCTCAATTCTCAAAGCAAGAAAAGCCAGCAGGTCAGAGTCATCACTGTTACTGTGAATCATTTCCTACAACTGCTTTCCAAAAGTCAAAATGATTGAAATGCCTGTTTAATGCAATAATGAAGACATGAGAAATGCCAGTTAGAGCAAACACGAGGAGTAATTCTGGTCCTTCATCCTACAAAACTGTCAAAAAAAAAAAAAAAAAAAAAAAAAAGAAGAAAAAAAGAAAAAAAAGGCTATTCTAACCATGCTGGTAAACACAGAGTTTTAGTCAAGCTTTCTAAACAGTTGAAATACTACGGTACAACTTCACCCATTCTCTTTATGAATCCCCTACAGAAATGCTAGCAATGATTCTCTGTGGCAATGGGGAAAAGTAGACAGAAAGCAAGAAAACAAGCACTTAAAAGTTTGAGTACATTGACAGGTTGCCTTAGTTGTGATCAGTTACACTGATTAACAGCAGGTCTCCTGGTATCCCAAATGGCATGTGTCAGAAATATAGTGCAATAACTGCAAATGTCAAATCCCTGATTTACTTCTGGAACCTGAGCCTTCATTCTATTTCATTCTTTAAAAATGTTAGCTCTGGCTAAATGTTGTTTTCTCAGCTGAGAGAAAAACTTGTGAGAAACGTTATCACCTTTCTAGACATACTAGAGTACATCATTCCTGACATAACTTAGCAGTTGCACTTGGTAGTGAATGTTTAAAATAATGTTCTGTTTCCAGGCTTTTTTTTTTCTTCCCTTTTCTTCATAAATAATGAACATCTCTACTTAATTTCAGAGGTTACACATGTTTCTCCACCCCAAGATAATTTTACTTTAATATCTTCAGTTTCGATGAGCTGCATCTGGTAGTCTTTACAAAGGAGAAATTTGAGAATAGGATCAGAAGTCACAGACTAAAGAAAAAAGAGAGGGTATTTTTGCAGACATCTGATTTCATTGACTTACATTCTGTCTGGGCTGGGATTTATAACAAAAACCCTCTTTAAGAGGAGAAATTGCAATTTCTATCTGTCGAGTTACAGAACTCATGCTCATTTGCTAGACTTACCTAAACTCTTAGCCTCAAATTTCAGTTTGAATCCTTGACCCTCATTCCTGCTGTCAGAAATGAAGCGGACAAATAGCTGATTGTCTGTGGTGTACATGGTAGAGATGGGGCTGCTTCCACAAAAGCGTCCATTTCCCCTTCCAGATACCAAGGGTGGGGCAGAAGCATCGAGCCCATTCTTAAGCTAGAAGAAAAAAATTTGCTAAAGTCACACAAGCTTCGAGCACACTCCATCTCAATGCTTCTAGCCACAGAGAAAAACAATTACCTAGTGTTTAACTAATGCACAGCAGTAAGTAAGACAGAAACAGAAAAATAATTTCTGTGGCACTTCAATTTTTTATTTCCATCTCTCAAGAATCTGGTCTGTTTCACTGCTACTAAAATCTGTAAGATTCAGAAGCTTTAATACTTTTGAGAATTTGGGACTTTGCTAATAACCTTACCTCTACGTAATCACCGATGTTGCAGGAAGCATCCTCACTTTTAACCTGAAAAGGCAGTTCAAAATGGACGGTTATGATAAACCCAGAAGTTACCACTACACGCCAGGAACAATTCAGATTAGGAGTATAGTCCTGAGGGTAGCTGGGGGATGTGATCACACCCCTATCTTCATGCAAATAGCCTCCGCAACCTGAGAAAAAGGAGTTGAAGCAAAGAGAAAAATATTAGTGTCAACTATTCAAATATTGATTCAGAAGAAAAGAAAACAACTGTCAGTTACAGGGAAGATGTTACAGGTAAAAGCAAATGTTGAAACAAATATTTGACAAGTTAAGGGACAGAGAGCAATGCACAAAATGAAGGATCTCCCAAATACAATTTAATAGTTTGCAAGATGACTCAGACCAAACATCTTGACATTAAAAGTCAGTTCTCAGACTTAACAGACAAGTAAGCAAATAGCTGTGCCATGAACCTCTCATGGAATGACTCTCACGATGTATGAGTTTATTGCTTTTAGCATGGACTAAACCACTATCACCTACTCAAGCTGATGGTAAAAAAAACTTCTCCCAGCTGTCTGTTTTCATAACATCTTCTTTGGTGCCTCAGCCTGTTCAGGAATCTGTTATCAACCATGGGTGCATGTGGGAAGGGTGTCACTGCAAACTGCTGACATTCCTGCAAGAACTTATGTACTCTCAATATCTGTCTATCTGTCTCTCTCTCTCTTTTTTTTTTTTTTTCTTTTGTGTGTGTGTCTGTGCTTTGAGTCATTTACTTTCACCTCTTACTTGGATATTCTTTCTCTTTCTCCCTCAAAATAAGCTGTTACAACCTTATGCGTATACACTTTTTTACTTCTGGAAAGTGACTACTCTGGTTGAATCATGCTTTGTTGCCTTACATTATTGAGCAAATAGCAAATTTTATCTTTGCAGAGTCAGAGATTTTTTAATCTATGTTTGTGAGAACTGGATAATCGATCTCTGTGATCAACTGCATAGATCATAGACAGATGATAAAAATGCCATCATTAGTCTTTTCCTACTCAGTTGTTAACAGCAAGGCAGAAATTTATCTGGGAAAGAAGAGAAACAGATCTTACTTTTGTGATATGAGGCATTAAATCCAGCTCCAGTGACACTTGCATCTGACACAAAGTGGATGAACATTGTCTCTCCAGTTGATCTTACTGGGCCAGGAGGTTCTCGTCCACATATAGTAGCTAGCAATGGGGAAAGATCACTGTCTCCTGAAATCAAAAGAAAATGTAATAATTAATAATTCAAATCAGTTCACTTTGCCTTTTTTGTTTGCTGTGACTTTCCCACTTTCAGGCAGGGACTTTTAAAGACTTCTAATCCCTCACAGAGAAATATTTTTATAGATAACCAAACATTTTGCTATGCTTGCTAGTTTTGTTTTAACTAGCGGAACATCTCAGTCTAGAGAAACAATACTGATGTAGATGCTGTTTCCATTGCTAACTAGATTACTTATGTTCCAGACACAGGTCCTAAGACATTCAATGTCTATTTCATCCTACTGGGGTAGGGCAAGATTGGCTTCTTACCATCTTGGATAGTAAGTCTGTCATAGTAGCACGAACTGTGAGATTCAATGTCCAGGGCCAGGATGTTAAACTCCACAGTGGACCCAGGAGCTCTGATAAGCCACACACAGTCAGCAAAATTTCTATAGTTCATGGGCCAGCCTGGCGAGTAGAGGAATGAAGGAGTTTCTTCACTTGTCACAGTCCCTCCGCATGCACCTATGATGTTCAAGAAGACAAAAATGTAAGCATCCTCTTTTTAAACTGAATATTTCACTTAATTTGACAGACCTCATGTTAAGAACAATGGGAGCGCAATGATAAGGTGTGTAGTCAGAGGAAAGGATTTCTTCAAACACTGCTTCAGTTTGGACTAGGACTACAAAGCTTGAAATCCAGAACTATAAGGATTATACATACATATATTTTATTGTGAAGAATATTTACAAAAGTACATAACAGAGACTGTACTTCAGAAAGGAATTTAGAACTTCTTCAGCTGAAATGCTTTTCTTTCTCCATTCCTAAAGTTTCAGCTTTAAGTTTCAGGCAAGATGGAGCTCCTTCAGTGATGTATGGTGGTTTAGTGCTCTCCCAGAATACAGAACATAAAAAAAATACATGCTGCCACCATGTTGTAGAGCTCCAGAGATCTCTAGAAATTTGTCTTTGGATTTAGAAAGAAGACACTGCACTATGTTCCAGACAGCCTTAACTTTCTCTTGCTGAACTTGCTCAGAGAAAACCAATGGTACAAGAGACACACCTCCTATCCTGTCAGGAGGTATTTCTCAAAAAGATTTGTGATCAGACCAAGCATATTCTCTCTAAGAGGTGTAGTCTAGCATAGGCTTCAGATCATAATGGCCAGTGATTAAAGAATGGTATTTCAAGAGAGATACTTCTTCATGAAAGCACATAACATGTTAGGTTTCATGAAATAGTAGTATGAAGAAAAATGCCCATCTACTTGCTTATTGATAAAGCACTATAACACAGTGTACCTGAGAGTGCTTTGTAAATAGCTTAATATGACTATAACAGTGTTTAATTAAAATATCAATGAAAACTCTCAGTCAGTTAATAGTAAGGGCTTCTTCTTGTGGGGAGGATTTGTTCGAAGTTGTTTATATTTTGTTATTGCTGCAGTTCTATTTTTAAGTAAAGCACCATATATTACTGACTAGATCACTTTTGACCACATAGCACCCTGAAGACCCACCTCTAGCAATTGTGCGTGTGGGAGCAGAAGGCTCCGTTGCATACCACTCTAAAAGAAAGCCTCTGCCAGTCACAGATGAATCTGTCTGGAACTGTATTGTCAGTGTGCTGCCAGAGGATTCAAAAGAAGCTGGATCTGCACCACAGTATGTTGCAATAGGACGGGAATGAATGGTGGGCCCATCGTATACCTGCAGTGAGAAAAAGACAGTGATGGTGTCATTCCTCACAGGGGAAGATTTTTATCTTCCTTCTACCCAGAAAGTCTCCAAGGAGAAAATTACCCTCTTTAAATGAGCAAGTAGGACTTGGATGATCTTTCATCAGAACCCAGTTAGAGAGAAATCCCTCTTACTAAAAGGGAACAGTATCTCCCCTTCCTTTGTATACAGTTAGATATAAAGCTTTCATGGAAGAAAGATCTGAATGGAACCCTGAATGGAATCAAACTAAACTCTTTCTCTATCACAGGGCTTCTCTTTGGGGATGCTGACTTGCCTCCCATGTGAAAAAAAGTCCAACAAAAGTACAACTTTGTTTCTTGCTAAGAAAAAAAACCCAATACCATGTACCAGAAAAAAATGATAGTCTTTGGGTGGTTTATTGTTTTGTTCTTTTTCCCAAGGAAAACTTGCATTTCAAATTCTGTCAAATAAATCCATAATAACATATTTCCATGTATTTATAAGCTAAATTCTTGGCTAGTTACAAGATGGTTCTCTTTTGTTGCTTTTCAAATTTATTTTTATTCTTGTCGTCTTTCCCCCAATTAAAAAGGTGGGAAATACAAACAAATATTAACATTAGACTGAAGATCTAATCCTTGATTCAGATCCTTGAGTAGCCCACTGGATGCCAGCTGATCTAAGAAACTCATTTTGCTCTCAGAGGGATGGACAAAGAAAGTCAGGCTAAATTAGAATAAAGAAGATGCCACTGAAATCTGGCATAAGATGAAGGAAAAAGTTCCATATCCTTTCTGAATCAATTGCTCCGTTTTGCTTTGCATTATGCTTACTTTGCTTTTTAGCCTGAAAAATGTTGTCTGTATTGTAGGAGGAAATTGTAAAGAGGAAGAGGTAACTTCCTACTGCCAAAAGCAAATTACTAATCCAGAGACAAAAAGAGGTGCAAGTAAGGGATTGTTCCTGGTAGGTTTTTAAAATAATTTTATAGGTATTGAGATGTCCATTATGGGCTTATTTTTAATATATTTCAAACTTATATGTTGGAAATAACTGTTAGAGAGTCAAAGAGTATTTCTTCCCACCTCTTATTGATATTATCATAATTACTGAAAAGATAACATGCCAAAACCAATGAGTCCCAATCAGATCCTTGGAAATTCTGCTTATACGTAAGATCCTCTATTCATCATTTTCATCAAAAATAACCAAAGTTTAAAAAAGTTTTACAATGAAATCACCTTTAGCTTGTCATAATAGCATCTGTAATGATTTTCAACATCCATCTCCAGGATACGGCCATGGATAACTTGTGAAGCATTGGTGCTTATCGTCCACTGGTAATTGGAATTGTGAGGGTAGCTTCTGGGCCACTGTGGTGAAGCTATTTGTCCTCTGTCTCCCACAATGTCACTTCCATACACTGAAAAACAAGAGACAGCTAATGCCTCTACTTCATATTTGAGCCATACGACTCTACTCATAGGAAAGATGGGAATGTGACATTGCTAAATTCTCTCCTCATTATTGGACTTCGATGATCTGTAAGGTCTCTTCTAACCTAAGCCATTCTATGATTCTATGATTCTCATCCTGCCTACTTCATATTCATTTCTTCCCAAGATACATTAAATACAAAAATTTGGTTTTTTTTTCCCATGCTGTTTTTTTTCTGAAAAGATAATTAATTAAATATATACACATATCTTCTGTTATAGAAAAGATAGAATTTCATGTCTAGTTCATCTGAATATAGTATATCTAGTATATTCACATACATACAAGTGTAGAGGATATTTTGCAACACATTTTAAATGAATTCACAACCCTGATGATATCAATGAACATTTTCTAATAGACATTGCAGAGCCAAAGACTGGCACTTTTTTTGATCGTTTTGGAAGTGTTATGAAACAATAATTTTCAATTAAGTAGCATTTACTTACAGTGTGAGAATGTGGCCCTGAAGCCAACGCCAGTGCCTGAGCTGTCCGAGACAAATTTAACCCACAGGATATGACCAACAGAAGATGTATAATTTGAAGGTAAGGAGTCTCCGCAGAATTTTCCTGCCAGTGTGCCAGTAGCATTCCCTTCACGAATTTCCAGATAATCTTTGGTGCAGCCACTACTAGATTCCACTTGAAATTCTCTGTTGTGATACCAGCAGAAGAGCATTAGCAGACATATGACTGAAACATACTTCAGAGTTTGCCCTGCCAGCCTACAAATCCCCCTGTAGTTGTTATCCTACCCTATGAAGTGGCCAGCAATCCTCCTGAGTTTGCTCACTCATTATCTGGCGGTGCTGCTGACCCAGTGCTTGGTCCTTTCTGCTCCCTTCTTTTATGACAGAGCTTCAGTTTGCAAAGTTAAAATTTCAAGAGTTCTCAAACCTTTTTAATATTAGTGAGTTCTCCATCAACCACCATGAAACACAGAAAGCCCTAACATATAAAAGAGATTTCTAAGATTTTATAATCTCTAGTCAGACTTCAACACCTATTGAGTGCAGAAAATACCTTTGGCCTCAAAATTAGTTTGCAGCCTCTGTAGGCGCGCATTATTTCAGTATATTCTCTGGTGAGAAAACAATTTCCAGAGGCCTAGATTCATTTGTTGTTCACATCTCAGAGCTCAAAAGTCCCTTTTCTCCAGAATTATTAAATATTACTGCTTCTCTGATGCCTCTGTGTTTCACATAGCTGGTTCTAAGAAAAACTCTAAATTCTTCTTAATCAATTTTTACCTTAGAAAAGGGATAGGATTTAGTAACTAAACTCTACATTCTTAATTATTGTACTGAACCAAATCCTGAACTCATTCTAAAAATCATTGCCTATTATTCTAAGTGAAGTGCTTCTATTCAATCCAATATGCTTTCCATTACATGGCTATGAATCTATAGCAAAGATTCCAGCGAGCGCTTCTTACAGCTCATGCTCTAAAATATTTGTGCTTTCTGATTTTCTTGTAACAGTAACTCCCCTCCAGTGCTGAATACAGCCATATGTGCTCAGGGTGCTGTTAAATGGCTCCAACCATTTGTGTGGATATGCTTCAGACAAATTTAATGCCAAATCTCAAATTGCAAGACAGGCATTTCTGTTCAGACTGAGCTGAAGAAAAGGAATACTTCATGCCAAAAAAACTCTATAAAACTCTGATATTAAGTTAAATAAAATAAGTACTTCTTTCTAACACAACGACTCCATGCTTTACAGTCTTTTAAGTTTTTCAACTGTATGTAACTACAGAAAAAGTGCCTGTATCTGTTAAATACCACTTTATATCTGAATATATGCTTTGCTGATAGCTTCTACTTTCCACTAGATTTCTGTTTTTGTTCTGAAAAGTTATTATTCATTACGTTGCAGCAAATATTTTGGAAAATGTTTTCAGGCTGTAGTGCTTATTCTCTGCTTCAGTGAGTAAAAGAGAAATATATTGTCCTTTTCATTGCATTAATGAATCAGTATAGGCTTAGCAAATTGTACTTTATGTAGTCAGCAAGTTACTGAGTAAATTTTCTTTTTATCCTGGTTAACTGTAAATGCAAATTTGAAAAAAAAACAACTTTATATTTCTGCTGATCCCTGATAGACTTTGCAAAGGTTTGGTGCTCTGTTTCTCGGCATCAGCCACTCTTTGATGCTGAGAAACAGAGACTCAGAAATCCATATCATGGGTAAAAACCAACCCGACTCTCCTGGTAAAGGACTCCACACTGTTCTATGGACCATGTATGTCTTTCCTGTCTCGAGTCTTCAAAGGAAAGTTTTCAACAAGAAAGGAAAAAGTTCCTTTGAGATACTATTTTGCTCCCTGTTGCACTTTCACTGCTATAATTGATCTTACAGTTTGAGAAATTTTGAAGACTTTAATATAAATTCTTACTTTACAATCTGTGGAGTATTTGCACTCTTTATATGATTTAGCTGTATAATAAATACTACAATGAATCTGGTATTAAGGAAATAGTAGGAATTTCCTTCCTAAAGAGAAGGTAGAATAGCACTGAATTTCCTCTTCTTGTTTTTATGTGAGTGAAAACAGGCTTCTGCAGAATCCCATGCTGCTCAAACAATAAAAAAACTATTTATATAACACCGTATATGCCTTAATATGGTAAGCAATGAGTAAGAGAGAACACTGAATGCAAGCTGCCCCCAGCCACTGCTGTGTTCTCTTTCCAAGTGACTGTACAAGTATGTTTCAGCTTTATCATCTGGTAATTACATTTCCTAATAAACACAGAGCATCCTTCCTTTAGCTCTGTTAAAGGGGCTGAGTAATAACCCCTGGCAATGCATTTACATGAAGGACAGCTGCAGCCGGTTGCCAGGGGAGCTGAGAATTGTCCAGACACACTCGGTGTTGAGTGGATACGGCTCGGGATAGCCAGGGCTGTTGAAAGCTCCTCTGTCCATGTGGAAAGTACCTCCGCAAGCTGCAAGAATAAGGAGACAGCAGAGGCTTGAGAATGATGACAGTATACAAATACCTTGATGGAGCCAGAGCATTTGCTAATCAAGAACGCATTGTGTCTTGTCTTGCTGTTCTTTGATTTGTAGATATCCTTCCTAAAACCTCATCCAACAAGAGGAAAGGCAACAGGGGATTACAACAGAGGGAATGCCAGGGAGCCAAAGAGATACAAGATGTAGTCTTTCTTTTAAAAAAATCAGAGATATAAACTAGCAATATCTGTCATATAGACTTACATGATGATGATGCAGCATAGGTGGCATGGAAGCCTCTGGCAGTAATGTTGTTGTTAGAGACGAAGTTGACCACCAAAGCATTACCAAAAGAAGTGACAGGATGTGGCATGGTGGTACCACAGTAACGGCCTGAAAGAGAACAGGCCAGAGTGAAAGCAGCATTCAGCATGCAATTACTTTTAATAATCTTACATTTAGGGTTAGTGCCTGACAGCAGCTAAGAGCAACATTGCTTATAATTGCATTTGTCAGCTACATCCACATAAAATTGAAATATCATATTAGCAGAGAACACACTCTACTAGACTATTTTATTTTTTTTTAAACTGAGAAAGAATTTGAACTGGGACTTCCTGCCTTCCAGGCACCCTAATCAATGGATATCCTGTCCTTGAGCTCTTGCATTCACTCTACCCACAAATTGCAGCCTAATTAAAAAATATATACTTCCAAAACCAAATAAATCTGTCAGTAGTTTCCATTTCACTGAGTTTCTAATGAAAAAAAAAAAAAAAAAAAAAAAAAAAAGGAACGAATAACAGAAGAGTTCTCCTATAACAGATTGTAATATGAGGATTAAGAATGTGAATCATGATCTGAAAGAAAGGCATCTGAGAGCAAAAAGAAAGGTAACAGCCAAGTGCCCTGCTCATCTTCCCAGGTGAAACTGGAGGATAGGAGACAAGAAAAATAATTCTGCTCCCAGTTACAAGCCATTTATATTGAATGCAACCCTACCCCTGTCAAGAAATTATATACAAAAGTCATGTAAAGGAGAACAGAATCAGTCACATCTGTTCTGAATTTTCCAGGAAGGAAATTCATGACAACTCTGGGGATATCTATGGCCAGGTCTGTCTCATGGCTTCCTAGCAGTGTAAGCATTGGTCTTTATTGCTCAGGCTGCTCCTCTCCTTGAAAGTGGTGGCTCTGGACAAACATGTATGAAGGAAGCTGTAGAAAAATCAGGAACAAGCAGAAATTCAGGTTTTCCAGTGTTTCAAGAAAATCCATTTATTCATTTTCTGTTCCCAGAATTCTGCAACTTTCTTCACATGCGTTCAGTGTGACTCATGAGTGGAGGTTGCACTACATATTTGTAACCTAGATTTCACTTTAAACTGAATTGCTTGATTTCCTATATTGTTCTGATGGAGAGGAAGGAAAAGGCAGCTGGAGTCAGGTCCACTGCACATTAGCAGAGCCTGGGAGGGCCACGTTTTTCACACCAAAGTCTTATTCCGCCAGCTACAGTCTCCTCTGATTAGACTGGCAATGGGAACTTCTTTTATCAGAAAAAAAAAAACATTAAGCTACAAGACACTCAAGAAAACCTAATTACCTTGAGTGTAGTCCCATACATGAGATAAAAAAGGAAAAGGCACATTACCTTGAAGAGGAGCGTCGTAGTTATTCCCATCCAAAATCTCCACAAAATCCGTTGTACAGTTCTGTCCATTACTTTCAATATCAAAATCAGTGAAGGACAGTGTGATGTGGTTGACTGGCAACAGCAAAGTATAAAAAGTTAAAATGGAGTTTGGCATTTCACAGAGAAACTATTATATCTAGACAAATGTACTCTTTTCTCCCTTGAAGTCAACCAGTTTCCATAAAGAATAACATCTGAACTAGTTTAATCTTTGATAGGTGGAGTGAATTACATCAGTGCTTACTGCAAAGATCCTGATAAATCTCTTCATATTTCAGTACTTTCTAATACAATTAATATGATAAGTGTGGGATTTAACAGACAGACATCAAACTAAATTTCCTAACAGTTGAACAGTTTCGTTATATACTGAAAAAGTCTGCAAATACAGCATGGAAAATTTACACAAACTGAAAAACAAAACTTATTTCTACACATCTGTGACCCTCTGTCCCTTTGCAATCTATACAATAGATTTGGACAAAATGTGAACTGGCGCTGCCCTGCTCCAGGCTTAGAAAGAGCTGGACCTTTCATCGTTTTGTAACGTTCCACATACATCAATCGGACTGGTTAAAGGATCATTAACCACCCTCAGCTATATTTGTATGGAATTGGATTTTCCACACCCTCAGTCTGCAGGCTACATCCTGAAAAAGAGGATTTCTGACTCAGGGTATTTTTGACTCTCATATTGCTTTGGCTTTTCTGATATGAACAAAGGTGAAGTCACAAATGGAAGAATAGTGGTTTTCCTCAACACTCACCCTCTGCGAGGAGAGTCAGTCCTGGCCTCAGAGCATTGATGCAGTTCAAGTGGGTTGGAAAAAGAGGCTCATGATTTAGATGATAACGAAGCCTTCTCCAACCAAGTATGAATTTGACACAAATACTTTGCTTTTCACTGGGCTATAATTAGTTAGAATAAGCTGAGGTGACAGACATGGTCCCAGGCACTGCATTCAGCGGGGTGCCACTGATTGGTATTCAACTACAAAATCCATGTGTTGGACACCCTTGTGTCCCAATCCAGTCAATCAATTACAGTTGTCAATGTAGGTCCTCAGGTTACAAAATAAAAAGTAAAACCACAGTGGGAGGCAAGAGCAGGAGACTTGGTGTGCACAGTAAAAGCAGAGCAAGAATTCTATGCTCTGGTTTGCCATTGGCTAAATCTGTTCTGTATGTCTGTGTCCTGTAACACTGGGACTGGTAAAACAATGCCATGTGTGGTATGTAGCAGTCCTGGTGAAGGATGTCACTGCATACACAGATACTTAACCTGGATTGTTCTGACCTCTCATACTGACGTAAATCAGGTGACAACAGTTACTTTTCAACCTAGATCCAAGAAATGTCTGTCTTCATAAAGAAATGTTATATAGGCAGAAGACAGTTCTGATGATGTCCTTTTCATGGATACGCATAACAACCTCTGCCTAAAAAACTAGTGCTTATATTCTGATTTTTTGTTTTCTTTGGCAAACTGATCTTTGTTTCATAACTTAGCAAAATAAAGTTATAAATATGGTTGGAACCTTCTGTGATTTTAATAACAACGGCTAGATATCAGATGAACAAGTGAAATTCAGTAGTAGCTATTAAAAATAAACATTCATTTTTTAATTATGTTACCAGAACACTACAACCCAGTTGTACCTATTTTTAAGAAATTCTATACCATGTAAATTTAATGCTGTACATTCAAGGTAATAACAGTTCTTGGTGGAAGATCTTTGGTGTCTTAGCATCAACTACAAATTTATTTAAAAATAGGGAATCTGAGGGCATATTTATGTACACAGGTCCAATTTATTTATATTCATTTTCATTTGTATTTTAAATTGAAATTTCTCCATAACTTTTCTCATTATTTAATTTAAAAAAATCTTTTTTTCTTTTATTTTTTTTATTTTTATTTTGTTAACATTGTAGATCTGATGTAACATAATTCTGGCATGAAAAATCCAGACCAAAATAATGTGAGATAAATACAGGTGTTTTAAATATACATAAGCCCTTAGATTTTCTCACAGAGGAATCCAGCTTCACATAATATTCAACATCTCATTTATAATTTCAGAACTTGGGTCACAGTAAAACAGATAAGGTGACAAAGCTGTAAATTGTTTACCTCACATTACCCTAGACTTTTTACAGTAAAATCTAATTTAGGATAAATTAGGAGAGCCACACTCTCTCCAACTATCAGGATGCAGAACTTCCTAGAGAAATAAAGGAGGAATTTTGTATTGTTATAACAGAAAAGAAGATGAGGATATTAGTCATCCAAGCTAACTATAAAAGATGTTTTCACTTACATGGTTCCTGAGCCTGAATAATCCAGCTGCAGTTCTGATTGTTTGGGTATTTGGCAGGATACAGAGGAGAGGAAATTGCTGCCCCAACTGAATCTGACTCTATGAAACTTCCACATGCTTTAGAATAAAACACATACGTTCACATTTATACACAAAATTATTTGTATATATAAAACACAAATATTAGAATTTGTAGCAAAAATAAATAAG
This sequence comes from Tetrao urogallus, assembly GCF_951394365.1. Taxonomy (NCBI): domain Eukaryota; kingdom Metazoa; phylum Chordata; class Aves; order Galliformes; family Phasianidae; genus Tetrao; species Tetrao urogallus. The sequence continues at coordinate 31,885,805 of NC_136820.1, forward strand.
AGATGACATTCAACAGCAATTTTTATAAGGATAAAATCCATGACAGTAATCAGTAGAAAAAGAGACTTAAGGACTACCTCCTAGAACCTGGTGTAGCTTCTTGACACAAGTCCATAAATGATATTGCACCTGGTTGACCTCCTGAGGAACCAGAATGACCTGGGAGCAGATCTCATCTTTGTCAGTTCCTCATAGCCAAGAAGAGCTACTTTGGGACCAAAATAACTTGATTTCAAGGTGATCCAATCATACCCCCACTTATCTAATCATTTGTCTATACTGGTAGCTAGGCAGGAAAAAAGTCCTAAGAAAATATCCAGAAACCTCCAATGCCTCAGGACAGCATCATGTTTCATTAGCATTACCCTCTTGTGAGCTGCATCAACAAAATGACATTTGTGTGAAATGCTGCACATATGCAAGAGTGTGGCTGACTGCATCTTTGGCTGAGTGCTGAATGCTATCACGCCTAGTTTCTAAGCATACTGACTCATCACAAACCCTCCCCGTTCTGAGTTTATAGTGCAGAATGGAAAGTGAGGTACCAAAGACCGAGATCCATTCATCATGCTGTGCTGCCTAAAAAATCCAGCAGGAGATAGAATTTACAAGGTTTCACAGACAGAGAGAAGCTGGTGTTTGTTAGATTTTGCAAGTCTGAACTCACGGGCATCATCAGCAGTACTAAACAAAATTGAATTTTACCTACTCAATAAAAGGCATTTTTTTTTTCCCCAGAATCTAAGATGATCCTTAGATTTTAAATATTTTAATCCATAATTTGGAAAAATTCCATCCTGTTAGAGCTATACAGCTGCGCTAAAAGACTGTCTGTAATGCAAACTGATTGGTGACTAGTTAAATACATGCTAATGCAAATGAAGAAACTACCTTCACTAAAGCGAGCACTGAAGCCCCTGTGCTGCAAGGTTCCATCAGAGAGCAGCCGGACGTACATCTGATTCCTGGAGGATGTGATAGGAGAAGGATGTTCTGTCCCACAGAGTTTTCTAAGAAGCTGTGCTTCACTGCTAGGACCATCATACACCTGTTATGAAAAGGTTAAATTAAGTACTAGGTTTTAATAGGCATTTTGAGAATAGTTGTTTCACTTTACTTCACTCTCTCTTTTACATTTTATGCACTTTGACCCTGACACAGCCCTGGCACGAATAGTGCAAACCACTTGCACATTGCCTGTCTTAATTCTATTGCTGTTTCCAAAAAATTCAAGCATTTCAGCCTGAAGCTACTGTAATCTTTGTAACAAAAATGCATCATGTAACCATTTTCTCTGTGTGTATCCAGTATGGTGGTTATCCTCCATTAACAATCTAGATAATCCCATACACTTTTTTTTCCAGTTAATGTCTAACATGAGTTCCTATGTAGTTTTCATTCAGTTAATCCCAAATCTTGCCTCAGAAAAGGCATTCAAATTGACTCTAACATGCAACTACTGCAACAGTATGAGCAATGACTATGTGCAAAGAAAGTAGATGCTGGGTTTATGGCTTTTAGATACTTGTACCCAGCATTAGTTATCAGAGTCCATATAACTATGTTTTATAATGGCTTTATTGTGTTGAATTACACTCATGCACATAAGACGCTACTGAGGCAGAGGACAAAGAAGAGTTAAAAAAGAGAGAAAGACAGCAAAGACGGTTTTCTAAAACTTCACTTTTAATTTTGCCACAATGCCTTCCTTCTCTTTTTTGCCCTTACAGCTGATAATTTTGTTTTCTTCTTCTTTATTTCAAAGTAAGAAAGAAAGGATAGTGAAGTTAAAACTCATGAGTTTCTAGCTAAAGCAACATCAAAATTATATTTAAAGAAAAAAAAACAGGGAAAAACGGCCACAATCTCAGAGTGTCCCATTAATCTTTTGTAGACATGATTCACTGCAAACGTGTTTAGAGTCATGGACCACCCCCACAGCCCTTGTGCCTGGTTTCAGCAGTGGTATGCACAAAAGACATCAGGAAAAGTCTTCGAGCTACTGGGCAGCAGCAAGTGTTGACTTCAGTTCCTGTTTTAGCATTAATATCCTATACAGCAGAAAGCCTGTCATTTAGTATAACCTATTACTCAGCTTCCTACAGCAAAATGGAAAAAAATACAGGATAGTAAGAGTACTGAAAGACACTAAGATGCTACGATATTAAAAGGGTATATAAGCCTCCACATAGGTCAAAATAATGTCATTCTGTTAGAAGAAATCTACTTTTCATTAGTGCTCTTCTTTTGCTTGCAAGTACCTCAAATTCCATAAAGGCTGCTCAGTACAGCACTGATAAAATAAACATTTGCAACTAGACTGTATGGCACGATGTTTACGCCACCCTTGTTTGAGCACCCCTGAGCACATTAATGAAACAAATGTGCAAAAACAGTAGCTGAGGAAAAGCTGACCTGTCTCTAATAGTCCTCAGAGTTGAGGAACAAAGGACAACACTCCTCTTTAATCCACTGGCATATCCTTCTTGGCCAGTGCAGTACCATGAATTAAACATTTGCCCTCAGGCAAATAACACTGGTTAGCTTTGTGAGACCTTGTGACTGAGTATTAAGTGTACTGCAGTGTCTGTACAAATTATTACCTTGTAAAGAGAACCACGATATCCATCCATTCAACCTTTTCTCCTTTCTTGGCATCCCACCACAGTCAGCTCTTTAATACATACTTTGCAATATTTATTATTTATTATTTACATACCTTCTGTATGTAAACCAGATTGCCTGTTGTTAAAAACCTTAAGCCACGGAATGCAAAAAAGTAATGACTAAGGAAATAACCCTTAGGAATGAAGGTACTTTCCCTGAAAGAATGAAAGTTCTTTCCCTGGACACTGCTAAGAAGTTCTTATCTGAATGCCAGAGCTGAGAATAAGCATTGCACTGATAGAAAGCAGACAGAGGGCCCGGCTATAGTTCACGCAAACTGCTGGTTTTGTTGTTCTGTGCCACTGCATGAGATCTGAACATTGACACATGAGCTATTATGAGACTGCAGTAGTTAAACTTCCTCACTAGGGAGGACATTAAGGATGAGTAATGTCAGAGACTAAGTAGATACTTCATTCCAAGAGCTTTCTGAAAGAAAGAGGTCTTTCTGTAGTAATACAGAAAGAGCATGAAGTTAGAGGAATGTTTTCTAAATCAAGTCTATTAGCTGTTTTGGGCAGAGTGCTTGAAGAATAGTGCTGTTTCCTAGGGGCAGGGAAGGCTCCTGGCCTTTATACTTGCTAAAAATCTGATTCCAGCAACAGCTCAGCACAAGCATTAGTGAGATACAGCAGCAGCTTGTGGCAACTACAAACTAAGCAGGAGTATTAGCTCGTGGATAATTTGCACATGCTGCTACATTTTTGCCAAACTCCTATTTATTGGCTTGTAGGGGGATTACAGTCTTGAATCTAGATCAGAAACCACAATATTCACACATCAGTTCCGGAAAGTCTATCTGCAACTTCTTGAAGTTATTTTGAAAACATATGAAGAATGCCTCTCTGGTGACTTAAAAGCTAACTTTTCCTTTGTATTGTGGGTAGCTGCAATTTTCTCTTCCCTTTACGCAACGAACTGCTTGCTAAAATGTAACCTGCAAAAGCACATGACAAAATGATGATGATAATTTTTATCTACTCAGCCATAGGAATGCCACATATCACTGCCCTCTCTTGGAAGATCCTCTCTGGCAGCACGCAGGATAAAAGAAGTTACAACCTCCTTTCTAGCTTCCAGAGACTTTCTACATTCCTGCGTATTACTTGTTACACTGAAACAGGAAAGAAAAATAACATTTATTTAATAAGGCACTGAAAACAATAAACTATTTTTCCTAACCCTGTCCAGTGCCTTGTGCTTATACTTTTTACAGAACACAACCAAGTTATACACAAGACCAGAAGAAGTAAAAGCTATATATATACACATTTGACAGATGAAGAGCTGTTCATCTCTTCCAAGAACAGATAACATACAGAATTTAGGCACAGAAACAGGAAACACCTAAATTCAGGAGTACAGGAATGTGTTTTTGGTAGCTGGGACTGCTCTGTTCATCCCTTTGCTCCAGAATACAAAGAAATCCCATCCAGTCCTTCATTTCCCTTATGATTCCCCTGCACTGGGGCTGAAGAGTTATTTCCCACCTTTTACAGAGCCCTTTATTATCTCTTGGTTTCAAATGAGCCTTCTTCATCGTCCATTTTCAAACTACCCTCCTCTTGGCAGGTGGTGATTGATGCCTGCATTAAAGATGCATCCCCCTCCCTGCTCATATTGCTGCTTCAGACAAGTTTTCACAGCACAGGCTGATCAGCAGCATCTCCCTCCATCATTCTCCCAACAAAACAAAAAGCAAAAGCAAATAACAGATACTGTAGCAGTAAAAGAAAGTCAGTGTGCTGCAATGGCCTACAAATTCTGCTGCATGTGAAGCCACTTTTCTACTGCTAGCTGAAGGGTGTGTGCTTTTCACTGAGTAGAAACCAAGTGCCCACATCCAGCCTACAAAGGCAGTAAGCCTACAGTGTGTTTAGATAGGTACATACATCCATTGGCATCAGGTGTAAAATAGAAGAATGCATATCAGATCTTTTCAGAATTCTTAATTTGTGTACATTTTTTTTTAGTTCTGTTTTGTTTTAGTTTAGTTTGGGGTGGGATTTTTTTTTCCCCACTTTTACCAGTGCTACCATTTCAGATGTTTTTGTCTGGGCTGCTTCTGTGAGATACCATAGAGGACTATGATATTCTTCCAACAGACTTTCCCTTTCACCTTGCTTCAGAACCAGAAAAAAAAATAAAATTTAATTTAAAAAAAATGCTTTGTGGCCAAATGAAACCTCCAGTTCTGCTCAGCAAAATGGAGACATTTCTTTTTTTTCTGGTTCAGTAAAAACGAGCTTTACAAGGCAATCTTGTTAAAACTGATGCTGTTTTCAAAAGATTCTCAGCCCCTGCCAAACTTCGTCCCCTCAGAATAACATTTTATCAAGGAGAAGAAAGCTGGATTTTGGGCGACAGCCACTGTGCTTTATCCGGTGGCTGCTGATCACACATGCTTTTGTACTGAGTGAAGTGCAATCTGACATCAAAGGTCAGGATTTCATGTCCCTGCTCCTAAGAGGCCAAGTGGAGATGTGGAGAGTTCTTCATTGTTGTGCATTGGTTGAACAGCAACTTGAATTTCTGTGATATCAACAAAAGCTTACAAAACCACAGCAACATGAGGCTTTTAAGAGAGCAGTGTCCTCAATGAAGCAATTGAACAGACAGCTAATGCATACCTGAATACACTGGGCATATACAAAGCCCCAACTTCTGTCTGTATATAGACCTCCCTCTCACCTGAGTTTTGCAATGGAGTATGGTCAATCTGGTATATGTGTGGGCAGTCCATTTGATGCAAGCTGTGGTAAACTACGTTATAATTTAAATGGAAAAAGATGTCTTAACAGCCATGTATTGCTATATAGGGCTATTCCTTTAAAACTACACAAAGCACACCATCTAAAAGAAAAATGTGGTGCTAGGATGCAGCATGACTGCTTTCAAGAAAAGACCTTTCCAGATAAAGTGGAAACCCGGAATAATGCAAAGACTGTTTCATTGGTGAAGCAAAGGCAAATCATAACTATTTAACTTAAAATTTAAGCCTTAGTTTGTCTGTGAATAAATACAGAACATGACTATGCAACTAACACCCTGAAATTAATTGTAGCCTAAATTGCACAGTAAGCTTCCTCTTTTGCAAGAATTTCTTCAGATTCATTAAGGAAACTTTTGAAATTTCTATAGTTACTTACAGTAACGTTGTCATAGTTACATGAATGGTGATCTTCAATGTCAAAATCCGTGAAGTTCAATAGGACTCTGTGGCTGGAGTCAACTTGGATAAGCCAAGAACAGTCTGTGTTGTTACTATAAGGCTCAGGATAGTTTGGAGAATGGATTTCCCCACTGGTAGCTTGAAAAATACCACCACAGCCTGAAAAAGATATCATCAGCTTTCATCACAACTGCTCTTTTATCTCTAGTAAGAATACGTCTATTTTTAAACTGAGGGAAGAACGTTTCCATCATTTTATTTTCTGCATTGAACTCATGTAATATGAGTGTTCCAACTGACACATGGCCCTGTCTGCAATGAAAATCAATGGGAAATTATTGCTAGGAAAGTATAACCTTTCATTGTTGATGAATATGCAAAAACAATGTTCCTTTCCAGCCCTAGGCTGGATAGTAGATGTCTTTGAGTCTGAAGTTAATGCTGGTATTCCTCTACCCTAAATATTAAAAAAGCAATTAAAAATACCACTCATGTGAATGCCACAGACCTTTTACACATGAATCACAATAGCCTCATACTGAGAAAGTATAATAACCTTGCATACTGAGAAAGCAATGACTAGGCCTAGCTGAGAACAAAAAAATATTTCTGAATATATCAAGAAAGCTAGGAGTTCCCCTTTCCCCATGAGCAGTAAAACATTTGCAAGCTTTCAAGTTCCTACTTCTCTATCCATACAGCTGAGGACTCCCTAAGCACTCCAGTCAACATCTGGATATTTCTGTCCGTAACTGATCCAGTGCTCGTGAATATCTGAGCAAAAAGAATAATGGATCCTGTGATAGAAGTGCCATGGCTTTCAGTGGGAAAAAAACACATGGATTTTCATAGTTTGTAGAGGGATGGAGGAGGGTGAGAGAAAGACATGCTGTCTCTGCTGGAGACAGAGACAACCTGCTGAAAGAATAAATACTATAGCATTACTTCATTCTGAAGAGAAGGTATTCAGAGGCTACAGGGAGGCTGAGAGCACAACAGGCAAAACGCTATAAAGTGATGAGAAAGCCTCAGGGGATCTAAGAATAAAAAATAAGCCACCAGATCTTGGAAGGGGATTAATTCAGAGAAGTATTGCAAACTGATCATTTATTAAAAAAATCTTGTGGTTTTTTTCACAAAACTTGTGAGAATGGAAAAATATAAACCTTGACAAATGAATGAATCAGTGTGCTTAATCAAGCAAAACTGCCAGAATTAAAATCTGCCTCCCTTCATTCTTCACTGCAATTAGTTACCAATAATTGGCCTTTTCATGAGAACTCCCATACAGAAACATGTGGTTGGATCTTTTAAGCATGTCTCTTCTTTTACTTATTACCAGTAAGGCTTTGAACAAATAATCACATGTGGGATGGATGAACCTTACGGAGTTCAAGTATTTAGTAATCACGCCAAATATTTGTGGATGTCACCAAGTTCTTCAAGTAAAGCCACGTTTTCAGATCTTTTTCATTTTATGATTTAAAAACAAAAGCATTATTTGGCTAATACAGGACTAATAATTCGTGTGAGGTGGGTAGAGAAGGGCAGAAGAGTATTTTACTACCATGAAGTTCCTTTATGATTACAAAAATGCCCTGATTAATTTTTTAGAGAAAAAACCCCAACAAGGTAGCCTGTATAAATATATAGGTGGGCCTATGAATTTGAGCTAATTGTTTTCTTTCTTTTTCCCCTCTGGGTGTTTTTCAGTCTCTCTTAGTGTTACTGCATCCAGTAACACCCAAATTCACCCTTAGCTCTTAATCTTATACTGGTTATCTACATGCTTGCATGGCTAATCCTCAATTTTGACTTCCTGAATTTCTCATAGAACTAATCAGTACACTCACCATGTGGATTTTCTTGCCAGGAAGCATTGAAACCTTTCCCAGTCACTGCTTCATCTGTCTTGAAACGGACAACAGCTGAATTACCAGTGGTAGAGACCAGGAGGGGGTTCTGTGCTGATCTCGAAATACACAGCTGGGCTAGTCTGGGAGAGAGGAAATCAGGGCCACCAAAGACCTAGAAATGGAAGAAAACACTGGTAATATTTTTAAAAGAACCCATCTGCCACATAGAAAAGAGAGAAATGTTTCGGAGAATAAAAACGTCTTGTAATATTGAAAGTGATTCCACATTTTAAAAGCAAAGTGGATAATAAGGTTACTTTCTGTGCAAGTTTATTTTGTATATGCACCATCCAAAACAGAATGAGAGTTCAAAACAGCTTTGTATTAAATAAGAACTTTCTGCTTTGGGGACTTTGCTACATTCTTCTTCACTGATCCCTCTACAGTTATTACCTTGTTTCTGTGGAAACATAAAAAAACATTTTTATGCGCTTGTGAAAACAAACTATATATCTTTGCAGGAATTTGTGCTGATATTTTGCACAGGTAAGACTGATTTATTTTATTTTAATCAGGGCTAGATTTTATCACTTTCTATTGAAACAAAAAGTTGCAATTTTATTAATTTCAACAGCAGAATCAGAATCCAAAACACAAAATTTTGGTCCTGTAAAATACAATATAATAATCCTCTATGGAAACAAGGATATATACAGGGCTGCTCCAAAAAGTGACACCTTTTATTTGATTATGCTGGCCCACAGAGTCTGAGGCGGATGTTGGCGGTATGGCAGTACAGATTGAAACCTTCTCACCAATATTCTGTTATATTTTGTTGTTGTGTGACTGGTGGCAGCAGAGGGGCAGTCTGACAGAATGGTGTCTGACATGGATGTGCATATGGAGCAAAGATGTGGAACTGAATTCCTCCATGTGGAAAACAGTGGCACCAGTGGACATTCACTGGTGTTTCCTGAATATTTATGGAGAACAAACAGTGGATGTCAGCACAGTGAGGTAGTGAATGGTGCATTTCAGCAGTGGCAACAGTGAAGTGGAAGACAAACCATGTTCCAGGTGGCCATCATGAAATGAAGAACATCTTGATCTGCTCATCCATGTGAATCAGCTGATAGTAGTAGCTATACTGAAAAACTACTTTATGCAGAGAATTTGCTTTATCAAGTAGTGTTGTTATGCTGTTTGTAGCTATTGTAGTTCCCACGGAAATAAGTAGAAAGTATTACTTTCATAGTGAACTACATACCATACATATTTGCCACAGTTAAAAAAAAAAAGAAAAAAGAAAAAAAGAAAAAAAAAATGACATTCAAGAGCTGGAATTTCTTATTTGGTAAAGCATACCTCAGGCAGTTATAAACTAGAAAACCATCACTACATCGTCATCGGTATTGTGCACTTTATAATGAAATTTATTGCAATTCAAGTGAATTAAATGGCAGCCCTGGAGCCTTGCTAATCCTGTGTTTTGTTTTTCAAAAGAGATGTGGGAGGATCTTAGTTTGAGCCCATTTTTAACTGGTGGAACTGGCTCATCTTCCTCAGTCTTCCCTCTTATAGCCATAGACAATACACACGCTCAGCACAATTTCAAAAAACAGATGCTATTTTGGTAGCTAATGGCTTCATGTATGTTAATGAAACACTGTCTGATACTACAGTCTCCACCTTCCATGGAAATGCTTCTCATGAGACAGCAGCTGCAAAAGACAGTTTGACAGTAACCTTAAATGTCAAAATTGTTGGAGACATCAAACAAGAGTGTGCCATTATCTTTCCACAACTGAACTAGCTGAACTAGTGTGCCACTATCTTTCCACAACTGAACTAGCTATAGATAGAGCAATAACAGATAGAAAAACTATTCAGGTTGTATCTGAAGATATTACACAATAAATTCAAACCCTGAACTAGAGAATGGCAAGTTCTAACAACAAAACTGGGAAATAGGAAGGTTGGTCAACAGATCCCATCAAGATTTTCCCAGCAGTAACAACCCAAGCCTGATCCAGTATTTTCTTAGTCTCATAAACATGAATAAGGTTGAAAAAAGCAATCCATGAATCTCTATCAAAAAGTGACAATGCCAAAAGAATCAGTCTTCTGTAAGGCCTTTTTGCCCCTCATCACTTCTAGACGAGAGCAAACTTAGTATTTGAACAAGCCCTGCCAGACACTTTCTAACCTCAGAAGTTGTTTGTGTTCTGTCCAAGTTAAACATCTGAGTAAATCTTACAAATAGCTGAACTAGCTCCATCACCTTCAGGGATAAGTGTAGTGCACTGCTACATAATTTCATGGATATTGTGCACACCAGTTGCTCGCACTGCCTGATGCTGCTCTGCCATTAGAGGTACAAAGAAATATTAAAGGAAAAAACATGGAGTGACATCAGGGTAATGTGGCATTTCAGAAGCTGAAGCTTCAACCCCCAAAAGAAACAAGGAATGAATTCTGTCACAGTCTCTTAGATGTTCAGAAGATTGTATCTTGTTTCAGTGGCTGATTACACAGGCTTAATAGCTTAAATATATTAATTTTGTCTAAGACTGGCAGTTTTTTGCTTTCTGCAGGGAGTCTACATGGTTGAATGGATAATGGTCCCTCTGTCTAATCAATCTTCTCAAAGCATTCAGAAGTCAGAATGGATGAAATCACAGCTCAGATTAAGACTCGGCTAGGAAGCAGTCATAGTCTAGGGAAGAAGCATGTTTGTCCACTGGAACCTCAGACTTTCCAGTAAAATGTCACCGCTTGGCTGCTTGTAAGGCCCAATGACAATTGCATTTGTCAAATCTGCACAGAATGTGAATTTTAAAATGTGTTCGTGGTATATCTCTCTGAGTCAGAGCCACAGCATGGGACTTAGCAGGAACACATGTTCTTAATCATCTAAACCTGCCTGGAGAAGCTATGTGGCCAAGGAAACAGCAAGAGTTTCTAATATGCATCTAATCTGTAGCATGGACTGGCCTCTCACATGATGCTCCCTGGAGCCATCTGCACACCATGGGCAAGGAGACCAAACCCAGCTCTGACATAAACCCTGCCGACTTCTGCTGGGTGGTTAAAAGAATTAAGAATGGGCAAGAATAATGAATGGGAATCTGAGTTTTGTGGGTTTCCTTTACACTGTTAGCTGTTCAGCAACAGTTTTCTGTACAGTTTCAAAATAAAAAGCACTAGTCAAAGTCCAATTCATTAGAGCTAGGAGTATATTTCTTTTCTCCTTTATGCTGGTTTAATTAATGAGATGCTTTCAAAAGGACTGGAACAAAAACAAGCTAGTGTGTTTCCATGACAAAAAAACAATAAAATGTTACTGTTGGCTACAAAATAGAAAATCAGTAGTTACCACATGAAGGAAAAAAGAGGAAAAGGAGGGTTGATGGAAAGAATGAAATCCAGGGTGTGGTTCACAAAAAAAAGGCACAGGATATCTCAGCTGCAAACAGATAAAAAATAAAAATGTTTTATCAGATCAGAGCACCTGATCCAGTAAAGCTGGATGCCATAGAAAAGGGATGCGGGACATTGTCATAAAGCCCATGGTTTTAATCTGTTCTTACCATTTGCTTCTGCCCTGTTAGCTCCATTTATTGTTAACAGTCAGCATTCCAGAGTTATGAGCAACAGAAAGCTGTTTTCATGTGGTCGGTCACCCTCATGACACAGATTTTCTGGGAATAAAACTGATCCCTGCTCAGATATAACTGCCAGCAAAGAGAGAGCCCAGCTTTGACAGAGAATCAAGACTTACAGTAGTACTTGATGGCTCTTTATGCTTAATGAGAAGACAAAAGCAACTACTAAAGACCTGTAAGTGCAGTAGGTTGACAGGTTTCCCTCATTTTCTGCTCAGTGTTACCTCTTGCTGTGGCAGCATATACTTAAAGCTTTCAAAAACCTGATCAGTGGTCATTTTTTTCTGTATGTATTTTCAATAGAAGCCCTTAATTTTATTTTTTTTAACTCGTTCATTATGTCCAAAATGATGGCTTCTATTTCCATAAAATATTTCAGAAAACACTTTAAAACAAGCTTCTGTGACAATATCTGTGGACTCTAACCATAGCAGAAAGGAGAAACTGCATCAGACTGTTTCTTCTGTTCCTGCAGTCCTTGGAGTGATCTGCTCCAGAAAGAAAAGTACATTACCTGTGTATTTTTGAGAACTAAATCTAATACTCTTACCTCCAAAACATCATAGTCGCAGTTTGGGTGATATTCAACGTCAAATTCCTCAATGGTGAGTTGGATGCTGCTACCAGGCGTTGTGTGAATGTACCAGATACATTCTCTGTTGCTTGGATATCTGTTGGGGTAGCCAGGACTGTGAAAGGAACCAGAAGGGCCAGAGAGTTCTCCTCCACAACCTGATAACACAGCAAAGCAACCTATCAGTGAAGGGCTCTGGAAAATGTCACTGACAGCTCCATAATGAGGACAGACATTAGCACCAATTTCCTGCGTGAGGGTGTGCACCGGGTTGGATGACCCTCTCTGTCAGAGGAACTGAGGTCTATTGGAAAGGAGAAACTGAGGAACTGCACGCTGGGCCTGCTAGCAGATCCGGTACAGTAAGCACTTCACCCTCTGTTTTGCCATTCTTCTCACCTAAGTATTTTCTTTGACAGCTGAACAGAGACATAGATAAAAAAAAAAAAAGAAAGAAAGAAAAAAACAAAAAAAAAAACTTTTTTTTCTTTTTTGTATCAACCTCTAACATTGTTTCATTGGTTCTAAAAAGCTGAATCAGTTTCACCTCTAGCTGTTACTGACCTCAACTACTACACCAATTAAGTTATCATGCGGAGGGCTTTCTATTGTTGCAAAAATGCCATTTTCCACTGCTTACGAATTAATAAAATTAAAGACAATGCAATTTCCCTTAGCCCACTGAGCACGATTACAAGCTGGCAAGTCACAGTGAATTGCCAGAATTGTCTTTCTGACTTTTGGTGGGTTTAAAGTTATTTTTTACTGAATTGTAACCATGCAATTGTAAAGACACGCCATACTTGAAAAATTATGGTGGTTTTTTGGTTATTTTATTTATTTATTTTTTTAAGATAGGAAATTATTACCAATCCCACCCTCCAGCCACTTGGGTGATTAAATTATTGCATGTTATCAGATAGATTAAAATAAGAATATATGTACATATATGCAAAAATAAAACAGACCAAATGCAGACCCTGATTTGACAGCATAAAGTAGTTGAACACCTGAAGCTGCAGTTTTATTATTGCTTTATATAAATATAAATGGTTGCGCTTGGCTCCTTTCGTTTGGTTTCCTGGGAAGATGTTCTCACTGACCCAGTCTCCAGCTGAGGGAGGCTGTGGGGTGGAAAGGTACAACAGCCCTTTCCAGTTTCAGGGCAAATTTAAGGCAGCAACATTCATCACGAAACACCATTTTTAAAAAAGCCAATAGAGTGTCTGTGTACTCATGAAATGCAGAAAGTAATTTTGCATTTGGTCTGATTTTATCGTATGTCACTGTGTCTTGTAGCAGTGTTTTGTTCATCTTCACATCATAAGCCCCCAGGTGCTTCATTTAGGCACTGATCTTTTACTAACATAGATTTTACAGTCACTTGAGCTTTGTAAGAAAAGCCCACATTCCATCAATCTCTTTGGCTTCATTTCCAGAGGGAAGTTTCTGTCACACAGCAAAAAAGCTCCAGAATATTTACTAAAACCAAGTAACAAACCATGAGCTGCATATTCCCAGAAGCAAATACTGTGGAATGTAAGAAGTGATAGATAGTATCTGTACCAGAGCTTTTAGTTAGAGGAGACATTTTATAACATAAAGCCAATAAAATATCCCTCTGATCAAGCTCAATTAAGCCACAGAGAATTTTAAGACTCCTCTAATCTCTACGAAGTATATAAATAATTTGCTACTTGAACAAGGTGTTTTCACTGTCCTGATTGCTCTCCTTAACATTTTTTTTTTTTTTCTTTAATTTTTTTCCCCTCCCCTTCAGGAAGCTATAAATGAAGGTCTTGAATTAAATACAAATATGTTTCTCAGCACTTCCTGTGATAAAACCACAGTTGTTAGAGGGTGGCCCTGGCAGCATTTGCCACCACCTCTAGCATGGGAATCTTCTAGCTCCTCACTAAAAACTCAGGTTTGGCTCTGATGCTTTCTAGGACTGCAAAATACAATCTATGAGAGGAAAGAGCAGTACTTCCGAAAGAGAGGAACACATTAGGAGGCTGCTTTAAACAAAAGGGCCACCTAACTAACCACAGGTATGTGGAAGATGTTTTCAGGCATGTCAGCTGCATAACATAGACCCAGCACAAATAGGAAAATTTCCTTTTAAACATCAGCAATTAAGCAATGGCTATCTACAGGCCTGTACATGGCTGAAGGTGACCCTATAGGATAGCTTTTTTGCTCATCTTGCTGCACACGATGCTTTATAATTCTGACTGGTTGTTTTCTTTTACAGCTGGGGGAAAAAAGGGTATGGCGAGAGTCCTACAATTGCAGCATGAGCTATTCTCCTCCCTCAGCAGCAGGAGCAAACTGTGAAGCACTGAGCAGGCCGCCATCCACTCTGGGAAGCAGAAGGGTTTCCCAGCAAGCAGGCTGCATGGCTGGGCTGCCCGGGGTGGGGATGGGCAGGAGGGGACTTTCAACGAGCAAGAACAAAGCCAGTTGCTATTTATCAGCCTGAAAAAGCTGGGAATGTTTTAGAACTAAACAGGCAGTTATGACTCAGCTTCTCCTACTAAGAGTTTCCTGATAGCCACAAAGACATGTTTTTTATTTAAGTCTAAAATGTCTCAGAGGAGTGGAAAACTTGTGTGCTGCTGCTTAAGGCACAGACCGTTCTTTTTCTGCAGCCTTGCAGGTAGCATTCAGATTAGTCATGCTCCCTCTCCAGAGGGGTTTATACTTGCTCTGAATTCAATCGATATTCTATGGATGAAGCAAGTGAAGCACATGAATAAAAATGTCAAACTGTTGTCAATGTGCCATTTCTTTTCTTCCAACTACTAGCATTCCCAGAAAAGGTTTTCTTTTTAAGTGCTCCAGGAAAGCGGAGGTCAGTTGAGTCATTTCTTATAATGAACATGCAGAACTCATGTTGCCAACCTTATTGTTTGCAAACAAATCAGAAATTGCTTGAGCTTATGCCCAACTATTTGTTGAATAACACCTGAAAAAAGGACTCATTACTCTTTGCAAACATCTGAACTTCACACCTAAGCTATTCTGACTGACCTGCATATGGACAGCAGAAACCTCTGCACCAGAGCAAAAATGTGATACCAGAATTCTCTGGCCAGGTGGCAAAAAGCCTATACATCATGTTTCTGCTCTTACATGGATAAGAATCTGTTCTCTTGTGCTTTTTTTGGAAACACAGATGCTCATTGATTTTAACAAAATACAGAAATACGTCAGGGATTGATATTTAAAAAAAAAAAAAGTATTTGAAATTTGCTACCTGCCTTATTCAGTCTCTTTCAATTTTCATTGGCCACAAAGTTCTCATAGCATTATCTCCTTCTTTGACTTGATCAAAGATACAAGCAACTATGGAAATATAAACTAGCAGTACATATTTGTGTATTCCCTGCCTTGAGATGCTTATTTTATGCTCTGAAATCTTACTTGGCTGACAGCTCAAATTATCAGATAAGATATCAAATTATATTAATTCGCATGGTGTTCAGGTCAAATAGATATGTGTGAGGATAAGCATATGCACAAACATTTACACATGTATATAAATACAAATGCATATATTCCAGGATTATGCGTTTAAGAGCTCATTCCATCATCGACATCACCAGTGAACGACCACAAACCTTCTCCCACTATTTATATCTGTCTGCAAACGTCAGATTACATTTTGCTTTTATTCAAATGAAGGGAGCTTTTGCTGTATATGGCAACAAAGGAATAAACAATTTAGTGCTTAGCGATAAACAAAAATGAGAAGGCAGAACCTCTAAATTGCCTCATAACTTCAGATCGCAGTGAAACATACTTAAAAGTTTTTTCACAGCACAGAATTGCATGATCTTGCTGTGTCTGGACAGCTATATGGACAGCTGCACTGTGGAAAATTTTCTTGCAGCTGAACTGCATATGGCATATGCTCAGTTTGTGCAGCTTTCCTTGCAGTCATTTTGGAAAATTCTGCCTTGCAGTTAAACTTTAAAAAAGTGTGTGGGGGGAATGTTTTAGCAGTGTAAAGGTCTTGGAATTTGCTTGAAAAATGCTTAAAACAGCTACCTAACCTGGTAGTTAGTTGCTAGGACATCAGGCAACAAACAGAAAGCTCAGGAAACATGTATTTGCTGGTTTTGCTTTCCTCTGGCTAAAATCTTAGCAGTCGTTGAACATTGTGCAAGAAGTAATTTATAGATGGCTTTCTGCATTACTGCCTGTTCGGTTAGCAGATGGTGTTCATTAACCAAAGAAGAATCCCAATTCTCATAAATAATTATAGCTGAATACAGAAGTAGTAATCTGTGGAAACCTCTATTATTCACAAGGTTTTCTGATTTATTCATAGCTACATTTTAGCCACACTCTAGAACAGTCCCTCCCATAAAGCTTAAAGTAAACTGGCACTGTTTCTTTAAAGTCAGTTAGGGAAATGGAAGGTTTCAGGATTGTTCCATTTGCTGTGCTCATACTGAAATACTTCAATAAATGTTAACTGACTCTAGCTGCAAGGAGCATTTAGTATGAACATTTGTCTGCTCTACTCTAATACTTGTATGAAGTATAACTTGGACTTGATTATGAAACCTTTTGCTCTCTTGAGCAGATTTATTTTATAGAATATTATCCAGTGGAGCAGCTAGGATAATGTTTTTTGGGAAGGTTTATGCTAGCAAGTAAAAATTCAAGTGAGAAAAAGTTTTGGTTTGTTTTCTCCTTTCTAATTTGTTAATTACCTATATAGTTTTCACTAGTATTTTTTTTCTTTTTAAATCAGTCTCCTGAGTTCTGATATTTTCTTCTACATGTCCCAATCTGAGAGCACTAAGATATTGGATAAAGAAAAATTCTGGAGACTTAAAAGACACTTTTAGACACTTAAACACAAGCTTGGAATCTCCCAAGATGCTGAATGGCCACAGTTTCTGTAGCAGCCGCCAGTGCTCAATGTTCCAAAAAGAAGTCCATTTTCTAACTTTCAGACATTGATGGAACAGTTTAGCAACATGCATTTATAAAAAAGAACAGCTTTTATTATTATATATTAGCCAGAGGGAGAGGGGTCAGCTTGCTGAAGAAATAAAAATTAATTCCTCACAATGTCTTATAGAGAATATATCAATGTTTTTAATAGCCAGACTGTGATACAAAAAGCCAGCTGAACACAGCACACCTATAATTCAAAAGAACTGTTCAAGTCGTAATATGATCAGACCCCTTGAATCTCAGATCTGAAGTGATACAAAAAGACACTGAAAAGGAATAGCCATTCCTGAAAACTGAACTATTGCTGATTTTCCAAGGCTGCATAAGGAATCAAAAATAGAGTGAGAATTCAGGCTTAGGAAATCTGGGCATCAGCTCCACTGGCAATGCAATATTCTCTCCAGCAATCCTAATGGATGTCTGGTTTCTGCATCTTAATCTAATATTTGTTTCTGTTGCGCTTCCCTGAAGAGCTTAAAAACTATTTCACAATTTGCCTCCATATATACTAAAAAAAAGTATTTAATTATTGCATTCTTTTTAATAGTTTTCATCTTCCAAAAATATGGACCCAGTGTAACAAAAACTGCTCTCCTCATGAACCAAATGAGGATTTTTCCATACCCTGTCTATCAGTCATGGCTCCCAAGGGAAATCCAACTGAAAGAAGATGATGGCAAGAGGAAGAAAGCAATACTTTGGAGCTACATTATTCATCTCTCAGCAGTGTGCTTTGCTTCTTTTTTAGAGGGGGAATTAATGTGCCACAGAAAACAGAATAGCAAACACAAATTCTGACTATACTGAGAAGAGCCAATTAAATTTGTAAGTTTTACTAACAATGAAGCAGCCTAATAAGCAAGCTTCCAATGAAACACATATATATAAAGCAGCCCTCCTACACATACATTGCTTAATAAGGTAAGTGACGGGTCTAGGAAATATGTGTCTTCTCAGATAGTGACAGTTGTCACTGGTGTAATTTTGCACTCGGAGACCTCTGCCCTTTTGGCCTCCTGAACTTTTTTAAGGAAAGCAATTCAACTGGTATGCCATCTTTGCTACATCCAAATTGTTACCAAGAGTTTGTTCTTGCACAGAGGGCCAATATGTGTCCTCAAATATATTTGCCTGTATTAAGCTTCCTGACAAACAGCAGAAGAAGAATGAGCACCTAGCAGATTCAAATTTTTCTCTGGTAAGTGCAGCTTAATCACTGAAAGGCATTTAGATGAACAGTGTTATTACATAACCAAAAACACTTTTAAATTCATTTATTTGCACTATAGCTTTGCATGCAAGTTAAAATGATACAAGACTCTTTAAAGCATAAACAACAGCTTTCCCACAAGATAAATTCTCTCTTTGAGAAAGCCAACAGACTAGGTTTCCTTCAGCAGCCCAAGTCAGCAACTGAAAAGATGCAAATGTTTCAGTTCAAAACATCTCAAATTCATGCTACGCATGTCAGCTTGGGCTCCTCATGCCAGTTCTTGATGCAGTCTTTCAGCTTTTCAAATCACTTCATAACTCCCAGCAAAGCTATCAGAAAGAATGTCTGAAGTGAACTGTATTAGACCCATGGTAGCAAACCCAACTGCTGCTCTCTTTGATCACCAAAGAATGTGAATGTCGTTGATATATTTCTCTTAGATGCTTCACAGCTGCCAGTTAAGGAGCATATGAACAGCCTGAGAAATAGTTTACAGGAGCTTGAACTCTAGAGTATACATTTGTCGTTTGAGCAGAAGCAAAACTCTCCTCTTAGCATATATATATATATATATATATATATATATATATATATATGTATGTAGCCATCTTATTGTTAGGTGAGACGTTAGCAGACCATGTTTAGCTTTTCTTATGAATTTGCTCTCAAAGAAGGAACCTGAATGCTTCGCTATGAAATTCCCAGCTGAAAGCAGCATCTCCTGCTGAGTTCCTCTACACTAAGAGACATTCCTTGCTGAGGATTTTGTACATTTAAAAGATATTCACAAGGGAGAAGTGAGCACTGCATCCAGACCACAGCAACATATCTAATTTTATCCAGCCCATGGTAGCAGTATATGCTCTGATAACACAGACACCAAGGGTAAGAGGGCTACCCACATTTGTGCATGTCACCAATCTAGAAAAAAAGGAAGTGCCTACAACATACAGAAAGAGAATGACTGTGGTCGTCTGTGGAAGAACTTGCACTCATATTACAGGCTGTCAGGAGTCACAGCTGTGACGTTCAGAGCCAGCAGTGACATTCCCTGGGAGCCAGCCCTATCTGATCCCATACATCCTGCTCTGCTGCTCAGGCACAGCCCCATATTAGCAGGCTGGGCTCTGCACAGCATGCGGTTTTGTGTCCAGGAGCTCAGAGAGGGGCAGTGCTGGCTGACAGAAAAGTTGAATGTGTCAGTGCAGAAAGGGAATGTGGGAGGTGGGAGAGTCCGGGAAATGACTGTGTGGGGGAGGTGGAGGGAAAGCAAAAGAGTTCTTACTACGCAGACAGATTTTAGAAAGCTCTCAGAGCTTTAGAAAAGCAAGTTAACCCAGAACCATGGTTACTGTATAGAGCTGATGTCATCTGGCTCTGTGCATAAAAGCCCCCACTTTTTCTTCTTTTGTGTAGTCCCAGGATGACATCAGCTCGAAGCACAAGAACGTACCTTTGTGCTGCAACACTTCCCCTGCTGGCTCCTGCCACACATCACATTCCTCCTGCTTATGGCCCTCCATTGCCCAGAAATGCTCCCTGACCCCCACTGAATGCCAGACAGCACTGTCTAGTCAGAGAGTGCTCTGGGAGCCCGGGAGCTCCAGCACTCCCTGGCAGCACAGAGGAGTTCCTATTCAAGCAATGTATACATGCCCTACACCTCGGCAACCCACAGTGGGGCCTCTGCAGCCGATTTCAGCTGCATTACAATGCTGTCAAAGTTGAATGGTGTGAACTGATTAGGCAAGACAGGGTAACTGTGGCTATTTAATTATTTTAGGGGTTGGATCCTCTTTGAGGGGATATACAATGGCATATGATTTAATCTTGTTACAGACCAAGATTGCCATTAAACAAGCAGAGTGAAAAAATAACATCTGAAGCCTAATTTACAAAGAAATTGCAAACATACTTTGCAGTCCTACGATCATTAACAGACTGGTTTATAATTGGCATGTATGCTTGCTATTTAACAAGGCCTGCAACACTCTTTGTGACACACAAACACAAGAGGAAAAAAAAACATCCAAAGCACATCCTGGCCAATGTTATTTCATGCAGAGAAAGGAGGGGAGCAGAGTAAAGGGAGAACTGGAAGTGAACACCCTGATCAAAAAAACAGCACCAATAAAGCAAACCAGAGAAGTCTGCACTGGAAAAACAAATCTACAGAAATCAGGCAAACAGAGTTGAGTGTTTCCCATTAGAAAGCCCAAGTAGCCTGCTAATAGAGTAATATCTCCTTTAATAGTACTATGTCCTTTAATATCTCCCATTAATAGAGTAAATCTCCTTTTCAGCACTGCACTTCTGCAGATGCTCCTCATCCCTGTGGCTTTTTCTGCAGATGCAAAGTATTCTGCTACTAGCCTGTGATCGTGTGATCTTCAAAAGGTGTGCATGTGCAGAAACATTCACAGGAAAATTATTTAAGCAATTATAAGGAAACGCGATGCTTTCAATGCTGTAACAGATTATTTCTACTTAGCTGGCAGTGAAGAGGCATAAGCTGAAACTCACCTACCCACGAGTGGAAGAAAACACTTCTGTAGAGGAAGCCTGATTAACTTACCATTAATATGCCACAGCATCTGGAACCCACTTCTAGCTTGCAGTCCATCAGAGTAAAATTCCACATGAAGACTGGTGCCTGTGGTGTTCCCTGCCGGTGGAAGAGACTGTCCACAGAAAGTGCCTATCAGGTTGGACTGTACATCAAGCCCATCATAGAGCTGAAATGAAACAAAGAATACCCAAGTGAGTAAAAACGGCTTCTCAGTTCTTAGTGTACAGGATAGCAAAGAAAGTGATGAAGCTTAGCTTCTGACACTGGCCACTCTTACAGAGCAACATGAGTGATTTGAATGCAACACTGATCGAAGGTAACCACAATATGTTTTAAAACCTGGCTACACAGTGAGCAAAGTAGGAAAGTTTTCCTGTTTCTGTTTTGGTATGTATTGAGGTTACTGGGGAAGAACAAAACAAACAGCAGGCAATAAACTGACATAAAAAACAAAAAAGGAAGATGTCCTGGGTTCCAATTTGACTATGCATCTAATACTCCCAGTGCCTCCAAACCCTTCAGTGATAACTCATATTATGCCTTTATCTCTTTAATGCACTCAGATGATTTCCCTAGGAAATGATGGAGTATACCAAGCAGTTGGCATCACCAGAGCCTCCTGGAACAGTGATGAAAAACTGAAAACAAAAAGTAAAATGAATTCTCAAAAACCTCAAAGTAAACATTACGTGTGTTTGCTTACTGTGTTAGGATCATACAACCAGTGTCCTGCTTTGGAGGAGAAGTGGACTGAACCATGATTTCTGAACTTCCGTACCGCAAAACACTATATATTTTATCTGGAAGTCATGTTGTACAGGACAGCATTTTGACAGTCAGGGTGTTGGCTGATGTAGCCAGCCTAAAACACAGATGAGAATCTCTCCATCCTACTCTTAAAACATTAACACTAAAAAATTAAAAAAGAATCCTGTATTTACATCATTTGAATCTTGAAAACTGAAGTTAGTTACATACTCACACTTAAACAAAAATATTTAAAACATGTTTTGATAGAGTGGGAGTGGGTGCTCAGAGCCTCATCAGTTGTCTTCAAATGCTTTTAAAGGCTCTGTCCTATCCTCTTGGTGTGTCTTTTTCATGTTCAGTAAATCACACTGAACATGTATCTTAGTTCTACACCAAATATTGTAATACTCAGTATCTTTATTCAGAGAGAAAGATATGCAAGGGTTACAAACCTGGTAGAAATTAGATGTAACTAAATTGAATTTGACTTATGATATCAGGTTACCAGTGGGTTTACTATTTGCTGTTACGTTACAATGATTCTGATAGTTTAGAATAACAGTCTAGTTCTGACTAGACGGAAACTCTCATGCTTTCTTATCACTTTGTCCCAGTTCATCTGATCTTCTGTCTCACAGAAGAGCATGCATCCTCCTAACACAATCCAGCAAATTACTGACATGGAAACCATACCTGAACATTCTCAGTGTGAATTTTTTGCATGTTTTCTTTATGAATTTCAACAAAAAAATTTCCTTGTTCTGAAGCCATCACCCTAAAATTCTCCCCATGCAAAGAATTCAAACCTATGAACTCAAGGAAGACAGCCAAGATTTATCTTTGTTTTTTGTTATTCAAATCTCTTTTCCAAATACCTCTAATTAAACTAACAACTCTCCTACACTGACTACTGATATTACAGGAGTATGATACTACAGTGAATACTGATTAACCATGCTAGCTACTAATTTTACACATTTTCTAGCACTCACACATGGTAATCAGTAACGAAGCCCTCGACTCTTCTGCTCTCAACGCTGGGCTTGCAGAACTGTCAGAAACTTTGTGCTGAGTTCAGACATAGTTGGAGCCAGAAATCTACTCAAGTGATTTCAAATCCTTGAGCTGACAGTCAAGTTTGAAAATCTTTTTTTTTTTAATAAAAAATAAATTGGTTGTAGTTCAGCCAGAAGTTAGGGGCAGGTTGCTGGAATAGTTCTATGGTAATATTCCATGGCTTACTTTATGGCTGGTGAACGTGAATTTTTTTTCCATTTTCAATCTTCTGATATCATGAAATGCCCAGAGCATGAGAAATGTATTGGAACTTGAGAACTGTCACTGGGTGAAATCAGAAAAGATTTAAAGCTTCCACTTACAGACCTACTTCTGGTAGCTCTCAGAAAGACCTGATTGGATGTGCTAGGGATCAGATACAAAGTTGTTTTAAATATTAGATGGTAAAAAGTTGCATCCATCTGTATTCTTCCCAAATGCAAAGCCTGACAAACAGAGCTGTCCCACACCCAGCATTATAGTTATGACCTTCTTCCAAGCGACGCTGAGAGCTTCGCACGTTCTTTTATGTCTTAAGTTCAGCAAAATGAAATATAGTCAGATCCAATTAGCTTTCTAATAGTACTACTTCCTTCGACAGTCTTGTGGTATATACTACTCATATTTCTATGGCTTCAAGCCATAGAAATCTTACACCAGAAAAACGTGAATGGGGAAGAACGAATCGATGTGGAGATCATGAATCCAAGCTCCAAATGAGAAGCAAAAAGACACGTATGCAATAATCAGCCGTTAGCTTTAGTGGTTCCAATGGAAAAAAAAAAAAAAAAACAAAAACCAATTGATATAGAACTATGGACTAAGTCATACCCAGAAACTTTCAAATCAAAACAAAAAAGAGCTTTATAAGCCTCCTGTAACTTTGATTTGTCAAGGAACTGTTATTTTTAATCTGATAGCAAACGTCACATTTCTATGTAATTTCCCCTGAAAGCAACCAGTGTTTTTTCAAGACACAAATAATGGTTTCTATGGCAATCCCTTCACACAGTGCTGCCCCATGGTCTGGGTTCAACGCGGTGTTTCACAGGAAACATGAGAGCCTGCCCAGCTGTAACTCATTGAGAGGGGCAGAGCCACCACTGCTAGAATTACAGCACTTTTTTTCAAGCTGTCTTTCACTTATAAATGAAGGGAACAGCTGCGTGGTTTCACAAAGCATTCTGAACTTCTAAAACCACATTTTGCTCTCACAGAAATATCGGCGAGTGAAACCAAAGCTGAACACAGATCTCACAAGCCGTGATTTCTCTCTGCATCTCAGAGATAGTGTTTCTCGTGTAAGGGCCTACCTTGTTAGCTATGCCACCCTGAACTGCTGCATGTTAAAGACAATTCTTCCCTCATGTGAGGCACAGCACTCCCTCAATCTGTGCAGGATGGTTGCATTTCAGAGCAGTTTGTTGGCCCCTCCAGCAGCACGCTGACTCCAGGAACTGGGGAGCAGGCTTCCCTCCAGCTGCTTACTAGGAAGAATTTGCTTGCTTCCTTTCTGCGTGGATATCTGTTTTGTAATTTATTTGCTCAGACCTTCTAGAATCCATCACAAAATCCAAGAGCTTCATAAAGATTTTGGCAGATTATGCAACAAGCAAAATTTGCAAACAATTGCAGCACTGTTTAAGATCCTTAGCATGGCAAAATATGGAAGCTTCCCTTCCCCTGCTCCCTTCATTCAAAAGCTGCCCAGCAGCACGAGTGCTATATCCCATCAACAGCACCAGGTCTAGGCAGCGCTGAGGTACCTTCAGATGTGTCATTAGGCATAGGTCAACAATTGCTATGCAAAGCTCCTTATTAGGCTGCCCAAGAGCCAGCTGACACTGAGTGTGTGGGGGAGCTGCCCACACCCTAAGGGCTGAAAGCTGAAGGACTGCCATGCAGCGAGGTGGCTGATGAAAGCCATCTGCTTTGGAGCTGAGCAGCTAGCCTAGGCTGCAGGAAATGCTCAGTGTGGTCAGCTCCCTAAGGAGGCTCCATGGTCACCAGTGGATTACTGGCTTTCTGACTTTTAGCTTGGAAGCACGTCATCAACACCAGCAATGATGTCCTGAAGGCTAGAGATGCTCACCTCTCTTTGGAGGAGCAAAGCAGCGTGAACTACATCAGAGGAGTTCACTGCCAGAACTGAAATAAGGGCTCAAGAGCAGAGCTTACTGAAAAATGGAGCTTGTGCTGCATGGAAAAAAGAAAACAAATGGAAGGACAGAAACTCTGAAGGCTTTCATTTGGGCATACACAAAGAGGAAATATTTTGCTAGCCAAAAGCCTCGTCAAGCTTATTTCCTCTTGCAAAGTGACACTGGCAGATCGTAGATCATAGCAGATCGTGGGGCTCCATATACTCAATGATCCTAACAGAATACTGGCTTTTCTTAGGGCAAAACTTTAATGTTGCTTTAGATGATTATATTTTTGTCAAAAGGATATTTTCTTCATCAAAAAATTATTATAAAGGAAAACTTCCAGCCTATTCTGCTACAGTAAAAATCTACTCAGTAACGTTTGTTAGGCACAAGCCCTAGTCTTGATCCAGATGGCAGGCTCAAAGGCAAACTTTCAGTTTCACATGAAGGTATAAGCCATCCTATTAATGCCAACAGTTCTCAATTTTATTGTCAATAATTCTATTACTAACAGGTAATTCTATTATATATTGTCAATATTAGTATTGCCAGATGTCATTAATTTGTTGCGTAATTGTGAATAATTGCATTAATTATCCTGTCAGTTAGAGTCTTGATACACATTGCTCGTAGTCTTAAAAGCTTTTGTACAAGAATTAGCTGCAACAGGTCTGGAGCAGACTTTGCAGAATTCAGGAAAGGGGTTTGCATCTGGGATCAGTCCGGCATGACTACGACTGTCCCACTGACCACAGGGGCACCCAGAGACACGCTCAAGGAGTTGTTCTGTCACATGCTAACATCCCTTTTCTCTCAGAAGTGGGAAACCTGTCATGGGATTGTTTCAACTGATCTAAATATTACAGGCAGTGATTACAGGTGGCAGCTCTTCGTGCATGGGTAGGTTTTTGAGAAGAAAGTTGAGATGACAGCACAACAAATCTGTTTCCAGAAAACAAAATGATGTAAAAACCAGACAATATAATCATCATTCAGAAAGACCACTAAAAGTTAAGAATCAACACAGATAAAAACAATCCATTTCCATGCAGCACATTTCCTTTGAGAAGAAACAGTGTACAAGCTTGAGTGTACAAGCAGGCCTGTCAGCCCGAGAAAAAAGGGAAACTAATGCTGCAAGATGTGGCACATTGCTCTGGCTTGGCACCACAGAAACAGTTTTCACAGAAACAAAGCCAGTTTACAACTTCCAATGATGTAATATGTGGAGCCTTCTTATTTCTGTACAAACAGGAGAATGACAGAAGGCTACGTTTGCATTTGGATGATGAAAGGTGTTCATAATTACCACTAGAAAAAAAAAAAACCCTTCCTAAGAACTCTTCCTAAATAATGTTTCAATATGACTATTTAAGCATGTTTATGTCCTGGATGACCCTAGATAAAACTCCTTGCTCAACTGCAGGCAACTTCCTTGCCTCCGAACAGACACCCTTCTTTCACTAATCAACCATTTTCTTCCATAGTATAATAGTTTGAAATTGTGCTTCAGCAGATATAATAAGCACACTGCTTAATCGCTTTGGGATTGAACTAATACATGAAAACATGTAAATGTCTAGTTTTATGAGAGTAAGAGTTGTATCTATGTTTTCTCTTGTGACTTGAGCCTGAAGTACACAGAGCCCTTTGAAAATTTCAGGCAGGGTTAAATTCCACATTGCACTGCAGTGACATTTTTGAAAGAAATTGTCACCTCTTACATGACTGTTTTCTACCTCCTCAGAAGGAACAAAAATTTCTAACTGCAGGCAAATCTGCTTATTTCCATCTTTCTAAGAAATACTTATTTTCATATCATTTGCAGAAATAACAACTATCGTCAACAAGGCTTTGAGCTTCGTATAAGAATGGAAGAAATGTAGGGTACTTCTTGGGATGAAATTGTAAAATTGGTCTAGATATCAGAGAAGGAAGCAATTGCAGTTTGAGAAAGGAATGCCTAGGAGACGCACAGCCAATCAGTCAAACCCAAGACCTGCACTTTAGACTTCATTTGTTCAGCATGATATTTCAAATCCTAAAGCCTGTGCTAGGCAAGCACCTCATCCCTACTGCCATGCTGGCTGGACAGAGAGGTCCCAGTGAGCTGCAGTGGGGCAGTCCTGCAGCCTCACTGAGCACACAGGATGAGCCAAAACACAGCAGTGCCTTGCTGACCCCAGGCTGCTCAGGGTCAGTGCCCATGTTGCAATGGGACTACAAATGCCTGGTCACAAGGCTATGGCTATTTTGATACTATGTCTGCTTTCCTCAGTAGCTTAGGAGTCAGGAAGGTTCCCCTGCGGTGAAAAGTCACCCATGGTGAGGGCGGGGGACCGCTACAGAGCTTGGGACATCGAAAAGCCCAGGCGGATGGGCAGAATGATCCTCACATGCTTTGCTAACCTACATGAATCAAACTATCAGCACAAGCAGCAGCATCATGCTGACACAGCCAGAGGAAGAGACCCTCTCCGGGAATCCCCATTTCAGAAAATCTGCATCATGTGTAACTACGGCAGTGGAGAAAAGTTGCAAATAAAGATGCAGAAAAAGAGAAATGCTCCTTCCCATTATACTTAAAAAAAAAACCAAACCAAACCAAAACAAACGAAAAAAACCCAACCAAAAAAAACCACCACCACCTACTTATGGGAACAGATATAAGGAAAGGGAGAAGACCTTGGCCAGAGTCTAGTAGGTTTTTTCCTCACTTGTCTGGGTGCTTCCCATAGTGAGGCAAAGCTTTGACCAGGCCAAGTGGGGTTTCTTCTGCCACCATGTCACTTTGTATCATGATGTTTGTGCTCAGGGGGATAAGCCCCTTCACTGCACTGATAGCCTTGCTCACTGGCCAGGCTTTCTAGCAAAATTTGGAGGACAAGGGTTGAACAGAAGAGACGAGAATCCAGTAGCAATGAGATGAGTCCCAGGTGCCATTTTCCCAGCAAGGGGCATCAGCTGCATGTGCTAGTATTTCACAGTCACTCTACTGTACAGCACTTCTTCCTGAAGTTTACAGGCCATGTCACATTGCTCTGAGCTGGCAGGGCGTGGAGAGAGCAGAGCCCATGAATCTGACTCATTTTGTGAGGCCCAGAGCAGGGTTTCTGCTCCTTCCTGTGCCACTCGTGCTTCTTGTCATCTGAGGCTCCTACAGGCATCATGCAACCGTTTCAACACTGACAAATTTAGCAGCCTTGCTGGGTTGGGGTGGTTTTTTGGTTTTTTTTTTTTTCTCCTATCTGCTTCTCAGTAACCTTTCAAGCAGCTGAGCCAAATAGTACTTCAATTCTTGCAACACAGGCAAATAGGAAAACAAAAATCTTCCTCAGTCCTGAGCCAGTCTTGTACATGGCAAGCAGCTTTTCAGCCCTGCATTCTCCTTTTCATGACTGTCCAGTGAAAATCAGTGCAAGGGCTAGGATTTCCCTGTGCACCAGTGGTGAGCCCTGCCATAGAGACCTGAGAACTGTCACTTTCACCCTAATTATCTCACACTGAAAAATGTTTGGTGGAAGCTTACAGACCCCTGAAGGAACTCTGGAAAAGGGCTGGCCTGCTGCCAGCTTGCATGGTTATGCATTAATGGATATCACTGCTAGCTGGCCAGAAGGCTGTAATTTGATGTCTGCATACAGAGCCTGGATGAGTATATTTAATATATCGTCTGCTTCCCCAGGGTGATGTACTACCGGTGACATTTTGTAAATCAGTGCATGGCCACAAGCAATGCCACTCTCTGTGCTTGGAGAATTCCTGCAGCACTTTGAAAAGACACAGTCATAAATGTAATAATGATCATCTCCTAATATGGTTTAAGTATATTTACTAATTTACTAACAAGTAAAGAAGAGAGCAAAACTAGATAAGAGTAAGCTTTTTTTTTTCCCCCTCCACAATAAGTCAATAACAAAAGAGGATGACCAACTGAACACAAGCAGCAATTATCTAATACATTACTCCCAGATGGAGAAAAAGGATGTTATGGCACATCCTTGGAATGCTGTAGTTTAAAGAAGAAAAAAAAAAACCAAGGACACATCCTGTTACCACCAGAAGGAAATGAAGTAGTCGTCAGGAGCAGATGCCATGTTAATTACTGTACTCATCTGATTATATCTAAAGGATGCAATGATATTTTAACCACCCAAGGCTAATCACTCCAGACTGCTTAAGTGGACTGGCAGTGAAGAAGCATGGAAGCACTTTATTCCAAAGAGGAATAATGTCCTGCCCTGCATCAGAAGAAAGGCCACTATGGTTATCAGGCAGACAGTTGTCCCATAAGATGTGTTTTTGCATTAATTCAACAATAATTCCTTTGGGTTAATGGTAATTCCATCTTTATCATATACTGATGTGCTGCACAAGCCAAAGGGCTGAGAATTAGACAGCTCTGAAACTTGTCTTGCCACACAACATTTTACTGTCTGCTTATCAGGCTGGTGGCATCTTACATAAGAATGGGCAAAGCCTTCCCCGTGCTTATAAAAGCAGATAGCTAACAGACTGGACTTCCAGGGAAGGTTTCATGTTGTGAGCAGAAGAACCTAGAGGGAAGTTGTCAGTGACAGACTGGAAAATTGGTGGTTTTGAAATATTTTCCTTTAGTAAGAAGGGAATA
This sequence comes from Tetrao urogallus, assembly GCF_951394365.1. Lineage (NCBI taxonomy): Eukaryota > Metazoa > Chordata > Aves > Galliformes > Phasianidae > Tetrao > Tetrao urogallus. The sequence goes on from NC_136820.1 coordinate 31,915,078, forward strand.
AATTTCAATCCTACTGCAAAACTCTGATCTTTAGGCAGTAACATTACTATCTTCTTATTTATAAAATAGATTTGTTTCTTTGGAGATTATGTTCTATCATATTAAATAAGAAGGTAATTCATCATTAAAGATGGAGGGGCTAAATGTATGCTTGTTCAGTTAATAACCTGGTGAGCGTAAAGGAAGGAATGACATTTCTGTATCATTTTCTGCAATATCTCACTGACTTCAGCTTGATGACTCCACTAGAAAGACTAATGTTAGGTTATTAAGCCAAGCCACAGAATGCAATGTAATTTAAAGAGCATCCAATCTAATTACAGCTAGTCCAACATCACAAAGAAATAGTCTTCTATTCAACATGCCTTGTATCTTATCATTGCCACTTATGCAAAGTCTTTGTCACAAGCAATTCATCATCTATTCTTGAAATTTCACTATAAGGTTCTTTACAAAATCCTAGGCCTCCTGTGAGCATTACCAGCCATGTGCCAACATCCTCTGACAGGCCATGATACATAGCCCACTGCTCAGTTGTTGAGAAAATGCTATAAGCAACCATTACCAAAGTCTGCAGTTTAGCCTCTCTCCTTGATTTCTGGCACCTAAGAACAAGGGCAGAAAATTGTCACCAAGTTGGAAGGACACGGCTTGCTCCTTCCTACCTGGTGCAGGCATAAATCCACGCATGTGCTGCGGCAGTGGCAATGCAGGCCTGGCCCAGGCTCGACCAAGGCTCCCTGCCAAAAAGAAATGCTGCCCACCATGAGTAATGCCGGCCAGCAGCTGCTGAAGGCAGGCTGGCTCACAAGAAGCATCCCGTGATTAAAGGAGTACGGGAAATAGGTAACGCAACACATGGCTGATTTCTCAATGCACTGCTCTGACTGCATTTCACTCTGGGATACCAGACATCTTTTGGAAGTCCATCTCGTTCTTCACCTCTTATTTGAAGCAGCTATTTGCTCTATATGATGATAACATCTTTGGTAACTGCCAGCCACTAGGAATATCTGTGTGTCAGAACTTTCGGTTTTGTCATTTTTCTACACATTTAATTTCTGACTCATATGTGGACTAAGCCAGGGAGCAAAGAGCATATGATTGTCTCCTATGTGCATCAGAGTGAATTAATCACGAGGCAAAACACTCTTCTCTTATAGTGCATGTGGGTATGGGTCAGAAACATAAGCCACAACTAAATGCAAACCCTTTTCCAGGGTGGAGATTGGGACCAACCCACACTGTCTGGGCCAGGAGAACCAGGAATGCATCTTTCCCTACCAAGCACCATAATTTTTGCCTTCAGAACTTAGAAAGGTTTCAAAAAATTGGAGTTCTAGTTGATACACTAATGATGTCATAAAAATAAGTCCACATGCATTAAACCTTTTTTTCCCCACTGACTTGAAAGCAGGTTTGCTCTTTGTTTTCTTTTGCAACTGCCATTCCTTGATTGTACTCTGTTCAGGCAGGTCAGTTCTCTGCAATAACACCACTGCAGCATTTCATCTTGTCTTCTTGTATCACTCATTTCTTTCCCTTAATTCCTTTGCCACCACATCCAACACAACAGCTTGCCCTTGTCCTTCCAGTCACTAACCTCCTCGCAAATATTAGCAGATGTTGTCACTGCTGCCGGCCATGGTTCACCAGGTTGTTACTGTTGGGGCTAAGAAGCAGGTATAGGGTGTTGCTACCTACTGTGAAGGGTTGGGGTGGAAAGGGAGGTGGGAAAAGAGATACCTGAAAAGCCCTCAAGGAAAGAGAGCACCTGATCAGCACTCAGTTCTGTGAGTGGAGCAATATGAAAACTGCCTGAGCAGAAGCTTACAATTTCCTCCAAGAAAAGGGTGAAAGGCTCTGGTTCAGACACCACCCACTTGGACCGCAGGGAACAGATTATACCTCTGTTTCCCCAGTGTTCCAGTCAGAGAATCAGATCTTTTCCCTCTTAGGCCTCTTTGCAATAAACAAATTTCAAAACTAGCATGTGGCAGAAAAGTAATTTTATCTCAGCCAAACAGCTATGAGTTTACTGGGATTTTTTATTAACTTTTTTTTTTTTTCTAATTTGCAGCAGAGTCAGATCCCGTATGGATTTCAGACAGAGAGGTCCTAAATATCTGCAGACTGCTGAGAAAGTCAGCTGCACATTTATTCCAGATGATTTCCCCCTTTCCCCTATACCACAGAGTACTCCACAGCCTTTTGCAACACAGGGTGAGAGCAAATACTATTCAGTCCCCTGGCTGGTTCAACCTTGTTCTCCTTTTTTTTTTTTAAACACTATGGCACATATTTGTCCAGCACGCAAGAACCAAATGAGAACATTTTTCCAAGTAGTATTTCTTAATGGCATTTGGAGAAGGACTCCCGCAAATAATGTGATATGAATTGCAAATTAAAGCCTTCTTAACACTCTTCCACGACTGCTTTTCCCTTGAGTTTTCCTCTTTATACCTCTTTGTCTGTATTTTCTTTGATTGGAAACGATGAAGAATTGTTAGAACAAAGAAGTACAAGTACTTTTCTGCTCTCCGTCTACTCCCTCCGATATGTTTTATTTCTGTTCTTTTAAGTGCTTTGGATCAGGTCCTTGCCTCTGGCACTATTCCTCCAGTCTTGACTTACATCTAGAATAGTGTCTTCTGGCAAGTCCGTTGCTCTTCACTGGCTGGCTACTGTGTACAGGGCTCCTGCCTTTCACGGTTCAAGGGCTTAGGCATCTGGAGACTAGCACTGCCCTCTCCATTTGGCTCCACTTTTTCATTTTCGCTCGCAAAATTGAGCCATAGTTTAACTTCTGCTAGCTCTCAGTATAAATACAGTGCTCCCTTGTTTATTTTCTTTGTATGTCTATTATTTCTTTCAATTCCTGGCCAAAACCAGAATAAATCTGGAAGAACACCACTTTTTTTTGCCAGTTAGTTACTGATTTCTGAGCTGTGAAAGCTGGCATACAGAGGTATGGGGAGTGAAGGAAGAAGTCTAGAGGGAGTACATTAGCCCAACACCAGGGCTGTTGTTTGGCCTGCTGCAACAGTCCAGGGTACTAAGTAACTCCATAAATGTGGGCACTGTTCCTTTTCCTGTCCTTGGCTGTAAGTAGCCTCCTCTAACACATCTCTACATTTCAATTCCTCTTGTGCAAAACCTAAGTAGAGCACAGGGATTGCGTGCTGGCATCCTGTACAAGGGTAGGATCTGAATAATTGATTATTTCAGCAAACACCAAAATTGTAAGCAGATTATAACCCTCCGTGATAATGGCTACTCCATTTCTCTTGTATGAAGTACAATACTTCAAGAAATATCTTTTTAGTTGTCTTAGAAATATTATAGGAACTGAAAATAAAAGTCACTTGGCTTCAGCTTGACTGGATTGTTTCATTTAGCTAAAACTTATTTTTTGTAAGTTCAATTCCTTTCAGGCCCTTTAAAGCAAGACAGTAACTATGAAAAGACAAATATATACAGGAGACAGAAAAACTCCCTTTTAAAAATTATAGAAATAAAACACTTTAAAACTTCTGAACATTGCCCACTACTTTTCAGATAAAACCAAGAAAAAAAACTGGGCCCATTGTCTTTTTGTCATCATTCTACTCATCTCAGAATTTCTTCCACTTGTTTACGTAAGTCATGCCATATTACTTCAGCCATGTAAAATGGTGCACCTCATCTAAGGTGATACTATTTAGACCCTCTGTAGCAAATCTAGGCACTTGCACAGTGAAGCATCCTCCGTGTTGCAGGCATCTGTCTCAAGGTAGGATGAATTAATCTCTGTCAGTGCTTACCTGCCTCCTCAGAGGAAACAGGGAGAAAACATTTGGACTACACAATTGGGCTTTAATGCCTAAATTTCAGTAGGATAAATTTACTCCAATTTTATGCATCTTTCTTGGTGGTGGTGGTTTGGTTTTTTTTGTTGGTTTTTTTTTTTTTTTTTTTTTTTTTCTTCTTCTTGTTTCTAGAATCTGAGCACATACCTTCAAGTAGTCACGGTCACAGCTAGGTCTATCTTCTACATCAAAGGCTGTGAAGCTATAGCTGAGTGTATTCCCCTTTGTGGCTTGAATAGTCCAGCTGCAGTGCTCCGTCAATGGGTAATTATTTGGAAAATTTAAACTTTCCAGTACACCATAGCTTCGGTTAACAGTGAGCACTTCGTGGCAAACTAAAAAAAAAAAAAAAAAAAAAAAAAAAAAGTTATAAATTATATTTGCAGCATCTGAAAACAAACAAGTACTTGAAATTACTGATACCACTACAATGTAAGAAGTATTTTTATTCAGAGATTAGAGAGAAGATAACAGACAAAAAGGGAGTTATTACCTATTGAAGGACGTACTACATCTGATCTGAGAGAAGAAAAAGAAAAGACTTTCCAAACTTGAAGTTTTCATCTCTGCTATGGTTTTTCTTCCTGATGTTTGCAGACACATCCACCAATTTTTGTACTATAGTAAAGATTTCTGGGGGGCCTGTTTTCTTAAGTTCCAAATGCATGGTTCCAATGCATGGTTTCTTGCATTATTATTATTTTAACTAATGATCTAAACTTGCCTCATCATTTTGAAACAGTTTTGAGGAACGGTGCTCAACGAAGTTTGCCTGATGACTTAAAATGGTTTATTTTAGCAAACTAGAAGAAAAAACAAGAATCCAATTGCTAAATCAGCAAATTGAAACCATAGTGCTTATATTGGATTTGCTAGCCCCAGGAATATGAAGTGGGTATGAAAGTCTTTCAAAAGAAGTTGTGATTTTAATTTCAAGTCATGCAATAACAGCCGAGCAGAAAAACTGGGCACACACACCTGGAATAATGAGCTTTCCTTGCAAGGCAGAAAAAAGAAAAAATGAACTATGCTAGACAAAAAGTGGAATGACAGCTATGGCACTGGGTCAGTGAGCTTTGTTTTCCTGAACCCAACTTCCACTAAAGACAGAAAACATCGACATGAGCGATCTGTCATCTTAAGACAGTATACAGCGTGTGCTGGGAGCAGACCAGAGTGATGCGCAGAGAAGATGTGGGCAGGAGGCAGGATAGGCTGCTTGCCTTGCACAGCAAATCTGCAGTGTTTGAACAACAGAAATAGCTGAGATTCACTTGCAAGAATCTTCTATTGTCTGTCAAAACGAATAATACACCTACCTTCTGCACATTTTTTTGATTCTTTCCAAGTGATTTACAAAGCAGTAAGGTCTGTGTTTTTAAGAGTTCAAAACCTCCAGAAAGCAGCCAAGGGTCAGGACCCTGTAGAAAGGGACTTTTCTGCAAGCTACACTGAGGCATATAACTATTTGAAAGGACAGGATGAAAAGCATGAAATGGATTTTGAAGAATGTAAGATAAGCAAAAGCTGTTACCCCCTGCCATTGTGATTTTATGAGAAATACAAAAGCACCTTTGTGCCAGATATATGTTAACTTTGATACTGAGTTTTCCTTTACAATGTTTTCCAATTCATCACTGCCTTTCTTTCATGTACACATAAATGCATCTGGCATAGAAGCATTCTTATTTTACACTGTTACTTCCTACATAATTTTAGCTTTTGGGCAAGCTATTGAAAGCTTTTTTGGGTGCATGTGCATCATCAGGAATTAAATAAGAATGCGAAGTGTGGATCACACATCTGATAGCTCAACTCCTGTATCTAAATGCTTTGTAAGTGCTCTGTTTAATTATTTATAGAGCAGAAAAAGAACCCTTGATTGTATTATGTATGATGTATTCATCATCTTGATTTTGAAGTCTGAAAATTACACGGTAGATTAATCTGTGTTATCTTTAAGGACTTAAGACGACAACACTCCTTCACCCTTCTAATTATGTGTTCCATGTGGTGAACAGCTATAGAGGTTTTTTTGTAATGCATTTACTACTGCCCAACAGAGGACAACAATGTCTAAAAACCTACAGCAATTTCTAACAGTTGAGCATGGCATATTTAGAGTACCCAAAGATGTCTGTAACTCATTTTGTATAAGGAGAAATTCCTTACCCTCCAAAGTATATCTAACTATGTAACCTATAACGTATAATGGGGAAAGTAAATATTGGGAAAATATCTAAAGCTATAACTAGAAATAGAATAACTTTAATTCCTCGTGTATCTCTCTATATTTTTTGTTTTGTTTTGCCAAATGTTATTCTTGCAACGCTTCTGGGGTAGAACTATTCTTACACTCATTCTTCTATGAAGAAAAACGTGACCCCTACCCCATAATATAAAACAAAAATGAAATTTTTGAAGTGTTCCCGATCACCTAATCATCCTAAACACCCTTAATGATCCCTGAGAACTAAAGATAACTCCCTTATCCTTTGCCATCCTAATTCACAGCAGCCCAAAGGGCAGAGAAGCCTACTCTATCTGCCTTTTCAGTTGAGAGATCATGAGGCTGAGCAGACAGGTGAACAAGAACACTCCAATCCACACTGTTGGGGACCTTCAACACCAGGTATTCTGAGTGACTCTGGAGCAGAAAGTGTTATTGATGCAAGTAATAGAAGAAAGCTGATGCGGAGACCCTGCTGCTATGAAATTATCTCTATGATGGGCAGTTTTTAGTTTTCTGGCTTTTGTGTCTGGATCAGGCTAAGGAATCTGGGTCAATAATAGGCTCTATTGCTTTGTTCTCTGCTAATGAATAAGTGAGATCGTGGGCTGGAAGATGGTGTCTCAGGGAAAAACTAAAACTATAGAAACATGTTCTTTTCGTCACCTTTTGCTTACTTACCTTGTTTGTAGTTAGCTAAAAAACCTCCACCATGCACACTGCTATCTGTCCTCAGTTTTATATACACACTGTCTCCACTTGAATTGATGAGCTGTGGTATCTGATTCCCACAAAATTTACCAAGTTGTTTCGCATTGCTGCTGTTGCCATCATATATCTTCATGGAAAGAATAAAAGGAAGATGAAAGGAGCATAAAATTTAAAATCAGGCAGAAAAGCATGTCAGTTCCCCCATAATACATAATTTTGATGATTCTGCTGTTTGTTACAGAATTTGAAAAACTAGAACTGCTTCAGCTTTGACAGCACAATGCTAAGTATTGAATTTTTATAAAGCTGATAGCATGACAAATCCCAGTAATTTCTCCTGCCAAGTGTCTGCTTGGGGAATAGCTTCTAGGTTCACAAGAGGTTAAATATTATTTTTCCTCAGAAAAAGCCTGACAGGCATTTCAAAAGCAAGCAAATCAGTGCAAAAAACAGGAAGCTAGTAATCAAGTACTGGTGAATTTAAAGGGACTTACTCATTGAGAGGGTAACAGTGTACTCTTATTATAATAAAAATAATCCAATAATGATAATTCAAATAACCTACTTAACAATTTGAATATGGAATTTGGGATTAGCAATAGAGTTACTGCAATTGTTATTGTCTTATGTAGTTTACTAGGAAAGATCACAAAGTACTTGGTCCAAAATACAGTTAATTTAACAGATATAGACATATTCACATTTAAGTGGCCTATCTAGACACAAATGCTTTTCTTCCCTTTGCACACCACTGCCTATTCTGGATCTGTTCACACAAAAACATTTGAAAAATAAGACCATGTGTTTTCTCTTGCCCTTGCATTCATCATATTTAGCTGCCTCCTGTAGAGCAAAGGTTCATGTTATGCATACCGCAAGGTAATCATAGTTGCACTTTGGGTGATACTCTAGATGAAATTGTTCAAACTGGATTTCAAACGGGGTTCCTTGGCTTCCTCTGAGCAACCAGTAGCACTCTGAACTGTGATAATATGGCATAGGGTAGTTGGGAGACATGAAGATACCAGAACTTGCTGTCAAAGTCCCACCACAACCTGAAAGTGGCAAAGAAACCAAACCAACATTTAACATTGAGAACACCAGAGATTTAGACATGACGTGAGATTCACACTACTGACTTTTTTCATGTGCCCTAAACATCTTAAGTGATAAACCAAAAATCTGCATTAAGTCAACACTGTTGAAAGTGGAAAAGAGCCCAAAGCACCTAGAAATATTAATTATCTAATGTGAAGACTGCTCTTGTTTTAAGTTACTTTTCAAACAGAAACCTCTCTGTTGCATTTTTACTTAAACACAAATGAAAGCTGATGCTACATTAGGAGAGAATATTAGCAGGGAATACTACTAGGGAATAGTAAGTATATCCTTCCCTTCGAGGAACAACAAAGTGATCTTCTTGTTCTGAAGAACCTGAATATGTGTTGTTATGTAATTAGCAGAGACATACAAGGATGAGAGGTAGAAAAGACGTGCAAAAAAAAAAAAAAAAAAAAAAAATGATGAGAAATTAAGATAAAAAATGAGACAAGTAAAAGGGCTTTATACGTGATATACTCATTGTACCTGCTGATGTACCGTCCCATTCTGCTGAAAACCCCTCTCTTGTGCCAAATATATCACTTACAAACTTGATCCATAGCTTGTTACCATGAGATATTATATCTGGAGGCAGCTCTGTACCACAGTATTTTCCAAGATAAGGAGATGTTTCATAGCCTCCATCTCTAGAATGATAGAGAAGAAAAGCTATGTGTCAACCAGAGAAAACATGAGAAATACCAACAATGCAGAAAATTTCGGAATTCTTTCAGGTTTAGGAAAGACTAATCCTGATTCTTCATCTTCCATGGAAAAAACAGCTACCAAATACTGTCACCTGTGTTAAGAGGTCCTACCACAAGCACCTCCTTGTTGGGTATGTCCAGCATGTCCATCCAGCACTGACACTGACAGACTTAAATATTTCAGTTGTATTCAATGCTGCTGTATTCATTATTGCTTCAACTAAAGGTAAACTTCTAATCTGATGGAAAAACTGTATTCTCATTTCTCACTCCCCAGCCCAGTACAAAAACGTGTGAGATTGCTTACTTTAAAAAAGGATATTTATTTCTCACTGCACAAATGGGAATCCATCTCTCATGCCTCCTATGATGCATATTTTGAAAGATCCAGTCATAGTTGTTTCTACAAGATGATTAATTCCATCTAGCCTTTCAATTAAGTACTGTTTGCAGCAATATCTTACTATAATTGGGATGCAAATCCTACATTCTGTTGTCTGGCACATATCTCGTAGAAATAAAAAAAGATGGTAGCAGTCTGCTTACCAATTGTGTTTTAATCTTAGCATCAAGATAATATTAATCACATTAAGCAATAATGTTACAAATACCCTTGTAGGTCATTAGAATAATAAGTATATTTATACTTACATACTGGTGTTATCTTGATATATTTTTTTAACTAGACAGTAATGCTTTCAAGGTTTATCTTGGCTTTTAGGATAAGTTTCTACTTAGATCTTGCCACTCTCAAAGGCCTGATTTCTTGTCAGCCTCCCAGATTAAACAGCTTGCTGCCTTCTCAGGTTGCTAGCAGTTAAGAACTGTGCCAGAATCTCCTCTGGCTTGCGTCTATGCCCTTGTAGCTATGGTCAAATGAACATTTTTTCAGTTAACTGAATGCAGTTTGTTAGAGGACACCTCAGGACAAGAAACCAGAGTGACACTCAACTAAGACTGATCTAGCTACCTCATATAAGGGTATCAGGTTTGATGAAGCGTCTTGTGGAAATCCAGTTATGACAGCAGCAATGTTCTGAGCTACACTTGGAGATGTTCTAGGCATATGTGAAAGCCTAATAAATGCTACTGAGCTCTTCACAGTCTCATCAGAGTTAGTTCTCTGCAATACATGAATACCTTTTTCAGTTTTTCTCCTCAAAAACAGAGAAAACAACTATCATAAATCAGGTCAACCCAAAATTAAGGTTGTAACTGTTTAAGTTAGATTAAGTTTAGTCTCTTACTGATGGCTTTAAGATGAAAGAACGAAACACTTGGAATGTAGAGAAAAATTCTTTCAGTTTTTCAGAACTTTCTCTACCTTGTGTGTACATCTGGAAACAACCAACTAATTCAGCAGGAATTCAAAATCTTAATCCAACTGATTCTGCAATTTCAGATAGCAGATCTTTTTTTTTTGCTCCAAAAAATAGAAGAACTCAAAAGAGGAAAAATCCATACAGAATATTTGGTGTAATGTGCAGAATTAGTTTAATGCTCATTGAGATCATGAACACTCGTGGCACACCCCATGCGAACAACCAGAGAGGCTTAGGACAGAGAAATAGGTACACTGGCACTTCAAAGTGCAGATCCCATACAGCAGCTTACCACTTGGTGCAGCTGTGTTGTAAGCATGCACTTGGCCTTCCTGCAATTATTACTTTATCCTGCTCAGTCTTCTAAAATTTTAAAGAAATCACCATGCTTGCATCCTAAGTTTACTGGTGATACCAGTAGAGCCAAGTATCACGGATTTTGCACATGTTCTTATTGCTACATCACAGAAAGATGCTTGTTAAAGACTATAAATATAAAACAGAAAATCTTACAAAACAGGCAGTGAAACTCTCTATTTCTGCTCTGAGGGACTCAACACACACACAGCATACAGATGTACAGTCCACACACTCTACTTGCCCTGAGAAACAGAATTTGCTAGGTAGGAAAATGGTCAGTAACACAGAGGAAAATAGCATTTAAAATTCTCTGATAAGTCTTTTTTTTCCACTTTGACAGCACAGGCATGTAGTTAGAGCTATAGTTTCCAAACATGCTTAAGTGGAATTGGATAATTTTTGTGGCTATCAGTAATAAGAACAACAGAAATAATTTGGCTTGCCTGATTTCTATATAATCCTCTGTACAGCGTAAATTCCCTTCCAGAGTGAAGTTGGTGAAGCGCAGCACAATCTGTCTGTTTATTCCCACTGTGATGGTGTAGATGCACTCTGTCTGGACAGGGTAGTTATCTGGATAGTTCGGAGATGTTAGCACACCAGTTTCAGTATCGTAGTTGTGTGAGCACACTTCAAAAAGAACGGAAACAAGTATGAACGAGCTTGTTTTCTGTGCTAAATTAACAGGAAATTTCTATTTCTAACAGATAGGTATAGAAGCCAACATCCTTTCCATTGTAATTTATCTTGCATACATCACACTGTTGAATGTAATCAAAATTTCAATTCAATTTCAAACAGAACTCAGATTTTTCATGGACTTTCTTATATTTGATTTTTTACCAGAACTCTGGGCCTGTTACAGTTAGGCAATGTCAGAGTCATTCCAGCTGAGTAAGCTAGATTTGACCTAAAACCCAGGTAAGCAGAAAAGGAAAGTGAAAGCAGTCTCTAGCTACATTCTACAGAATGGTTTATGAGACTGATTTTGGAGAGAAAAACTGCATGCATTAGAGAATCTTCATGTTGATACTTCACCTAGATAAACAGGAATAAGCCAAGAAATAAAATGAAAACAGATAAGAGAGAAGTTAGGGAGATGGTGGGGAATCAGACAAGCAGGCAAGAGGAATTAGAAGAGCTTAACTTAATTAGCCTAGCAAGTAAAGGATAGGAGAACAGAGAAAAACATCAAGAGGCATGAAGTGCAAGCAAAACATAGAATCATACATAACACTCTCTGAATGACATCACAAGCTCCAAAGTTAATAACTGTTTGTGAATACAGATACACAGAAATTAGGAGGCAGTACACTACCAACCTAACACAGAACTGGGGGAAGTTCACTATTTCTTTCTATTAGGATATTTTTTGATTAATTTAATTAAGAACAGAATCACACTATAGTTTGGGGGGAGGGGGGGAGGAGAAGGGTTTAAGTTATAGATTGAATTTGAAAACTCTGCAGTCTCATTCTGTTCCTCTGCTCCAGACCCCACAGGTTGCAAATATAAGACATACTTTCAAATGGTCAGGTTCAGATGGAATATGAAGTACAACAAAAAGTGAGCAGAATATTATGATTCACTTTATACCAATTTGAATCACAGATCTCTGAAACCTGTCTTCTAACATAGTACAGCAGTGTAGCAATACTTTTAAATAATACTTCAGTATGCATAGCAGTTGAAGGGGAAGGGCTGAAGTAGAAGCTAAAGCCTTCCATATCTAAGGTTGGTCATTTCCACAACCTTTCTCTATCCTTCCTAACTAGTAAAACACTTTTGCTTTTTCTGATATTGAAAATAAAGAGTAGAAGGGATGAAAAAAATAAGGGGGGGGGGGGAATTCTTTGTCACCTGGAATGCTTCTGTTGGAAATGCTTTCTCTAGGATAAACACCCTCAAAACAAGATACTCAACACGCTCCTAATTTACCATGAGATGAACAAAGTAACAGGATGTTGAAATAGACCAATAATTTTCTGCCATTGAGCTGTACTTTGGCGATTAACAAGTGAAAAATTTTTTGCACGCTACTTCACCTGAAATCAGTATTTAACTTTTTATCTAGAGTTTTAGACATTTGTGTTATAATATAATATGCTTTAGTAAATTAAGTGCAACAATCATGTAAGTCTTGGCCCCTTTAAAAGACTGTGCTTATAATACACATGCTGCGCTAACACCCCTGGTGCTTTGTGACATGCATCATCAACCCCCTGATCCTTAAAGTCACAAGACTTCGTGATAATCCTGCCTGCAGGGTTAGAAAGCTGGCTTAGAAATGTGACCCAAGTTTTTCCTAAAGGCCTGTTAGACAGAAGGCAATTAAAAATTTAATTGAAAAGGTGTGTTATTTATTAGGTTACTTCTAATTAATTATTACCTTATCATTTTTGAAGGGTGGATGCCTGACTTATGAAAACATAATGCACAGAGGGGTTGTAATATCTCTATTCCTTACTCACTCGAGGGCTGATGCCATGAATACCATCTTTCAGCCTGAAGAATATTAAAATTGATGTACTAGACAAAGGTCCTTTGGGTAAAATTAGCATCAAGGAAGCCAGATCATTTTTATCAGCCCTTTTAAGAACAATCTCCACAGAATTGGGAAGAATGTCAAGGTTCCCTCCCTCACCAAAGTTAGCTTTCTTGCAGTAACCCATTCAAAAGATGATATCCAAAGTGTGCTACTTTAAACTGCATGTTGTATTCAGTTTTCACAAATACAGTATGAATAATGAAGATTATTTATAAGTTTAAGATCATTTTTAGTAATCTTCATTATGATCTAAGGGGGACAAATAGAGATGGTAAAGAGCAACTGTCTTCAAGATGTCAGACTTCTGGCTACAGTCTAAATGCAAACTAGGATTAGGAAACACAAATGAACTCCCATTTTGTGTCAACCAACTCTTTTCTGATAAATGGATCCATGTATTGTATTACACTTTCAGCAGGAGAGATGGAACTGCTTTTTTTGCAATCACTTCACTAACACAGCATTTGGGGTTTCACTAGCACAGTCATATATAGACTTTGTCAGAGAAAACTGTTAGCAAGATTAGCAGGAAAAACGAACTTTGAAATTTGTGCCAAAGTTTAGAACACATTCCAACTCCATATTGTGATTACTATAGGCCTGAAATAAATACAAACTCAAATGTTCATCCCAGCTCATAAAAATTAGAAGGCAGCAGCGATTGTCCTGGGCAACTCTACTTCTTGCTTTGCCAGCATATGAAGTTTTGAAAGCTATTCAATCTGCTTTCTGATTTTTGTCCTGAATGTGTTCTTCTGGAAAAAAAAAAAAAAGAAAAAAAAAAAAAGAAAAAAAAAAAGAGAAAAAAAAAAAGAGAAAAAAAAAAGAGAAAAAAAAAAGAGAAAAAAGCCACAAATGGCAGCAACTCACTGTAACAGCCATCAGTGGAAAAAAAAATGCCACCTTTTGTACCACTCACTCATGCAGTCACGTGTGGTTCTGAAAATTATATCCATGTCCTTCCCATGAAGAGACATTCATCAGTTGCCACAATTCTAATTATTAAAAATAAAACTGTAGTGGCATATATAAAATGGCAGTTTTCTTTTGATGCCACTCTGCCGAAGGAAAACTCATATCCATAACAATTAGACTTTTATGTAACATAATGCATGTTTAGGAAAAAAAAAAAAAAAAAAAAAAAAAAAAAGGGAGGAACTTTCACATGAAGTTCCTCACCATTGGCAATGGAAAAAGCACATCTGCACTTCAGGGTCTTCTGCTACTGCTGCTGGCAGATTCCAGAAGGCTTAGTTTTTACCAGGAACACACACAAAGGTCCTTTGTAATGTTTCATGCTCAAGCTTCTCAAAAACACTGGGTAATGCTGTTCAAAAAGAATATCCAGCTTTTTCCTGCTTATTTGGACATAAACACATATACCATATAGTTCTACACATATATACAGGCATGTATAGGCATACTAATAACCAGATCAAACATGACCAGTGACCTAACAAGTTGCCAAGTGTTGGGTGATTGAGTCTTTTCCTACAGACTTAGGGTGAGTAGATGACAAAGATGCACACATCCTTTCTCTATTTTAGCCCAGTCTTATTCAGCCATGCTGTGTATCCGTACACACATATATTTGTCAAACATTTCTTTCCTTTCTTGCCTTTGCTCATATACCTAAAGAGAAAATCCAAGCAACATCCTCCTAATAATTACTGGCTTTAGTCTGCATGATGCAAATTGAGAAGTCAACTTTTATACAGATAATAACACATCTCAGATTGAGTATTAGGGAGAATTTCTTCTTAGAAAGAGTTGTTGGGCACTGGAACAGCCTACCTGGGATGTGGCAGAGACACCATCCCTGGTGGCGCTTAAGGAAAAGGCAGACATAATACTGAGGGACATGGTTTAGTGGGCAATACGGGAGGTAAGTGGATGGTTGGACTAGATGATCTGAGATCTTTTCCAACCTTAATGATTCTATGATCTATACATCACTGTCAGGTACACACTTAAGTCCAAGTCCACCGGCTCAAAATACTTTCTTCATCTTTCTCAAACTCTGCCTTCTGCAGTCAGTCACTCTCAACTAACGCAACACACAATGAAGCTGTTTAAAGCCAAGTTATCTCTCTTGGAAAATCGTGTCATTTACAATTCAGGCTGATAATGAGAAGTCTTATCTTTCACCAAGGCCAGAGAAAGACCAGGGATTTAAAAAAAAAAAAAAAAAAAAAAAAAAAGTATCAGGAAAGCAATCTGCTAAAAGCTGTGTTAACTTCAACCCTTCTTACTGGAAAGGATGAAATGAAGCCTCCTTAATGAATGAATGAATAAACAAATGCTTACTAGTGAGAATTCATGGACAACAAAATATACCTGAATCTTTCAAGGCATGATCAACTCTTCCTGTAATGACTGAGCCTTTTCAACAACTTTTCAATAATTTCACATTTTGGTTGTTTTTTGGTGTTTTTTTTTTTTCCCCTGTGGCTTTTCAGCCAAGATATGCAAAAGAAAACCCAAAAAACTATTGCAAGATTTATATGTTGTGACACTCATCTATCTGGTATTTGAGTTATGGATTCTGTGGTTCCAGATGACTTCATCCTCAAAAGACATAGAGCCAAGAAATAAGCATCTAAGGTACAGACAGCGTAAGTAGGAGACATACACTTAAGACAACCAAGAATCATGCGAGTAAATTTATCTGAAGCATTCCTGCCTTTTGAGCTGTTCACAGCTACTAGCTAGCAGACTGCTAAAACAATTGCTTGTACTTTATGGATCATAGCCATGCCCATATCTCACTGCATTCAAGCTTCCTAACTAGGAAATATAGCTTTGCAGCTATTTCCTGCAACTCTTCAAATAATTAATAAATCACAGATAAACCACGCCAAACATTGTTTGGTAAGATACATAGAGAAAATATTTAGTTTTGTTTCACATAAATAATATTTTTCACTCATTCATATCCTCCTTTTTTACTTTTTTTTTTGTCTTATAATGTTGTCCATCTTTCCGATAGTTCATTCTCTGTGAAGTAACTTCAGGCAAAGGCCTATTGAAAATTCTAATGTGAACCAGAACAGCTTTGACCACTTCTGATATAGGTTGTAGTGTAGCTTGCTAAAAAAAATATAACTCAAAAATATGAAGAATTCCTGCTGCACAAGGTACATTATTTAAAGCATATTTTTCTTAACAGATAAATGAAAATAGACAGCAAATGTTAAAAAAAAGAAATCCATAGCTTTGGTAATTCTCTCAGATATTATTATTTCAGCAATTCACTACCCTAGTGTAACTGGATATATACATAAGATAAATAGCAAGCCTAAAAGTCTCACAGTAGGAAAACTTAACTCAATATAATTTTACAGGAGTGTTAAATTACTTCTCTCAGTGAAGTCCACAAACACATATTTGTTTTCTCCCAGGCCATTGCAGCTTCAACACTTTATTCTTAATAAGAAATGAATGCTAATGGTCCAGTATTTATGACAACTGAGTTATAATATTACCATGCTCGTGCTGAGGCCAAAGGAAAGAAATTTCTGTGAAGAGAAATTGTGGTTTCAACTTTTTAATAGGGTTATTAGTCTCAGTTTCAGTAGTTATTCACTATGTTACCATACATATGCAAATTACGGTGCTTAAAGTGAAAAAAAGAAACAACATTTCTTCCAGAGATCATAATTTTGGCCTTGAGCAAGAAGAAAGCGAGTTATCACTTTTGCAATATTTCTCATTAAAGATCCTATTAAGACCTGTTAGAGCACATCCAGAGGAGGCCTAGAGAAATGATCCAAGGGATGGAACACCTTCTCCTAAAAGAACAGGCTGAGAGGGCAGCCTGGAGAAGAGAAGATTCTGGGGAGATTTGAGAGTGGCCTTTCAGAATCTGAAGGAGAGCTATGGGAAAGAGGAGGACAGACTGTTCAGCAGGGTCTGTGGAGAGAACAAGGGGAAATGGCTTCAAGCCTAAAGAGAGGAGATGAAGCTTAGTTATAAGGAAAAAGTCTACAGTGAGGGTGATGAGACACTGGAACAGGTTGCCTAGAGATGCAGTTGGTGCCCTGTGCCTGAAGACTTTCAAGGTGAGGCTGGATCAGACTATGGGTCCCTGGTCTAGCTGCACATGTCCCTGTTCATTGCAGGAGAGTTAGACTAGATGACCTCTAAATGTCCCTACCAACTCAAAGGAATCTATGATTCTAAGCTGAAAAGTAGTAAACATACCTGTACTAATTAAGTGGAAAGAAAGAATATGGGAAAAGAAAATATTGGGAGAGATTCATCCATAAAAATCATTTATTTTACTTACGGTTTTCAATAATATTGAAGAGAAAACAGATTTCATTTTTAAAATATACTTTGAAACCATTCCACCGACAATACTGGTACAGATTGAACCTCGCATGATGCATATAACAGTGCTTTGGATGAGAATACCTTGTCATAGTGGCAAAGGGGGCAGAGTAGCAAAGGTAGAAAGAAAAACTTGGGTTCAGCACCAAGATAACCAATAAAATCAGAGAAATAAGATGCCAGGGACAGAAATACAGATTAATACTAACTAGAAAGTATTCTGATCTTGATAAACTGTGAGAAGAGCTGCTATTATCTATCAAATCCAATGACACAATATTTACTTGAGGTAAAGGAAAAAAGGAAAACTATCACATTAATGAACAGTACAATCTGTCTCTTGACCCATATCCTCTTCTACTACAGATGTAGGTTTAGCAGCAAGGAGAGCAACAGCAGACATGCCTTTTAAATGTATGAGAAGGTACTTGACAGCCTTTCAAAGCTGCTCCTTCAAATGCAGCTCTGTCACTGCTAGAACAACTGTTTGTCAGGGAGACTGCAAACACTAGAAGAGGCTTAGTGGGTTTGGCATATTTTGAAAACACAGATATGCCCACATTGGAAAACCTTCAAATCAGTTACAATTTGAGTAATTTTCCAGTTTTTTCTGTTTTACACTACTAAGTGAATGAGAAGTCATTCTCTTCAATAGTCGCTTTTCCCCACGTGTATCATTTCTTAAAAGATACTTAAATAATAGGTTTAAGGCATAAGAGGAGCCTTGAGTTTTTCTGGAGACTGACAATTTGAACTCAATCTCAAAGAGGAAAAAAGCTGCTTGCGCTTTCAGGTTAATTTGCTAATTTGTTATATTTTGATGTGACTTTTTTTTTTTTTTTTTTTTTTTTTTTTTTGCCTACAATCAACACTGTACCCGAATAGGAGCTAAACTAATTTGTATGGCACCTGAGATGTTCAGGTGGCTTTCCATTAAAGTGAGTTTTCCTACATCACCCAACTCAGCTTGGGGTGGACAGAACAAATTCAGGAAATAATTTTCCAAAATAATTCATACATTTCTACCTTGTCAGCTCTTAGTGATTTTGTAAAGAAAACAGCAGTATTGCTTACATAAATTGCTTTCCGTGTAGGTCATATTTCCAGAGAGGGAAATGCTTTTTGAATCAAGTAGCTATAAATAAGAAGGGGATAGAGGAGGCACCAAGCAGTCCTACATAAACACAGAAAATAAAGTTTCTGTTTCTTACAGTGGTTATTTACAGTGACAACTGAAAACATTTAATTTGCATAACGACATACTGACATTTTACCTTCTGATGCATGCAAGGAGATATAATTAGCTGAGAAGCCCTCAGAAGAAATGCTGCTGCTGGTCACAAAGTACAACATCATCACATTGCCACCACTAGTAAGAGATGGTGGAATTGATCTTCCACAGTACCTGCAGCAAAAAAAATGACCCAAATTGAGTGACGGTGCTTTATGAAGCATCTGTATTACTGGAAGATTTGGTTTTTGTGAGGTTTGAACAGCTGCATATGTATGATGTCACCTCTGAACTATAGAGATCTCAAACATAAACGCTGTATCATGAGGCTAAGTAACACTCTTCACGTACAAGAATACAGATCTAACATTTGTGGCAAAGTCAGAGGAGAAATTGCTTATCAAGTTGCTCAGTTCTTACTGAAATTAGTCCATGCTGTACCTACAGCATAGCCTGAGTGGCTGACAAAAGACCAGGGTGGCAAAATGCTCTCCACTATAATATGATGGTCATTTGCTCTTTATTTTCCAAAATATTGCCATATCTAGCAACTATTTTATAGACTGTAAATGCAATTGAGTTCTGTGCTCAAGTAGATGAAATGTTCTTGAATTCTAGGCTAGCAAGAAAACCCTGTATATAACAGGGCTGCTTAAGAGGGAGAGAGAAGAAAACATTTGTTAGATTTTTCCAACCTAATAAAACAGCACAGATCAGGAGGAAGTGAAAATAAAACTCTATAAGACAATGACTTCAGTTTAATTCTTGCTGAGATCCGATACACATCCTTTTAAGTAATCTCTTTTAAATGATCTTTCTTTCATCTCTGCAGGTGTTCCAAATCATGTGTTTTCCTTAGAACAGATATATTAGTGCTTTTGAATATGTTTCCCATATATCAAAATGTTAATGGAGCTGGACAGTGGCAGCTACTCTCCTAGCATATAGCATTTATTAAATGGGGTTCTTGTTCTCTGGTTGAGGAGAGGAAGTTGCCTTTGCTATGCTCGCAGAATTGCTGTTAATGTTTCAGTGGAGTGATTAAACTACATGCAAAATTTAAGGAAACAAATTGGAAAGATGTACAGAAACAGAACAGAGCACACTCTACAGTAATTAAGTTCTATAGGCTAATGAACATACCTCCCCAATTTTTGCATAGTGCTGTTGTCATATATTTCAAGATAATCCATTCTGCAGTCGCTATCAAATGGCAAGTTAAATGACATGAACGTCAGGCGGATAAGGTAGCCGGATTGAATGCTGATGGTCCAGGTACAATTAATACCATGTGGGTAGACATCTGGGTAACCAGGACTTGTAATTGTTCCTTCTAAGCCAGTGAGAGACTCCCCGCATACTGTAGAGATTTTAAACAAGTTAAATAATATATTGATTCAACTACAAGGCATTTACAACATTTGTTACTTCACTGATATTTCATGAACATTTTTGTCTCATGCATACTACGCTGTGATACACTTCGATTTTTTCTCCCATTGTACCTTTGTAATACTCAATGGGCCTCTGTTTTCAGTGTACAAGAAAATCTGTAAAATCCCAACACCCTATACACAAAACAAAAAAATTCTTACTTGTATCTAATGGCCAGTACTGAGCTCTGAAGCCAAGGTTGGTAAGAGAGGAAGCTCTGAATTTGATATAGAGATTGTTCCTTGTAGATTGCACTCTAGATGGTACAGCTGTGCCACAATATTTTCCCAAAAGAGGAGATTCTGTGTTATTGCCATCTCTGACCTGAAGAACAGTATATTCAAAATATTCCATAAAAAGTTCGATTGTTTTAAAGTTGTAAGAGCAAATAACTTCATAAGAACAGCATCATAAAAGGCATCCTCAATAAATCAAACAGTTCTGCTTTTGTGGAAATGAGTACAAGGAGGAACACACAGCTAAGAGTTTCTGAGAATTATGTGTATTATAAATGCAATATTCTTTACCTCAACATAGTCTGAGTCACAAGTTGTTGTATTTCGAATGCCAAAGTCGATAAAGTTAAGAATCACCACTTTGCTCACTGGCTGGGAGATGATCCACTCACAGGTCTTTGGCTGGGAGGACATCCTTGGGTAGTAAGGTGAATGGATAGTGCCTTCTCCAGACAGGGAGCCTCCACAAGCTGCCAAGAGACACCAAGAATCAGTAGTTGTGATGAATGGTTTTGACAAACCCATAATATAATATCTATCAAATATTTCTATATCACCATCATTAGAAGGAAACCACATCTAAAATCCTGTCTTCTCATAGCATCTACTGTGGTTCAACCAATTAGAATTAAAAACATACTTAAAAGAACATATTACTGCGTAGCATAAACGTATATTTACAGAAGTTCAATTTAACATTGACCATGAATATTTAAGAGAGTTGACTCATTTCATAGAATCATAAAATCTTTCGAGTTGGACAGAATCCTTAAAGGTCATCTGGTCCAACTCCTCTACAATGAACAAGGACACAGGGTGCCTCACTACACTTATTGTAAAAAATTTCTTCCTCGCATCCAGTCTAATCTTCCCTCTTAGTTTGAAGTCATTTCCTCTTGTCTATCACAACAGATCCTACACCAAAGTGCCTGTTCTCTTTTTCTCACAGCCCCCCTATAGGTACTGAAAGGCCTCTAACAAATCTCCCTGGCACATCTTCCCTCTTTCAGCCTGTCCTAGGAGACAGCCTAGGAGAGATGTTTCATCCTTCAGATGATTTTTCTGACCTCCTCTAGACAAACTCCAACAGGTCTGTATCTCTCCTGTACTCAGGATACCACATCTGGATACAGTACTCCAGGTGAAGGCTCAGCAGCATAGAGCAGAAGGGCAGGATCACCCTTCTGACCTGCTGGCCACACTAATTTTGATGCAGCCCAGGATGCACATTGCTGGCATCCACCAATACCCTCAAGTCCTTTTCAGCAGGGCTGTGTTCTACCATCCTTCTACCTCCCATCTTGCAATGATAGTAGGGGTTACCACAACCCCAGACTTACACTTGAATTTGTCAAACCTCAAGAGGCTCACCTGGGCCTCCATGCTCAAGGTAAAGCTTTATTACATATGCTTAGACAGATGTATTAGAGATTAAGAATTAAAAGACAGAAATAATGAAAGTATAAATATTTTGCCAGAATTATAGTTATGTTATCTTTAGTATGTTAGTGGCAAGCAATGTATTATTAATAGAAACAAGGGGGAATACATTTCCAAATATGGCAGAAGTGTCTACAACAAACCTACTGCAAACATTACCTTTGTATTTCTAAAAGCAGCATTGAATAAACAAACTATTCTCTTTTTTCCTTTCCTTTGAAGTTTATCTTAGAACCAGTACATGGATAATATAGCAGCAAAATCATTAAAAGCATTGAAATTACAAACAACTTCACTGTGCAAGTCAACAGTTCTTACCAACTTGGTAAACAGCCCTGAAGCTAGCCCTTTGCACAGAAGCATCAGACTTGAACTCAATCCAGAGACTGTTGCTTGTAGAAGTTATTGGAGATATAACTGTACTGTGACACAGTCTGGTAATCAGAGAAGACATCTCACTGTCACCATCTCGAACCTAATCATTAATAAGAAAAAAAGAAGTACATCAGATCATAAAAAAGAGACTTTCAAGGGGGACTTTGAAGACAGTGCTAGATCAGGCCCTGGGCAACCTGATTTAGCTGTGCTTGCCCCTGTTGCAGTAGAGTTGGACTATATGATGTTTAAAGGTCCCTTTTAATTCTAAGGATTCTATGATTCAATCCTAAAAGCTTTGGTATTTGATACCTAGGCTTGATTATAGGCACAGAAGACACACTCCTATCACAGATCACAAGAAAGAAACAAATCGTCTCAATGAATCACAGCTTTAACACAGTTTGGGCATGTGCTTCCATAAGTGACATCTTTCATATGAAAGAGACAGGTAAGTTACTCACTAGTGATAACTATGATTTATTTTTTTTTTTTTTTTCCAGCACTAAAAGCCTGCTGTGGAAAATTAAAGGGCAAGATTTGTAGTTTCCTTGCTCTGGCCATGAAGTTTATAGTGACCTTTTAATGGCGTTTCTCCAGAAATATCACGTCACATCACACATATTCATCAACACAGCCAGAAACATTCACTGCAACAAAAGGTGCAACTGTGAGTCTATAGGCAGTAAAATTTTCCATTTTTCTGGAGGGCTCAATGCATGAAAATGATAATAAAGCTATAAAAGCTTTCAGTTCATACCTTCTGCACTGCCCTTATTCAATTTGTAAATCAAAGGAGACTTGTGCACTACCTTATGAATCATGATTATCAAGGAGACTAGAACAGTAAGAGGTATTTGCATCTCCAATCTTCAGGCTCTGAACTCACAGGCTGTGAGTAAGTCTAGGATTAGGCCAAGCAGTACAGCCAAGGTGCTCTGAACGCCCTCTGAAGCACTCATTCCATTCCAACAGGAGAGTCAACAAACAGGTCCTAAAACAGGACCTAAAACTGCTATTTGCCTATCAGGGACCAAGCGAAGGACATATAGCTTTCAGATCCCCTCTCATCACCTCTTCTCTCCTTCTCAGCTGTGTCATTTCATGGGCTGAGAGAGAAGGAAGAAAGGTCTTGGAGTGCTGGGTAGACAGGTGAGCAGGCAGTGGTCGATTGCTTTGTTTAGCAACTTCCCTGTGGAGAAATAGTTCTCTGACTAATGCACTTTAAATTTCTGTGGGACCTAGACTCAAGGTGAGAGAGTTATATGGGATTTACGAGGAAGTAAATAAAATCTCAAACTAAGCTGGAGTATTCAGAAAACATTTATAAAGAAGTTTACAGAACTATAGTTTACATGAGTTTACTTTTTTCTTGACCTGATTCTGCTTACGCTTTTGGTTTATAAAATCCAAATAGAAGTTATAAAAATGACAGGTTCTCTAAACCATTAGAATAATGTTTCGTATTGCCAGTTAGAAGGATGAAGGAGAAGGAGCTGGCATAGCTAATACCTTACCTCTGCAGCACTATGTCACAGTCCTAAATAAGTTTTATTGTGTCTAGTTTCTTATTGCAGACCCCTTGTCCCAGGCCGCTCCTTCCTTAGTCAAAGACTAAACATCCCTCCCTCAGCCAGTGTCTGCAAGCAGCGTCTGGCTGCTGTGATTTCCTGTTATCACCAGGGATGTGAATAATATGCTACTTCTCAGTGACAAAATAATTGTCACAGAGTGATTTTGAAAATAACTTAAACATCCAAAACTAAAATCCATTTCCCCAGTTGAATTTCATCATAAAATCCAGTGAAATAGTATTTTAGAAAAGCATATCTGGAAAATAGGCTTTGAAAAAGCTTGAAACCACGATTCTTGCGCGTTTTGCTCTAGGCTGAGCTGAGTTGATGAGAAGGAAGGCTAAGAAGTGGCAAAGCAGACAAATACAGGAAAACTGAACTGCTTGTGACTGACCAGCAAACAAGGTAAATGCTTTGCTGAATTAATGCAAACTGATTGTTTCCAACAGAACTGGTTTTGTTTCTCTGGTTGTGGTGAATTTAGCTGCTGTTCCGCAAGCAATTAGAATGAGGAGTACCAGGCCAAACAAACAAAAGCTGTCTGTGTTCATTAAACACACTTCTCCTCTCATTACAAAAATTAATTACACTTCATTCCAGGCAAAGTCTCTGAGTTAGAGAAGGAGAAACAGGAGCAATGTTAGCACAATAACAAATCTTATACAAACAGATTAACTAAAGGGAGCTCACCAAGGCCTGTGCCTCACTTACTCGGAAAGAGGTTAAACACAAAACCTCACAACTGCACAGCCCCGCCATGCCACACTGCTGTGGTTGAAGCTGCCTGTAAGCTTGGCCCTGCTGGGCCTCGGACTGCTTCTCCCAGTGCCTCCCCACTGGCCACCAGCTTCCCTCTTCCATGCACCTGGCTTATCCACGATAGCTACATCATCCAGGGGCTGTAGCTGAATTTGTTTTATGTCTGTTTATCTCCATGCAGTGCAACCAGAGTTCTGTACAGATAGCAGCCATTTCATGTAGAATGAAGTCATTCACTCTTCCTTGAGATAAGATGAACTGGGCTGTGACACAGAAGACCTGTCATGCTGTCCTTGTGAAGATGGCACAGGCTAGCTGAACCCACCAGAGCTTGCTGGGGCCTGAAGGTTCTCCCACCTTGCCCAGGGCTGCATTTCAGCTCCCAGGACCATCAGCCCCTCCCCATCAGGGGCTTCAGCAGAACCAGGCTCCAGCTCCCATCCACAACACATGGTCTAGCCCAGTCTTGGCTTGTTACTATCCCCCAGAGAAAGGAATTCATTGCCTGAGGCTGATGCCAGTCACCCTGTTTCTGGCTGAGGTGGTGGGACAGCTCTGGCTGTGGTGCTCATCGCTGCTACCTCCAGTGGGAGTTCCCAGTGATCCCCACCAGTACCAGCCCTACACAACCAAACTTCATCTGTGGTTGATTAAAGACATGCAGATCTAGATTTAATGGGCTTAGGGGTAAGAAAGAAGTTGAATAAATAATATCTATCATACTTAAAAGGTGGCACTTAGTAGATTTAGATGAAACATGAAGATGTAGATCAACGAAGAAAGTACAGCATATATAAGTGCTTTTGAGATCACATACAATTTATCTGCAGTATATCCTGGATGACAAAAATTACTATATTATTATTATATTTTTCCATATAGAAGCATTCTGCATATACCATTTTTTCTATAACAACAATTCTGAACACAAATATAAGTATTAAAATATGTAGTGTGCTTTCTCTTTTCCACAAAATGAATTTTCAGCATAACACCACGACTTCAGAAAATGCTGCCTAGAGACTGTTGCATTATTTCTGTTTTTCTTGTTTGACATGCATTTACTTAAGGTCCAAACTCTATCTTCATCATGTACAGGAGATTAAGAATTAATGCTATGCTAGAAAGATTTCCTTGTTCTCTTATCTTTCAGTCCCTCTGAGTCTGGAAACCTAACACAATGATATACTTAAACCTTTGATGAACATCTGGTTCTGCAGTGGCCCTTGAGAAAGAAATCACGCTACCTCGGATTGTAAATACATTTAAACAACCTTTCACATGAACTGCTAAAGAAAAGTCACCTCAATATAACTCAATGAGCAACCAGCGTGGCTCTCCAGCTCCAAATGTGTGAAGTTGAGGTATATCTTTTCATCCTCTGGCTGTCTGATAATGTAGATACATTGCCGACTGCTAATAAATGGATTAGGCCAGAAAGGAGATGTAATAACCCCTTCACTATCAGCGTAGTTTCCTCCACAACTTAGATCTGCTGTATTAAGAAAACAAAACGTTAGTTGAAATATTCACAACTACAGTAATTCTTTTAGTTCAGGTTGCCCCTGAGCAACGGCTGCAAATCCAAGATACTATGTTATTATATTGCAGATGTTAATTACAGACATCTGTCTCCCGTTGGCTATGCCTTAGAAAGGTTACAGACTAAACTTTAATACTGATTTTTACTTACCAGCTGATGTTGTGTAGACAATGTGAAAGCCCTTGTCAGTAACCGCATCATCAGAGTGAAAGTGAACCCATGCATATGGTCCAGTTGTTTGGAGGGGGGGTGGAGATCCAGTGCTACAGTATTTACCAAGGAGAGTGTCTTCTGAAAGAAGGCCATCTCGAATCTAGACAGAATGATAAATCACTGTTTAGGATTATCAATGCATGTCAACTGTGGATGGTACAAATACTTTAAGTTGTACTGGGAGGGGCAGGAGGAAAGCCTATGGTGGAAGCTCCAGACACACAGGAAATAGAAATAGACTAACCAGCTTATCTGGTAGCGCTCCTAGGAGAGCATGGGGTTTGAAAGGGAAAAATGTATCAGATCTAGAGTTGAACTATTTTTCTGAAACCACGCTGTGCAATATTCAGTTATGACACTGTCATTTTTGTGAGAGAGCATTAGTGAAAACTATTACTTTGCATTTGAGTATAAGGCCTAAGATCACCCAAAGAGTAGTAGATTGTACAATAATATGAACCCATTAATTTTAGTTCCTTTTGTCTAATTCTTTTACTTAGGTTAATACTCAGTGGGTTAATATTCAACTAGGAAGTTGGAAACTGAACTTTGCAAGGAAGTGAAAGCTTCCCACCAGACAGTTGACCTGAATCCTATCCTCCCTAGTTGCAGGACTTCCACTGACTCCAGTGGAATGGAATTCCATCTTTTTGTTTTTACCAACAGTACCTGAGTGCAGTACTGGCTGTAGTAAGTACAAATGAATATTTTAACCCAAGAGTTAATATCAAACTGCATATTTCTCTACAAAGTTTTGAAATATCTTGTTTTGTAGTAACCTTGCCATAAAATAAAGTCATAATGCACAATTAAACCTTACCTCCAAGTAGTCATAACTGCAGTTCTCATGGTGTTCTAGGCTTAGTGTGCCAAAAGCAAAAGTGATGAGGAGGCCAGGATCGGTTGAAATGGTCCAGATACAGTTTCTATTTACAGGATAGTTACCAGGGTACCCTGGAGAGCTTATTGAGCCATAAGTACCTGTTAGCTCACCACCGCATTCTAACAGAAAAAAGACATACAACAATATAGTCTTTAACACTGCACAGCGGGTCAAAAGCTGAACTGCAGGTACCCAGAATAAATTCAGAAACAAAAAATAAACCCAAACAAATAGAACAACTAGTTGCATCTTCCTGTACATTTTATAATTATTTACACAGCTCAGTTATAAAATCCAAATCTCCCGTTATTTTTTCTGTGAAAGATTCTTTCACAATTATAATGGAAATACTGTGAGAAGAAAATCTTCTTAGATTAAAAAATTGTTTAAAAAATTGAATGTATTGTTTTAGATTGGTTTTATTAAATCAATCTGAATTTCTATCTGTTGTATATAGAGTCACTGTGTTTTACCCTAGCACACATCTGTTCTCATTTTTAAGAGAGCAGATTACAGGGAAGGATGTTTTATGTACGTACTGTAAAAGCACCTCCCCCTCCCCTATACCAGCAAGGTAATGGCAGGGGCAACTCATATCTTCTATCTAAGAGCTGGCGTGGTCAAAATGTATATCTCTTCCTCTTTGTTTTCATTTCTTAAAAAAACAAACAAACAAACAGTGTTTTCAATTTCTGTGTCCATATTTGTCAATTAGTAATTACCTATCTAATAATGTAAATTCAAAAAAAAAAAAAAAAAAAAAAAGAGCAAAAAAACAAACCAACATTAAAAAGAGCATTTCAGTAAGCATGCCTGGAAATAAACAGTTTTGCCTCTGAATTTTCCGTGCCTTTTTCTCCTCCCCGTCCCATGTTTCCTTCAGAACACAACCTAGTCCACATTTTTTTTTTTCTAGACAGCACACAGAAGACTGAAGTGAGCTTGATGCTGCACAAGATGATTTAGAGTTTCCCTCTGGGAATGCACTTCCTGGAAGAGCCATTTAATTAATGTTACTACAGCACTTAAATTTCTTATTTAGAAGTAAATCAGCCACTTTTCTCCAAAGCTGCAAACACGTTGCATTACCTGACATTTCATCCAACTTACCAGGATCGCGAGAATCCCAATGAACAGTAAAACCTCCAGTAGTAATGGCGTGATTTGAGTGAAACCAAAAATAAAGGGAATTGTGGGAACTGAAAAGCTCTACAGGAGGGTCAGAACCACAGTATTTTCCCAGCATGTGCGCTGACGCTGAAGCTCCATCGTGGATTTGAAGGAAGTCAGAGTTGCAGTCAGTACTTGCCTCCAGTTGGAAGAATGGGAAAGTAATATGCAGAATCTAACAGGAAGTAACAAAATAAGTAATCTCTATTTTCCCATCTGCAGAGATTGTGCTGTAATCCTACATAGAGCTGATATTATTGTTCACACAGCTTTGAGAATCTATGTGCTTTGGAGTCATTATAACATTTCCTGAAGAGTTCCAGGACAGAAGATACTACGGAATCTTAGGGTCAAAATAAAGGGGAGGAGATCAGAAAGGATTTGGATATGGAAATAGCACTGTTCCCATAAATATATGATCGATATCATTTCCTGTGTCTGCCACATACTATACTGAAAAAGGCTTGAAATCAGATCTAGAAAGTTTTATAATCCATTCTATGACTGAAAATACTGTCATGGGAGTTTTGTACTGGCACACTGTAAATACTCTCTATATAAACAGTAACGTACACAGATTAAGGTAAGTTCAGATCCCCTGCAGATGTGCTTTGATATAGCTCTGCTGAAGACAATAGTAGTCCCTGTGAGTCTAAAAGCTGAAGATATGCTGCATATAGTGTTCCATAAATCAATAGCAACCACTAGTTTATAAAACTATGTATTTCATTCCTATGCAGTGTCAAAAGTAGATTGAAAATTTTAATCCCCAGTAAGAAGTTCAGTGCTAGATGGTGAGCTAACATATCTTTTTATAGTGAATTATAACACAAATTAAATCCTTAGTTGCAGATTAAAATCAGAACATTTAAAAAATGATCCTTAAAATAATTAATTATTGCATATAACTACTGACCATATAAATTCAGCAATCCACATTTCTGTAGCTCAGAAATGAGAAATGGAAAAACAGAAAATTGTTCTGGAATCACTTAACTTATGAACTAACTGTGGAGCCAACCAGAGCAGAGCTTTTTGAATAATTACAGATGAAGCCCAGTCTAAAGCAGCAGAGGACAGGCACCTTCCGTAGGTGGTGGTGGATGATGCCAGTTCTCACAAACTTGCCAGAAATCTCCAATCATTTTATATTATAGAATCATAGAATGGCCTGGGTTGAATAGGACCACAATGACCATCTAATTTCAACCCCCTCTGCTACGTGCAGGGTCACCAACCACCAGACCAGGCTGCCCAGAGCCACATCCAGCCTGGCCTTGAATGCCTCTGGAGGTAGGGCATCCACAACTTCCTTGGGCAACCTGTTCCAGTGCATCACCCACCCTCTGTGTGATGTATCCTGCAGTTGAGTTTTTTTTTGTTTTGTTTTGTTTTTTAAGGTGATTATTGTGAGAAAGAATAAATTGTGATCCTCAGTTTTACTAGAAAAACTTCGAAAATGTAGCCCACATTAAGGAGCCTGAAGGTTTGTAAGAATACAGAACTTGTGACCATCTTTATGTCATGTGTTCACAAATACGTCACATGTACTCTGGTGAGCTGAGGCTCCTGTGGAGGGTTTCTTTAACTTGAACTCTATTTTACCTTGTCGAGAGCAGTTTGAATAACCCAGGCACAGCTGACCCCATTATCATAGCGCTGGCTGCTTGGGTTGTTAGGGTAACTGAAAGTCCCCCTGGAGCCTGAAAGATATTCTCCGCAAGCTGCAGAAACAAAAAAATTAAATTGATTAATTCATGCTATCACAGTACAGACTCAAACAAAACTAAACTTCCTACATATGTTTGGCTTCCTAAACATCTAGAACAAAGATAAAAGACTCTTCAGAATTTCCTTTAAAGTGAAATGGCATTAAAAAAAGAAAAAGAGAGAGAGAAATTACTTCCTGAATGAAAAGTAGTTCCTGGAAAATGGATAAAAATTTTTCAGCTGGAACACATGAACCAAAAGATGCTGGTTCTGCCTCAAGGAACCATCAATAAATTCTTGTTTCCAGAAAGCTAAAGCTAACTCCAGATTGAAATCCTCCATTTTCCCGTCTACATAAATAACATTTTGAAGCTAACATGATATAACGTTTTATTTCTCAGTGGTGGTGCATCATAGAAGGTATCCTTCAGATGCTTCTTTGTCCTGTATATAACCTTGGCGCAGATATCTGCTGCTGATTACACTTCTCATGATAGACCATGGTCTCTTCTCTTACTGAGCCATTCGATGAGTGGCAGCTGTGAATGGAAAATCCACAACAGCTATGGAAAAACATATCCATAAAGCACCCAAATACAGTGTACATGGAGCTGCCGTATGCAAGAAGCAAATGAAGTTTAACATTCAGCTGACAATAAAGCGATATTCAGTTCTAAGTGCACTGATATATTTTGTATGAAGAAATGGTAAAAAAAAAAAAAAAAAATTCTGTTTGAAGTTCCCTTTTAACAACATCTCACAATTTCTCAGATTCAAGATTATCATAATAGAATGTATCACTTTTGCATTGATTAAGAACTAAAAGAAATATTGATACATTGCAATTTGTCACTGGATATTAAGTGATCTTTTACACATTTACATTATGAATTGTTAAAAAATATTCCATATGTATATCCTTAATAACAACAAAAAAAATCCTGTTTAGAAACATAAGGAAAATAGAAAGAGCTTGAAATAACTCTAAAATAGCCTAGATTTCACAGCAGCTGAGTGAAAAGTTCACATTCCACATTCTGTGAAAAGTTAATCTGCTTTCTTCACATCGACTTGCAATAAATATGAGCCATCTGACAGATGGATGCCACAGGGACACTCACTGGAATGCTGTCCTGTCTTAGCTCAATTAAAGTTACTGGCAAAAAAGCCCAAAGCAGAACAACAGATACCGAGAAGAAATTGCACAGGCAGGAACTTGCAGTCGTTCTGTAAAACTCCAAGTAGGCCTGCTACTCCATTACACTCCAATGGATTAACATAAAACAGCTGTAAAGAAAAATTAACTCCAGGAGACTTTGGATTAGAACTTATAGCCCACCAAGACAAGGGTTGGTTGTTTGTTTTTTTTCCCCCCTCTCATATCTTTATTCTTAAAAACAAAGTGATCACACAGAGCAAGCATTTACAAGCTGAAGTCTGGCACCCATTTCAGCCGAGGAGGAAGTTGCTGACATACCATGCTGGGCAGTCTGGCACTGTGGTCCTGTCCAGGCACTGGTACACTCACAGGTGTAACCATTGAGCCCATCCGTGCAGCTTCCACCATTCTGGCATGGGTTGCTAATGCATTCGTCAATGTTCTCCGTACAGTTAGAGCCTGTCCAGCCTGCACTGCACAGGCAGAAATATCCAGAGGTCACTGCCTACAGATATGAACAAATGCAATAAATCTAGTGAGCATGGGTCACCTAAAAGAATCAGTGTGGTCAGTAGAAGGACTGATATTTACACTTACTTTACGTGGAGATACCAGAACAAACAAATCATTTAGAACGTAATGGCTTTGATGGTTAGTGGTGAAAACCAACATAAAGCCACAGCCTAATCCAATTACCTAACTCTTTTTTCTTCTATCAAGTTATTTATTTGAAGAGCTCTTTCTTCAGAAAGTCAAAATCTGCATTCATTCAGAAAACTGCTTGGCTTTGAAATGATCTCATTGGAAAAAAGTCAGTCATGTTATCTATAACTTATAAACAGCAAACCATGGTGGCAATGGTTTATAAATCGTTTCTCTCAAGCCTGTTTTCTTGGAAGTCTGCAGTTGCATTGGCAGTTACTTAATTTTAACCCTGAGGGTTGTTAAATAGGAACACTTTCACTGGCTACTCTGTATTATTCCTGCTTCTTTCCTATTTATTTTCCTCAACCTTTACTACTTCTCATACACAAGTTTTTCCACATATTTAATTTCTTATGACTTCTTTCCTCATATTTCTTGCTTTTTAGATATACTTTTTACAGGTAAAGCAGAGTGCAGTATATCAAGGTACATGCTAACTGCCATCTTTGATGTCTCACAATCAATATATTATAATGGATGAAGAGGGGTGGGGGGATTGTCTCCTTTAGAAAAAAAATGCAATAATATCATATGGTCTGTTTCCACCCATTTAATGATTCTGTTTCCAGAACTATTACAGGGAAGAAACAACATGGACAAACAAGATCAAACATTACTTGAACAACAAATGTTCTATTTGGAATGCTTCTACGAAATCATCACTGTAAATATCTTCTGCAATAGAAGAATCTGAATTCTCAGATCCATAGCACAGACTTCCCAAAGTACAGAGGACTTCATTCAGAAAACCAAACACCTTTATAAGATCCATGTGGACAAACTAAATGGTCACTGTGCATGAGAACAAATTCACACCACCAATCAGTAAAGGACAAAAATGCCCAACTCTCCCCAGCCAGCATTCCCATCACTGTTCTGGGGTACCAACTCTCCCTCCTCTAAGGCAGCCCGATTAGAGTATCCTGAAACCCTCTCAATTTTCTCCAGGTGTATCTGCTGATCTTTCACTCTCCACTGACTTCATCTCATTACCTGTAGCAAGCCTGCACTCAGATTCCAGTCTCAGCAATCTCCTTGTTGCTAGCAATGATAATTTCATAATGTTGTCACTGTGAGCAGTCCAGCACTTACCAAGCACTGACCATTTACACAAGGGTTTTGCAGCTGACAGATATCAGTAAGAGGAGAGCACCCATTTGGTCCATATCCACTTCCAGTGTACCCAGATGTGCACGAACAAAATGGCATTAGT
Organism: Tetrao urogallus; assembly: GCF_951394365.1. Classification (NCBI taxonomy): domain Eukaryota; kingdom Metazoa; phylum Chordata; class Aves; order Galliformes; family Phasianidae; genus Tetrao; species Tetrao urogallus. The sequence continues at coordinate 31,947,882 of NC_136820.1, forward strand.
CCTTGAGATGTAAGGAAAAAAATAGAATATAGTTCAGTCCTCGTTACAACAAGGATACCAACCTTGACTGTAAAGGTCCTCAACATTTTGAAGCTGAGCCATCATGCATTCTAAATTATTAGATCCGATGCAATCTTATTTTGATTCCTGTCTAATTTTGGTACCTTCCCTGGTCTGTGTCCTGTTTGGTCATGGAAAGTTTCCGTGTTAGTATGTGAGAGTCCAAACTTAATTTCATGGGAAGCATTGGAAGTAGTCAAAGAATACAAAGGAGAAAAATGGTTAAAGGCAGCTGAAAATAGAAAATGGTGATGACCTTAACATTTTAATAACTAGGTCTGCTCTTTGGTGTGAAGCCTCAATCTCTATCAATGTTTGCAGGAAGGCTGGCTTTACTCCACACCTGTTTGTTCTCTTGAGGAAGGAAAAATCTTCTCTCTTGAGAAGATTGTGGAGAATGGGTTCTAGGGTAAATACATTGCTACAAAGTGGGTTCCTTGGGATACTGATAATACTTACAGTCCTTAAGCAAATGTCCTACCTGGAGTAGAGGTACAGGTAGCCAATGGATGGCACCCTCCATTATTTATCAAGCAGCTATCAACCTGGGTACACGTTTGTCCATCTCCCTCGTAACCTGTACAGAGGTAAATCTTAGTCTGCAACAAACTATGTTCTCTGTGCATCAACAGCAAAACAAGCATATGTGAGGAAAAAACTTTAAGTTGTGAAATAAGTCTGTGCAGTTAAAGAGAGAAATCTGAGATAGTAGATAAGATCTAGCATATTTATTATGTTCCTACGTTATAAGGATGGATTATGAACTTAACTAAATCCTTACATGACTTTAGAAAAACATTACACTAGTATTACCCAAATATAGGTGAGGTCAGAATGAAGCTATTGGAGCTCAGTTCTATCAGAGCATGCTGCTGTAACACTGCGACACAATGAAAAGGGCAGAAATGACAGCCAAGTAGCAAAGTCCTAGGCTGCAGCAAGTGAGTACGTGCTCAGATGTGGCAGCCATGGACACAGGAAAAAAAAAAAAAAGAAAAACATCTGCTTCCCCTTTGCAGGCGGGGATTTCCAGCAAGATACCTTTGCCTCCACAGCCAAACCTTAAATGAGGTCTGGAAAGTCCTCTCAGTCACACAAATGCACTGCATGCACCTGAGCTCCCCTGACTTGGCCCTGCCTTCCCACCAGGTGCTCAATTACTTATTCAAAGCTGTGATTTAGCATTTCTGCTACAGCTACCCTACCTATACTTCTGCACCCAGCCACCTCCAAGCAATTCAAGGCCTCCTGCTTGTGAGGGCTGCCCTCGGGTTACAGACACAATATCTGCTTCCTCCTGGGAGGCTCGGCAAGACAAAAATGCTGAGGCACAACTGCACAGTTGTGGTTCACTGCACCATATCAAGATTAGCCTGAGGCCATGTTTCCAACATGGTGATAGAGCTCTTCAATACCTACTAACAGAGAGCCTTCACTATCTACATTTTGCTGCTATTTAGATAGATAATTGGAAGACCAATTGGAAACACTTTTTCCTGATAGTATTCACCTTACTGATTGCATGCATCTCATAAACGCATTTTAAGCCACAAATTTTATGGACATTGTCACCACTTCTGCTGGTTGACCTGCACTGTGGTGGAAACACTGCCTTCTTAGACAGCATTCAAGGCACGACAAACAATACCACTGATTTATGGCATACCAGATACTCTTTCAATTAATATGTAGACAATTAAATTACTATCATAATTATGCAATGCCTGTCTCCCCTTAATTATCTTTCCCCTTCCTACCCCCCAAAAGGAAGAATCTTGTAAAAATCATGGCTTTACCACTGCCTACCTAGTACAAGAGAAACATTTCAGATGGTGCATCAAAAGACACCTGCTCAACACAATGTTAATAAATAGCTGCAGCAATCTGAAGATACTGCATTCAGTATTACAGCATTGTTCTGTGTATGTTAAAACTGCTCTACAGCTTTTTCAGTATGTAATAAGATAGGATCAAGTGTTTTGATAAAACTACAGATAGATTTTAAATGATGAAGATTCAACCTGGCGGACAGACTCCACAGCGGAAGGATCCTATTGTGTTGATACACTGAACCATTGGTGCTGTTGAACAGCCTCCATTATCACTTTCACATTCATCGATGTCTTGGCAACTGTAGCCATTTCCTTGCCAGCCTAAAAAGAAGCAGAGGAAAGACGTTAAAATAAATTTTAATAAAGTGTGACTTTCTTAATTGATCAGATCTTTCCTTAGAGCAGAAAAATACGACTTTTGAATTTCCCTTCACTAACACAAGACAAGACCTGTTCCTCACATAAACAATGATAATTAAGGCTGGTCTTCAAAATAGCTTTCAAATACAACAAAGAGGAGATACACGTGCAAGTATGCTTTATTTTAATGACACTGTGGATGTTCCAGAATCAAACACAGTTTATTTAATCTAAAGAGGTAGAAATTCTGGTTCAGTGCATACACGTAATGTTCTCATCAAAGCTTCATTATAGCTCTGGTTAAATACTTCTAACACTCCTCCTACATCCCTCCTGTACATACAATGTACCTGACTCAGGAAAACAGACCATAGGCTTCATGGCTTGAAGGGATGGTTAGATTTCTGTTAGGGTTTCCTTAAGGTAGCAGACATATTAATTGAGTCCCACACATGGTGGATAGGATTCACCTTACCTATCACGCTCTAGTCATTCTGAGCTGTAATGCCGTAAAACATCAGAAAGCACAGCAATGAAAACAGAGCAGCAAAGTCCTAGGCTGCAGTAAGTGAAGACATGCTCAAATACAACAGCCACGAGGAGAAAAATACAGGAAAGAATCTGCTTACCTTCAAAAGGCTTCAGGTACACAGGGATCTCCAGCAAGATACCCTTACCTCCACTACCAGCCCTTACCTGAGGTCTGGAAAGGGGTGGATCCTGGCTGACCCCGTGCAGTCACTGCATTGCATACACCTGAGCTCCTGAGTTGGCTCTGCCTTCCTACCAGGTGCTCAATCACTAGATCAAGCTGTGACTTAGCATTTCTACTACATGAACTCTCGTTAAAATCAGTGAAAAGAAATAGGCACTTCAAGAATTTAATTTGTCTGACTTATTTAGATGTCCATTTAAGGATGGGATAAATCATGCTTTAAAATCCACTTTCCATGTTATGCAGATAAGACATAACATCTACGCATTTATTCTGCAGAACACAGATCAAAGGTCTTCATGAAATTACTCCTACATGGATCTTCATTCTGCTTATGACAGCAGTCCTACCTGCTGCCATCCCTCCCAGCATGAGAGCAAGGAAAGACACCATACCTGTGGGGCAGTGGTCACACGAGTAGGAGCCGAGTGTGTTGTGGCACTGCACAAGTGGATTCTGTGAACACGGAGGGTCAGGAAGGCTGCATTCATCTATATCAGCACTGCAGATGGGGCTGCCAGGAGGGGACATCCAGCCAGCGTCACAGATACAGCTATACTTGGGCTGCACATATATAGTGCATATTTCAGAGGAATAGGAAAGGATAAGAGTTCATTTTATAAATCATCTCTTAAACTACAGCAAGAAAGCTTTCTGAGCATTGCATGGTTTGCACATTTTGTTTCTGGAATTGCTTTGATAGTGTTTTTCATTTATTCCTCTTTCTGAATTTAACTATTTAAATAGTGGAAGGAGCAGCAGGCTCATTTATTGTGTTCATCAAAGTAACCTGTAATTTAGCCCAAGTCTTCCAGAGAAAATGAACAGTAATTATGAACTATACATAAACATACTAAAATTCATCAACTTGCTTTGTATATAGGGTAAAGAGATCAGCATAAGCAACCTGAAATCAGCTTGGCTGTTTTCTTTTAAGCAAGATTTTCAGTAACCTGTAACGTGCAGAGCAAATTGCAAAACATTTTTTTTCTATAATGACAACAATTTTCTCTCTTCCAGTCTTTGCTAAAGGCCAGATTTCAACATTTACCTAGCTTCAGTCCAATTAAACCTAGTGGGAGCTTTTATTGTTGACCGACGTAGGAACAGAAACTGTTAAGCCAAAACTGAATCCTTTTGAAAAGATTTCTCCACAAAAATGGGCAGAAAGCAACTAATGGGGTGTGAAGACTTCTACAAATCGAGAAAAGATTACGTTAGCACAAAGAATATTTGGTGTGTCTGGAACAGTGCATGGGTGTATAAGAGTGCTAAGGAGTCCAAGTCTGCCAGAGTAGTTCTGCAGGGCTGCTCTGATTGGAAAAAGCCAAAGCTGGCATCTTCCATCCATCCCTTTGGAGGGAACGCATTGTACCTAGATTTTCTCCCCAAACAATTGTCTGGCTTGTTGCAGAAGGCCATTCAAGTATATGCTTACATTCGCCCAGTGCAGACACTTGGACTGCTCAGGCTTAGAATCAGAGACCAAGTCAAACGGACGGTAATGAGCACCAAACACAGGCAGCAGCCACCAGACCACCTGTCAGTGTTCCATTGGTATTGCTTTTCCCAAGGAAAATAAGAACCATATTTGTCCTTCTGAAAAATTTCAGTAATAAAATATTCCAGCAACTTCATATTGCACTCCCCAGCAGCAAGAATATTATGTTTTGAATGACATTTTGGGTCAAAAACACTTTGACAAGTATCTTTAACAAGACACAAGGCATTTGCAGTTCTTTCTGTTGTCCTTGGGACATCACAGAGATTAGGTTATTTTGTACAGCGGTATTTCTTACTGTCTTCCAGCAGCAGTGTATGCTACATAGGTTTGTGGCACTCAGTGGTATTTGTGCTGTATAATGAGATGCATATTGCTTCTTACCTCATTGGGGGTGTCTCGTTCTGCATCAACACAGGTGCCATGCTCACAGAGCATCTGAGATCCTTCCTGACAGTCATCAAACTTTGAGGCACAGTGGGGTCCATAGGTTTCTGGAGTACAGGAGCAGCTAAAGGTAAAACAGGAAGAAAAGTCTAAATGTTTTCCAAGTATAGCACATGAAGACCACATTTTTCCAATAGTAAGGGATTAGTCTGCACTCTCTGTGTGATGTTCCTCACAAAATCCCTGTGCATTTCATAATGTTGACAGTCCCATTAGTAACCTTGCACAGTGGCAAAGCTTTCCAGTAAGGACTCAGGAATCACATAGGACTCGTACATGTCCATGGCTGACCACAGTATCTTGTCACAAGCACAGGACCAGGAAAAGAGATGTCTAACACAAGGCTTCAGCAGAACATGAGCCTGGAATTTTGCACTTCAGCCAGAGAGCACCTAAAATTTGCATTTCACTTTGTGTCCCTCATATGTTGCCAGCTGCCTAAAGCTCTACCTCTAACAATACACAGACATGCTTTGGCATCAGGGCTTGGTGCTTACCTCCTATCTACAGTGCTCAAAGTCCCTGCCTAAGGAGCATCCCTACTCACCTTCCCAAGCTGTCATTCCTTGCACTCCCACCAAAGCAGTACTGTGCCAACTACAGCTGACACAGCAGCTTTTTCTTTTTCAACCCGCAGGGCCCACCTTGGTCATAGCATTGCACAGACACAACGGAACTGAGAGTTTCTAAGATAACTGTTCCCTTTTCTCTGGCCCTTAATTATCACATGGAACAAATCTGAGAATCCAAAACACCACAGAATGGAGCCACAACCTACAGAAGGCCTCCAATCAGTTAGCTAACATCTTCAAAAAATGAAACCGAGACACTTATTTGCAAGTGATGCGCTGAGGTGCCAGATTCTCATACAGTATCTTACGCATCCTTGCTCACTTTCTTTTAAGCTGGCCAGTGAAAACCACTCTGCACAAGCATTTACCCACAGAATCAGAGAATTCCAGTGCAGCTGATCTGGATGTTGGAGTGATTTATTAATACACTGTACTATCCTTGTCAGGGTATCATGTGCTGAGCTGAAAAGGCAGTGTGATAAGCCAATTGCAGGTAATTGAACCCTACACTCAGGACAAGTGACCCTGATAAACTTCAGTTTAAAAACGCCACAGTATCTTAATGCCTGCGTGCAGTCTGCTGTACTGCAAATCTGCATTGTAAGAGTCAGCAGATACACACTGGGAGTGCAGCAGATCAGCCTGGGCATGCAGAGAGGCGGCAGGCAGGGAACCAGAGCAGTTCTGCATGTTCAAAGTACAGAGCTGCGCAGTCAACTCCAAAGGACAGAGCAGGCAATCAGAGGCTCTGAAGAAGGATGAACATGGCACTGTCTCCTGCTCAGTCTGGCTAGGGTTAATCCATTCCCAATTTGATGCTGCTCAGCTTTGAGAAGCAGGTCAGGCTACAAGGAGCTTCAGCCAAACATCAGAGCAGAGTTGTGTGACACCGTGCTTGTCCTGTCCCTGCTAACAGCACATCCTGGGGAGGCCCCACTGTTCCGATTACCACACAAATGTCTGGTGGACGTGGTGACCCTCACACCTTTTGTCCAAATGGTGCAATGTTCCTATTGCGATGCTGACTGGGGAAAGCATTTCCATGATACTTACTGCTTCCTCATACCACAGTGCTTTCCTCTATTAGAGCTTGAGGCCTGTAACTAAAGGACCTGAGCAAAGAGGGAAGACTGCATTACCCTCCATCTGATGGTACACCTGGCATTACCCCTGGGGGCTATGGAAAGTTAAATATCATTTTTTTAATCCACAGCATATGAATGCAGCGGTGCAGGAGCAGGGCTAGTAGGGTTGCTGGACCCCACAAGTGTCAGCCACAGTGCACTATCAGAATGCATTTAACATCTGAGGAGCACTCAGAAATGAATAAGGCAAGATGTGGTTGGAGGCTAGGAAGACAATACAGTGGATGTGAAGAAAGGATAGAACAGTAATCCTGAGGGTGAAATGCAAAAAAAGCAATATCACAATTTGTATGACTCACAAAGCGATCCTCATTTGTGTGAAGTAACAGTGTAACATTTGTAGGAGTGGCACTGGGAACAAACTTACAGGAATCATGACTGTGCAAACACAATGAAAACACCTGAGAGAAGAGCAAAAGGATTTGTCTATCAAACCTTAATATAATCACACACCTGTACACTGCTGAGCACAGCTAGGAACAATATGTAAAGGCAGGATGCTTTGTTGTTGTTTCCTTCCTAAACATCTGTGTAGAGGATGGCTGCAAGGAAGCCACAAAGACCCTTAAAATCAAAGCAGAGCAGACATGCATCCCCACGCGGTTGGTAGCATCTCAGCAGCTCTATGCCACTATGAAGCATGAGGAGCTGCATGAAAATTTCCCTTTTGTGAGGTTACTCCAAGAGCTGACAAAGCCAGGCTTATAAGCCTGTCTTATGCCAAGCAAATTTTTGTGCGTGCTAAAGCTTTCATGTTGAAGCTGGAGACTAACTGCTTTGCAGAAGGCTGTGGCATGCTATCCAGCCACTGCACAGGGAGAGCTTTGTATTACATCTGAAAGTTGTTTATCTGGAAGTTGTTTATTATTTGCCAGTATGGAAAACAAGATGTGGGGTGTTCAGGCCAGCTTGCCCTGCAAAGAGCAGCATATTTCCCAAGGAGCTGAACAAGGTCTGCCTCTGGCTGGAAGCAGCTGGAGGAAGGTGAACTGCAGGGAGTTGGTGTCTCTGAGGCCCAAGCACCCTCTTGGCCTGTCTGCTACAGGCAGTACCTCTCCTCCCTTTGTCTGATGGGAGCTTTGCCTGTTCGGGAGCTTTCCAGCAAGTCATAGCCTTGTGGAGCAAAGCTCTTCTCCTGTCCACCTCATCCATTTCCTCACTCTCCTCTGTCTCATGGGCAGGTGATAATCTTCATCCCCAGTGTGGTTGTGTGACAAACCTGGTTCTTGCTGCCCTTTCTGTGTCAAAACAAGTAATATAAATACGTCCGTGGTGCACTTGGCTGTACAGTATTGGGGATTTTGTGGTCTCTCAGACTGAAATGGACTATGGTGCACAGAAAATACATCGACTTCTTTCCTAAACTTGTGCTGCATGGGATAGATGTTACAAACATAGCAGTGTTTTGTATAGGATTTTAGTGTATGGTTTTGAAAAATTACCTGTAGCTGCCTGGTGTGTTCACACAAGTGGCTCCATTCTGGCAGCCCAGTGCTGTTCCAGCATAAATCTGGCATTCATTAACATCCTCTGAGCAGTGGAGGCCCTAAGGTGAAATGGAACACCAGTTTATTTTCCAAGTAACAGAGAAATGAAGCAAACTATGCAGCCAAGGTTTAATATAGTTTCCAAACATACACAAACCACAGGCTGCTATCAACACAGCTTCCCTTATGAAGCATTATAACAGAACTCTATTGTTCAGCTGAGTTCTGCAATCCTGGCTATCAGTCAGAAGAGGGATGAAATATTTCAGATGTCTGCAGAGAGCATATGGACAGTTGAGTACTGCCACCTCCCCCTGCTTCCCAACTTAATAGCAAAAGGCTGAGAAAACTTCATTTCAGGCTGTTTTTGTCAGGAGATGCTGTTTCATCAGGACAGAAAGCACATCAATTTTGACCCCAGTCTCACTGGGACAGCTTTCAGGCTGAGTGCCGTTGAGAAAAAATGGAATTGTTCCATCTCCAAATGCATGTAACAGCACCATAAAAGCCTTTGCCAAGAAGGCCTTTGGATTTCAAAAACTTGGGATGTGATTGATTACAGACATCCCCATTTGTTTTACTTCTTTGGGCTTCAATAAATGTCATTCCTTCCCCCATTCCCTCCATATGATCGTGTCATACCAGCAGCAGGTATGCAGTTTAGTCATCCTGCTCAGCAAGAAATGAGGGCGTATTGTGGCAGACCACTGACTTCATGGGACATCACCTGCATGTAACAGCACAGGGTCTGGCCCCGTGGCTTGGGCTTCCATCTTTTGGGGTATATGTCATTATTGTTGAGAATCAAATGTATTGCACTTAAAACAGATGATGACTCTGATACGGTTATTTTGCTATTCAGTGCATATCACCCCATCCCGAACAATCTTAATACACGCCTTGCCATGACTGCAATAAGCCAGGTATACCCTTGTACACATCACACACTCAAGCTGGACACACACTCCAGGAGGCTGAAGACTCACCCTCCAGTTACTGGGACAGAGGCAGAAGAAGCCATCCAGTGAGTTCACGCAGGTCCCTGAGTTCTCACAGGGGTTGCTGCTGCAGGCTTTGCTCTGCAGTGTCTGAAACCCAGGAGCAGAGCAGGGAATTATCTTCCTTCTTATTTAGTGATTCTTCAGCATTTCTTCTCAAGATGAACCCTTTATTTTTATCTTTTTCTGGGGGGTTCCCCCTCACTTTCTCTTTCAGCAAGATTAATTTGCAAAGCTTTGGAGCTGTTTTGAACATATCTGTACAAAAATACGACTAAAATATGACTTAGCATGACAGATCTGACACAGCATAGTGTAAGCCATGGGGTAAGAAAAGCTCTGCAAGATGTAAATACTATCAGAAACTGTTCCTCAATGACAGGCTGTTAGTGAGGCCAGGAGGGATATCTTCATTTCACGTGTGACTCATCCAACAACTGCTTTACTGGCAGCAGTAGCTGTGGCTGCCACATGCTCATGGGGAAGCAGCCGGTTGTTGAAAATCAGCTATTTCCCATGCAGTACAAAATTCAATTTGAGTTCTCTGTCTTTGTCTTCAGAGATCAGTGAAGGAAGAGTGTATTTTTCCTTGGTATCCAGTTGTTATTTTTCAGTCTACAACTGTTTTTCCTTTAAGGAATGCAGGCTCCTACACAGTTTACGTTTTGTAAGAAGGCATTTCACCTCCTTTACAAACCTTGACTTTTTTTAATCTCCTGTCACCAGAAAAGCTTTTCCTGAGTGATACGTGAGAGGAAAGAAACCATTTAATTTAATAAAGCTTACTTTGTTTACTTGGGTAGAGCTCTTTTCTGATCTTCAGTTTATTTCCCATGTACTCACCTGCTCTAAGCTTTGAAGTTGCATGTCAAGATTTGTGACCTGCAAGAGAAATTCAAATTAATTGCACTTGGCATGAGGGTCACCGCAGGGTGACTGGGTGCCAGCATGCTGGGTTTTCTTGAGTGGTTTTTTTTTTTTTTTTTTGGAGACAAGAGAAGAGCCACTCTGTGAAACCAGGTGATAATCAGGTTAAAATCAGGCCCCATTCTCTGGGATTTAAGGGTTTTATGCTGAAAAGCTGACGGTTTTCAACAGGATATATCCAAACTTGCCTACAAAAAAAGCCTATCCTGTGATGATGCGTTAAGGTACTTACCTTGCTTAACATGGACCTGTTGGAGTTTGTCCAAAGGAGGGCCACAAAAATGATCTCAAGGATGGAATGCCTTCCCTGTGATGACAGGCTGAGAGAGCTGGGGCTACTCAGCCTGGGGAAGAGAAGGCTCCGGGGAGAGCTGAGAGAAGCCTTTCAGTATCTGCAGGGGGGCTTTAAGGGAGAAGCTGTAGGTGCCCCTGTTCATTGCAGGGGATTTGAACCAGATAACCTTGAAGCGTCCCTTCCAACCCAAAATATTCTATGATTCTATAAACTTGAAGAATGTGAATACTCCAACAGGAAAGTTCAGGTGCTCACAAGAGTATGACAGACTGAGGTCTGAGGTGGTGGGCACACTGAAAGCCAAGGAAAAGTTCAGCATATCTCAGTTGGTTAAAACCACAAATAGCAAGAAAATGAATTAGGGGATATGATGGATGCATATCAGAACAATATCCCATAAGGGCAGTCTCAAAGGCTATAAAATATTTTCCTATAAGGAAATCATGGCAGCACATTTAACATTTAAGCCAAGACAGATAAAGGATTTCCATCTTTTATTTTTCTGGAAAAGAATCTTTACTATCTGAAAAGACTACTTCAAGGGTCTTTTGTTTCCACTGCAAACATCTACAACAACTTGCATCCAAGCAATGGCATGTCTATGTAACACGTATGGGAATACATATAGTCTATAGCCTGAATTTAGTAAGATTTGATTTCCTTAAACATCAGATAACATAGTCCATAGAGATGTCAACAGTGAGCAAAAGAATAATCCTGGTAACTAAAAATTATGAGAATTACAGGGATGTTTCTAGTCTCCAGATATCAAATCAGTACCTTCGATGTGAAACATACACTCTAAACTGATGTTAAATATGGACTCTGCTCCTGTTCTGAATTGAAGCCCAGAAATACCAAAATGAATCAGTAGTCACCTTATTCCAAGGAACAGAAAACTCGGAATGCTGCTGGAATACAACACAGGGGTACAGCTCACCTTGGAATCCAGCAGAGAGACTTGGTGGGACACGTTCTGAGAGACTCCATTGGCTTTCTTAAGTTCTTGAATCTCTGCTTTATTTTCTCTCATCTAAATTATTAAAAAGAGATGACGTGAAATGAGTTTTGCTTCCTCAGAAGCTTGAAAGCAAGCCTCACTTTTCTAAAAGCTTGGGAAAGTTTCGTACTTTCTTCACCTTACTCTTATAAAGTCCTTCTGAATACAGAGAGCTCTGTTCCAAACGCAGTTTAATCTTTTAATTACTTTATGTAATTAATTTATTACTTTAATATTTGAGCTATTGCAGACATGTACAGTGCTAACAGATATAATGTAGAAAGACAATTGTACCAAACAAATCAAACATTTGCTGAGAAAAATTCTGAAGAAAACTCAATTATTAATGTGCAAAACTGGAAATGAAAACACCTTAGGGATAAATAACTACATCACCTGACTAAACATTTCTGCAAGATCTTCTTCATTAAGCTTTATTTTCCCCAGTGGTCCGGTTCTAAATTCAATATTTTTGCTGGAGCCAGCATGGAACACCAGGTTGCCCTGCTCTGAGGACAGACGGGGCCTGTTGTATTACAGAGAAAATAAAAATAAGTTAGTTGCACATATCTGCTGCCAAAGTGTAGATTGAAAAGACATGCGGTAAAATCATTCTGTTCCCATTAATAATGCTTAAAGCCTATCTTATGAGCAGATCCATTTGCAACTGCTAATAGCACTGGTACTTACTGTTCATCATAAACATTTCTTTTCTGCCTCTTTTTTTCATAGTGGTTTGATTCACAGCTCAATCCAGCAAGCAGTAACAACAAAACTAACAGCCCAGGAACAGGAGCAGCCCAAGGCATTGCTCTCCTCCAGCTGTGCTGAGTTTGAAGTGAAACCTCTTGTGCTGAATAGTACTTTTGGGAGCCAGGCTGCCCTTTGCTCTCACACAGCTCCTTATTCACAAGGTGCCCATGCTGCTGTCCTGTCCTATAAGGGTAATCTTTATCTCAGGTACCTTAATTGAAGTTTGACAGTGTACAAATAATCCAGACACCCAGCACATTTTTTCTCTTCTGCCTGCTGGAGCTTTGAGAGATAATTAATTCAGATCTGCATGCGTCTGATCATTGTGCTTTTGACCTTTGGACAGCCAAGCACTCTGTGCCTCAGCACTGCACAGCCCAATGCAGTGGGAACATCTCACTAACCTGCACATTGAGAAAGGAAAGATAATTTGGTAACGCTGAAAGGCCCAGAGCATTACACCCCCCAAAAAATAAGATATTAAAACCACAGTGGCTGGCAAGGAGTATTTGCATAGAAGGAGCAGCTTCCAGCCAGTAATTCATTGAGCAGATGACATAAACAAGTTAGCAGTACCAAACAGCATCCCATGGATTGCAACAGCAAAATACAGTTTTAACCAAATATGGTAGCTCTGAATTGAAAATGGCTCAGTCCCCAGATACTGAGGAGATGATCAAACAGGGGGACTTGCTTTTTTTTTTTTTTTTTTTGGAACATGTAGGCTGTATTCATGATACACACTAGGGCTCCCAAATTCAGGGCCAGCCACAGACAATGGAAAAGACCAAGAAAGGATTTGGGTAGGGCTCAAAAGTATTTGAACAATGCAAAATCATCTGTTCTGAGAGCCAAAATTTGCATGTTGCCTATTTTCCTCTACCATTTCAGCAGCATCCATCTCAAAAGAAATACCGTGCCTAATTTCATACCAGGGACACCACTGCTCTTCAGGCCCCTGCAGCGTCCAGCCTGGCAACACAATTCTCCATGTAACCTCTGTCTATGAGGCGAGTAGGTCCAAGCTGTGACCCCAGCAGCAGCCATTATGAGTGGATGCTTGTTGAAGAGCTGGGGGCAGCCCCATATGTACTTGGGCCTATGGCTCTGCAAGCCACGATGGAACTCACTTCCTACCCTCTCCTGGCACTCCTGCACTCAGTTCTTGACCTTTTATTTCCTTCTCCCAGGTGGCGATTCCCAATTTCCCCACTGTACCAGGGACTCCATCTAGTCAGTCCCTGTGCGTTCTACTATCTATCAGGGTTTCTGCAGTCTCTCCGTCCCCCCAGACAGCTTTCTATGTGACAGCCCCTGCTATGCCCTCCTTTGCTTTTGCTAGTCTCCCTATTCCCCTCGCACAAGATGTTACTTTTCTCTCCCTATTTGGAGCAGCTCTGTGTATCTTTCCCTTCCCTATGCTAGGAGCTACCTGTACCTCCAGTCCCACCACAATCATGTGTTTTTCCCTTTTGCTTAATAGTTAACTCATTCAAGTTGCTCACACTTCAAATCTCTACTGAAGAGAGCAAAACAGCAACAGTTGTAGCTGCTATCTCTAGAGATAACAGCAGCTGCCATTCACTGGTCCTTTCTGTCTCAGACCTTCACAGAGGCCACAGGCTACAAAATATTGTCTTTTCTCCATTGATTGCTTTTGCATACTGAGTATGCATTGACTATCTGCTGCCTGTCAATCTTTGATTCAAGCTTTTCTTTCCAACTAATTAACTCTAATATAACAAAGAACTACGAGCAACAAACCACCGAGGAGGGGGATGATGTTGCTAATCCAAGGAGGAAGAAGAAATAACTCCTTTCAACTTCTCTCCTTGCATGCTTTACAGCTTAGACCTGAAAACCAGGTGACTTTCAATGTGCCCTGATTACAGGATAAAAAGAGCTCTGGACACCTATCTAAACCTGGGATGGAAAGAGAGCTCTGGACATCTATCTAGTCCTTGCATAACACACTACTTCCATTATATTTTAACTTATTGCTCTATTCCCAGTGAATGCCCCTTAGCCTAGCCAAGCTGAGAGATCTATAAATCATTTTAAAAAGAAAAATAGGTCAATCCTTTCAATTTTACCAAAATAGACTGGATTAAGGCAGCATTTTTTGGAGGAACAGAATGGAAACCCTGCAAGTATCTGGCATTAGCATAGGGGCTGTTCATTATAACTAGGAGAGCTGGCGTGAACACCTCCTTCTGGGATAGATCATTCCATTACCTCACTGACATTATAGCTGAGAAACATCTCTAGAGAGAATAGTTTGTGCACAGATTTGGCAGGAAGAAACAGAGCATTTGTTTCTACCTAATTCAGGTTGAAGTTCATCCTGTACTAGCGGCAACACTTCACCACCATCTTGTGCTTTGGTATGTAGCTGTGTGAAATGAAATGGCGGTGTCCATCTACTTCTCCAGTAGCGCATGCTTGCAATGCAAAGGTTCTTCTATAGAAGACAAGAGAGCACAGCCAGAATTCAATACAAGTTAATTGCACCTAGGAAATCAGCTCAGATGCAGAGATATGACAGGAGCCTTAGCAATGCTCCCTTCTTAAGGGGGGAAATGCAACTGTGGAGGAGGATCTCAAACCTGGCTAATTGTTAAAGAAAAACGGACAACTCAAGTATTTTAAATAATTGCAGACTTAGCCATGTCACTGCCTCAATCCCAAGTAATGCTAATTCACCTGAGTTTCCCTTTAGCTGAGGGGATGCCTCCCAGTACTCTTATCCACACATTCCTCAACTCTCTTTGATCCTTCTCTTTCTAATAATAACCCATGCTCAAAGGTGACAGAATAAGTTCTAAAGAACACTGTTACAAAGCACCAACCTGGTATATGGGGGATCAACAGCCACAGTATGGCATCTACTGAAACAGGGACAGCTGAAAAACAACAGAAGGGTTAGTTCTCTGGTTAAGGGTTGACTGCCCAAAGACATCAAAACTCAGGAGCCCCTTCTCCTTTCCTCCACTACCTCCTCTTCATACACATCTGCAAAGCTTTATGCAGCATCTTCCTCAGGGGCTGCTGCAGCTGCCATGCTCCATTTCCCACATCACTCCTTAAAGATTTGTTCTGCTTCTACAGCACACTGCCCTCTGACACCTGCTTAAGATTTTGCTCCCTTCACACAGCTGATGAAGTTAATCAATTACTTGCTGATGAAGTTAAACCAGCTGACCAGAGAATCCAGGTTTTTTGTTTTTAATAGTAAATAACAAAGAGTTTTTTTTTCCAAAGACTTCAGCTGTAATTTATTTACTTTCCCAGTTCACCCTTGGTTCCTTTATCACAATGAAGGCAGAGATAACATATACCTGTTTTTTCCTGTGTTGCAAGAGTCACGCTGTGTAACAGCACATGTTGCTTTTACAAACCATCACGCTTGATGCTTCCTATTTTCTGTTTGTCTTTTTAAAATTAGGTCAGTTACATCGGTTTTATTATTTTCTATAGACTATTCCAGTCTTTTCATCATACCTCACATGGCTTTAATGTGTGCTGCAGTTATCTTTAAGGAGTGCCATTTGCACAGTCACCCTTCACCACCAACAACCCCAAATTTAGACATAAGGGAGAACTTTTTCTCTCAGAGAGTGGTCAGGCACTGGAATGTCCTGCCCAGAGAGGTGGTGGAGTCGCCGTCCCTGGCAGTGTTCAAGATGCATCTGGATGACGTGCTGCGTGATGTGGTTTAATGCTAGTGGTGGCAATGGTGATGAGGAGACGGTTGGACTGGATGATCTTGTAGGTCGTTTCTAACCTTGTGATTCTATGATAGCCAAGAATGGACCAAGCTGCACAACCTCTCTCTGATTCATTCTACTCTGTACTCTTGGCTTTATTGAGAGGATTAAACCTGAGCTGCACACTCTATGTTCATACATCATTTGCTGTGCATTGATGTTGTGACCACAAATATTGGCATGCTGTCACAACACAAATATAAGAAGATAAGACTGAGAAAAAGATCCATCGAGGTCAGTACTCTGTCTCCAACAATGGCCAAAAGCAGATATTTAGGAAAGGAAGGAAACATAGCAGGGCAAGCACACAATGCCTCTCCTAAGTATCTTCTTGGCTGCTATTGCAACTCGGGAACTTCAGCCAGAAGTCTACCAGCCTGGTATTCTTTTCTTAATGAATTCATCCATCCTTCTCCTGAACTCTTTCCTATGCTTTACCTCATAACACACGTAGACTGAATAATGCTACATGGTAAGTAACATGAACACACAGTCAAAATGCCATTCAGAAACATTAGTTCTGGATAGAATCCCATTTTAAGTGTAATATTTATAAACAACATGATTTTTTTTTTTTTTTAAATATGCATAGGGCAAGCATCTGAACTAATCAAAACTGTTTATTACTGTCCAGGTGTAAGTAAACACATTAGCATCATGAAAGTATTTTCCTTCCAAATTCCAGGTTGTCCTTTTAGTCTCGCCTACTCCGATTCTTGTTTCATCAGAACTGTTGTCAGAATAACCCTTATCCATGCTTCCTCCCACTGTCAGAAAACAAGGCAGAAGAAAGCCCAAGAGAACAGCCCAGTTTCCTTGTACTCCCAGAAGGCTGGCTGGGCATCTAACACCATGCTCCTCTTTTCTTGGACAGCTGTATCAACTCCCCAGCCCTTCTAATTAAATACAGATAAAAATAACACAAATCTCTCCACGTTCCTCACAGTAACATTTAAACTGAAACATTTTCAGTACTCAGTACTTCATTTTCCATGGTGTCTCGGATACCAGTTATCTCTTCAAGCAAGTTGTTACTAAACAAGCATCAACTTCCTTTAATGAGATCTGTTACACTGCAATACTTACATTTGCCCAGACAAAAGGAGGATGCTTGCTGGAACCCATTTTGAACTTTATGCCTAGTTTCTTACACTATAGCATGTATTTTCCTTGACTACTACTTTATACACTATTTCTGTGAGGCCATCCTGAAATGATAATAATGCTCAGGTTATTAACTAGTTATTAGTTTGTTTTCTCCAATTTCTCACTTTATTTAAATTAACCAATGCAGAATATAAGTGTGGTTTCAAAATCCACCTCTGATGTCATGGGCCAGCATAATAAAATAGGAGACATTACTTTTGGAGCAGTCCTTGTATAATTCATCATTTATACAATAAGATCATTAAATGTTGAAGTTCAGTATGAACAGCAAGCTAATAGAACAGAAGAATCAAAGGATGGGCTGGGTATGAACAGTTAACCCAGGAGAAGTGGTTAGGAATAGTTGCTAAATGTTCTGTTTGTATTAGAAATTTGCCACAGCTGTTAGCACAGAATTATACAGACACACACAGGGGAAGATGCACCTTATCCAGAAAACGTTGAGTCATGTATAAAAAAAACCATTCAAATCCCTGATTTATAGGAATGGTACTTCAGTAATTTCACCATTACACAGGTTTCTTTGTATGGGGACACTTAGGTTGACTCAGACAACAGCCAGCTAATGCAGGTAAGATGTTCTGTAAGGCAACGCGCAAGTCTTATAGCTGACTGCATAAATACTGCATCAACCACCACGAGATCTTTTCCTTGGTGGACCTTTGCAAGGCTGAGGACATTCAGCTCATCATGTCATGGAGATAATGATAAGTAGTCCACACATGCAGAATAAGCAAATCATGCAAACAAAAACTAGACTCTGGAAGTTTCCAGAGCTGTCTTTCCAACTTCACCCATCTACCTTTCAGGTGCTTTGGTAATCACACTTAATTGCTGTGAAAACACTAAGGCTGAAGCTGCAAAGCACTCAGTAGAAAGCTGCTCAGAGAAGGAAGCAACATGATCATTGAGTGAGGCCAAGCAGCTGCAACCCAACAGCACTCAGCAAAGGAGTCTATTAATGCCAAACAGATGGGAAAAGAAGCACTCACTCAGTTTAGCTTCACTTCTACCACAGGGTTAGAAGATCTATTATTATATCCGGCTCTCAAGAACCAGAACATGTAGTAACTAGTTACTGATCTATTAGATACACCTACACAATAAAAACCACCTTAACAGACAACTATGGTTTGTAACATCACCAGCTTGCTTTTTGCATAGTTTAGTAGTAGGCACAGCCTCACGTCAGCCCAACAGTTTTTGCCACTGCTGTACTACTACAAGAGATTGCCTAACCAGAGATAGCTTTTTATTCTTTACAGCTCTTTTCGGAGAATCCATTTTCATTTCTCTTTCATAGCTGGGGACAAGAAGATGTCCAAATGCTCTTAAAGAATAAAGTAGCCTGTAGTAGATTCACCCAAGGTTTTGCTGGTTTCACAGTCCAGTAGCAGCACAACAAACAAGAGAGTAAGTGAAAAAGAAGTCAGAATAAGATAAACTATGGCAGTAAGCAATAACTGCATGCTCTCTGTTTTTCAGGATGACTACAGCAGATTTGAAAAGCTGTGACTTCTTTATACTGACTTTGTTCTCTACACCTTTAGTTTCTCCGGCGCTATCAAGCTGTACAATTAATGAATATACCAATGTTATGGTATAGCAGTGTACAACTAATGAATATACAGATGGTATGGTATAACAGAGAGCTTGGCTACAACGTACAAAGCAGGAAACAGAAATGATAGGTACACTCACCCATATCCTGGGCTCATGTGGAGAACTCCAGTGGAGCGGATCTCCAGAAGAGCTCCTTCCCCACTGGTGATCAGCTCTTAAATGGGTCTGGGAGAGGTGCAGCCAGGCTCCCCCCCTTCCGGCAGCACAGGAGAATTGCCTTCACCTGTGCTGCTCTGGCTGACTCAGTGCTCGCCTCAGGTGGTCAATCAGAGGTTCAGGCCGTGATTCAGGTCCCCATACACAAGCCTAGATGCAATACACAACTGCCACATCTTCCCACGAGGGAAATAAAAACAAATAATATCTTTTTCAGGATTGGCAGCTTTGACAACTTAGTGGTGTGCAGGAACCAGAAGCAATCTATGAAAACACAAAGTTTTTACTTTTCGCGTCTTTTATGTGTAGGTCATTGGTAAGGAGCAATGATCTCATCCTAAATAATGTGGGTGAGAACAGAAACAGCCAAGTTGTTGTCAGGGTTATGATAACCTTGAAATATTTTTATTCAGCTGAACAAATCATACAGAACAGACACACTTGAGTTCCAGAACTTGAAAGCATTTAGACAGGATCAGACAAACCTAAACTACAGATGACAACGGGTTTTCTTAAAAAGTCTACATAAAATACTGAGTTTAACACTTTCATTAGCTTTAAAAAGAGTAATTAGATCATATATACACTAAATCTGTTTGGAATGGATTGCTTGTTTACAAATGAAAGCATTTTACACACGGAAACTTGTCTTTACTCTTAATGAAAGCAGCTTTGACATTTACAGCCTTCTTATATTGTACTGAGAACAGCTTTCAGATAAAACTGTTTTCTCCATTTTTATTTACATACATATTTAATTATTTCTGCTGTTTTTCATTTGCAAAGTAAAACCAATATCTAAAAGGAGCAATTAATTCCTGGAAACCTCCATTTCAATAAAAGACATCTGGAGTGCAAATCCACTGTGAGTGAAAGGTATTTAAACATATCAGAACTGTTTAGCAAAATATCTGGACGTATATTTTAGTTAGTTCTGATGTTTGTTAGGCTGCCACCAGCTTGCTCGTGAAAGACTGAAGTATTTTCCGTCACCAATCCACAGTCATCCGATTCAGGTTCTAAATTATCCGAGTAGAATGGAGATCAACTTTGCCACCACGTGTACGTTGAGGCTGTTTCCCAGAAGACGGTAGCATTGCTTTATTGATACTTTGTCAGGAAAGCCTAAAATAAAACAGCGCAGAGTCATTAGTCCAGGGTTCTCCCTGGCTTTCTGGCTATTCCTTTTTCCAATGAGCAGTTCAGAAATACAGACTTCACATATATTAAAACACACACCCCTACAGTTCACAAATTTATAAATACAATTGTACACTGCACAACTGCTACTCAAGAGAAAATGAAAAGAGTAACGTAGCCACAGGAGAAAGAAAATAAAAATGACTCCACAGATACAATAAAATGCATTTCATTACAGGCCTATATATTTTAACTCCAATCTGAGGCCCTCTGGCCAGTTATAATTAGTCTCATATTGCAAGATACTACCAGTACAGATCAGGCTATGAGGAAGGTTTATTCAGGGAGAGATCAAGCAGCTGGACAATTTTCCATGTAATTCAATGCTGTCCTTGTGGAATGCACTCAGAAATACAGACGCCATCAAAAAGTCCTTCACATTGTAAATGCATTGACTGGCAAGAAGAAAGGACGACCAGAAAATGTTAGACTATTCCAGCTATTGTGAAAGGGCTGTGTTCTGTATTGAATGTGCAATCACAGGTGACCAAGCTTCTGAAAATTAAGAAGTTGCCAACTGGCTGGTCTGCTGTACCCATCCTTGCCTGCTCTCAGCTCACTCCAGCTACAAGCTGAAGTGTACCTGCAAACTGACTGAAAGATGAAAAGCAGTGGTGATTCGACTGTTATGGTCATTTGCTAAGCTGTTGAAACTTGATCACGTTCAATTATTTGCCCGTTCCATAAGAAGAAACATGTAACTTTGACCCTGAGGTCATCACCACCCAGCTTAGCTTTGATGCACGATTCGTGTGAGGAAGGAGTGATACATATATTCTGCAGTTTTCAGAGCACCTCAGAAAAATCCTTGTCCAAGGAGAGCTCAGGAGAGAACATGGCTGGATAGCTGCTGTGCCAAGGGTGGGAAGCTGAGGAGGAGGTGTCTGGGAGGAATTGTTCCATCCTTCTCTGCCAGTTATTAATGCCTTGAATACGGACTGCTTTGGTAAACATGTTTTCTGCCAGCTCCAGCCATTCTGAACAGCTTCTCAGTGCTCAAATTTGAGCACCCCTTCTTTTCCCTTTGGAACAACCATTTGCATTTCCCCACACAGACTTACTAAAATCGTTTTCACAGTGTATCATTGAATAAGGTACATAAACTACACACTTCAGAAGAGTATATGAAAATAAATGTGTATTTATGCATACACACGCACATGTAATTAGAGCTTATCTGAACGCTGATAATTTCAGAGTTTCTCCTCCCTTTTGGCAACTGAAAGCCATAATTCATTTTCAGGACTGTTTTCTATATCCCAAACCTCCCTTCATCTGCCTGTTTACATTATCTTGCATCTTCTGTCTTCTTGGCTCAAGAGTAACTACATCAGGACAGATTTAACAACTCATACCAGAACACTCGTACTTGTTGCACAGATCTCACCGTATCATTTAGGTCTTGCATGTTACTTTGCAATGCTGAAGTCCTGACAACAAGCACTACCAGAGAGTGCTGCTGCCGTTCGTTTCTTAATAGCTTACACACATTGCTAAGAGGAAAAATGGGAAAGGCCTCCTGACATCACCCTCATGAAAGCAGGTCACAGGTGCAAGAATGCTCTGATCGTTTTTAATGACACTGCTGTGGGACCCATGATTAAGATAAATGATTGCACATTTTTTCATTGACCTATAGTGCAATTACAACTTATACACTGAGATGTTAAAAGCACAAATAAATCTGTTAACGTTAAGACAAGACAATGACTTTAGCTCTATATCTCATGTACTTGAAAAGACCATAAATCTGTTAGAATACAGACGCAATTATGCTGCATTTAGACACGATGATGTTTCTTATAACACTGTTGCTGCAGCTAGCAATATGCTGTTATTTGTGACAAAGCCTCCTGACATTCTGTTCATTTTCATTTCAACTCTCGTAGTTTTCTCATTTGTCAATTCATTTATATAATTCATTTGTTAATTTATTTATTTATCCATGCAACAACAAGTAGTTGCAGTGGGTACAACTCCAGGCTTTCTGACACTGAAAATTTCAGCCAAATTGTTGTTAAAGAACACAGATGCAGTGAAATTACAGTGTATTTTCCTCTGAAAATTCCACACCTCTCAAGAACGATTTCAAATTTAGTATGGAAGAAATGCAATCAGTGACATACCCCTTAATGTAGCCATAAATATAGCAACTTGCAAGTCTTTTCAAGAAAATTTACGGTATGTTAAATCCTCAAAAGAAACTCACAGTAGCTAAATTCACCAGATTCCAATCAACACAGAGCTGAGTAACACTTTTTTTTCCGCCCTTACACGTACAAAGTGGGAAACATCTAGATTAAAACAAAGGAGTGAAATGTCAGACATGTGACTCAGTGCATTGGGAAAACCTTACTGTGCATATGAATCAGGATTACATGACAAAGGAAGCCATTGGATACGTGGCTTGTTCCATGTGTTATGGAA
Organism: Tetrao urogallus; assembly: GCF_951394365.1. Classification (NCBI taxonomy): domain Eukaryota; kingdom Metazoa; phylum Chordata; class Aves; order Galliformes; family Phasianidae; genus Tetrao; species Tetrao urogallus. The sequence goes on from NC_136820.1 coordinate 31,970,314, forward strand.
GCTGGAAAAGTAGTACAGTGAAGAAGGGAACTGCAAGAGCTGTAAAGAAGGTTCCATCTTTAAGGCAGAAGAGTCTAGCACTATAAGAGCTGCGATCTGTCCCTGGCTGCTGTGCATTTCTCTGGTGACAAGACAAGGTTGCCAAGTGAGCACTTCATAGATAGTGACTATCTGGATGCTCCTCAAATTCAGAAGCCTGACTTGTCTTCAGAGTGCAGTTGTGGTTCGCAGAAACAGCTGCCCCTGAAGATGAGCTCTGAACAGAGAAAGCTTAGCATCATTCCAAGTGCTCTGAAACAATAAAGGTCACTCAAACACATGGAGTCATCTAAACAAATCTCTGTGCCTTGGTTCTGCCTCTATTAAATAGAAGCAACATTAACTCTAGTACACCTCTCAGTGGTATTGCAAAGACTGATCCAATGTTTGGAAAACGCAGGCTGTTATAACAAGCAGTGTATTTAAAAAGAGAGAAAATGGATAATTCTGTGTTCAAAATGGAACTTAAACATTATTATAAGCCTATACATGACCAATCCAGGCACATTTAGCTCAAGTTTCTTTACAACAATGAAAGTCAGTATGGAACTGAGAGATGCTAAGAAAAATGACATCTTCAAAAAAGACAAATCTATTAAAGAAGGGAGGCTATGAAATACTCCTGCATATTGACATCTAACTCAACATGGCACACTCATGAAAAAAGTACAGAACAAGTAAGCTTAGTGGTGTCAACTCTAATGCAAACTCGATAATGTTCTTTTAATGTAATTTTTCAAATGTAATTGCAAGGAATAAATACAAAAAAACCCTAAAGATATGAAAGAAAAAAGTATATGCAAACTAGCAGCACTCCTTGAAGCCGCTTAGAAAGTTGAAATATATTACAAGTTAGTCAAGGTCACTGGTGTCCTGCAAGTCTACACTGCTGAGAGACAATACATTGATCTGATGTAATGGCAGCAGACCAAGTTCCTTGGCAGACAGTAACAGCTCAATTTCTTTGTCTTTCTTTGCTGAAGAGCAAGGAAAACTCTGGTGCATTTATTGCTGGCTTAATTCCAGTTGACTTGTGCGCAACATACTGGTATTGCCCAGTCTTGCTCCTTGACTCCCTTGTCTCCACCAAAACAGAAAACAAAGTAACTGACCAAGGGCTAGGACTGCCTTTTCTAGAAATTAGAGAGGACTTTAAAAATCATTACTTGAAGAGATTTGTTACTCTTGAGCAAAGAAGCATTTGTATACTGTGAAGTTATTCCCTTTCTGTTACCAGCTGCAAACGTATGGAAGGGAGCAAGCAGCTCAAATAGTGAGAACTAAGACATCCTAAGCTGGCAGGATATGTTGACTTATCAGTTATGGGTAATGCTGGCTGCTGAGTAAATAGTTTCAACTGTAAAACAAAGATATTCCTTCACTGTCATTCAGTAATACAGCACTCCTCATGACAAAAGGGAATTTAGAGAAAAGTAAGTCAATTAGTAAGAACCGATCGGAAAAGCTGAATGGTCAGAAAAAACTTACAAAATAAAATGCACACATTACTCCCAACAAAAAACTACATTAGTATGACTTAAGAATGAAGTAGAAGTTGGTACTTTGTGAGCACTTACCAAATTCTGGAGGGAATCCATGCAGATTTGCTATTTCTCTTGGAGTAAAATACCTCAGTTTTAGCATTGACAGTTTCATAAGCTTCTCTTCTTCTGTTAAGTTCTCAATGTGCTTAAACACTGATTCAAGCTACAAAGAATATCCAAAACAACAGGTATCACTGACATAGGCCGAACGTGAAATTACGCTGTAACACTCACATCATAACAGAGCATTTCTTTGATTATCACAGTGCCAAAGTCAATTTGAAAGCATGTTAAATGTCCTATTTTTGCAGCCAATATCTTAATATGAGCACTGACAAGAACAAAATCAACGTTGCCATGAAGGAATTCATCACTTCTTCCCCAGGTTTACAAGCCATACCAATACTTAATGAGGCAATCAAAGGACTACAAACATTTGTTAATGACAAAATATTGACTTAGCATACCTCAGAAATATCATACATGTATGCAAGTTAAGTAGTACAGATACAGCTCAACTGCTTTAATCCATTTGTTTTGGGATTATTCTGAATTCCAAACTGAATTCCTCTTATGCGTAGAAATACCTTACAATATTAGTGAGTGGCACAGAAGTGCAGGAGGAAATGTTTGTCTGTATCCCCATGCCAAAGTACCACTTTGTGGTGAACTCAGTATCTACAGCTGAACTTTTCAAAATGTTATGTCTTTCCAGATAATAATTTTGACATTCAAAGATTTTAATATTAAACATTTGACAATGCTTACCAGCTCATGTACACAAAAAAGTCCCTAGAATCACAACTTGGCACTGTAATTTGTCAACAGAATTAGTCAATGTTAATGTTTTCACACTGAAACGGTTTCCCTGTGGAATCTCTACGTGACACTACAAATAATAAAATACCAATTCATTCTCCAGGAAGAGAGGCACAGGTATATCTTGATCCAAATAAATTGCTGTTTGGAAACTCTAAGTACAGCAGATAGAAACTTGGTTTCTTCAAAAGCATTTTTGCTGTGATATTGAGAATAACAAAGCAGAAGACAGACAAAACAAGCTTTAAGACAAGTATTTCTCATACTTACCTGCACATCTACTGCTGTCTGAAGAACTGAGCCTGTCCCTTCTACATAGTGCCCATACCTTAACAAAAACAATCTTAAATGAGTATTTTCATTGGACGTTGGTACTAACAATCACAGTGATGCAAGATGAACTTCATTTGCTGTAATTAACGAACAGCCTTCTGGACTGATTAAAGAAAAGGCCTTGTTATCAACAATGCTAACTTTGAAATGCAGTAGTCTCTGAAGATAACCTCTGGGGATGAGTCTGCAATCAATGCACAGGGGTTTAACCACGCTAATGCCTTATATAAGGAAAGTAACTCAAGCACAGCATAATCAGAAAGGCCCATCTACATTGCAAACATTGATTTTACACTAAGGCAAAATATGTCAAAGGCCAAACGCTCCTAGGGTTCTAATTGGCAGACCATATTTAAAGCAGGACCATTACGCGTGATCCTGCAGCTTTCAATCAATCCATTAGGAACAAAGTAGTTCAGTCAGATTTAACTTTTGCTTGCTTGCAAATTTTCCACAAAGGGAAGGGATGGGGGATGGGCTTCTCTGCAGAGAAGCAGAAGAAAGAAAGAAATGAAAAACAGCATCCAACTAAACAGTAAGTACGCTTATGCTATAAAAACATATGACAGCTTTTTTGGATGCTTTGTGGTTGACTGCATAACAATATGTTTACTCTGTACTCTCTTCCAGGCTATCATTTAAATATAATCATGGGCTTTCAGAAACAAGCTCTGATGGTCTAACAATGATAGCAAATGAATGTACCGAACAGAAAGAGACTGAATCAAGTCATCAGTGGCTTTTGCAAAGTAGAAGAACTTGGAAGATCCTTGCATCAGACACGAGTGGTCTGCATCAACCATCAATATATACTATCTTCAGGTTTCCTCTGTGTAACTGTAAAGACCACTGTGTTTTAAGCCTAACTCCACAATGAATAAAAGAGTGGTCTGCCTTCATCAAAGACATAATGACTCAATATGACTCAAATCTTGAGAATTTCTTCATCTGGAAATGCTTATGAGTAGTTCTACCAGTATCAGTGAAACCAACAGCAATTTTTAAAATAAAGTACATGCAAATCTTAACTCAGATCAGGACAAGGTGACCTAAACATTAACACCACATGAAATTGAACTGTAAACATATAACACTTAATTGGTTAGCAGCACTCTGAAAATTCCCTAATGCCACATTTAATAAGGTAAAACAAATAGCCCTGAGGAATCCTCATCTTACATGGTATCTAATACTATTTGATCTTACTTTGGCTGAACGTATCTGAGACAAAATAAATAAACGAGATAAATTTCAAAGTGGTAGTTCAGAGTTTTATGGGGAAAAAAGGATTTTTTAAATGTGATACATGTTATCTAATACACCCTAATCTAAATAACTGTGACTAAAGAACTCACAAAAAAAAAAAATAATCCAGTTGGTATAGCCAACTAGATCTACAAATGAAGATTGTTCTACCTTTCCTTTTTTAAAATGTGGACAGATAGGCAATGTTAGCTTGAATGTCTGATTATTATTGCAGTTGCTGACTACAGAAAAATTAATACGCCTCAGAACATAATTAAAAATGGGAAATCTTGCCACAGTGAAAAATGATGCATTGATTTTTGGATATTTCATTAGCAGTTACAATGAAAGAAGCAGATGGCTTAAGAAATTGCAGTCCTAAATTTTCACCTGACTCACAATTGTTTTCTTACACCCCATCTTTATTTTCTAAGCACTATAAAAAGCTCAGTTTCAAACATTAATATATTATTTCCCAGTACACTCTGTCATTAGAGAGAATTTCTGTAACTAATACTGCACTGTCTCTGAAGGCTGTTCTTGTCTGCATAGCAAGAATTTATGAGTCCAGAATAATTTGAATCAAATAAATAGCTTTCATTTACTCTGTCCTTCAAAACGGTAATTTTCCTCTTTCACAACTTCAGACCTCACAAACATGTTTCTTAGAGAAACCAATGGCATTCGCACACTGAAGAAACTCAGCAATCATCTTCAAATTGTCTTGGAGCCTAAGCTGGAAGGTCCTGCTCCATCTCTCAAACATCACATCTATATTTTGCCCTAAACCCCACCAGAGCTTTTTGACCCCAAAGAAGTCAAAGTGTACGACAAAGGCAGACAGGCAGACAAAAGCACTGATGTAATGTGTTCAAAGTCTCTGAATGAGCAATGAGTGAAGGAGCCATATCCAGATTATCTTCAGCACATGAATCCTGCCAGAGCTATCTAAGGACTGGTCAGAACTAGGAGACAATGTTGGCGATCAGTGTGACTGGTAAGGAAGACACCATACAAGTACCACAGCAAAGAGATTCTCTCTACGCTCTGAGTACTGTTCTGCTTCATTCAGGGTCCTCTTTCCCAAATCTGACATTTCAGAGCACTCCTAAACTTCTTACAGCAGTGATGTACTCTAAGCCTCAGAAAGAGCTCTGGATGAAGACTGAAATGTAATTGTAACAATTGTCTTAGTGCTGAGCTGTACATGTTATCCGACATGGTTCTCCATGTGGTCATATCTTCCCTTTCCAATTCTTTGTTCCAAAGCCAGCAAATCATGAGCCAAGAACTACAGCTATCTGGCCTGACTCCTCCCATGTCATTAAAAAGGCAACAAATACAAATGGAAGAGGGCCTACCTTTTTTATTTGACAACTTTAGTTATGAAACAGCTCCCACAGTGCTGACTTCCCCAGGACTCAAAACAGTGAGGGCAGAAAAGACATATACCAATGAGAGGTGGAGGAAAGGCTTTCCTGTTGCATGAATTTTGAAATTCTTCTCAGCTTTCTTATTAGCAAAAAGCTGAAATCACAAAATCTGCAGGAATTCAGTTCATCTGACATTCTAATTTCTTCTACTAACAATTAAAAAAACTTGCTATAATTAGCTTTAATTCATTAGTTGATCATCATTCTGTTGAAACATCTTGAGAACTCAAACACAAACCTCCAGGCTCTAACTGGCACTTTCCAGTACCAATGCATTCAGTGAAGAAGCTCCTGACAGGTTGCCTGTGGTATTTCAAAACGCTCAACATCTGCCATTCAAACATAAAATTCCAAAGCATGAATCAGAAAACTACTAGACAGAAAAGCACTGGTGTTCTGCTCCATCAAATATGATTTGTAATGCTGCAACCTAACTGGTTTTATGATATATGGCCAATTCACAGCTATTTTGACCTACACAGCTAAAACACCCAGGAAATCAATAAAACGTACAGTGGAGACAGTTTTAATGAGGAATGGATCTGTCATGCATGACACTTTGTAACAGCAGTGAGCAATATACAGAAATTCATTAATGAATCAGTACTATACCAGTCTACTGGAACCATATTTCCGCAGGGGTAATTAAGCTTCTGTGAAGGTCAATAACAAATGGCAGTGTCTTTTGTGAATGCGTTTTTGGAGTGGGCACATGATGTTCTGCCAGACAGTCTCATGCTGACATTCCATTCAATTAGGAAACATGCTATATAAGGAGATTTTTCTACTTTTTTTTTTCTCAGATGCCTGTCTTTTTTCGTGAAGAAATAGCTCTTTTTTTTTTTTTCTTCAATTTTTTAGTACACAAATGAAAGCACAATACACACTCTAAGTTTCAGGACATGATTCAGCAATACACTTTATTTGCAACTTACCCTTTTGTAAAGCATGTGGATCTCCGGCAAGTGGGTTTAACAATGTCTAACAAGAAAGCGTAGCGTAGCAAGGACTTGGGTGCTAAAAAATACTGACTCATTTCTTCATTCTCATCTTCCAGGAAATCTTGTAACATCTGAATAGAGGGATCATTGTCTTGACTATGCTTCCTTATCATTTCTTCTACTGTTTCAAGCTTAAAAAGAAAGGCCTCTTTTGGCAAGGGTCCATTCTTGCTGCTGCAATCAGAACCAGTGTTTGAAAGAAGACTCTTCTTTCCAGAAGGCAAGGAAGAACTAGCTTCGTCAACAACTTCATCCTTGGATAACTCTTCTAGATTCTGATCTGGGAATCTTGTCAATATCTAAGAAATAAAATTGTGAGAAAGATTAAGTAACTGCATTTGATAAACAACTTGACAGCAGAAACTGTAGCGATTAAGAATTACTTCAGAGGTGCAAATAGCCATTCGGTGTTATTTTTACAAAGATTAAAAAAGAAGTAAGTTAGCATTGAGATCAGTTGACCTAACAGCAATGATGATGGAAAGAATTGCACATAGTTGCCTTTACTAAAAGATATTTCCGCCTCAACTGCTTAAAGCCAACTAAACCATTGATATGCATTTCAGTCTTTAGAAGACACAGCATTGAGGCCAAACAAAAAGAGACAGATTTCAACTTATCTGTTGATATCTCTTATCTAATCCATTCCTGTCCACACTACTAAACTGAAAATTTAAACTACAATCTTCATTAAATCAAGAAAATTGAAGAACAGAAATTAGACTCACCTGACCAGGAACATGAAAGAAAAACGGCTCGTGGTGAAGCTTTGCAATTAGAAAATACCGCAGCCTAGAATTGGGAATGCCAAGCTGCAAGCAAAAATCCACAAGCTTTTAGTCCATGTGGCAAATGGAGAAGAACTGATCAATAGCATTGTAAAAGATACCTATTATTATTTACAGTAATAAGATTATTTCACACTAATGCATTTTGCCACTTAAGAGATATCAAAATTAATTGATAGTACCTAAATACTCCTAATGAACCACGAACATAATTCCCATGCAAAGGTAACCTCAAAGAAACAAGAAGGTATTTTTTTTCCTCACGATTCTGCTTTTCTCTGTAAATGAACAGGAACATAAGCAAATTGTTATCTGAGGAAAGAAGAAAGATGAGGCACGCCACTGTTTCCTGGGATGAGTACTGCTTGTTTTTTATAAACCAGGAAAAAGGTTTCTCCTTTTGTTACAAGGAACTACAGGACATCCAACAATGAAACAAATGTACGACTGGCTTTCAGGTTACTCTACCATGTTTTGTCAAATACATATGGTACCTCACTGATCCCATTTAGTCTCGCACAATCTGGCGCCTCTCTTAATTCTTTTCCAGTTGTCAAGGAAACATACAAACAGTGGCCCTGCCCCCACAAATGACAGTCATGTTTTCTGTGCTGGAAAAATCACAGGCATCAGCAGCTCTGAAACAATAAGGTTCCTGCAGGGAAGCACCTTCTTGGTCATGGTTTACATTCACACCTACTTTAAAAAAATGGCATGGGGAAAGGTAGCAGACAAACATTTCCTCCTGCACTTCTGTGCCACTCACTAATATTGTAAGGTATTTCTACACGTAAGAGGAATTCAGCTTGGAATTCAGAATAATCCCAAAACAAATGGATTAAAGCACTTGAGCTGTATCTGTACTACTTAACTTGCATACATGTATGATATTTCTGAGCTGTGCTAAGTCAATATTTTGTCATTAACAAAAAATGCATGACTAGGATCACAACAATAACATCAGTAAGATTATGCCAATGTACCAATGAGAAATCTGTCATATCAAATTGCTCTCATTCAGAAGCTCTGGGCACCACACCCTTTTCTGATAAACACATCATTTTCAGATGTCCTTGGACTCAGTGTTTGAACAGTTAAATAATGTTAGAATAAAATTAATACTCACACAGGTTGGAGACAAGAGAAATTCTTGATATTTAAATCCACATGTTTCTAGTGTTCGCAGAAGTTCATTTCTGACAGTGAGAAGAATCGAGAAGCAATTATGCCCTTCATAAGACCTTATAAATCCTTTAAGTTTTTTTTATCCTAAGTGAAAACACATCAAATGTAGTACCTTAGGTACTGAGATTTCACATTCAGTGAAAGAATCAGACAGAGAATTACACATGTAAAGTAACGCATTTCTGAACTCACAGACAACATACAAAATGCAGTGTTACTGCAGCTAAAAATGACCACTACGAATTCACAAGTACCTAACACCTATGGGGGTGCAAACAGCCCTTCAAAAATATTCCATCTCTAGAAGTGTATATCTCTGGGTGAGTGTGCCAGCAAGGAAAATGAGAGCATAACTTCCTCTTCATTGTGAATTATAAAACTTGACACTGAAATCGATACAAATGGCTCACTGTTTCCCTCTGTTCATGCACATGATATCAGCTAAGCTTAATAAAACGTTTAATAAAGCTTATTATAAAATTTATATTATAAGCTTAATAAAAAAATAAGCCAAAAATGCGTGGATTTGACAATAAAAGCAAGCATGGACTGTGCTCTGCAAGCATAAAAAAAATCACTGATATTGGAGTTTTCCTGTAAAGATTTGCCTTTCCTATTCCATGCAGGCTGTACATATGCAGGCTATATATAACTCACAAACTGTGACCCTATATCTGGCACTGTATGGTACTGCAGCCCAAGAGAAAGCAACCATTCTGACCAGAGTGTTTCCTGAGTTACAAACTGTTCCAAACACTGGCCAGGCAAGGAGCAGCCTTAGGAATCTCAGGCTCTCCAGGAGCAGTCCAAATCTCCAATAGGACTGCTGCATGCTTTAATCAGTGAAAAAGATGAAAATGTCTCCCAGCTGCCTGCCACATGCATGAAGAAGCATGAAGAAGCTAGCTGCTCTCCCGCTGATTTAAGAAATGCAAGAAAAGATCCTACTTTATTTCCAGCAAGAAATGAGGAAAGATGACTAAATCCCTGTCTCTCCACAAGTGAGGAAAATGGTCCTGCTGTTATTAAGTAATGTTATCACCAACCTTCCTCTTTCATATTTCAGACAAAAGTCATATGAAGATTTCATACTCTCTTTATGAACTGTTTTATAGCAACAGTGAATCAGTAACAACATACTATCAACAAAAGCACTGAAGAAAGCTACTGCATTCTATTGCGATCTCAGCACAAGGTACCAAAAGCTCCTGTCATCGGTAAAATCCAAAACCTCTCCTTGAAAAATAATATTGTTCCCTTGTGAAGGACACCAAGTCATCAAAGAAAAAGCAGAGTCAAGTTCTAGTCTGTTTTATCTGCTTAGAGAAATAGTTATTTATTAGGTTCCTTTCACAAGACTTTAATTCCCAAATTAAAACAGTATCTTTTACCTACAGCTGCTAACTGTGCCATCTCACTCTTTTCTTCTCTTAAATTCTAGGAAATAAAAATCCTGCCTTCTTTATTAAAAAATAAACCATGTATAAGTTAGACTTTACCTTGCAGAAGAGGATTCAAATCCTTTAACGTTTTCTAAAAGTAGGTATTTTGGAAGCTTCTGGAGCCTAAAAGAAAGATGAAAATATCAATAGATCACAGTTGTAGGAAGTAAACTACATTATATTTATCTACATACTTGTTTAGCTACAAGATCAAAATATTTCTGTATCATGCTAGTCCATAAAAAGATGTACCTCAATGTCGCATAGATCAAGTAATTCCCATATGAGTTGTTGGTAATTCCAAACAACAACAAAAGCCACATTTGTTCAGATGGGCTGCTGCACCCATCTGTATCCCACACGTGATCTTTTGAAAACATATAGCACTGTTCATTTCCTAAAGCATTGACTTATTGCTACTCAAAGATTAAGCTTGTAATAGAAAAGAAAATTATAGGGAATGAAAAATACTACAATTTACCCATAGAATAGAGCACTTTATTTATTTATTTTAAGTACTTAAATCTGAAATCAATGTTAAAATACCGTATCCAAATTATTGGTGAACCTTCAAAGTCAGTATTCATTTAATTGCTTTAAAAAATACTACATTTAGAGTTCAAACTCCATATACTTTCAATTGTCTGTACTTAATTTTTTTCATTTTCATGAGGAGGGAAGGAGAAGTAGCTGAGGTTACACAACATCAGTGCAGAGGTCTGGAAATTCCAAAACCAGCTTATTAAATCTCTGGAGAAAGAACCATACCGAAACTGTGCCAGGGACCATTTTAACAATTTAAAACCATGAACGATTCAGATTCAAGTGACAAGGAACATGCATTGGAACCAATACTCCAGTAAGTCCATCACAGATACACAACGTCTACCATATCTAAGATCTCAGAACAGTGTACAGGAAGAGAACATTAATGCCAACAGACAGTAAATCCAGGTTTATTTAAGTCGGGAAGTGATTTCAGACTGTACTGATGTAAATCACAGCAGAATTTGTTTTGGCAATTTCCAAACTATCATCAGTTACAGAAATTCGCATGAATAATTCCAATGTTTGACAAGAAATTTGAAAATGTACAAATACTACAGCAAATATGAAAATACTGAAAATAACATTGAAGTGGAAATAAAAAAGTATCAGCCAACCCCCCTGGAAAGGAATGGAGAACGTATCTGTTGGTATGTTTACCCATACTCAACATCACCATCACCTACTGTGAAGCTTATTTTTGGAGTAATGAATCCACAGCAGAGCTTGAAGTGCAAAAGCTCATACAGGATCAACATGTCACAAGGCAAATAATCACTATACAAAGAGTGTGTGTTAAATACTTGGCAGGTTTTAACATCACTAACTTCTCTGCAAAATTAACAAACATTGAAGTCTTAGTATTAGATTTCCCTGGGTTATGGTTTGGATACAATAAACAGAAAGTATCTGGCCCGTTTGGGCCAGCTTTTGTGTTCACTGGCTGAGGGCTGGAAAGGTTTCCCAGGTGTTTCCAGATCTTGAAATTGCCTTTTCTGTGCCTTTAATATTTGCCTTCCTAGCCTATCTTTGAGCTCTGTTTCAGCTACATTTTGTTATAAAAGGCAGAACATAAGGTAGGAACAGCCAAGGAATGAAAAACTTTTCTACAGTTTCCACAAATTAAATGCATGCTATATCAATTTTGAATACGAACTGATAGTTCCTATATTAAGAATTTCCCTTTTTAGGGCTGAAATACTCCCTGCATAACGTCTGGCAAACACGTCTTCTTCAAAACATACACAAACGCTATCTCAGTAAAACATAAATCTAATGGATCCAAGAAACTAAGCAGAAGTTACCATCTTGAACACATTACAGACGTCTTACAGTAACTACTGCCCTAGAAACAACCTGTGTAAAGGTGATAAGGGAAGTCAGCAGCGTCTCACAGGCTGCTGAGATAAAAGTGCCACAGCCAAGCCCAGCTCCGCATCACCGTGACAAAAAACATGTCCTGTAGTGTCTAAAGCATTGGTTTTGGGAAGGAAAAGTCTCTGCCCTTTATCCAGTTAAACTCACAGCAACCAGGAAGAGACACTTCCATGCCAACGCACAGCAGTGTCACAACAGCAGCCCTACTCTTAACTGCATCTCAGTTTAATGACAAGGAACAGATAGATCAGAGTTTCCTCAAGGATAAGGAAGGTACTATAATTTGACAAACATATACTACCTGATGTTTTTAGTTTGTCATTTTGAAAGATCAGTCATGAGGAGAACTGACTTTTTTTTCTCCTTCAAAAAACACATCTTCCACCATTTTCTGAAGCTTACAATATTTCCCTTTTTTTTTTTTTTTTTTTTTTTTTGCCTCTACTAGATGTGGAGGAGAAATAGCATTCTTCCTTTTTACCTATTTTACCTATTATTTAACTAACTGGGTTAAAGCTGGGTTAAGCTAACTTACTGGGCTACAGAACTTAGTGAAATGGTTGTTCTGTGTTCTCTGTCACAAATTCAACAAGTGATCCCAGTCAAGCCACTCAGCCTTTCTGTGCCTATATCCTCCACCTGCTGATGACAAGGGCAAAACAGTGTTTTCCCTAATGCTGCCAGCTGTAAAGCTGGTTCTGGAAGAAGAATGAAGGAACTTACCCCAGTGCTAATAGTAAATTGAAAGAAAAGAATACAGGAGTATGGTGGTGGGAAGAGAAAGACAGACAGACCTCTTTCCCTCCTCCTCCTCTTCTGGAAGTAAGATTAGACAACAGAAGAATACAGTGAACAGCTGCCCTTGTTTATGATGAGTAAGTGTCTGGTAGATCATAACTCGTGCAAATTTTCAGGCTGATGCCTAATAGACATCTCAATCCATAGGCAGAGATTTCTGCAAAATAAATCCCTCTGAACAACTCCTTGCTTGCTCCATTCACCTACAAAGATGCTTAAAATGCTATGCATCTCTTCCCAAAAAAAGACTACAAACATTACTTGGAGCTGATTTTTAAAACTCTTAATAAGAACAATTTATGTCAGCAATAAACACTTTGAATTTACTGTTCAAATTTAATATATGAATAACACAAACAATTAAGGCTATTTTGTTAGGAACCAGAGTCGTGCCAGACAAAAAGAATAGATTAAGACAAAAAAAGAGCACTGTTCAGACAGATCAATGCTATATGAAACTTTTAGTGTTACCACTCAAAACAAAATTACAAATCAAAAAATACAGTCTGCTATAATATAGCTCGAAGTAGCACCAGAAAGACAGAACAGACACTTTAAGAAAGAGTGGAATGGGAAAGAGGACATACTGTATTGTGCAGCTGATATCATGCTTTAATGAAGTTTTCAAAATGTTACTTAATGACATTGGTAAAATATAATGATAAATTATTTTTGATCATACGAAAACAAATAAATAACACAATAAAATATTAGCAGTATCCCTGCAGAACATTACAGATTACTTACAACATAAAATAACTACTTAGTAACACCAAGGGCTTAAGAGTTGAGGTGGAAGTTAACTTGTACCTTGGGAGAATATCAAGAATATAAAGAAAGCTCTTTGTCCTCGGATCAGATACATCACCTTGTAGGCCAGTTCTACAAAATAATAAGGAAACAACTGCATTTTACTTGGAGCACACTGTTATTCCACTTACATTTTTCTACAGAAAGCTGGCACTTTTTACTTCAAGTTTTGAAAAGAGATTCTGTAAAATCATCATGTCCAGGCATGAGGCAGTATCCTCTGCAATGCCATCAGGAATGAGTGTGACCTGAAATCCATTACAAGGTTAACACTGAAGCATTCAATAATGAAACTCACACGCCAGTGTGCACAGCATTAGTATTATGGTCTTAGTAAAAAAACTCCTGAAGGAACAACAACAGCAGCAACACAAAAGAGCAGCATTTGGGCATAGCCAATTACTTTATACCAAATATATTAAATTATCCAGACAAGTTAAGGTTACAGTGCTCACCATTTTGCAGGATTGAGCCTGATGTGGATAACTTTTTAACTAATTTAGAGCTATTGAACTGGACGGCTCATTTACCTTACAATAAGGAGATTAATTGGATAATGAATCCAGGCCTTGGTTTCCGTAACTTGTACTAGTTGTTTAAAAGACTAAGTCTTGGTAGAAGAATTTAGCATGTCTCTAGATTAATTAGTCATACACAGTCCATTCTTTTCATTACATTACAAAAGAAAATGTTATATTTATAGCAAAGAGAACTGTATTTCCTTACTATAATTATGTAACTATATTATAGTTGAGAGAACCTCTCCTCCAGCAACCACTGCTGTCAAACTAGCTGCATTTGAAAGAAATCTGACAAGCTCCTAGCAATTTCAGTTCCTAAACAATGAAGATATTTCTCTATGTCATCCATAAAATCATTTCAAAGCCAACACATTTTGAAAACATAAGTTGTGTCTATGTGCAAATATTGATACACTTTTCTTGGCTAAAATAGGAACATTCCTCAGAATAAACTGTGTGCATATGTAATTTTCAAAGGACTTGCAAAGTTCTTATTAAAGAACAGATTCCAATCTTAATCACCCACAGAAGGGAGAAATTCCAGTTCTCCCTCTGGAGCAACCCCACTGAAAAATTAGACTTCTAATTAAAGGGAAAGGAAGCAGTTCTAAATGCAGACTTATTAATTCCTCTGTCAGAAAAACAGTATTGTGTGCAGAACAGGTGCTTTAGGCAGTCCAATCAATTTTAACTGAATAAAAAGGACATACAAAGTATAATCAATAATTAAAATTCAAATTCCTGCATTTCTTCCAGTTCAGTAGAACCTTGTGGTGAACACAGCCACAGAATGGTTGCTTAGGAAGATAAAGCTACACAGATGGGCCAAACACCATAACATGCATGAAAACATTTATTCGCCCTTTACTCAAAGGCCGCTGTATCTACCTTGTAAATGGCTGGCAGGGAGGACTCATCAAAATCATATCAAAAGATAATCTGTCAAATTCTTTCAGTGTAATGCCCTGAACAAGGGAAAAAGAAATATAAGAATGTTCAGTGCTGAGAACTGTACAAAACTATTAAACCAACCTTCAGACAAAACTACCCCATTACACCCAGAGTTTTTTTTATCTAGTAAAAAGCTCCCTGACCTCCCACTTAACCTAATAATTCCATTCTTTTCTACCTCAGCAAACCATACAGAGCAAATACGCATTAACAGCCTTGAAAATGAACCCAAGGCACCAATGATACCAGCATCTATACATAACACTTTTTTTATTTAATCACTCTTTTAGAAGAGATGAACTAGTTCATGATTCTTTCAGTAGATCCTGATTAAAAGGAGTTAAAAAAAATGTTTGCTTAATGGCAGTTTTTGAGATATGACAAATGCTTAGATTATAATCCATCATGCATACAACACAAAAAGCTATATGTGGCATAGCTTTCAGTTAATCTTAGACAGATGTGTTTTAACTCTCAGGAGCTCATTACCAATGCATCCTATGAAATTTACTTCATTCTAGTTTTTGCTGAGTAAAAATCACAGAGAGCTGTTTCATGGCTGAAAGCAATAGTCTGCAAAAGCATTTCTGTTCAAAGAGAAAAGACTGTGGCACAAACTAATCGCTTGGGCGTTAGTTCTCCTATATTAAATTCTAACAGTAGGTCAGTATATTAAGGGGCCAAGAGGAGAGAAGGATCCAACAGATAACTATAAATAAGACAATGAAATCACTGCTTTACATATTTTGCAACATATCTATAAAATGTAACATAACTGCCCACAGAAACTGGACAAAATTTCCTCTGTTTTTTAGTAAATTTAGGGAAGGTCTTATTGACTGTAATCTGCTCTTCCCTATAACAGGAAGATACAGGCAATCTTTCCACTTCTTTTCCCATATAAAACTGTAAACTATTATTAGTCTGCTATTACTGAGTGCTGAATAAGCAGCTAACCTTTAGCCACCTTACTTAAGCTGATATCTTAAAACAAATTCATTACCTTACTGTCATGTTGTAAAACTGCAAAAGAAGATTAAAAAGTATGCAGCAACTTCTGCAAGTAAAATCCCATATCTAGTTTGCCCCTCTGTTAATCTGAGACATCTGTACCTATTTCTTCCCTAATAATTTTGTAAAGAGACAGAATTCCTAAAGCATTTGACCTACTGAGGCCACAAAGAAAATGCAAGGCATCTAGTATATTTTCCTGTGTTTTACTCAGATCAACTATAATTACAAAGTAAAGGCATGATTCCAACAGATTTAATGAAATTCTCTCAAAACACTTAATATTATTTTTAATCTAGAAATGTGATTTTTGTCATTCCTTTAGAGCTGGTAAGCATTCCACATGACACTCACATAACCTTCCTTAATGCAGCAATCAAGACTTCCAGGAAAAGATCTCATTCTAAGTATCCATCTGCTTCAACAAGCAAATACAGCACATTAAATGACAGTTACTGTAAAACTGCTGTTCCCCTAACATCAATAATTAAGTCTGCCTGTTTCTCTTTGGTACCAATATGGATAGGAAGTCAATCAACTTCTAGAAATGCCAGGCTAGAATAAAAAAAAGTCATTACCTCAATTGTTTTTGCCCATAATGGTGTGCTGGGAAAGTTGTGCTTATAAACTTCATTGGCAAGAGTGTTCACATCCACAGCAGCAACAACTTCTGCACATACACAGCTTTCTAAAATTAAAATAAAATAAAGTTGAAAATCATAGATTGAATTTTTTACTCTCGAAATTTAATTTTGTTCAGTTGTATTACAGCTATGCTCAGAAATAAAAGAGAAATGACAAAATCAAACTCTGCTGTGTTGCCTTTAAAACTTTATATGAAATACAGACTGTTATTAATTGGAGGCCAGAACTTCCCTCTCTTATATATCCAAAAAGGGAAGCTAACTGTGCATTTCTTAATTTGTAGACACAGCCACACGTAAGTCCTGAACAGATTGTATCTGTAACATTCCCACCCACAGGCACCCTCTGTGGTGACCAAGTTCCCTCACTATAGGAAGGCAGCCCAAGTCAACCTGTCGAGTCCCACAGCAGCCGCCTGCAGCTCCCCAGCCACTGTCAGCTTACAAGATACATAATTTATTGCTTCTCTGCTCCCTGTGAGAACTAGTGTACCTCTAAAATATGTTTGAGATATGCATACTGCTGCAGTAAAACTTTAAGAAGGTACCTGAAGAACGTTTGTGTGCATATTCCCCATAACAAGTTGGACCTCTAACCCAACTGCTGTCTCCTTTGGTTCCAACACCCCAAAAATACCAAACATTTTGAAGGACGTTTGGCAGATCCCGATCTCTTGATATCAGACAAAGCATTCTGGGACACTTACAGTCATTAATGGAGGAAAACATAATAACAAACCTACTGAGAGCTAAGAAGTACACTAATGAGCACGGTTATTATAAAGAACTCTACAGAAACTATAAACACTTAAAAGAACAGTATTTAATCTGCTGCTCTTCACACTATTCATCATTTTGAACACTATCCCTCACTGAGGCTTTCTGTTGGAAAGATAGGCTGCGGTGACTGTTAGACCTGCAGGCAGAGAACAGCCAGCCTGCTTATTATGATACACAACACCAACTTCAACCACCAGGAAACCTACATCATGATCACCATCACAAAGCCCCCATTGAAACACGAGCCATTTTAACAAGGCTTGAGCAAGCCAAAAGAAACAAGGCAAAAAGCCATTTGCCTTCAGGTAGTCTTACAGCATACTCAAGTGACACATTAACAAATGACCTTACGAGACATCTAACAAATTACTGTGACCCAGCTAATTATTTACAGTTTGAAAAAACAATTATATAATTTTGAGTGATGCGGTTACCACCCATCTACTATCTTTTGCCATGCATGTTTTCAAGGCAATACTATTCAAATCAAGATGAAAAGGAAATCTGAGTATTGCAAAGGTTGCAATAGATGCCTTAATAAAGATCACTGTAGTTGTCCTGCATTTATGGAATGCAGTAACTGGCGAGATGAGCCAGAGTTTTGATAAGAAAAAGAAGTAGGGACTGCCCACTAAGGGACAACACATAAATCACTGTTTGCAGTTACTGTGTTGATATGGTGACCATAAAGTGTAACCAACCCTAAACGGAGGCGTACTCTTAAGGACACCAGAGTGCCTACACCTGAGATTACAGAACAGGTACGTTAACACTGACACCTAGTGTGAAAAGAGCATCACCTTTGCAGGTCACTTGTCAAAACTAAGAAGCGAAGTCAAGAGCTCATGCTTTCCCCTCCCCAAAACAAAGCTACAACACCTGAGCAATGGTAACAAACTTCAAGCACTGTTTAAGAGACTGCTTTTCTCTTCTATTCTCTCAGTTTTTGAAAGCACATTCTCCTGACAAACAGATCCCTACTGTGTGTTCCAGGCACTCCAGAAGAAAAAAAAATATCAAGAATTTCAAGTTATTATGTAAATTCACACAGTTTATAAACAACAATTGAAAAGCAGGCAGTGTGCTTTCCCTGCAACTCATGATTCAGATGTTCATCCTTTTTACTAACCTCAACTCAATCTCTTCTTTCATATACGCAAGAAAGAAAGAAATACCTGATTACTTTTTCAAAGCTTCTCTTTTCCACTCAATAGCTGTGCTCACTTTGGTGTTCCTGTTACAAAACAGACTCCCTCTAAAGCTGATTAAGTGTATTTTTTTTTTTTTGTGTGTGGAAATACCCTAGAACGCATGAAGGACCTCAAACAAACAAGCAGATCTCACTCATCAAACCTAACAAAGAAAAGCTTGTGCAGATTTCACACAATGTGAAAACGAAACAATTCTCAACAACTCTTCTCCTGAAATTTAAATAATTTTGATGTTAAACTGTGATAATTTTGCTATGGCAATTCTACATATTATTTGAAAATAATATGTAAGACTACATCATAACAAGACTGAAAGCAATCTGCAAAAACATAATCAAGACTGTGTTAAGCTGTCTCCACTGACAAAAGGTACAAAATCAACTCAGAAATATGAAAGAGCCCCAGTACTGCTCAATTAGCAAGATGAGCTCCACAGAATGTATAGCAGAACTTTCATACTGAAACATAAATGGATCTAGACATTTTGTTGTTTTTTGGGTTTTTTTAAACAAGTGAAATTTTCCAAATATAGCTATTAAGAGAATTGCACCCCTGCAGAAAAGAATTCTGTTTCAGGCAGACTAAGGAAAACACACATTTTCCACATGACACTGATTAGTTGCTGGAATATTTGATTTGCAACACTCCTCCTCAACACAGCCCTCAAAACAAGACCGCGTGTTTCTGAGAAAGATGTCGGAGCTCAGAAGAGCTGCACACCACAGGCCATGGGAAGGCAAGGACAGAGGTGTCACAGCCTCTTTTTGTCCTCTTGGCTGAAATCAGATGAACTCAAAGTTCTATCACACTGATTTCACACTTGAGTTTTAAAACCTCTTGAATAAGCATATGAGAAACTCTGTAACAATATTTAATTAAGTTACAGAGGCAATGACCAAACTTCAGGCCTCACCAGTGTGAAAGAGATGCTGCTGCAGTGACTGAAAGGTGTGGCATCTGACACAAAGACAGGCAGGATGCCTGCGTTAGCTTCTGATGTGGAAAAAAAAATCAGACCCAGAGGGTGCCATCTTCAAACTCTGAAAACAAAAATTCTGACATTACTATATTTGTCCTTTTCCACTGCAGAAGTATTGATCCCTTTTGTCATGCAGACCTTAAAATTAGCATGGATCTGTTTATATTCATCCTTCTACTTATGTACTGAACCCATCAATGTCAGACAGCGTGCTGTTACACCAAGGGCACAGCCTGGCAGATCCCACCGCGCCGCAAAATCAGAGTCAAAACAATTATCTACCCTAACAGGTATACGGGAACAGATGGAAAAAGGAAGATTAGTCACATATTGTATCCGTTCTGTTTCCCTTTCAAACAGACAGCAAAGATTTCAGTTCTGAGCTGTCGGCTCGTGGCCTAAACGATTAGGCAGAACTGTCTGTGACTGCAGTTAACACGATTATCAGCGAACCCGATACTCGCTTCCTGCAGGATACTGAGCAACTTTTTTCCACTGCTCTATTTGTACGGCTCTGTTCAGTTCAGCCTAAAAACTATGTAAAATCACACTGCAGCACAACTGGCACCATCACGTGCTACAAAGCGCTGTATTTTAGGGAGCAATTAACATCAGTGCTAAAGGGCACTCAAATCAGCAATGTTTTTGCATTGTGCTGAATGTTGTGGCTGCAGGTCGGCGTTCTCCTTTTCCCCTCCTCCTGAGATAGCTGTGCTATGTACTTACTTCATTGTGCTGTGCAATTCACAGAAGTTATCAAATACAATGAATAACATTAAGCAGAGAAGAGAGGCTACAAAAGAATATTCCTATGCTCAAAAACTACAGCTACCTTCATGGCTGCAAAAAGATAGTATTTTTTAAAAATTGCTCTCTCATATTTTATGCTCAAAGAGCTTCTTCATGACCTGGCAGATTACAAATGCTTGAGGCAGAGACCTGGAATACATTTTTTCATGGGAAAACTGCCTACATTAATACGCCATTTTAAGTTTGTTTTGGTTGGGAATGAGTTAGTGCAGACTGTTTGTTTGATGGAAAGTTGCTAAGGAAATAAGCTGAAGCAAGAGATTTCCTAAAAATAAAACATTGTATTTTTTCATTGCAGAAGCCCTGCACTTTGTACACAGCCAAACCATTCATGTATACGCATATAAAATAGAATAAAATAGAATAGGTTTAGACATACACCATCTAAACATCAACCTTCACAATCCTTGCAATGCTTGGAGCATAGGACGGGAAGAAAGAAAAACATTTCCATCTCTTTGCTGCCTTGAATCTTCAAGGGAGAGAGTATGAACTGACTCAATGACTTCTGACTTTAATCAACCTCTAGTTTCCATGCCTTCGCTGTTAAAATTCAGATATTGCTATAAATCTGAAACTAGGAATTCTGCATGTTGGATTATCTACAGGTAAAGTATGAGCACAAGGCCAGGCAACCTTCAAGATTTTTCTTCTCAGCTTTTGAATCAAAATCAAAATTCACAAATAGCCGTTCCATTGGCAAAAAGAACCTGATCCAACCACATATTAATAATTTGTACATCAACAGTATGTAGCAACAGAGGAAAAGTGGGATACAAACTTTCACTCATTTATTAAAAATCAGCTATTTTTAAGTGTAGGTGAAAATAATGTAGAAACCAACTGCGTGCTACTTGTTCCCAAATGCACTCTACTTTAGTGACAATTGCCAAAACAACGAACATCCTCATCCTGAAAACTCAATTATTGCTACCCTAAAGTAAAGACTATAAAAGATCACAGCCAAAAATGACATCCAGGTAAAAAAGGCAGCATCAGATTTCCTGGAAAATAACTATTTGCCAATTAAAACCACTGACAAATATGCAGAGAAAAAAAAAAAAATCAAGGCAGAAGCAGTGTTGCTGAACATAACTGGCCCAAAAGCTGCCCATGTGAAACAGCCAGTAACCAACACTGAGCTAAGCTTGCCAGAACTGCACAATCCCTGTTGTAGAACAAGTACCTTTCCTGGAGTGGCTGCACTTAAGTCTTCTATGTTCTCACTCTGTTCTAAACTACTCTTTTATTTTTCCTGGCTCTATAGGTTCACTGGAGACAACACCAAGAAAATAAACCATTACACATCACATTAATCTCTCATGTATTGGGCTTAAAAAAGCACTGGCAGAATGAAGGGCTTTCTTTCAAGCTTCATATTTATACAGAGGAAAAAAAAAAAAAAAATCCTGCAAAAGGACATCCAAAAACATGCACCAGAGATCTCTTTGGAACAGCATGGTTTCATGTACATGTATAGACCTAAAACATATAAGAAATCCTATTATTATCAAAGAAAAAGCACTTTCAAAGGAACATTCACTTTTCTCTGCTTGATTTTCACATAAAAGCAAACACTTAAATCCCCCCTGACTTTCCTTTCTTCCTCCATAAACTAAGAAAACTGAATCCAGATGTCTAAAAGGCTCAAAAAGAAAAGACAGCAGAAGAGATCAAACCTTCCGACTGTATCAGTGTTCCTGAATGCAATTCAATTCATCAAAACCAGTTTTACACAATGGCCTGCCATTAAATATAAAATTCAGTGCAAATTTTATAGAGTTCTTTTTATTCAGTTGCCTATCAGTTTTAACTAGACTTTAACTACAAGATTCTCATCTTACTGGAAGGAACGTTTCAGTTAATTCCTTCACTCTCCAAACTACACAACATGTAACTTATATACATTCCCAAGCCTTCATGCACAGAGTAAATGTCCTCTGTGGCATGGGTCAAGCAGGGTATCTTTTGGATGCAAAGTTCCAGTATTCCAGTAATCATGAAAGGTTGCTTGCATTCCCAACATCCCCATTCTTTCAAGTATTTTGTTGTGTTGCAAATGATCTTTTCTTAGTTGGGGATGGAGATGGCCACAGAGTATCATGTCTGGCATTACAATTCATTAATTGCTGCAGAACATTATCAAACATTCATGAGATATCTATTATTCTGCTAAGGTCAAAGCCAAATAACACTCAATAAATATCTGTTATACACCTACAAACACCAACGTATGACAAACCAAAGGACAAATGTGTAGCCCAAGTTTCAGGAATCCACTTTCCATGGAAACTGCCTATAACACACAGGTAGTTCCCCACCACTTTAAGAAACAATGCTATTGGAAAAGCGTTACCATTAGCTAAAACATTCTTTACTCCACAAAAACTTCAAAACCTACAATTTCAAATAAATAAATACTTTGCTTTTAATATTCAAAGGATAAGTCTGGAAATAATGAAAATGCATTGCTATACCAAGTGGCTGGGATTATTTACAGTAACAACAGAGGTACCTATTTTGGTATTCTGTGTATTTTTACATATTATACAAGAACTCCAAAAATAATGCCTCCTGTTTTATTATGGGCCCAAGATATCAGAGGCGGACGCTGGTGGTACAGCAGTAGATGCCAAATCCCCCAGTCAATACTCCTTTATATTTGGTTGCTGTGTGACAAAAAGCAGCAGACAGGCAGTCTGACATGAAAGTGCATAAGAAATAAAAGCGTGTCACTGAATGCAGAAAAAGCTGCAGCCATTGACATATCAATGCTTGGCAGTGGTGGTGCATTTCAGCAGCGGCAAGAGTAACAGCGGGTCACCTTCCCTGGTAAAGATTTAGGAAAGTGTAGTGTGCAGGCTTTTGTTCACCACTCGTGAAAATGCATAACCAATGGTGGTGGCTATGCTGAAAAATAGTGAAAAAGCAAATTCTCAACTACAAACAATGTTATTGTTTTCGTATCTGTTGTAGTTTCCATGGAAATAAGTAAAGGCACTACTTTCAGAGCAACCTCTGCATGTGATTGTGTGTGTGGGTATATATATATAGACAGACATGAGCATTCAAGTGTAAGTCATTCAGTGGGAAAATGTCACACCAGTAATTGTGAGTACTTGACTGCATGATCAGAAGCAGATTCTACCATAAACATTAATATTTCACAGCTAACTAAGAGAATAACATAAGGTGAGTTTTTTCACTCGATATTTTCATGAAAATGATCTCTGCTGTATAATGCAGTAGAAGGGCACAAGTATTTGAATGACTGTAAGCAATTAAAATTATTACAGTTATTTTTGTAAATGCTGTGCATTTGCAAGAAAACCCATACTCAGAACAGTAATAAAGCCCGTATCAATAGTCCTAGCTCAACTTTTTTATTTGGGGAAGCCAATTCATGGATAGCCTACAGGACTTGGTGAAGGGTACCCAGGCCATAGTTTCAATAATCTCCTAAAATCAGCTCCAGATTTCCCTGCACCAGATCAAAAACACCTGGGCACATGATCTAGCCCAAACTCACTATACCAGCTCAAATTCTATATTTTATTTTCATATTTAGAGAATGTCATACCAACCCCACATGGTTAGGCACCTATCAGCTATTCACAAAGCAACGTGTCACAAGAACACGTGGTCTACCTGCACACCTATGGGACACCCAGGCTAATTTGACTGAGCCCATCCCATACACAGCATGGGCGAGCCAGCAGAAGACACAGCACGTATTAATGCTCACAGTATTACCACTCTCCAAGTCAGAGGCAGGACCATGGATCCCTGACCTGTGCACTCCCGGGCACACAGTGATAGCCAGCAAGCCACGACGCTTTGGGGTCCAGCTTACAGCTGTGGGCCGCTAACACAAGCACTCCACC
This sequence comes from Tetrao urogallus, assembly GCF_951394365.1. NCBI lineage: Eukaryota > Metazoa > Chordata > Aves > Galliformes > Phasianidae > Tetrao > Tetrao urogallus. Next base: position 31,994,465 of record NC_136820.1, read on the forward strand.
AGAGCCCTGACCAATCTCCCGTGTCTGCTCCACGGGCACAGCCCCCTCCCCTTCCACACCCCACCGCTCCATTCCAGCCCCTGAGATGGATGTGCCTCCTAGCTACGGGATGCGGGGCCGCCTCCCACCCCACAGCTTCCTTCCGCGTGTCCGCGCACGAGGGCGCGGGGGACAGGCAGGCTGGGGAAGGGGCCGAGGCGAGGGGCCATCTTAGTCCCCTCGAGAAGATGGCGCTCTTCACAGCCCCCAGGGGTCGAGGGCGCAGCGAGAAGATGGCGTCCAAAGAAGGGGGAGGCGGCGAGGGGCCGCACGGCCGGGCTGCCGGGTACCTTTCAGGGCCTGGTGCATCCCCCCGATGCCGCTGTACAGCTCCAGCACCCGCAGAGCCGCCATGCCTCGGCGCACTGCACGGCCCTCCCGACCGCCTCCCCGAGTGCCGCCCGGCCGTTCCGCCGCTCTTTCGTTCCCCCCGCCCGCCCTCTTCCTTCCCGATCGCCGGCGGCTCCGTGCCAGCCCCGGAGGAGAGCTTCACTGTGGCACAGCTACTTGCTCATTAACCCTGCACAGGGGTTAGGCCCTGCGGACGAAGGCACCCTTTGGAACAGCCTGTCCCCTCACCCTTGCGGGTCTTCAGTGCCGGGGGGGCCTCATCGGCACGTCCCAAACCGCACAGGGTGGGCACGGAAAGAGAGGGGATAAGGGGTCCGGGAAAGGGCCGTGCTCACCGGCCTGGGGTGGTGCCAGCCTGCTGTCCTGCTGGGCAGCTGATGCTGATGGTGCGTGGCAGTTCTGCGGGCCTCAGCAATTCTCCTTTTTATCTGCAAGAGTGAAGTTGCGTGCGGGGATGGTTTGAAAAGCGGTTTCAAAGCTGGTGAAATAGGAAGGAAGGAAATAACATGAAACTGTTCTAATTTGTCTTAAGGTTGTGAAATTGCTTTCCCTAGATTAAAGAAACGATTCAAAAGCATTGTTGCCCCTGAAAAGCAGCCAGCTTGTAGCAATATGTGCCAGACAGATGCATTTACATGTATACATAAAACCAAAGAGTAAACATCCTGCAGGGTAAAATGTGGATTACCTTCCTCCCACAAGCAAAAATACTTGCCTAGGCCCCAGTTCATGGATTTAGAGTCTAAAGTGAGAATGAAACCTGAAATAAATAACTTAAAAATCTGGACATGTTTCTTGAGTTAATTCTTAAGTTGATCACATTTTTTTTTTGGCACCTCCTAGAAACCTGTCAAAAATAAGGTATATTTCTGGACTACTAAGCAGAAACATGATTCAAAGAATATTAGTTTTTGCCAGCTTCTTTTGAAAAAGTTCTGTCATTCCCTGTGAATCTTCACCATCAGAGTCAGGGGCTGTTGCTTTACCTGTCAGCCAAGGAAGTAATGACTAAGAAAAGAAACCCAAGGCCTACTTTGATTATGTCAGGAGGGAAGCACAGCGGCTGAGATACCAAAGAAGAGAGCAGTACGCATTGCAGGAAGTGGTGAAACAGGTAATTTGCACAAACAGCAGATGGAGAACTGAGAAAGAGAGCTGAATCACACAGCATAACAAAGCGGGGAATGTGCTGGCTAGAGAAAGTAGTCATCAGACAAAGATGGTGAGGAAAATTCTGCAGGTTGGGATTCAGGGTAAAGGTGGCTGTGATGAACAAGGTTGGTGTCTGCTAAAAAGATAAGCTTCAGTAGGAGCCCTTGAAAATATAGATAGGAGGTGAAGGTAAAGAGAAACACAGCTTTTAGACTACTGAAATTAGTGAAGTTGATGAGTGGTTTTTATCTCCTTGTATCACTAATGCAGTGATTTATATACAATCTATATACATCACAGCAAAGCTAAATATCATAGTGAGCTGTAGGCAGTCAGGAGCAGTTCATCTATTTGGAGCTGCCCAATTCCCATAGCAATTAAAGCTACAGGACAAACATTTCCTTGTATCAGAAGGAGAGATAGAGTCGAGCTCTGTTTTCTCCTTCCCTTTCCCCAACTCCACAGTATTCTTGCAATTCGCATACAGTAAAGATGGAGACTGGTGAAGAAAGTTGATACCTCTGCCGTATTCATGTCAGTGGAAAATTCTTTCCTCAGGGGAAATTCTCTGCCTACCTCCTCCACCAGGCATCCTGTGTGTAGCAAACCAGAGAGTCTGTTCAGCACACCTCCACTCTGGCAACAAAGAAATTCATAGACTAGGCTAAGATCTTATTGGCTTAATCTTGCAAAGAATGGAAAACACCAACATTTCTCTTGTGCTCATTTTTAAACAACTTCCAGTAACCAGTTTTAGAATTCTCTGCCCTGGCTTGATTCTCCTTATTAATTGATAGCTATGAAAAAGACAACAATCAAAACAATCTGGAAACAATTACTTTTAGTATTCTTCACTTTATACATATAAAGCCAGCATAATAATAATCTTCTGACCAGACATTGCATAATAGAAATTAAGGTATGCTGCCAATTCCAGAGATTAGAGCAACGGCTGAGAAATACCAACATAAGCAGTCACTCACACCTCCCTTCTCTCAAAAAAGGAGTCCACAGAACAAGTGTGCCCTGTGGAAGTGATCATTGTTAAGAAAACTCGGTAACACATGTTGCCACCACTACAGAGCAGGCTAGGTTGTTGCTCACTCAGTCTTGTGGCCTGGCAACAGCCACATCACTGCAGAATTTCCCAAGTGCATCTGTCTGACTAACAAAATTTGGGTGCTGTGACAGTTCCTTCTGTACTTTGTACACATAGGATGGATAGGATCCCCATAAATCCCAGCCAAAATTTAATTGACTAAAAGAAGAGATTAATAACAGTCAAGTCCAATGCCCACCTCTGGGCCTACTCTACTCTCAGTAAAGATTCTTTAAATTCTTTAAGACTTCAAAGGAAGAAGTTTGTCCTGTGACCCTTCTGATTTTGGCTTCCTGATAAAAGGATTTCAGATTCTGCAGCTGTGTCTTAGCCTTCTTTAGCACATGCATAGGGTCTATTTCATATATCAGTTACACCTTAACAACATAGCTAGCTTTGAATAAAAACCAATAGGGTTTTGGAAAAAAACACGTTTATTTTAAATGAGCACATCTGTAGAACTGTGTTAATACAATGATCAAGCATTTATTTTCTTAACTTGAATGTATATTTTACTGTTAAAAACATTAAGTAAACTGATCATTTAAATTCCTTTAAAGCCAGTGACATCAGCATATGATATCAGCATTTTCATTGAGACAGCTTTTGAAAGCTTCTGCCTCCTGGCAGCATCTACTCAGATTAGAAGCTTGCCCACATCTCTGATGGTTGTTATGATACAGGTAATCATGTCAGATCTGAAACTGTTGTCCTGGTAACTAGTAAACTCATCCAGTGAAACGGATGCACGTGGTAAGAGGAACACGCAAGCAAAACCACTGCACTATTTTCTCTTCTTGCAATGCCTTAGAACTGCTAAAAGTGTTACAGTTACCAATGGTGCCAAACAGCATCATAAAAACATTAAAACAAAACAAAAAAAACCCATTACCTTGAGATTCCGTATTTCACTGCACTGGCAACTGGAACATGAAAAATTAAGAACTATGGCATCTCAGACCACAGTTGGAGTCAGCTCCTGTAGCCCTTCCCTGCCCTCCCACCTGCATGGAGCAGGAACTAACAGGCCAGCAAGGTGTCTGTCCACACCAGCCTGCAGGGCGAAGCCTGACACTCCACAGTGCTCGTCACAGGGTTCTACTGATGCTAAAATGCTGGAGCTGTATAAGTTACTTAGTTTCCTATGGATGTGAGGCATGGTGGAAACTAATGGATACATACTACAAAGTGTTTGTGAGCATTTCCTCTACAGGCAAAAATGAAGAGAACAAGAAAAAAAAAAAATAATTCTGCTGACACATCTGATGTTTATAACTGCAAATACAGTCATCATCCAAAGCTGTAGTTGAAGCAAATATTGTTGGTGGTGGAACAAACAAGGCTTCTCAGGTCCCAGTGTCTCATATAACCTACTAAATACTTAAATGAGGGTCAGGAAAAGTATACAGGCATCTCAGCTGTCTATAGGAGAGGCTCATGTTCTGGGTCAGAAATCACTGTGGCTAGGAAGGAATGCAAGGCATGACATACCCTTGCAATGCAATCACTGAATTGAAAAAAATTTATGGAGAATGTCTAGCATAAATTACTGTTTCCATAACCATTGGCCCAATATATTACTCATACTGGAAACCTTTTGCAATTAATTGAAATTGAGCTGTCTGGATGTAATGTTTCAGGAGGGACTTTATCAGACTTGGTTTGTGATGAAGTGGCACTCAGTAAAGTTAGTTTCAGATACCAACACAGTGGAACCCTGTGCCAATATGGCAGTGAAGCCCACGGTTTGCATTTGTAATCCCACACATCTGCAAGACTAGAAGTGAAACCCACATTGAATTACATTTGTTAGACTCTCTCAGCCCACTTCTGAAAACTCCATAGACAGGGGAAATTTATGTAACTGAAATTATTTAGAAGAGTCAAATATTAACATATTTTCAAAGAGATTATTGTCTACATTTCAAGATTTTATTTTCAGGCTTTGGAGATACAACCTACTCCATAAAGAATAGGAAGAAGTCATTGCTTCTCCAATGAATTCTTTGCTTTTCTGGTGAAAAAAATATAAATAAATCCAGCCTGTTTGTTATGGTTGGCCTGCAATGGTAACCTTGGCTGGATGAGACGCATTATGTCAACATAGCATTGTTGACTTTCTTGTTGTACTTGCACATTCCAGCACTCTACCAAAAGAGAAGGATAAAAAAAGGCCAGTAGGCAATATAGACATGTACACTGAAAAAATCTTCGCTGGACTGAACAAAACAGACTCTGAGCTCTACTAGGCCCACAGGGCCACAGAAGTTAGAGACAGCAGGCATGACACCAGGCAAAGGTGAGGGGGAAATCAGTTCAGCTACCCCCTCAGGATGCCTGTGGGGCAGAGGAGATGGCAGCAGCATGCTCTCTCAGAGGAAAACTGATGAGGAAGATAAATAGATGAGCAAAGATGTGCCTCTTACCTTTTTGCTTACAACAGGAGTTTTAATCTCCAGCATCCCCACACGGTTTGCACAGTATATAGCATACAGGGTGACAACCTGAGAAAGACTTGTAGCTCTATGCTGATTATGCCTTTGGTCTAAAACCTACCTGCTATCACTAGAGCTTTGTATACTACAGCCTTGCTTTTTTTTTTTTTTTTTTTTAAAAAAAAAAGTTCCCCCCTGCCCCAACTTCATTTTTTCATTCAACCCCATGTGAGGAGATCTATGACTAAGCTGGTAGCTGGCAGAGGCACAGGAAATGATATGTCTTATGCAGGTAACCATGGCAGTAGAATTTCAGTAGTAGGGCGTTTCCTCTAAAGAGGAAGAAAATCTTTCACACAGCTGCAGCAGAGCTGTAACTGTGGACTTACAGTTACCTTGAAACAACAAACATGTCACTGAGGACTGACTCCAGAATCTGCTCAAGAAGCTGAGCACTTGGTGCCTCAGCAGTGCTGAGGTGTCTTCCACACTTGTTACTTTACTGGCACTTTGCAAGTGAGTTACTCCAAAGCTATTTAAAGGTAATTACAGAACTGATGGCAGTGTAAATATTCTCTCACTACATCTGTGTCCACAAATGTCTGTCAAGCATACCAATAGCTGGGACACAGTTCTGTTCTAACAGAAAGCCTCTTAGAAAACAGCCCATGGAAAAAGAACACGTTTGAAGAAATTGTGTGATTCTATAAAGGTTAACTGAAATGAAGGATAAACTGAAAAGTTATTCCAGTTGAATTATAGAAGAGTCACTTACGGCTGCTGGGTTTTTTGTATCCCTTTTTCCAGTGCCTCAACTAAGAAGAAAAAGCTTTGGGTTTTCCTAAAGTTTGGGAAAAAAAAAAAAAAAATACAAAACAAAACACCACAAACCTTTCTTTAGATGAAGTGTTATGAGATTAAAATGTTAATTTTGCTGAGATAGTCTGGAGAGAAGTAAGCCTAACCTACATGGGTCAAGTCTGAATTAGTTCTTTTTGACAAAGAGAAATCTTGTTGAACAAAAACATATCCAGTATGGACTAGAAATTAATTTTCAGCTATAGGGAGCTGGGCTGATTTAAGACTCCAGCAAACATGTTTCACATAATTCATAAGAGAAATACAATGGGATATTGTTGGAATTGTTTGTCAGGGACCCTGAACAGCAGCTGAAGTTCTTGAGGATGACTTCATTGAACTAATAGTGCCAAGTCACATATAGCACTCATTTCCTATGGTTAGTACAAAGTTGTTCAAAAGTTAGAAAAGTAATGAATTTAAGCCTCAAGACAGTAATCTAAACTGTGCATAAACCCCATTATCAGTACCAGTCCAAGCACCATGTATATTACAGTACAAGAGCATTACTGAGAGAATTCATTTTAAGGATAAATCACTTGACACTACAGAATTTGATTATTTTTGGAATACAGCCATTGGCCAATGGCTGTATTACCATATTCTGAGTAATCCATTCCTCAGTCTTTGGAAGAGCCTGTCATCTTACCTATATGTTGTTTCATTGTCTAGAAGGCTTCTACACTGTGCAGAGTTACCTCGTCATGATGTGCTTTGGACTTCAGTTGTAGGCTTAGTAACCTCCACGGGGTTACGGAAAGTGTCTATTCCATGTCAAATGAGCAGCCACAAACATTTGTAAAATTTAAGAGTCAACATGAAACATCTACAAAGCAAAATAATTGTTAGGCCATCCTACACAGGCATATTAACTCTATAATAATAACCATATACATGAGACAAATTATCCAAAAAATCCCATAGACATTGAGTCTGCATTTGTAATGGGAAACAGGACACCTTTACAACCCCCTCAAATGGGCTTCTCTTTAAGATACTTTATCTTTTCCTTCTCCAGCTATATGTGCCTTCTTTACACATTTAGTAAGTTTTCTACTCCAGCCCTATAGCCCACAATTTTTTTTTTTTTTTTTTTTTTTTGCATACCATTAACTTAAATTCCCATCCTCAACCCCAGCCAGCAGAGCATGCTGTTTGAATATTAGACATAGAATTGGCATGTAAAAGCAACTCTTAGAAACTTGGTCTCCTCTGTTTTGGGGTGTGTGAGCCACGTCCTCTTCCCTTTGGTAAAAGCTAACTAATCCCAGGGTGGCTAACACAATGCACAGTCAGTTTATGAGACACATTGGAACCAAGGATTTGGCACAAGAACTCCAACTGAGGAATCCAGTAAAAACTTGGCCCTCAGCTAGTAATGTTCTGCTTGTTCTGGGCATCTCAAAGGAAGATCTGAACAATTGCTGCATGTAATTAATAATTCCATTGCTGTGTCCTGCCCCTTCCTCAGAAAAAAAATCATCATTTCCTAGTATATCATTGCAAGAAAACGTTATGCTATTTATGCCTTTTGTAAGCGATGGACCTGGGAGAAAGAGAAGAACAAAATCACTGCCAAGCTTTTTGTTTGTTTGTTTTGGATAGGAGTCCTTCCAGCAGCTTCTTTTGAAAAAGCTTGGCCAAAAAGTAGCAAATCTGTAAGTAGCAGGGTTCGTTAATGACATGCTAGAATCACTTCTTTCAGCCTTTTCCAAACAGAGTGGATAGATGAATGGATGGATGATTCATCTTTGAAAAGGTTTGCAACCTCAAGATTTAAGACAGACAAGTCTATAGATATCACTTTCCATCCCAATGCGACAAAGGAATGTTCATTCACGCTGTTGAATTCTACCTGTCCCAACAGCTGACAAGGATAACAACTGTGCACCATACTTAATAGTAATGTGAAGACTGTAAAGTCAGCAATACAGCAAAGGACAGAAAGAAACTCCACAAATTGCACAGCGTTATTTTGCACAAATATTCTACTAAAGTTAAACAAAATTAAAAAGGCTTTGTGAAGTGCCTATGGTGACCCTTCAGTAATTTCTTGTAAAAAGAATTACCTATATACTCATTAAGATGTACTCTGAAATCATTTGCATTTTTATGGATAGAAAATAAGGCATTCTAGAAAAGTTGCCTTCACATAAAGATTCACCATAGCCCTTTATTCCATTTGTAGAACCCAATCATAATTAAAGACACATGAATATAATGTCACAGTGTGATGAAAAGCACAGAAACAATAGTAGAGTAGCAAAGCCCTGGGCTGTAGCAAGCGAGGATTTACTCAAACACAAGAATCACAGAAACAAAGAAAAAAAAAAAAATAAAATAAATAAAAATCCACTCACCCTTGTAAGGCCTCAGGTAAGCAGGGACCACCAGCAAGATACTACTGCCTCCACTGCCAACCCTTAAATGATGTCTGGGAAGGGGTGGAGCCAGGATCCATATGCATGCACCTGAACTCCCTTCCCACCAGGTGCTCAGTCACTGTTTCAAGCTGTGACTTAGCATTTCTGCTGCAATGAACAAATTCCAATATAGGTATAGGGGTGTGATGTGAACAGTGCAGAAGGAATTTCTCCATGTTCCTTCCTCAACTAATTTGCGATGAGGTAGGCAAGCTGTGCACTGTAGAAGAACAATTGGCAGATGCTAGCTCTATCAAATCAAAGAATTTGAGGCCACAGGACCTGTTAATAAGCATTGGGTGGCAGGGACTGACAGAGTGGTCTTTCAGCTGCTCCTGTCAGCAATCTGTGGCTCCTCTAGTTTTGTATCAGTCTCAAGAATGAGTCAGGAAGAAAGAGTAACAATAACTATTCTCTGTCTTTCCTGTATTTTCTCCCAAATGTCTTAATGTTTTTTCAAGCTCTAGAAACATTAAGTGAAATCTGTTTTCTTGTCAAGCCTTTCTTTTCTGTGCTCTTGTAATTATTATATGAGTATTCAACCACATCCTACATCTTCCCTTGTCCCCTGCTTTCTGCATCTTGCTATATTGTAATTTAACCACAGGGCAGATTTCATTACCATATTCCTTATTTTTCCACTCAGCAATATGATTTGGGAATTGACATCCTTCTGCTACTGAATTTGGTGCCTTTTCCTCCCTCAGAAATAGGAAGATATGGGCCCTGATTATACTGTGTTCATTTATTCTGACGTCTTCCTCAGTCTATGATTTCTGTTGCCCTTTCCATTGCCATAATTTCTCATTGTGTGCTTTGTTTTCTTCCATCTACATGGCCATCCAAACACCTATTTTCTTACTCTTACTGCAATTAATCTCTTCTAAAAATCCAGTTTCTCTGAGAAAAATGGCCTTCCAAGTCTATAAGAATTAATTGGATCAAAATATTAGTATAACTGCTCTCATTTACACTTAAAATCCTCATGCACCTCTCTTCTTCCTTTGTTCTCTGAGAATTTTGCCTAATTTGACTTTGGTGTAAGCTTCATAAACAAGGAAAACAAGTAGCTGAAATTTCAAATTACATTTTTTTGAGACCCAAATTAAGACTAAAACACTTGGCATATTCTGGAAGTTAGTTCTACTTAGTGTTTAAAGTTGAGCATTGAGCCTCAGAGTATGCCATGCCTTTTGTTGGTTGGAAAATCTTGGCCTTTATGTCCCAGCCATTGCTAAAGATACTGCTGAGAGTCATCAGTTAGTGCTATTACCATTACATGCAGTGTGTCAGAGCATTCCAGTTGGTTTCTTCTCTTTTAGGGATGGATTACATTAATTGTTATACTATGAAAGAACTGAAAAACTTATAATTCTCTGCTCTGTGCTGCTAGAATTGTGCATGCTGTTTGAGACAACCCCAGGACTTGGGCAGAGGTGTACTGGCTTTGGAAATGATTGTCTGATTCAGTAGAAGAGAGACAAAAAGAGACAGAAAATACCCTGCTCTGCCTACCAGAAACCATAACGGAGGGGAACTTTATGTGCAACAGTAATAATAGCATGCAGCTCGGTGGCACAAGTCATAATTAGAACACTTCCCTAGTGATGAAAGACCCGCCAGTTTCATATCATTCATCTGACATTAAAATACTGTACTGCAGAAAGACGTGGTTAGTTTTGAGTCTGTAACGTAGTCATTCCCTCAAAAAAATCAGTGGATACTCATAGACATTTGCTGTGTTTTGTAACACTGACAACTACCACAGGCAATACAATTTTAAAAATAACTTTCATAAAAGAACTTTCAATTTACTTCCTGAGATCATAAATTGTCAGTTATTCAGAAAAGGAGGCTTAAGGGCCTGAACACTTAGTTGTTAGTAAATTTTCGGGTTCACAAACCCACATCAGCTTCTCTCAAGGTTTTTGGGGTTCAGAAAAAGCAGCTTTTCTCTGGGCTCAGAGGTGTTTTCAGCACAATATACAAAGTGCTGGAACAGGCTTCAGGAAGCATCGTCCTTCCCCTGGGCCCAGCTACACCCAGCTCCCAGCCAGAGGGAAGGACTGCCCCAGCAGAACAGTTACACCACAACTTACAACCATTTATTTGGAAATAGGAACCTAGGGCCTTTCTGATTTCAAAACCAGAGAAGCCTGAGTCTTGTCAAACCACAGCTGAAGGAAGAAGTGGTCTTTTCACTAGAAGTTACAGCATACAGTCAAGCAGCAGTCCCAGCACTTGTGTGTCTGAATATTATGGAGATTCCCTATTCAGCTGCTGCAGGACATTAACCCTCTTTCATAGTCTCCTGTTGAAGCAGTCCCTCTTGCACAGAGCGTGTTCAATATTCATGGACCTGGGGGAAGTGTGAAGGAAAGCCTCTGTGGGCCGATGCCTTCCAGTCCTTGCTCCCGAAAGGACTCTGGGCTGCTTTATGGAACTGACAACAAAGGGAACTGCATTTGCATTGCAGAGTATTTTGGCTGGATGTCTTAGGCTTACGGGTCATTACATACTTTCTGGGGGAAAAAAAAAAAAAAATTCATAGTTTAAAGCAGAACCCTCACTAAAAGTACAGAAGTTTGATCGATGAAATGATTCAAATCAGTTTAGTCAAGGCCTGGGATAATTGGAAAGCACATTCCAAAACATGCTAGATGGACTAAATTCCTTTAATTTCTTGCTGCCTAAATCAAATTTTAAAAAACTGCAAATGCTATTATTTTCAGTGATGTTATCAGAAATATGTGTTTTCCAGAGAAAATTACAAGGATTTTTTCATTCTTATCGTAACCAATTTTCAGAATATAACAGTAGAACATAGCAGAATATAGCATCCTCTTGGCTGCAGCCATTGACTCCCCTCTGTCCTCCCTCCTCAGCTGTCTGTGATTCCTGCAGCTATGGTGAGATACAGTCTTTCCTGACAAGTACTGTGGAGATCCTTCAATGAGGACAGTTCTTGTTCCCCTTTGGGCTTGGGATGCAAATATGGACTACATTTATTGCAGCTGTACAAGAAACTTCCTCCATTTCTGCACCTGTGCAAGTGCCCACTAGCAAAAGGTACTGTAGGGTTTATTGTAGTCCTTATAACTGAATATCTTTGCATTTTTAGGGAAATTTCACAGGGAGAAACAGCAATGAGGCAGGTGGCCAAGAGCACATATGGCAGCACTGACATAAACATATGAAAATTATATCCAAAACATGAGGTCCGTTTTTTTTTGGTTTTTTGTTTGTTTTTTGGTTTTTGGTTTTTTTTACCAAAGCAAACACATCCCTGAATTTCAGGGGCAGAGCATTGTCAGAGTGAAGGATGGCAGTTGCGTATGCGTGCCATAAAGGTTTTGTAGAGCATAAACAAGCTGTGGGCCATTAAGAGAAGCAAATGGAGCCAAGTGTACCTTTAGCAGTCCAGCAATCTGTGACAGCTCTGTGCTGAGTGCAGCTCTTCCCTTGGGGAGCCACTTGCTGCCTGCTGCTGTGCTTTTTGCCTGTGTTCCTTTACTTCTCATTGCCATCAGAACCAAACTACAGCACAGAAAGGAACAGTCACTGACCAAACAACCAAAAATCTCCCGCTACAACCTTAATAAAATATATGGGCTCTGATTCTTCCCATAAGATACAACACCTGGAGGACAATAGCCAACTCTACTGTGAGCATCTTATGGACATCACCTCACTCCCCGCCCGCTGCTCGTGTTCAGGTTTATGAGAACTCTCAGTGCAGACATTGCTTCTGCAGGACTGCAAGTTAGAAAAAATAAGTGGTAGCGTTACATCCCACAAGTGCTAAAGGATACATTGCAGATATCTTTGCATCGTGTCAGTCACTTTTAGAGCAAGGTGGAAAATGGTGTCACCAATCAGATGTGTCAGAGTGGGATTGCACCCTGGAAGAATACACCTTGGGCTTTGGGCAGCCCAGCTTTACGTTCCCTAAGGGATGGAAGTCTTACCACCTCCCTTCCACCACTTCTGCATTCACGCTGAAAATGGTCTTAGGGAGTTTTTCTTACTGCTGCTCAAGTTTTTCCCTGTCCATTGTTACGCCATTGCGATTGGTCCTTCTGTCTCACTGGCAGCCCCACACCAATAGCGCAGTTGCAGTAGAAGAACGGGGATTTCTGTCCTGACTTTGAGGCTCTTTGGGGATCACTTCTAACGACCTATTTGTAAGAGCTCTTTCCTGAGACAGTGACCGTGTGCTTACAGAAACTAAAAACAAACAGACCCTTGGTTATAACCGCTCCTGCCGCTCCCTCAGCGACCAGGAGCACTGTGCCCGAGGGCAGAGCGATGCCCCTGCTGCAGCCGTGGCAGTACCGCAGCGCCCGTCCGCAATGAGCGCAGCTCCGTCGGCACCGACGAGGCTGGGCGGGTCCCGGGCGCTGCGAGGAGAGCGCTGAGCCCCGAGCACCGGACGGGAGACCAGATGGAAGAGGTGCCGTATGAAGCAACTAACCCCAAACCCACCGACAGTTCATGTTTCTGTCTGCCCGCTTTGGACGTTCGGTAGCCCTTCGTGAATAGCGAGCATCACTCCCTCGATCTCGGTGCCTTTCAGCAAGCTAAGAAGGAAGGGACGGGGCTCGCACAAAGTTGCACAGACGCATTTTCAAGCACTCGGCCCGTGCTAGGAGCGCTGGCGGAGCACTGCAGCCCGTCCCACCCTCGGAATCACTGCGCTGTCGGAGGGGCGTAGGGCCCCAAGGAACCTCGGCAGCCGCCCCGGGTCCCGCCGCCTTTGTCCCCGCGCCGCCGCCGCGGGCCCCCCTCCCCCCCGCTCCTCCCCAGGCCCGACGCGGCCATTGGCGACTGCCGGGCCGGGGCGGGGCGGCGCGGGGCGGCGGCGCCCCATAAGAGGGGCCCCGAGTTGGGGACGCCGCCCTTCTTCGCCCGCCGCTCTCCGAGCCCCGCTCCGCTCCCGGATTACAAAGCCGCTCCGTTCCTCGCCGCCATGAGCTTCACCAGCAGCAAGAACTCCTCGTACCGCCGCATGTTCGGCGGGGGCAGCCGGCCCAGCAGCGGCACCCGCTACATCACGTCCACCACTCGCTATTCGCTGGGCAGCGCCCTGCGGCCCAGCAGCGCCCGCTATGTGTCCGCCTCGCCCGGCGGCGTGTACGCCACCAAGGCGACGTCGGTGCGGCTGCGGAGCAGCATGCCGCCCATGCGGATGCACGACGCCGTGGACTTCACCCTGGCGGACGCCATCAACACGGAGTTCAAGGCGAACCGCACCAACGAGAAGGTAGAGCTGCAGGAGCTCAACGACCGCTTCGCCAACTACATCGACAAGGTGCGCTTCCTGGAGCAGCAGAACAAGATCCTGCTGGCCGAGCTGGAGCAGCTCAAGGGCAAGGGCACGTCCCGCCTGGGTGACCTGTACGAGGAGGAGATGCGGGAGCTGCGGCGGCAGGTGGACCAGCTGACCAACGACAAGGCCCGCGTCGAGGTGGAGCGCGACAACCTGGCCGACGACATCATGCGCCTGCGGGAGAAGTGAGTGCGGGGCCGGCGCGGGGCTGGGGCCGGACGCGGGGCGGGCACCCACCCCTCCCTCACCTCACCCGTGTGTCGCTGCTTGCAGGTTGCAGGAGGAGATGCTGCAGCGGGAGGAGGCCGAGAGCACCCTGCAGTCCTTCCGACAGGTGGGCGCGGCCGCCGCGGGGCGGTGGGGGCGGAGGGTCGGGGCTGGGGCTGGGGGCTGGATCTGCCCGCACAAAGGCTGCTCGGCGCAACCCCTTGTTCTCCCCGTTGTTTTCTTTAGGGGGGGTGCCGCCGTCCGGGGGGAGGGTGAGGCTATTGTCCCGCTTTATCCCGGTCTGGCCGGCTGCACAAAAGCGCTCCGACGTGGAATCGCTTTCTGATCCAATAGTTGTGAAAAGGCGCAGCCATCTGCACGTAGGGCTGAAGGGTATTAATGGTTTCTATGGGATTCACCGAGGAATGCAGATCCAGGCATTATGGCCGGTATGGTGGCAGCAGATTGAAATAATGGATCCCTTTGTGTTGGAGGGGAGGGTGCCGTGGGCTGCATTCCTACCAAATGTGTAATGGTGGGGGCATATTCCTAGGGGAGACTGTGTGGGAAATACTGAACTCCTTCTGGATGAACCACGTCGGTCTGCACTCTCAAAAAACCATCCCAGATACTAAGTATTTCCTATCAGCAGTGTTTGCTGATCAGGAGCAGACAATGGGTTCCTTGGGATGAGCTCATAGCAGCTGTCTGTATCCCCTTGATGTGCATTAAGAATGTACAATTTAAGCTCATATAAGCAAAGATGTTAACATAAGAAACAATGCACTGGAGTTCAGTCTGTAGGAAGTTGCAGTGTCACACAGATGAACCAAAGCTGATGTGACAGCCAGAACCAACTGTGAAGCCTGCGGAAAGTTCTGAGCTCAAGTTTTGATTTGTGCAAAAACAGCTCTTGGCTTGCATTGAGGGCTGTTTGGAGTAGCAGATGTTCAGGAATGTGTCTTCTCAAAACAAGATAACTTCCTGAAACCTGCTGGTGTGAAACAACACTGCTATCACTCCTCTGGGCGGGAAGCAGCTGCCCTCCATCTCCAGACAGCTGGGTGCAGGCTGACCATCCCAGAGCTCTCCATAGGCAGTAATAGGTGTCATCACACAGGAAGTCATAGTTTGATTTTTAGCGTTTCCCTAGTGGTCTTAGGAAGACAGTGTGAGAGCAGGCACCGGGCAGGGTCTGGGAATGAGGTGTCCACTGATGTTCTGGGGGCTGAAGCTTGAGATTGCAGCTCCAGGTACTGCCTTTAATCTAGGCTGTTGTGTTACCAGGGTTGAGCCAATCCAAGCAGTTGCCAAGTCAGTGCAGAGGCATTTCCCTTTTTGTTTTAAATTACTAGAGTTCAAGCACAAGCTCCTTTGACCTAAAGCTAGTTTAATCATGCATGCTGTTCTGGTGCACTTCAAGGCATGTCTTCCTCTCCCTCCAGCCGATGAAGCTTTGTGAAGGCTGTGGGCTATTATGTGAGCTGTGCTGTGCGTGTCTCACATTCACTGTCTGCTTCCCTTCCCTGTCGCTCAGCCTCCAGCTACTCTGCCCATGCACTGTGCCCACATAACCTCTCAGTTTTACATGCAAAAACTGCAGATCATTGTGTAAATTGACTTGTGACATATATGGTACATGCTGCTGAGCTTGGTTTGAACAGGAGTATACCCAAATTTTCCCTACCACAAAAGAGTAGTTCTAACATGAAGATTTTGAAGAGAAAGTATGCTTGAGAGTTACTGAGTTTTTTTCCTCTAAACAAGAAATGCCAAGTGACTTTCCTCATACGCTGTGGGGTGTCCTACATCAAATAAGCCTAGGGATTTGGTGACTAGTTTGTGCAACAAAAGAGGCATCATAATTAGTGAGAAAGTTATGTACTGCAGCTTTGTCAGATGCTCTGACAGCAGGGAACAGATCTGAGCCCATGACAAAGCAAACAGGTCAGCTCCTGGCTAACAAGGGATTTCCTGAAATAAACGAGGATGTTGAGCCATTAAAGAATCTCTTCAGATAAAAATCAATACATAGTCCAATTATTCATATGTGTGACTTAAACCTCGTTTACTTAGGCTATTAATAGCTTTTTCATTTACATGGCTCTAGAGAGTGCAGAATAAGTGCACTTAGCAAAAAATACAGTAAAATACACATTATGTACTCAACAAGCCTCCAGTTTAAAATGCTTTTTGTATATTAGAAGTTTCTTAAACTTCTGTAGCGCTTTGGTTCTAAGGAAAAAAAAAAAAAAAAGATCCCCTTTAGTACTGAGACTTGTGTAAAATCCACTGGAAAGTCTTTGGATTTCTCAGTAGTCGTGTAAACATGTTAGGTCATAGTTGTGTAATTTCCTTCCAGAATGGTCTTTGAGTTTTTTGGGAGGAGAACAAATGCGTTAAGGAATTTTTTTTTTTCTCTGAACTGGAAAGCAGAGCCAAGACGAACCGTGGTGTGCAATTGGAGTTGATAGGAAACTTTCATAATACATTGAAGGGACATTCTGCTGGATAAAGAACACTGGAGAATTCTTCTGGTGCAAAAAACTTAATCCCTGAATAGGAGTAATCCAAAGGATGGCTTCCTGGTAGTCTAAGGAAAACTTTTCCTGTTTCAAAGGTGCTGTAATAGTGAGCACTGCTGATTAGGAACGTTTATGTTCTGGACAAAATATAGAAAGGCTGTAATGTAAATAGTGAAAACATGATGCTTACATTAATACGGTAAGAACGTAACCACGCAGCCAATGTGAAAGGATCAGTCTTCCCCTTTATAAAGTGTTTTACTTGCATCTTTAAAATCTAAACAGTTACTGATCGATGGTTAATTTTCAGTTATTTTTTGAACAAATTAACACCACTTTCATGCATCATTCATGGCATATCATCTCTTGTGCCTTAAATGAATTTTTGCTGTTGATTAAGACTATCTCTGTCCAGCAAAGGGTGGAGTATTTGCCAGCTAATGTGAGGGTGTAGGCAGCAGTGACTGACTCCGTTTGTGTTTATGCTCATGCCTTTTCCTCCAGGGACATCTGTCAGACTGCTTGGAGTAGTCTGTAGTCCTTATGCATACATCTCTAGATTTGAGCAGGATTTATACCCACCGTGATGTGTGCTCTTGGTCATGGTCAGCAATATTGTAGCAAAGATGACATTTTCAAATGCTGCATAGTTCACAAAATTGTGATAAAGCAGCATACAATGATCTCTGAGGCTGCAGTAGGAAGTAGCAAAAATAAGATTGCTAATTGTTCTCTTTTCTCTGATCAGGATGTTGACAATGCCTCTCTGGCACGCCTTGATCTTGAGCGCAAAGTTGAGTCCCTGCAAGAAGAAATTGTCTTCTTGAAGAAGCTTCATGATGAGGTAAGCTGAATAATGAGGTCTGTGTCTGGGCACTGTCAGTCAAGTGAACAAGTAAACTCTCTGGTTCTGGCCCCTAGTCCTTACCTGTGCATTTTCTGCATAGTGTTGTTTATTAACTCTGAGTGTCTACTTCTCTCTAAGGAAATCCGGGAACTGCAGGCTCAACTCCAGGAACAGCACATCCAAATCGATATGGATGTTTCTAAGCCTGATCTTACTGCTGCCCTGCGTGATGTCCGTCAACAATATGAAAGTGTTGCTGCTAAGAATCTTCAGGAAGCTGAAGAGTGGTACAAGTCCAAAGTAAGTAAAATGCATTGTAGGATTATACAGATGCAGCAGCCGGCATTCAAATTAATTTTAGGTAATAGCTTTGCTGTAGCACTCAGTGTTCCTTCTGTACAGAATGCTAGCGTAACCACAGAGTAGAGTAGAGTAGTCTTTAAACTCTCGGTCTGGGAAGAATACGGTTGGAAAAATCATTTGTGCCCTAAGCGCAGCATCAAACTAATGGGCTCAATTCCTGTTCTTCCGTATTCTTGTAGCTGGAGGCTGTTCTTAAATATATATTTAAGAAAGGATTTGAAACATAACAATCAGGAATAGAGAAGTTCAGTGTAATGTTCATGTTTATATTTCAAGCACTAGAACTTCCCTGCAGTGGCTTCAGTTGCTTCCAAATCCTGGGTCTAGAAGTAGTCCGTTACACCATTTTTGTGAAGTGCTAACCAAACTGGGTGTATCCTCAGTTTGCAGATCTCTCCGAAGCTGCTAATAGGAACAATGATGCCCTGCGCCAGGCCAAACAAGAAGCTAATGAATACCGCAGACAGATTCAGTCTCTCACCTGTGAAGTTGATGCCCTTAAAGGAAGCGTAAGTAAATGATGTTCTTCCTGATTCAGCTTTTTAAGCACTATGCTGCTCAGTGGGTGGGTGTGACTGCAGCTGATCTCCCATACAAGACAGCAGTGTACCCATCCTTCCTGAAGAAGACTCTCTGGGCTCCATTTGTCTGCATGTACTGTGTAGTGCACTGCTCAGATTGCTATACTGAACTGGTCTTTCTCAAGGTGTAAACAATACGGAATGAGCTATACAAAGCCTGAAGGGACAGTGGAAAAGTGCAGATCTAGCACTTTCTAGAATCCAGTTGCCTGAAAGGCTGGCTTAAAATTGATTTAACTGTATAATACACCTGTAGATTCCCTCACCAAGTGCTGTCTGCATACTGACTTGTACTGTGTTTGGCTTACTGTGGGGGTTTGCTTTGCTGTCTGGTAGAATAAATGTGGAATGTCTCATCAGACAGCAGAATAACACACCTGGACTTCGCAAGGGGAGGATAAGGAGATGATAAACTGGGGACTATGTTTGAGTATTTTCAGAAAGGACACCATTGTTCAAATTCCCTTTGTGTTTTTTCCTTATTTTAAGTTATAAAGGTCTCTTAACGTTAGAAAGAGTGGCTGAACTGTAGTTGTACTTGACTTTATTCTCTTCCAGAATGAATCCCTGGAGCGCCAGATGCGTGAAATGGAGGAGAATTTCGCTGTTGAAGCTGCTAACTACCAAGACACTATTGGCCGCCTGCAGGATGAGATTCAGAACATGAAGGAAGAAATGGCCCGTCATCTTCGTGAGTACCAGGACCTGCTGAATGTAAAGATGGCTCTTGATATTGAGATTGCTACCTACAGAAAACTGCTGGAGGGAGAAGAGAGCAGGTAAAAATCACATGCAGACACTTACCTTTCTAGCAGTTACTGTTTAGAGATTCTGTACCATTGTCTGACTTCATTCATTTCTTTTTTTCCTTCAGGATTAACATGCCTATTCCAACCTTTGCTTCTTTGAACCTGAGAGGTAAGCTGTTTCATTTGGGTCTGTGCTTTTAATCTTTAACAACAAGGTCATGGATAGTTCCTTTTACTCTGGCATTTGAACTGTTGTAAATGCAGCTGTATATGGAAGTCATTCTTACACACAACTACAGTATTTGCAATTACTTAATTTTGGATGAGGTGCTACTTTGTTCCTGGGCATACACATAAAGAAAGTATCAATACATAACAGAAATCCAGATCACTTGTTGAAGTTGCTTTAAGAGGAATAAGAAGAAAATAAGTAAAGCCAGTTTATAATTCATTATCATTCAAAGAGAAGAGGACTTCTTCATACACTAAACTGGGATTCTGAAAGTAGATACTGACATTACTTGGTTCTTTGAGGAGGCACTTCATTTAGATGCTTGCTAACAATACATTTTCTTCTCCAGAAACCAACATTGAGTCTCAGCCAATGGTTGACACTCACTCGAAGAGGACACTTCTAATTAAGACCGTGGAAACTAGAGATGGACAGGTTGGTGGTAACTTCAGGTTTTTTTATTTCTATCTCAGCTGGTTACTTTGTCCAATGCTGTAGCCTTGGCCACTGGTTGGCATCAGGCATCAGCACCTGGCAGTCCAAGCTGCATGTCTGAGTATGCAGATGTAGCAAATGTACTTCTGTGGAACAGACCACAAAACAGATCTGAGAATAGCTTGAGTGGCTGACAGCCTCTGTTCAGAGGAGACTTTAGGTTCAGTTGAGTTGCAAGCCCTCAAGATCTCTGTCACATAAGGAAAACGTTGCAGAAGAAGCATTTATTGAGGGTAGGATAGAGTATTTGGACTAAATTGAAGTTTAAATGGTACCTGCACACACTTAGCCATCTGAACTTCTCATTCATAGGCAAATGCTGATGCATTTGTTCACATCTGTGCTACTATTTGGTTCAGTTCTAACTCTTTATAACAACTGTCTTTAAGCTTAATGCAAGTGTCTCTGCTTTTCAACAGGTTATTAATGAAACTTCCCAGCATCATGATGACTTGGAGTAAAGCTGAAGTGAAGATGCAAACTTAATGCAGGAGAAATTCTTACCAGCAAGGTTTAAAAAGTTCATGTCTTAAAGGAAGAAACAGCTTTCAAGTGCCTTTCTCCAGTTTTTCCATGAGCGCAAGATTATTATGCTAGGAAATAGGTGTTAGATCTTGCAAACTGACTCTCCCCGAAGGATTAGAGTTTACAATGGAGTCTAGTTTACAAATAGCAATATCTTGTGCTGCAATACTGTTTTTAAGTATCTGAATTTAATAAAACTGCTTTTTCCAGCACAGTATGAGCAACCTGTCGCTACTTCAATAAATCTTTGGAAAATGGCTCTTGATGTGTTCTAATTTAACTTCATGACTTTCTGCAAAGCCATAACTTAATGCTGGACTTACTTTACGGTTGACAACTCCAATACTGATTGTGTGGAATATTGTTTTCAGATTAACTAGACAAACTGTCTTCCCATTTACTGCTTAGGTTTTGGAACCAATTAAAATGGACTATAACTGGCAGATGCATAATGTATTGATACTTACCAGTTGAATAAAATGATACTTCAAGCTAATAAAAATTAATCTTGTTTTCATATATCAGTTATCCAGTTGATGAGCTGAGCACTCAAAATGCATTGGAGCTAGGCTGTATAAAATGTGTTAGACAAATAAGTGAGACATAGCTCATGCACGCCCTTATCTGAGACAGCACCTTTGCAAAATTAACAGCTGACTTGATGTATTGACTTCAATTTCCAGGAAAGATTAGTTCCCAAAGGCTTGTTTGTATTACAGAAGCTAAAATGAAGGCTTCAGCTGGAGATACTCAGTTTACAGAGATATTTAAAGGGAAAACAAGGAAAACAGCTTTCCCTAGCTGTGCTGTAATATTAGCTCTTTCTGAACACTTTTCTAATAGAGAGGAGAGCCTGACTGATCTGTGTTTTCTGCTGAATATCAGCCTCAGTGCAGCCAAATGGGGGCAACTCCCATCTGGACTGACAGCCTTTTGAGAGAAGGGAGAGGAAGAAGGAAGAGGTTTCAGTTCTCTCTGAATGGTATTAAATTAAAGTTTCTTCTCTTTTGCAGAACAAGACGCTTTTCAAATTAATATAGTCAAGGTACAAAAGTAACTTCCATTCCACGTTACTTCTGTCTTTCTGTAAGCATTCAGTAAGATTCCATTTGTGGGATGAGTAAATGAAGACTAGAACTGTTTGATAAGTATGCATCGCATTCATTCCTTTTTCAAGGTGAAGATATAAAGGTTAAGTTCAGTGTTGTGCAGACACTTTCATAAGCGTGTGGGAGCTGATCTTTACAAAAGATTACCCAGGCAAAAAAAAAAAAGAACATTTTTTCATTGCAATTAATTAGTTCTTCCCTTTGTTTCAGTGCATGATTAGCAGAAGCAGTGCTGGTGGGAGGAGGCAGTGGGAGTCCACATTTCTATGCTATTGGCTGCAGCACCCAGCCAGGAGCTATGCAGTAATCAAGATGCCAAAAGGGAAGCTAGTCAGGGACAGCCTAGTGAGCAAGATACTCTCATTGAAAAGTGAGAGTGAACCCAGCATCTCATGCTGTACAGGTTAAAACACAAGGCTTTTTGTGTAACATACAATTACAGTTGGGAGGTGCCCTTTGCGATAGCAGTAGCTCTGAGCACATAACAGCTCATTCTGAGCACTTAACTGACGCAGGTGTCTGCAACCTTTAAGGATAAAAATGCAATAAGGCACTTTCATCCTGCCTACAGCAGCTTTGGGCACTAGAGAGCTCATTTCTGCTGAAGCACTGGGGAGCACTGAGTAGTGGCACTGCTGGGCAGGAGGAACAGGCTCTGCCTAGGGACAGCAGGGACCTGTGGCACATGCTGCGGGAGGTCACCTGAGTTGTGAGAGCCTTTCAGACGCTGCTTCTCCCTCTGCCACCAGTTGCCTGGCTCAATTCTTTCTGTTGCCCTTGTTTCCTTACCAACAAGATAAAAGTAGTGACTGTCAAGCCTTGACAGCAAACCAAAGGAGTTATTCCTGGGTTACTCACAGCCCAGAGAAATACGCAATAGTTTTCAATCCTGCAAATAAATAGAAATAAATAAAATTTGGTTGCCAAGGGGATAGGAAGGCTGCAGGAGGCTATTCTGAAGCACAGTGTTCTCACAGCAGAAAGCAGAGCACGTGGTGGCTGAGTAAACTTTGATTGGATTGAGGCATGCCAGGCTCATGCTCATATATAACTGCTGTAAGCATCTTAGTGCTGAGCCAGCAGCTAACAGACTTGTGTTCTCACCCTAGTGACCGCACTATGGCTGTGGGTCACAGCTGCAGCTGTGCAGACCCAGTAATCAGCCTTGGGATGCTGCTCCTACAGCCAAGCAGCAGCATGGACAGACAGATTTTCCTCCCTCACTGAACTGTTATGAATGGAAGTCACCAGGTCATGGTGTGATAAGTAGCAACAGTTACTGCTAAAGGCAACAGGGCTTTCTCTCTCTCTTTTTTTTTTTTTTTTTTGTAAATGTTGATACTGAACTAGAATTTCTGATACATTGCCCTTTCCAGTTCACCAAGGCAGAACTGATTCTGCCTGTCACTTCTGTTGCATTATTAAACCCTACGGTATCTAACTCCACCCTCTGAGGGTGTAAGGATATTAATCCTCCAGATAATCTTGAGTCCTTGTACTTGATTTATTTTGCTTGATACGACCAAGAACTTCTTGCCTTGCCTTCCCCCTTCCCTTATCTTGCCATTAGCAGAGACCCCATTCCAAGCCTGTGGAAACAGGTAACACAAAAGCATGGCAGAGAACTACTGAAAAGGAGTGGTGCTCAGTTAGTGACTGCTGGGCATCCCCTGCAGTGAGGCACCTGTAGCCCCAGGCTCTTCATGCAAAGCTACAAAAGCACCCAAGGAACCAAGATCTTCATAAAACTGTTTATAGAAGACCACTCATCCTCAGCTGTTGTGAAAGTTCCACCAAGGGGTGTCTGTATCAGAGATGGTACCCAATTCTGACTGCGATTAGAGAGTTACAGGGCTCATGCTTAGAGTCCTAGGTAAGAGTCATAGAATAAAACCATAGGATTGTTTGAGTTGGAAGGGGCCCTTAAAAGCCACCTAGTTTAACTCCTCTGCAATCAGCAGAGACACCTACAACCAGATCAGGTGCACAGAGCCCCATCCAGCCTGACCTTGAACATCTCCAATGATAAGGTTTCCATCACCTCTCTGGGCAACCTGTTTCAGTGCCTCACCATTCTTATTAACAAACACCTTCCTTATATCCAAAATCTCCCCTCCTTTTATTTGAAACCATTTCCCCTTGTCCTCTCACAGCAGATCCTGATAAAGAGTCTATCCCCTTCTTTCTTATAGCCCCATTTTAGATACCAAACAGCCACCCTCAGATCTCCTCAGAGCCTTCTCTCCCCCAGGCTGCACAGCCCCAGCTCTCTCAGCCTGTCCTCAAATGATCCCTTGGATCATTTGTGTGTCCCTCCTCTGGATGTATTCCAACAGGCCCACATTTCTCCTGCACTGAGGACTCCACATGAGGTCTCACAGCACAGGGGTTGCTTAAGCCAGCTGGTGTAAAGGGAGATGCCCAGGAGCGTGAACCCCCACATTCAGAGATGAGAGGCTGAATGGCTGGATAGAGGAGCTCACTGATGCCCTAATGACAGGTAAACATCAGACATTCTAATTTCAAATTAATTCACAAGGGAAAAGAAGAGAAGCCTGGATATTATTGAAATCTCTGAAGTCATTTGCATATAATTAACTGCTTTAACAGACATTTGCTTGAGAGCAGTCACACATACAGAACTAGGAGGTGCCAAAAATAAAAATCACATTTTGAATCTTCACTTGGTCCTTTCGTGCTCATGCAGAATACTACAGATTTCAGCTGCAAACTCACAGACCTTTCTCATGCAGTGCACATACCAGACCTCACTTCAGCAACTGCTTCAGTGAGTGTTCACAAATCTCGTGAGATAGATACTACAGCCCTGATCTGCACATGGGACTATGTAGAACAACCACCAAAGCCACTGCTGGGGTCCTGGCCCCATGAAGAGCCCACAGGTGAAAGCTGGTTTTGAGCTTCGGTCCACAGCAGCCAAACTCACTGCCTCAGAAAAGGGCAAGTCCGTAGGAGCCCAATCTCTGCACAGTGGCATGTAATGGTTTCCATGCAAACTCCTCAGCCTGACATTTTCTGCCCAGCTCTTTTTCAGAGACGTATATCAGCTGTCCCCCTGTGGTGGGTTACACGAACTGCAGCCTGTGGAAATGTTTCTCCTGTCTGACAGATCCTTACATCGAGCACACTGTACGGGTTTGTACAGTACCAAATGGAAGTAATGATTCTGAAGATGTCTCAGATTTGGTAGACACCAAACAAAATCACTTTCAGGATGGAGAATCGTGGAAGATTGACTCCAGCCAGCAGCCGAGCACCCACAGCTGCTTCCCCCCCTCCCTCCTCCCTCCCCCCTCACCTCCAATGGGAGAAAATAGGAGGAACAAAAGTGAGGAAGATTGCGGGTTGAGATAAAGACAACTCAACTGCTGAAGGAAAGAGAGGAAGACAAGTTATGACCGAAGCAGAGGAAATCATGCAGTACCGCTGCAGACCTGCTTTTCATGAACCCACGCTGGCTAGTCCCGACCCCCCAGCTGAGCTACACATGCTATGCGATCTCCCTCGAGAATTATGTTCTGTAATCTTTTCTAGCATGATGCTGTACAATTAGGGATACCCATTTGTATCAGTTGTCCCACTGTGACACCTCCCAGCATTTTTCTTCTGAGCTTTCTCTTCTCTAGGCTGAACAGTCCCAGTTATCATGGTCTCTTCTGCTGTGTCAGATGCTTCAGGCCCTTCTGCTAGACTTGCTCTATTATGTCCATGCCTCTCTTGCAGTGGGGAGCCCAGAGCTGGACAAGGCACTGCAGGTGGGCATCACTAGGGCTGGGCAGAGGTGACTGTGCTCCTCAGAAAGCGTAGCTTCACTGTGGAATTACACTGACTGGTCATGAAAAGGATCCATAGGTGGGGGTGACCCAGCAGACAGGAGGGCAAGTAAAAGCAGGAGCTCTGCTGTAACTTATGAACAGACATAATGGGTCAGACCTACTGCCCTACTTACTGAAAGCACTGGCTTAAGAAACAGAACCCCAATTCCTAAAATTAACGTTCATTTTTGGAAATTTTTTAAGCCAGAGCCTTTATCCAAATCATTTATAAACTTGTCTGATCTATTTTGAAACATTTGATATTTTTTTTTTCTAACAGCCTTTATCTTATAATATGACAGCAAACAAACAAAAAAAACTTTGATCATTTTATTTTCACTTTGTGATTATTTTGTTTACTTTCCAGTAGTTCCTGTGTTATGACACATAGTAAAAATTAATTTTGCATTCAATCCATGACAACCCTTACTTAGCAGACTTCTCCAGTAGATCCCTGACACATCTCAATATACTTCCACTGTTCATACTGTCTTATCATTTAGGAGCCCTCATTTAAGAGCTTAAAATCCTCATCACTCTTCTTATTTTAGTTTTGGTATAATCTATTTAAAACACAGTGACCAAGATAACAAGCAGTCTTCAAGACACATGCATTGGAGCAATACAGAATGACATAAAGGGAACTCTCACTTCATGCTCAGTTATTTTAAGGTAAGTAAAAATATCCCATCTAGAGTTTTGATGATTGCTCAGTACTGTGCTGACATTTTCAGGAAGTTATTCACATTGACTTGAAGTCCTATTTCCTAAGGACTAATAGCTAATTCAGAACTCCAGCTACATAGAGTTATTTTTTCTCCATGCTTTGGGGTCACTGATGTTAAATTTATATCTGCTATTTGATTGCCCCGTCAGCAAGCCAACTGCAATATCCTTCTGCAACTCTGAGCTTAGCATTGATACTGACTGTGCATAATAAATTTGCAAGAACAGAAACTTTGTTAACTTACTATTCATTCTTTGCTAGATCACCAAGGAATATACTGAATGCTAAAACCTAAACTGCAAATACTGGTGGGAGCACAACTTCCCTCTACAGTGAAGGCCATCTGTTATTGTAATGCTATAATGTGATGGAAAGCACAGCAATGACAGCAGAGCAGCAAAATCCCAGGCTACAGCAAGTGGAGACTTGCCCAAATACAACAGCCACACATGCAGAAACAAAAGGAAAACACTACTCACCCTCAGAAAAGCTCAGGCATACAAGAATCTCCAGCAAGATACTCTTGCTTCCACTGTGAATCCTTGAATGTCTGAGAAGGGGTGGATCCTGGCTGCACCCCTTCTGGTCACCCAACTGCATTGCATACACCTGAGCTCCTCTGGGCTGGCCCTGCCTTCCCACCAGGTGCTCAATCACTGTTTCAAGCCATGACTCAGCATTTCCACTACAATTATGTGTGTCTTTTTCCCACTTTCTGACTTGAAATAGAGCGGATCTTTCCCTGTTACTCCTTAGAATTCTGCAAAAACTTCTGGCAAAACTTTCCATTTGTCTCACCCTTACCCACAAAGAATCACAGAACCATAGAATATCCCTGGGTTGGACCCACAAGGATCATCAAGTCCAACCCCTGGCTCCACACAGCACCACCCAAAATTCAAACCCAGTGACTGAGAGTGCTGTCCAGGCACTCCTTCAGCTCCAGCAGTTGAGGCTGCACCCCCTGCCCTGGGCAGCCTGTTCCACGCTCCCGCCCAACGTCTGGTGCAGACCGTTCCCCTGAGCCCCAGCTGTCCGTCCCCTGACCAGCTCCATGCCGTTCCCTCGGGCCCTGTCGCTGTCACACAGAGCAGAGCTCAGCACTGCCCTCTGCTCCCTGTGAGGAGCAGCCACCATGGCAGTTCCCCTCAGCTTCTCTGCTCTAGGCTGAGCAAACCCAGGGATCTCAGCTGCTCCTCATACATCTTGACTTTTAGACCCTTCACCACTTTCATAGGCCTTCTTTGGACTCTCTCTAGTAGTTTTATGTCCTTCCTGTACTGTGGCACTCCAAACTCTACCCAGTGCTGGAGCTGAGGCCGCATAGAGCAGAGCGGAACAGCCCCTCCCTTGCCTGGTGGCAGTGCTGAGCCTGCTGCACCCCAGGGCACAGTTGGGCTGCCAGGGCACACTGCTGGCTCACATTCACCTCGTTGTCACCCAGGCCACCAGACCTCTCTCTGTGGGGTTGCTGTCCAGTCTCTCATCCTCTAAACTGTAAATGTACCCAGGATTGCACTGACCTAAGTGCAGAATTCAGCAATCGCTCTTATTAAACTTCATGTTGTTGGTTGTTGCCCAGCCCCCTGGTTTGTCATGATCTCTCTGTAAGGCCTCTCTGCCTTTGAGGGACTCAATGGCTCCTACCAAACTTGTAAAATCCTTACAGACATCTCCACTAGATTCATGAGGCATGACTTCCTCAGGAAAAAAATGCATGTGGAATTTTACTCAGTATAGTTGCTTTTACAGTTTCTTCTTCTGATTTTACAAGATAAAAATGTTAGATTTATTGCTCTGTAGATTTCAGCGCTGGCCTGGAGCCTTACTGGAGTCTGAAGTTTTACTGGCCATTGACTATTGCTCCAGCACTGAATGCAGCAACTGAACTAGCAATGAGCAGTTTTCCCTTGAGTCACTTCAGACTTATTTGATTGTTGTCATCCCTTATTTTTCTTACCTATTTGTCCCTAAACCTCTTCAGTCTGAGTTTGTTCTTCACCTATGACGTGGGGCTCCCTGACCTTATTATCAAGCTGTAATCATGCAATAATTTTCCTATGGCCTTACTTCTGTTGAGTAATTCTGCCTCTTCACTTTTTCATTTGAAGTTGTACTAAGTTTCAAGTAGGCATAATGTTTTGGATGTGTGTGAAAGTATTTTTTATTAGCAACTTGCCTCTTGAGCTGGTATTCGATCTGGAGATTTACTTTTCATTTACTTTCCAGAATTTTCTGTTTTTCTCATGTGAACGTGATTTTCGTCAACTTTAATATTCATCTCTTTTTTTTTTTTTTTTAATTGAGCTGTTTTGCTGTGGTTTTGTTTGCTTGTTTATTTGTTTTTAAGAGGGTTTTCTGCAATATAAGAGGCAGTGTTCAGTGTTTAATATGGTATCAAAATGTCTCTGTGTCTTCTCAACTTTCAGCCTTTTAGTTTCTTTTTACTTTTTTCTTTTTTTTTACTTTTTTTTTTTTTTTTTTTAATAAGAATTGGTGCTTATGTTTGATGAAAGCTTCCTTTTGAAGTTCAGCTTGATTGAAGTGGACTTCCAGAGCATTTTTCCTTCCTGGTTGGATATTTAATATCAGTACCTGCAACTGCTCTGTCCTCATCACCGCTAACCTTTCACTTTTCACACAAAGTATAAATTGCATCTCTCTCTCTTTCCTTTGCAAGATATATTCTTAGCATTTCTCGCCTTTTATCTGTAAGTGTCTAGCCACCTTTTCCTTCATGCAGTGCAGCTCCAGTGTATATAATTGAACTTGAAGCAACTGCTTTGAACATTGTGTCACCTGTTTTAGACATGAGAAAGGATGATGAAAGCCTGCTAATTCTCTTCCCCAAATGTGTAAGATGAACTATTAAGATGCAGGGCCTCTTTTCACACACGTTGTCTCAGGGTCCAGCACAGCAGGGCCTACCCACTAGAGACCCTCCTGCCCCCCATCTGCCTGGCACTCAGCTCTCCGGGGGAATGTGGGAGCTCTGACTTTGGGGGGGGATGAGGGAGGGGGCTGGCCAAGATCCTTGCTTATGCCTTCACAGGTTGGTACCTTAAGCATGAGGAAAGCAGCACTGACAACAATGCAGTTGGGTACCCTGATGCCACCACTGACCTATTGAGTCAGCGTAACCTAGCTCAAGTCCATAGATACACCTCTCTACCTGGCAAACTCCTGAAGGACTGGGCAGTGATATCCCTACTGACTGTGTAGTTACACACACTGTATGAAGATTTCTTTTTTCCTCTCACAGGTGGGTCTCTACAGGAGGTTGCATTGATTTGAAGGAGTGAGGTGGACCAGATAAAGATGGCAAGTTTGGAGCATGCACTGGCATATTTTTGGGCCCCTCACTACAAGAAAGACATCGAGGCTTCCTTGTGTGGAGTGTGTCCAGAGAAGAGCAACAAAGATGGTGAGGGGTCTGAAGCACAAGTCATATGTGGAGCAGCTGAGGAAACTGGAGAAGAGGTGACTCAAGGGAGACCTTGTTGCTCTCTACAACTACCTGAAAGGAGATTGTATCAAGGTGGGATTTGGCCTCTTCTCCCATGTAACTAGAGAGAGGAAAAGAAGTAAATGCCTTAAGTTGCACCAGAAGAGGTTCTGATTGGGTATAAGGAGAAATTTATTCCCCAAAAGAGCGGTGAGGTACTGGAACAAGCTGCCCAAGGAGGTTGTGTAGTCACTCCTCCTGAAGGCATTCAAGAAAAGGGTAGATGTGGCACTGAGGGACATGGTTTAATGATATGGTGGTGATGTGTTGATGATTGAATTAGATGATCTTAGAGGTCTTATCCAAACTTAATGATTCTGTGATCACAGCTTCCTGTGCTGCTGCCCCACACTGCAGTGCTAGTGAGATGCACTGCACTCAGTAGAGCATCAAGCAGTGTATCGGTATCTCAGTGTGTATCACTTTGCCCAGGAACTGAAAGGCTTTCCTTAGCTCCATCAGAAACATCACAGACATCTGCAGACTGAACCCAAACAGTACACAACAGTAATATGGTAGCTTCAGAATATGCACTAGCTGCAGTGTAGATAGGGAATATAAGGCTATATCTGGACACAAAAAGAGGCATAAAAGCAGAGGGGAAACTGTTATAGTGCTATTGGTAGAAAGCATTTTACTGACTCCTAGACTGACCACAAAGAACCAACTATATTGGCTATTTTTCTCTTGAGAAGCATTAGAGGCTGAGGCATGAAGTCAGTCTTCCAAGGGAGGTGAGTAAAACTTCCAGCTCATCATCAGCCTCCAGTCAGAGAGATGTACTTCACTACTTTGCACTTTGAGATATGTTGCCATTAAGGTGAGGTATTACGTGGGTAAAAGCTAACATGAATAAATCCTGCAGGCTTTATTTGCCTGCAGTCTGAACTGAGCCCTCTGGAGCTGTTAAGGGGATGAGAAGGAGACAGCAGCAATCTGAGCTGAGGAGGTAGACATGCCGCAGACTAAGAAAAGCTGGAATAAGCTTACATATAAAAGGCTTGGAAAATCACTATTTTATATTAAGTTTATGCAAGAGACAAAGCAAAATACTTGACTAGCTTTCCAGCTTTGTTCAATTTCCTTTCCGTGTACACAAAGAAATTTCAAGCAGAGGATTTGCTTTTCAGCACTCAAACATTATTTCCGTTCATCCAAGAAGCCCTTCCCCAAATGCACCATATATCACCAGGGACCTGCTCCACACTCCAAATGTTTTTTTCATGTAATAAATACTTGACATTTAGAAAAATCACTTCAAAATTTACAGAGTGCTGTGCTCACAGTTTGAGATTACCCTCTAAACACCCTGAAGTGCCAGGCGCATAAATACATATCTTTGCAAATAGATTCACATTTATTAGTTTTGCAAGTGTATTTTCACTTCTTGGAGATGAATGACTACTACAGAAAGAAACAGCTCTGGTTTAAATTAAATAGTAAGTGCAGGAGAAAGGCTGATCAAAAGTGTTTAATTCTCTCCTTGTTCTTCTGATTTGTTTTGTCTTTGTAATTCAACCATTCAGTTGTGCTCTATATTATGGCCCAACCAAACAGATCAAGCTGTGAAACAGCAGCAGTAAGTGAACTGAAGTTTTAAAAGAGAAAGAAAGCTGTATATCTGCAGTCCATACATAGACTTCATCACGTAGAACAAAAACAAATCTCAAGATGTAGTGTATTTACCCCTGTGGCATTACTGGGACATCACTTTTCCCATTTTAAAGAGGGAATAACGTGGGATGAAGTGTTTGGCCATAGAGAAAAATCAAGAGACTGCTGACTACTATCACTACATGGAAAAAGATCCTTACAAAGGCATCCTTCTCTTTGAACAGCAAAATCATGCCTCATTTCCAAGGGTGTGTGTGGGATGGAAAGAGAGGAGATTCCTGATGGCCAGAAATTGCTTAGCATCACTTCTCAACAACAGGCCTGCAGATGGTACCTGAATTGCAGAGGTTGGAGTACTGATGCAGGTAACGGTGTCATAAAAGGATAGAACCTTAATCAGTGAGCAAGATGATCCTTTCTTCTATATTACCTGTCAAAAAGCTAAACCCCTTGTCCGAATTAGCTTTATTGGAGGTATATCATCACCATGGCGGAGGAGACAAAAGAGCCATTTCCAAAAAGTTCACTGACAGCTGATGAGGATCAGGTGCACCCAGACTTCTAGCTTTTCAGAGGACAGGCTCCATTGGCCAGCTTCCTCTTCAGTACAGACTGAGCCTTAACAGCTGAAAATACAGTTGTCCAGGGATCCTCAAGCATCCAGCTCAGGACCTGCCTGTGTTTAGCCCTGTAGAGTCTGACTCAGTAACCATGATGGCTATGCCGATTACAGATTTTTGTTTCATTTTGTTTGGATGTGACAAAGCATTATTTCTTGGCCAAATCAACGCTTCAGTCAAATGAATGTAGTTAGTCTTTGTTTTTTTTTTCTTCTGGCAGATGATAGATGAAGTAGTGTGGAATGGATCAAAGATGGAGGTCCTTGTTAACACTGGGTCATGCTTTTCCTTCTGCCTACCTCCTTCTCTGAGCATAGATAAGCAGACTCAAGGAATATGCCACCTAAACAAGCTTCATGACAACCTCTTCATTAATGCTATGTTACACTGAGAAGTGGCACCCACCTACCAGTGGTTTTAGTTCTCTGGGGAAGATCTAGCCCACAGCTCTCAAAGCCCCTCAGATTCACTCACTTTATGTCATGCTAATTAATTTATTAAAGTGAAGCAGTGACAATCCCTAAGTGAAAGCAGTATTACTTGCAGTGCTAGACTGCCAAACTAAGCTAAAGCCAAAGTACAATAGGATTAAACTAATTTTAATTTATCTGTTCAGGGATGTATAACAGTTTAGCTACACAAATTCAAAACTGATTTCAACAGTGAACATTTCATGGAGAAAAGCTTTTCAATTCTTATTAACTTCTCATGACTGAAAATTATTTTAAAGATCAAAGAAATTTAGTTTACTGTGTTTGTTGTTGACAAAGGTCCCGATCAACTTGTTCTCATTATATGCTGTCTCTACTTTGCTACAATTTCCACTGTCATGAAATCTAATGTCACAGGTGTAGTGATCAGACAAGCTCATGATTACATATAGATAAGGCAGGTGGTGGCTCATTTTAGGTTTGTACACACCTATACTTCACCAACTCTGTGGACCCTGGAAGTGAAGCATCTAATTGCAGAAATTCTGACCAAGTTTTATAAACCTGTGAGCCTAGGGTATTAATTTACCACATCCCGATGTCGATATCTAAAATAAGCCAAGTGAATTATGCTCCCCTTCTCTCCACAGACCGTGACCATAGCCACATGAAGATCACCTTTGGTATCAAAATGCATCTGCTGTGGTTCACTGCTGGACTATACAGCACTAAATTCCTGCTCTTAACCACACCCTCTTCTTTTCTTTTCCCCTGGTGTGAGGTCACTTTGCAGTGATCTTTCATCTCAGCTGATCTCTTGCTGTCTGGCTTTTGAAATTAATATCCTCAGCAAATCATTCAGCTCCTGCAGAGAACATACAACACAATCAGTATAATTACTTCACGTCACACCTCACTTGTCACTTCACTTTAATGCACTGCAAGTAAGATGAACTTGAAAAGTGCTCTAAGTTAATGTTCTCAGAGTTTCTATTTTAGACTCTTATAAAAGATGTTAAATATATTCAGAAAAAGAGATTTCATCCTAGAAATTATTATCCATATTATAGAACAGCGAGCAGGGCCAAGAGAGTTCAGAGCTCT
Organism: Tetrao urogallus; assembly: GCF_951394365.1. NCBI lineage: Eukaryota > Metazoa > Chordata > Aves > Galliformes > Phasianidae > Tetrao > Tetrao urogallus. The sequence continues at coordinate 32,027,621 of NC_136820.1, forward strand.
GTAATTAAGGCACTGTTAAAAACCATTCAACATAGGGAAGAGAACTGTTGGACAGGAACGATGGAACTCATCTAAAAAAGAGCAGGAGTTTGTGATGTAGAAATTTACATACCAAGTAGTTACTCTGGCTATGAAAAAGCATCTGGTTATTATGGACCACAGAGTTTAGCACACAAGTCATCCTACCTTGAAGCTGAGACTGTAGTTGGCAAGACAAATCTCAGGCTGTTTCCCTCTACTGCCTCATTCAGCTTTATAGCAAAGTGAGGTGCCTAAAACCAGCCAGTCAACCTGTGTCACAGCTGCTAGATCTGCCTCCTGCAGCTGCCATCTGGAACTCCAATGTTTGGCTCTTTGAAAGGAAGTTATTCAACTATAGCATTTGACGAGCAACAGCATGTTTAACATTAAAGTACCATAATCTCCCCTTGTAGGTCATCACCCATGTCACTTAATAACGACCCCTCACCCTTCCTTCATCACATTTCTCTGTAACACATTGAGCATAAATGTATCCAAAAGATATTAAATCTGGTCTCTTTTACTTCTCTTCCAATGCCTCAGAGAATATTTTTGTCTTCTTTGCAATCAGCCCTGAACCCTTCCCCAACAACTCCGCATTTTGGAAGACCAGAATTGATTCATTTAAAATCCAGGTAGGATGAGACTCCTTTGTTCCTCTTTTATATCATAATCCAGTTTTAGGATGTTTACCAAAGCATCATACTTACAGCCCAACTCTTTCCTCTCCTAGAGGTGATTCACATTTGCAATTTCTGCCTTTCTGGAAGGAGCTGTAGGCACCCAGCTGTTGACCATTCCAGGCAGGAGTTGATCACAGTCCTCAGGCAGAGGCAGAGGCTAGGATTGAGCCCTGTTAAATGGTAGAGAAAGTACAGGACTGCCTCCCTAGCAAACAGCAAATTCTGCGTAATGTGTATTTATTTGTTCATGGTGAAGCTCAAATTGAGGGGCCATTACTGAGTGTTTTTTCTCCTGTAAAACTCCATACATAGTAAAAGAGCAATTTTCTATCTTACAAAGAATATTAAAAGCTGAACAAAAGAACTAATGCCCTTGCAGGTTGAGACTTATAGAAGCAGCATTGCTTTTACAATTCAAGTCCAATTATTTCTGCCCCTAAAGTCTCCCAAAATGCCTAATAAAATAATTTAGAAGATGAAAGTTTTTCCATTTCTAATACTTATATCTTTTTTCCAGCACACCCAGTATTTCTTCCTCCAATAACAGCAGCAGGACGTGACCTTCTGGACTAATTCAGCTTTGATTCTCTGTGCTGCAGAAAATGGGCAACAGCTTAAATACAGTCCTTCCTGGACTTTCTCTTTCTTCACTTACATGATAAAAGAGTTTCATCTGCATTTATATACTTAAGAGCTAAGGCTTTCATTAGGGCATCTCTATTTACCAGATGGTTCCATCTATCAGTCCCCACAGTCTGTGAGAATCTACCACTCCCAGCTGCAATGAATGGGCTCTGGCCACAGAGTGAGGATGGCACAGAATCATGCAATATAGAAGAGTATACAAGCTAAAACTTGTATATGAATCTCAAATCCCAGGCACATTTAAGTATGCTAGCCCACTGCCATGACTTTCATTGTGTGGACTGGGTTTAGCCATTCTCTTCTCGTGGACTAACCAAATGAACATAAGTATCTTTACGTTGCAACATCTTCATGTGATCTTCACGCTTTTTACCTGACAGTATTTTGAGGGTGGAGGAAAACCTAGCCTGGTTTTGGCCAATCTTGCTACAAAAATCCTGTCTTAAGTCGTGTTTCCCATAGCAGGACTGCTATCTTCATCCAATATGCTCTCTCCGTAGGAGGATGGTTTCTGCTCGCTGTGATTTAGAAGCAAACTATCTGGGCATCTGAGTTCAGGGCACAGACACTTCCTGCTCTCCCCTTGCTCGTCAGCTTTTTGCCGACTGCTCCCTATCTGAGCAGAGGATGAGGAAGATGCGATGGCTTGTCTATGGCAGTGCTCACTTACTCTGCACCTGGACCAAGCAGCCCTCATCACAAGCCAGTGCTGCTCTTTTGGCAAATAATGGCCAATCAGCTAAATATTTGAGATAGTTAAGATCATTTTAATTTTTTATTTCTTTACACCGCAGAAATTACACTTCTGCTTTAGAAATATTTTGGTTTATGAGGACATATTTGCATCTGTATCACTCATATATGCAACTCCAGCAAAGCTCTTTGTTTTTGTTGATCTATGGAAGACTGACACACTACAGGAAGGAGAGGGGCGACAACCACTCAGACCTTCACCTTTGGGCGGAAGCCACTTGGTGGTCTGTGATGTCAAATAAAACCTTTCAGTTCTAACCCTCTCTTTTGGCTGTAATAAAATTTGGCAATTACAGTTCAGTCCCTAGAGGGCCCTACAGGATAATAGTCCACATCACAAAACAGCTGTATATATCTATTTGCCTTGAGTTGATGAGGCGGTCAGCTTCTATTTGGAGAAGTCACAGTAAGTAGCACAGAAGCTATATGGCCTTATTGTGCCTTGAAGGGAAAATAACTGCAGTGAAGGAAAAGACTTTCTTCTGAAATTCATACATTCGAAATTCACTCACTACAGATCTCTGTGTATGTACTCTATGAGCAAAACCTTGTGGCCTACAAGATACGTGTCTACTAGGTGTGTGTTTGTGATCAGTACTTCCTATGAAAATCTTTTACATGACTGGTTTTAACATTTCCAGTTAATCACATTTCAAAGTGTTCAGTTGCTTTTAGGGATATTGTTCCAAATTGATAGCTGAATTTAGAGAATGATTTTTTTTCTTGTTTGATTTTTCTTCAATTCATTTGCTAAAAAAATTTTTAAAAATTAAAAAAAATAAAAATCCAGGCATTAGAGGTAACAAAAGAAAATGGTTAATTGCACTGCCATACAGGAACAGAAAAGACTGAAGTTGTTATTAAGACTCAGGAATTCAAAAAGGAAAAATAAAATCACAATTATGCCCAATAAGTCTTTATTTCCAAACAGAAACTGCAAAAATATTCTATTACAGAGCAAGTAACAAGTGCGGAATTCCAAGTACGCATTATACCAATGAAACCATTGCCTCCTTGACAAAAAAAATCATTAGGCACTTAAAACATGAAAACAAAGCATAACATAAACCAGCTAACAGATGTCTCAACAATACAACTTTATCTTGGTTTTCTGTAATAAAAGCACACACACGTTTGAGGGGCTTTCTATGCCTCCTCCTAAATCCTGCGTAGAGACACTTCTATGTTAGGCTGCACGCACACTACTCATGTGCAAACAGACAATATCAAGTTCACATCTGAAAACATTAATAAATTCAGCACTGAGAGAATTTTAGAGACAGCAGCTTTTTGGAAACAGCAGCTGCAGAGCCTCTGCTAGCAGCTTCACACAGTTTGGTGCTTGAGGAACACGATACCAGCTCCAAGCTGGATAAGCTCTGCTTGGACAATGGCATTGAAGAGATCGGAACAGAAATGAAAGCAAACAGTGCAACTCTGACAGACAACGAAACTTCTGGGAAAGAAAAAAAAAAAAAAAAAGCAGCTACTGTGGAAATTACATTTTGACACACCTCTGAAAAAGAAGAAAACATGCACTTGGCATCCCTTAGCAGTAGTTCCATGTAAAACCTCACCATTTACCAGTCTCCTTGCTTGTATTTCTTGAGCTAAACCAACAAAGGTGGTGTGTTAGCCTCCTTTAGAAAGGTAAATCTACAAAAACCTGTAGAAAACAAAAGACTAATGAAAATACCCTCCTAGAAATCAGTCAGATACCCTTACAAATTATTTCAGTTGCATTATTGTTATTTTACGGGTGCATTAGGAAAAGCACTGCCAAGAAGTTGAGAGAGGTGATCTTCCGTCTCTACTCAGCCCCAGAGGAGGAACACCTGGAGTGCTGTGTCCAGTGCTGGGCCTCCAGTACAGAGACCTGGAGAGAGTCCAGCAGAGAGCTACAAGGATGAGTAGGAGACTGGAGCACGAGCACCGCTCAGGAGGAAAATCTGGGAGAGCTGGGCCTTATCTAAACTTATAAATATCTTAAGGGAAGGTGTCAAGAGGATGGGACCAGACTCTTCAATGGTGCCCAGTGACAGGGCAAGAGGCTACAGGCACAAACTGAAATACAGCAATTTCCACATGAATACAAGGAAAAATCCTGTTCTGTGAGGGTACAGAGCACTGGAAAACACTGCCAGGGGGGTTGAGCAGCCTCCTTCTCTGGAGATATTTAAAACCCACCAGGATGTGATCACATGCAATGTGTTCTAGGTATCCCTGCTTGAGAAGGGGGCTTAGACCAGATGATATCCAAGGTCCCTTCCACCCTCAGCCATTCTGTATCTCTGTGTGTGTGGTTATATAACTTTCCCTGCAGCTTACTCTGATAGAATAAAATACAGTGAATATTTTAAAATAAATTTAATTTAATGCTTGAGGAAAACAACATTAAGAATATTAACATAAAGAATACATCTGAAGCTACTATATAAAATCTGCATACAAAACAACAGAAAATTCAGCTACTGCATTTCAATTTCACAAGACTTTAGGAATGATTCTGTACCATAAACACTGCCAAAAAAATACAATAAGAAGTAGAAAGGTTTTCTTAGGGAAACAGCTCACAGCTGAGCCAAGAGCTGAAAAACCTAGCAGGATGCTGACTTGCTGTGACAGAACCTTCCCTTGTCAGGGACTAAACACTGAAGGAACTAAAATCCATAATCTTGTCTTAGACTAGAATATCCTGTCCCAGCCATTAGCATTATTCATTCTGATGGCCTCTTGCCACTGTACCATGATTTAATGGTGCAATCATTAAAATACTTCCATCACTCAGTTTTTTGAGTTGTCTCCCTCAATGGAAAGCAGCAAGAAAACACAGGAAGAAAAAGAAACCACAAGACAAAGCCGTATCAGGTGCAGCAACTTATGTGGCATGTTATTCTGCTAAATCTACCTCATAATTTAGCAAAAGGGTAAATTACTGATTATTTGATGGCAATGCAAAAATGTCATTTCTTCCTGTATTCAACAAGGAGTAAAAGAAGCTCTAGCAGTTCTGGTATATGCAATACAGAAGCACTGTAGAGTGTTTTCATCCTTAAATCAGTATGTGCCAACACTGGCCACTGAAGGGCAGTTACTACTCACACACAGGGATGTTAGCTCAGTAAACTGTCATAAATCACAGTATTAAGTATAATTAATGCATGGGTCCTTGGTCTATAGGAAATTCAGACTGATGTAATCCTAATGGTTTAACTTGTCATATTGCTTACATTTGCTTGACATGAAGAATGTGCAGAGACCACTTCCCAGCTGGATTGGTGCGCGGCCACCCAGTGACAAGGGGCAGTTCCCTTGTGAGCCAAGGCTCAAGAATAGGAAGGTGTTCTGCAATGTGACTTGACAAAAGAGACTACTAAATAACAGTAATAGTGCCTTTGTTTAGTGGTACGCTGCAGATCTTTCAATGCCCTGCTTGGCCATTATTATAATTTAGAGCTAATTAAGAAACACTTAATATGAGCCTGATGAAAATCTGGAACAAAGCTTAATAAATATAAATTTCCCACTCGTTGTGCCCTACAGCTGAAAGCCTCAAATGATTTCTCCAGAGTATCCCAAGAGATCAGCTGCCTTTAAAACTTTGAAACTTTGAAATTCAGAGAATGACTTTCCTCCCTAAAATGATACAATCCGAAATCAAGAGAGCCAAGCTGTATGGATTAAAACAAGTCTTTGTTGCTATTCTTGGAGAGGAGAAAGACCAGCTGCTGAAGCATCCTGAGATAAAGGATTACCTGGCTGCGAATATTTGCAGCTAGGACACATTTAAGCAGCAAGTACATGTGTAAGAAGTTTACTGCCTCCACGGATTACAGCACACAAGTGACTAATCAGCTGTTTCAAATAAAGCTGTTTCAGAATAAAGCACTTAACAGGATAGTCCTTGGGCTTGATATTGCACACATCTGTGTACACAAGTGGACATGCACTTTACAGACCTGAGAGCCCTGGAGACACAGCTGTGTGCATCTTCAGGGTCTTGCTCCACAGATTTGGCACATAACAGAGAAAGATCTCCAAATTAAACATTCTATGAATGTGGCCATTTCTGGCTGCTGTTCCGCTACTGAGTCCACGATGCATCAAGTTCTATGTGATTAATCAACTAAGACAAATTAACAGATCCAAACATTTGCACTGTATAAAATCAAATACTACATAGCAACAGGTATTTTTTTTAATCTGGTAGTTTGGGGAGGCCACAGAAGATGCTGGGCCACCTGGATCACTAAGCTTCTCTTCCTGTATCACACAGGATAGAGACCTTTGTCAAGACAGACAAGCTGCCAGATGTTTCACTATCATCCAAAGGATGGGGTGAGATCAACTGCTCTCAAAACTGCCAGACCTGCTCAGCCCTGATCTCTGCAGATGTTGTTTGAGATGAGCAAAGACAGGTGTGCCAAATTGCATGCAAGATTGTGCAATCTTACAGCTCACAAACTGAGAAACAGTATTTCCAGCCAAAGTTCTTCGTTACTGAACAGACTAACGGTGGGTGACCACTCTGCACTGCCGACTTGCCCCCCAGGAGCCTGTCACATCCCCAGCAATGCCAGCTCCCAGCTTAGGGACTGCTGAGCCTACTCAAGAGCCGTCTGGCACCAAAAGGGCCCTGCTGTGTTCCACTCCTTTGCTTTGACTCTGAGATTCCCATGGCTCTGTTGGCACGAGCCAGTTATCTTTGTTGCCAGGTTAGGTTTTGCCAGCTTGAAGTGCCAAAACGGCACAGTGCCAGAGATCACATGGAGGAAGGGATGAAGCGCAAGAAGGGGACTGGGCCGCACAGCCAGCCATCACTGCTTGAGTCGCCATGGAGCTACAGCCCAGATTTTAGCAGCTCAGGTCAGGCAAGGTGAATATCCCACCACGCTGCCTTCTCAGAGACTGAAAGCCAAGCAATCTTAAGTGCATTTCGCTATGCTGTGTGCATAGTAGCTTTTGATTCTTGGCCATACACTCACTGCAAACACCACACAGAACTACATAATGTTCCCCTGAGGGAGATGAAGTGACCAGCTCCTAGCAGCATAGGATCATAGAGGAAAACACAACAATACTGATTTGAAGGAGAAAAAGGAGTAAAAGCAGACAAGCAGGCTGTAATCTAAGGATGCTGTGAACTGGTCATGTGCAAGGACACTGTCAGCCTCTGTACCTCAGCGAAGGTGCAGTGGAAATATTAGCACATTGTCTGTGCTTCTATCTTTAGAAAACTAGTTAATCTCTGCATTCACTCCGCAGCGTGTGACAGCACTGGAGGCCCACAGACCTGAGAAATTATTATTCCTCAAATGGAGGAGAGAAGCTGAAAAGCCTTTCCTAACCTTTGGTCAAGAATCCTTAATCAAAACTGCTCTTGGCTCATTCTTGCAAAAATGTCATAAACACTCCCAGCCAGGTACAAACCCTATTTATTCATCATTAACCTGGCACAGATGTAAAATAAATGAGAAATAATTTGTTCAGCTGTCAGAGAAAACATCTTTTACCACAGTGCCTGGGATTCAGCAAGTCTTCATTAATCTGACTGGACCCTGTCACACAGAGACGCTGCTGTTAGCTTGCCTGGCCTGTGCACAAATTAACAAGAAATAGCCATCAAGCACACAGCAGCAAGGTCTGTAATAAAACCGAGTGCAAGATCTGCACTCCTCTGATGGGAAGTGGATGAGATGAACATCACATAATAGCTTCGTGTCTGGAGCAAGGCCTGAGAAAGCTATATTAAAAACACATTCTGCACTCCACATAAATCACTGGCAGCTCATAGAGCATAAAGGAACATGCCTTCAGATCACTGGCAAGTTTCAACTTTGTTGAAAGTACAAAAAAGTCAAGGTGTCTGTCCATCTCACAGAAGTTTGTTTGCTCTCATTTGTGACCGATCCACTAAAGCTAGGGCTATAAAGATTGGTCAGGGATCTACTGCAGCTGCCTAATTGCAACAACATCCACATTACTAAACTAAACTAAAGCTCCAGCAGGTGCTTATTACAGCTTGAAAATTACAGCATTTCAGAAAATGTAGCTCTTGCCTGGACATAAAGTCTGCTCTGATTTACGTGGCAAGAAATATTCTGAAGCACAGAGGACAGCTGTATGGCTGCGTTAGCAAACACTGCTTGTCTCCAAACAGAACAGTAGTTCTGACTCTGAAACTCTTTAATGCTCTACTGCACATGTGGCACTGATATCTCCCTCGGCTGAGCTCAAGATGATGGAGCCAGCCAGGACAGAAGAAAAGAAACAGTTTTGGGAAGGAAAGAAAAAAATCTGTGGAGTCCTCTGAAATAATGATCCATAGGCTATACAGAACACAACACAAGAAGAAGGAGGAATTGCTACGTAGCTGAGATTACATGACACTAGGCAGGAATAAGTCTTTGCTTGAGTGCAGGTATTTTGTGTCCTGGATGAAATATGAAGTGGTTCTCAATCAGTTGTTCTTATCACAAAGTATGAGTACACCACTTTTCACAGCTTCGTTACACCCAGGTACAGTCTACATGAGTGATTTATGGCATAGAAGAGCTCTTCTTGCAGTAAATTTGTCTTCTATTTGTAATTAGGGTCTTGCAGCAGGCAATCATCTACCACACTTGTAAGGTGGATGCAAGGTCTACAGCAGCTAGTTCTGTATGTGTGGCAGATGTCTGTGGTCAGAAACTGGCACAAATTCCACTGCTAGTGAGGACAAAATATGGATGCGTGGTGCTGGAACCAGAACAGTCTCAGTGAATAAAGCCCTTGTGCTTGCCTCTTTCAGCCACCAGCTGGTAAGTCAGCTGTGCCCATCAGCTCAATTATGACATTTTTGCTTCTCATGAAAGCCCTACTGATATTCAATCCTATACTTGTGTATCGGTGGTGTCATCCAACACCCCAAAGCACTATCTATTTTTTTAAAACCTTGTTTTGCAAAAAAAAAAATGAACTTGGTGCTGATGTATGTAGCTGAGTTTAGGGCCACTCTGGGGTAGGAGTAGTGAGATTCTGATATCATCTTGGAAATGGATCAAAATGCTGAACACAGACCTGCAATGATAATGACTGATTCAAATATTTCTAGGATTATTTATGTGGTTATAAAACTGTTGCAACTGTTGCAAGTTAAGCTTTCAAATATTACAGCAATATAGAAATGCTCTTATAAGATATCAGTCTAAAAGTATACTTTATAAGGTTCAATACATTTATAGTAGGTTTTTTGGGTGTTTTTTATTTTTGCACAAATAATCCTCAATGAGTGGAATACTGAATGCTCTGTAAACTATCAGTTGATTGGGGATTTAGTGCTACTGTACTAAGATGGGTTTTAGTACGGAAAAACCTGATAGTATCTGACTAAAAGTACAGCAAGGACATTCTATCATTGAATTGATCATTCAGTAGACTCAAAAAAAAGCCTCCTGCAAGAGAAATTGGTTACTGCAATTCTTTTTTCTGCAGTAAAAAAGTATAAGCAGTCATATACTAGCAGCCACAGCTAGATGAACAAGTGCCTATAGCTCCCATTAACGTTAATGTGAATCTTTATTTCACTTGTGCTCCAATGGACCATATGGAAACTTTAAGCACAAGAACTGCATGGGGTTTTAATTAAGTGACTGTAGTTTTTTCTCACATGCCCCAGTATAGGAGAAAAGTTGGGGGTTGGCTCTAAAAGAAACGTTCTTCTAACAATGCTCAATGCAGTTTCTTTATCAGTTGTCACATAGGGAAAGGTGTTATGCTAGGTGAAAATGAAACAGAAAAAATGCTAGGGCTGGTATAGATTATTTTTTCTAGTGAATAGACCCTCACGTATGTCAGCATGATATGGATCTGGGATTGCAGGAATATGTGCAAAGTCATGCCCTACCAGGACTCCAGGGAGTGCAGGATGAAACCTAGTTGACTGTCCTCATTTGGAGCTGAACTGGACCTTAGACAGGAATACAAGCAAGAAGAGGGTTTTAAAAATAATTATACTCTGGTTTTATAACTCTGGTAATTATAGCTCTGGTTTGTCAAACACTTCTTCACAAAAGTAACATAATTCACAGGACTGATCCCATTACATCCATTACAGCATTACTCACTGGCCACAAAATTAAAGCACATGAACTACTTGACTATCTCTAACCTGAGGGATTTTTTTTTCATTTGTGCACCCTGGGACAAACTAAGAATGACTTAGCTCTGAATTAACAACTCCATTGTAGCTCTTGTCATCGCCTTTCTCATACAGAAAAACATTATATGTGTGTGACTGAGTTCTTAATTCAAAGCATTCACTACCAACTTGGGCAGCTACCATACAGTGACTATTGCCCATGTTCCATGATATTGATTAAACCAGAGACCTTACATCAAAATAATTTAACGATACTTTAAGAAGAAAAACATTATGAATGTTATATATTGCCACCATTCTGAGATTGTGCTTTGCTACAATTAAAACCACAGTCAGAATTTTCAGAATTTACACATAAATGTTATTTTGTATTAAAAAAAATGAATACTTAAGAATTGGAAATGTAGCAGTCAATGTGTGAAAAATCCCTTCCTTTTCCCCCCAGATGTCAAATATTTATCTATTGTAATAATGCAGTTTAATGCTCACAAAATCACATCAGATCAAATCCAACATCGAGGTGCTAAGATATACACAAATTGTCTCCTTTGGATGATCACCCTGAAATTAAAACAATAAAACATGTTACTGATATTATTAGTACAGTAGGAAAACCGCCTTTGATATTCAAACCAGCCAATAGCTTACATGTATTTCACCTTCTGCATGTGCTTTTCAGCTTTATTACAAACTGGAGGTTGCTGATATTTATTACACGGGCTCACAAAAGTCTCCTGGCTATGCTGGGCTGCCAGTGCCCAATCTAGCTCAAACAACTGCTTTTCCTAAAGGAGTGCTTCTTTTCAGTACCCCACCTGCACCACCCTCTGCAGCCTTCTAAACTGAGCAGGGCTGGGCACAACCACATCCACTCCTCATCTGAACATGGGTAACTTTTAAATTATATTATCTTAATCATATTTTGAAACAGCTAGAGAATGAATTTATTTTGTTTGTTCAACAGCCTAGTTCTGCTTCTGTAAAACAAAATAAAACCCTCCTAAATCTGTACAGATTTTTTTTTCCATTTGATTTAACATCTAATGCAAATTCTAATCTGATATAATCTATTTTTTTCTTCTAATCTGGTGGGATTTAAATAAACAGAAGCAATTTATCTCCACTTGTTTCATTACTGACATTATTCTTAATGCACTTAGCTCAGTGGCTGAACACAGAAGCAAAGTGCGTGCTTTAAAGCGATGTGGCACAGGTACTAACACAGAAGACCTTTCTTCTAATGCTGCACACATCTGATAGTTTGATGCTGGATAATATTTAGGGAGGCTGAAATTTAGCTGCCCGGCAGGGATCTAGATGTGTTTTTATTTTCAAAATGTGATATTTTTCTCATTAAAAGTAAATTGCGATGTAGCTCATATGTCTCCCACTGCGACACCGCAAGGATGAAAGAATTCCAATAGAATTTAACCTCATATTGGTATCCTACAGTTATAAATAGGCTCTTTATAACAATTATAAATAGATTCTTTATAACGGTATTTATAACTGATTGCATTTCCAGGAACTTTTAATATTAAGAAAATACTATATGCTGGCAGGGTGGCACAGCCCAGTTAAGTTTGATGAGACAAGGATCATGAGTAAGGAGGCAGGCAGTCACCTGCTTTGCATGATGTTACCCAGCTAGCTCCACCCCCACTGGAAGTCTGCGTGGCTTCCCTCTCTGTCACAAATAGATGGCTTTTCTTCATCTGCTTGCAATTAAAAGCCTAGACCCAGTTGTTACTTTCCAGGTAACACACACTCGCACTCAGTTGAAGGTTCAGCAACCCTTAGTCTCCAGCCACCAGCATTTCCCTGCTCAGCCTCTCCTCCTATAGCACTTTCTGCTCAGACGATTGAGCACTATTCCCCGCCCCGGGCTCGGGGAGTCTCAGTTCCATTCTTATTCACCATGTTGTTTTTTTTTTCTGTTGACTGACTTCTCTTAGCAGCTGCTTAATGCTGCTGTGCTGTATGTCAAAGCAACACATACTCATCTTCCCCACTGTCTCTTTCCAGCAAGCAGAATACCCGATGGTTTCTCGGTCAGATATCGTTTGCATTTTAACCAGCTTCTGAGCCATCACATTTTTGCCAGTCTGATTAATTTATCGTCTGACATTTTTTCTAATCAGATTTTTCTCTCTATTTTTAAACAGGATTCAGGCCATTTCCCCTCCCTGAGCCCATGTTTACTTGAAGCTAATGACATGCCTTTCAGCCTTATCAGGTTAAAGCAATGAACAAACAAGACTTCTTCCTTCAGCTGCAGGGCCATAGCAAAATGATTCTGTAATTTAATACAAAATAATAAAGATCATTATTTTAATTACATTTTGAGATTTTGCTAATGTCCCATTTCCCATCTTACAATCTGTGATAGGTATGCATCTACTTTAGCAAAGACACATTTCTGCTGAGCACAATCTTAACAGTGCAGGAGTGGTTGATGGAGTTACCCACATTGTTCCAAACCAGTTCTAAAGGACTCTCACACCTGACAGTCCCTTCTATCCAACAAGCAAAGTACACCTCTGCAATGGCAAGAATGGCAAACAATACTGCAGAAAATATTCATTGAAATGCAGGTATGTGGTGTCCCTGTGGTGTTCCAGCCTCTGCTACCTGCTTGCAACACAGGTGCTTCCAGCACAGCCCTTCTTATTCATTCACTTCTTATTTATAGCAGCAGACTTGTGTTACAGTAACCTGTGAGGGAAATTCAGCCTGAGACTTTTGTGGATGCCCAGTGATATAAAGAAGCTTCAGCTATCCCGCTAACAGGGAAGAGTGGGAACAAGAATAACATTAAAGAGACATTGAAAAGAGAAATGAGATTGTTCAATTTTTTGAAAAAATCATCTTCTGCAAAATATACTCATTATAGGATTTCAATTATCTCTTATATTTGATAATAGCAGCAGAACGATAGCTCACACTGAACACATTTAATTTCTTTTTATTAAAGGACTAACTTTTCTCTCTGTAAATAGAAGTGATTAACAGTAGACAAAAATCTTGAGGCAGCACAACTTATCCTTCTGGTTGCTTTTTCCTTTACAGCTCATTTTGTAAATTTGACCACAGAAGTCATTTTCAGTCTGCATAGCGTGGACAGCATTTAATTAACACATACAGATGCTTAAACATTTTTGTGGCTTCTTTCTGCTTCTCTGGATGAAAAATTCATAAGGAGCTGCCTTTCATTTTCCTGTTTAGTGTAGTTACTACAATTAAAATTACATGGAATGTCTTCGGTGATTTATATTGCAGAAAGAATAGATACAATGGAAACTGCAGGATATAAACAGCCTGGCCACTAAGCAAAATACATTATGTATTTCTTAACCTTTCCAATATGTTGCAACCTTTTACAAGCAAAAAAGCTCACCTTAGCCACATGAAATCACATACACACACACCTCCTTTTAAATAATCTCCTACCACGGACTACAGACAGGAACAGAATCACCAGATAGGCTAGAAGGGACTTAGAAACTATTTTATTTTATGCTAACAATACATGAAAGCAGTTTATTTTTCTATTTCTTCAAAGAAACTTATACCATAAAAGGTTTTGCCTTTCTGGTTTTAGCAATCAGCGAGTTTAAAACTTAACAGTCCCTGCCCACAAACCAACTGCGAAGGTATCTTTGACAGCATGTCTTCTAAATAGCATCAAAAGGTACTTTCAAATATATTTCATAACTATGCCATAAAAAAAAGCCTTTAGCTTTCAAACTTTCTGGCTTGAGCAAGCTGATGTTATTTTAACTTATTTAAATTAAAATACAGTCGTAAGATTACATCAGTCCAATTAAAGTCCACTGCATGTGGTGATTCTACTTTACAGTTCACTTACTATTATATTAACTTGAACCCTCTGGGAAAACAGAGTTGAAAGGCAAATCTGATGACATATTTTGAGCTGGGGAATTTCTGAATTAGCTTAGAAAATGAGGAAGTACAGGCACAGCTTGTACAGAAACAAGCTACCCAGGGCAGTGGTCATGGCCCCACGCCTGCTGAGTTCAAGAAGCTTTTGGACAATGATCGTTGGGTTTGCATTTTTGGTAGTCCTGTGTGGAGCCAGGAGTTGGATTCAGTGATCCCTCTGGGTCCCTTCCCTTGAGCCATTTTATGGTTTTGTTCTAAGTATCTATACAAATAGGGAAAATCAAGATTGAAAACATGCAGACAAGTATTTTTAAAGTCATCTGTAGTCTGTATGTGGTAAAATGGTTCAAGGTCAGGGGCCAGACTGTTTGCTGCATTTCTTTAAGGCAGTGCACAGAAGGCAGAGGACCAAGGGGGATGGAACAGTTTGAAAGAACAGAGAGGGTATGACACTTCATCCTGTATTTGTAACTTCCAGATTCTGGGCTGCCTCGAGGTAAAATGCTCAGCAAGATCTGCTGTAGTGTATGGCAGCTTCTTCGCTGCTGTCCACAAGCTGCTCTCCAGCCCAGGGCTGAGACAGCATACTGCTCTAAACATATTTTTCCCTAGTGAGAGAGAATAAGAGTGCATACATGCTAGTCCTACACGGGGTCAACTTAATCCTTACTTTAGCCTCTGTATACACCTGGAAATACTATGTCAGGATTAGCTGTCATCTCTTGTAGATTACAGTGCATGACTGCCTTAAATAAAGTGATTCACAAAGGAGGCTGGTTCAAACCAAACAGGCTGGTGGAAATGTTTACCTGAGATGAGAAGACACTACTGACTGACTGCAAATTGCAGTGATAATGCGTATTTAGCTATCTTCCCATCTTAAGTTCACATGTAGAAAGCATTTCTCAGCTCCGCAGTACATTATATGTATTACCCAATATTTCTCTTGTTTATGAACACAACATTTATTGATTGCAACGTAGAAATGTCTCCTTAAGGAAGAGTACAAAACTGCTTGCAAAACCAGTTTTGCTTTGACACATGACTTCAATAAAGACATTTTATGTCATAGGAATGTGACCTACCTTTTTAGTCTGATTCACATTTACCGAACTGCAGCTTCAAAATGCCTTTACCATGAAGCTGAAGGATCTGGTTGTATTCTTTGGGCATTGCATGGAAACCTGGTTTGGGCAGCTGGTTGTCGTAATAGTGGTGGCTGATTGGCATCTTCTCTGTGGATTTTGAGAAAGGCCAGAAGCCGTAAAGCTTCACATTCTCACACAGCTCAACAGCAGCACTAGTGATCATAAAACCAGATGACAACCGGTAGGCTTTCACACCCTTAGTTCTCCAGAACTGGGCAAGACTTTTCAGATAGGTGGGGTGAAAAAATATTGCCCTTTGGGTTGCTTTGAACTCTTGCAGAGTATGATAGACTTTAAAAGAAGTAGCTGTGTTGCTTCTGAAGGAAAATGCTGGCAATAAAAGGAAAGCATCTCCATAGACTGCAACATTCTCCACAAATTCTGTCTTCTTTTCATTTAGTTTGTTGTATCTGCCAAGCACAATATTTTAGGAAAAGAGTGAATGAAATATACTATGAAGTAAATATATTACAGACCAAAACTGCATAACTGCACTTGCATATAGGATTTATAAACCCTTCTGTACCAGTTCAGCCTGTCTACACTGTGAATTTATACTGATCTGTTACATCTTCTCACATGTGCTCTGAGGAAAAATCTGGCTCTTTTGTATAATAAGAACACATTATATATGATTGATTTGGCAACACAGGAGTTACTGAAGAAGAAAAATTCACAGCTAAGGAATTGAGGACCCATTTACAGAAGTGGCCTGATTCAAAAAATTTTGAAGGAGAATTCAAAAAACAAAAATGAATCATCCTCTGCTTAAGAATACTTCCCTAATGGTATGTACTGCATGTATCTGTGAAAAGTATTTCTTCCATCAACATGTCATAATAAGTCCTCTTCAAACCCTGGGTGTCTGCCTTGTGTGGATATACCATTATGCACATGAGCAGGGTTTTAGCTGCTTTTGACATGCTTTTAAAACAGCTGAAATATAGGCATGTCTATTTATCTCCTTTGACAACAAAGGGAACAATGGTGCTCTAATTTCACAGGTGAAAAAGATTTATACTCAGTTGATTTGGTTCCCTAACAGTCAGCAAAGAGACATTTTTCTCATCATCAAATAATGCAGTGCTCCCAAATACTGAATGTTACAGAGTGATACAAGACACAAGGGTGCCTCTCAATTAATTTACTTTATAGGTCTTAGTTGTCTGAATCATCTGAACATATGGCACTTCCAATTCCTTTGGGTTTCAAAACACTCAGTCCTCTTTTTTTGGCAGCTACACATGTGAGCGGTGCACTTTAACCTCTTATTGGCTACCAGAGACCACTGTTTACAAATGGCTCTATTTCCACAAAATGGAAAAAGTATTTTCATTTCTCTTTGCAACTTGAACACTTTCAAACTCTCTTCTCATGCAGAACTTCAACACAGAGGACAGCAGCTACTGCTATTTCCAATCAAAACTCTCACTGTAGTTAACAATTCCTCTTGCACAACTGAACTTATGCAAAGAGAGAGACAACCAGTCTCAGTCTGAAGGGATTTAAACTTACAGTTTCTGCTTCTCAGAAAAATCCCATTACCAGCAGACTCTGAAACACAATGAATGAGAGACTCTCAGCCCCTCCTGCTCAACCTAGTCCCCTGTGTGTCCCAGAGCCATGTGGTGAAAGCAAGCAAGAGTCCTGAGCTTATTGCTAAGGGTGAACTTCTGGCCTCTCCTCCCAGAATTATCTTTGTTTTCACTCAGTGTAATATGTATAGAAAGCCTTCAGGTCAGAATTCAGATGTCTGTACTTCCTTCTTAGCTAGAAGCTGGAACTTTCTTTCCCTTCAAGTGTTTCTGCTACAAGGTGTGGTGTAGCCCAGCTTAATTAGGACACACAATAATTGTGCTTGTTTCTTGCAAGAGAGTGTGATAATTTTTTGGCTTGCCTGGACCATGTTGAGTGAGGAGGAATTGTCTTGGGCCGATGTTTTGGTTGTTTCTGAGTGAGCAGTGTGCTTCAACGCCAGGCCTGGTTGCTCTGCATGAAAGAGACACTGCCATGATGGCACAGCAGAGCATGGGGCGGGCTGCAGGACAGGCTGGACTGCATGCAGTCCAGGGGCCAAAGGTTGAACATGGCTGGAGTTCAAGAGGTAACATCAAAGTAACTCAGTGCTGAGACACAGAATTAGAAATCAAAGTGAATCAAGTAAGAACAGGACTTCTAGATGAGAAAACAAAGTTAGCTCTGCTCTGTGTTGCTTCTTGTCCTCTCCTCTTTCTAAAGCTTTAAAAGTCTTCTCTGAAAATTTAAATAATAATTTTTTTTCAAATCCTAAAGGATTTGTAAACTTCAAGGTTGCCTAATTTGGCTAAAAAAAAATTAGTGTACCTATGGCAGAGGGCTATGATCAAGGTCAGAGAAATATTATAGAATCATAGAATCACAAGGTTGGAAAGGACCTACAAGATCATCACACACTAGGTCAACAGTCACCAGTGAAGCGGAGTCACTGAACCAACTTTTACTTCTCAGATTTTAGTGCAGCCCCACTAACATCAATGAGCTAAATCTATTTTGGGGCAAGCTACAGCTCATCGTCATTTAAGTTAAAAGGGCTGGGTAGCCATCTAAGAAGTTAAGTCTTATTGCAAAAATTCTGTTTATATCCTGAAACAATGGCAAATGCCTATTAGTCATTTCTGTGCTTACTGTACCTTTCCTTCTGTCTTCTAACAAAGGAAAAAAAGAATCGAAACAAGCTTTGCCTGATGTCCATTTGACAAATACCGATACAAGAGACAGTGAGACACAGTAAGATCGGTAAGCAGCAAATAACATGCCATGGCAGTCCTTCTCATAGATAAGCTGCAGCTCCAGACTGCTGAAGATGTCTGAAGATGTTGGATTAGTCAGGCTGGCCTTATTAGATTTTCTTTTCATCGAGGAAGTAAAAAAAACTACTGAGAAAAGAAGAGTGACCAGTGTGGAATGAAAAAACAGATTGCAGAGGTTGGGCGTCCATTTAGAAAATATCCTTCATCAGAACAGCTCTTTAACATATTAACTAGGAACATGTGTTTACAGTCCTGCTGATAGAGCTGAACACACATTTCCAAGCTTTCCCAATTTATTATTGTAATTCCTTTCTTACATTATGGGGTCATAAAGGTCATGGAAGGAAAGGAAGCAGCTTGGGCTTGCAATCATCAGTTTTACTTGGTTATAAAGTTTGGACTGGTGCCAACCAAGTAACTTGCTAATCTGGGTACTGCTGACTCCTTTCTGCTAAAAAAAGACCAAGCATAATAGATTTCCATTTAGAATAGTACATATTTTACATGGGAACTAAAGCTCATTAATGAAGTAATCAGTATGCACTGCTTCTATGTTGTTATCTCAATGGATTTTTAACAAAGTCTAAATCACGTCAAGCAATTATATAATATTGCACAGAAACAATTTCAGTATTACTTACTTCTGAGCTATGATACTTGGATTAACGGTCACAAGATTTGTTTTATTGCCAACATCTTTGCTAATGCTTCCCATTGTTGGAGGGAGGTTACACCTGAAATTGAGAAACATTTATTTAAGCAGATGCTTCACAGTATTTATTTGTAAATTCCGCTGTTGTGCAATGATGCTTTCATGCAGCTCCCAGGAACCCCTAAGTACTTTACAAATATTAAATAAGCCTTACAGCACTAGCACTTTTGGTAAAAATAATAATAATAATCTACTGTACAGATGGTTAAAATAGGGCATCGAGAGCTCATTTTCATAAACCATCTCACAAACCAGAGGCAGAGTTAAAATCCTGTAAGGAGACAGTCTATGAATGCCCCATGTTAGCTGCCTGAAAATACTGCACCTCTTGCCTAAACCATGCATTTAATCTGCAAAGTTTTCTATCATTTGCTGTCTAAAAAGATTGATTGATACCAATCCCTCAGTTGGCACAGCAACGCTGATCGCTGTTTCATGAGATAATGGCAGAACTCGCTCAACTGCAGAAAGAATGGTTTCGGTTATAAGGAAAGGAGGTGTGACTTTTGAAGTCACACATTTAGGTTTAGCATGTTAGTATACAGAATTCTCACGTATTAAAATCAGTTATCTAATTGGAAAGATTTTTAAAAATTATCTGAAAAGCCCATATATTACTCAAGATCAGGAAAGGAAACAGAGTCAATGAGACCATGTGATTGGTCATGTTTGAGAGAAGTATTTTGGTTAGTGTTTCCTTGCAGCAACAACAGTGTCTCAACTGCACTGAAAGAGTGGGCCAAATTTTGTACCGAATTTGCCTTTTTTTTCCACATTCTACAGAGGGAGCTGAAGAAACAGGATGAGGCTCTGAACAACTCGATCTAACCATAGATGTCATAGGAAGACTTAGGTTGGAAGGGACTGAAAATGTCATCCAGTTCCAACCCTCTGCTGTAGACAGGATTGTCATCCACCAGATGAGGCTGTCCAGGGCCCCATCCAGGCTGGCCTTGAGTGCCTCTAGGGATGGGGCATCCACAACTCTAGGCAGCCATGCCAGTGCCTAAGCACCCTCTGAGTAAAAAACTTCCACATAATATCTAACCTAAATCTCTCCTGTTTTAGTTTAAAGTCATTAAAGTCATAAAGCCACCCCTCTTATGATGCAGCCCAGGATACAGTTGGCCTTCTGGGCTGCCAGCACACACTGCTGGCTCACATCAAGCTTTTCATCCTCCAGAACCCCACATCTTTCTCCACAGGGCTGCTCTCAATGAGTTCTTCCAGTCTGCACACATATCTGGGATTGCCTTGGCCCAAGTGCAACACCCTGCACTTGGCCTTGTTGAACCTCACTAGGTTCCCACCCTGGGCCCACTTTGCAAGCCTCTCTAGGTTCCTTGGGATGGCATCCCTTCCTTCTGCTCTGTCGACTGTACCACCCAGCTTGATGTCATCGGCAAACTTACTGAGAGTGCACTTGATCCCACTGCATGTTGATCATATCTGTTCATTGCAGAGCAGTTGGATTAAATGATGTTTAAAGGTCACAGATCCCTTCGAACTCAAACGATGCTACGACTCCATGAAATATTATTTAAATCCGATGCTCCCAGATGGTAAGACAAATACTGGGGCAGTTAAGTAACTGCATTAGTGACCCAACCTGTGACTAGATAAACCCATTGGCAAAAGTAAACATGGTATTTAATAACAGACTTGTTTTAATTTCAGAGAGTTTTTTTACTATCATCTCCTTATTAAAAAATAAAAAATAAAAAAAAATTCTCTTTATTTAAGAGTGTTGATTGAAAAGAAATATCACTTTCTCAGATAATCAAGTTTTACACTCCTGGCAAGGTATCCTTATAATTTTGGATTATATATCTATCTATAAAATCCCTTTTTTACTAAGGAAACAGAGTCCTTAAATCTATAAAGCTGGAGGAGTGCCCTTTGAGAGGTAGATCTCTCATTGCTAAAAACTGGCATTGGCAAGCTTGCTAAGCTTGTAGAAATGTCCAACAGCCTTCAGAGAGATGAAGCAGCTCTTACCTAAAAACAAAATCAGAACGATCGATTTCAGCTCCACAGCTGGAATTTTTCAGAATGCCTCCATTTCCAACCACAGCACAGTTCTTGAAGGGATAAACTGAAAGAGGAGAGGACTGCAAACAAATAAAAAGACACAGTGCATGCTTAATAAATTTTTTGATTGTTTCTTTGTGCCTTCAGTCATTTGTCCTTGCAGCTCTACTCTCGTAAATCCCAGTGAAAGCATCCACCATTTAGCAGACTGCATTGCCAGGCACATACGGCCAAAAGCCAAAAATAGTCACCAACAGACTGAAAACCGCTACTTCTGTCTTGGGTGTTTTGATGGTGTAGTGCCAGACCATTAAAACGGGATGAATATAATTTACATTTGTGTGATGAAAAAAACCTAGTACTGGATTGAACCTGTGAAAAGCTATGGAACTAGCTCCTACTGAAGATAGCTTAAATTCTCCCATTTTCCTTTACACTTAAACAGACCAGGAGTTGTCACATTGTCATCGTCTATGTTAGCTAATAGAAGGTAACCTTGCAAATGCTTATTTTGTAACAAGGTTTTTTTTTTGTTTGTTTTTTGTTTTTTTTTGTTTTTTTTTTTTTTTGTAACACTAGGTTGCTGTCTTGCCCTGGGGAACCTGAAAGAGACCTTAGTGCATCCACTTGTCATCACAACTCAGCAAATTAATGTAAATTGTTGATTATTTCAGCTGATATTAATTTAGTTGGTTATTATCCCACGGTGTCAGAAACTTCTCATGCATCTCATTCATTCCCCCCTGCTATAGGAGCACAGACATTCAATAGAGAAAGCCAGCAAGAGGGCTACTTCAACTGCAGAAATTGAATCTACGTGTAAAAGTGAGTCAAAACTTGCTTATATGAAGCATTATCCCTCCTGATATTCTCATCAATTTGCTCAAAAAAAAGCATAAGGGGGAACTGTTATCAACAAGGTAAAAAGAGCAGGGAAAATGGCAGATGTCATGTTGCCTGGCAACATATCATTAACCATGTTCAAGTATCCTGTTTAATTCTGAAGACAACAGAAAAACACAGAGGACAGAGAACTGTGGCTAGTCTAGCAAACATACGCTAAGAAATACTACACTTTTTCTTTCATTTGGAACCTCTGTCACCTCCTCCATTTCTTTAGTGATTCACAGCAGCATAAGAAAGCACTAGGCTCATCACACAAATCACAATTAGATAGGACATCCTGTCTTTGAGTTCCCAGAACAGTTTCCCTGTGCTGAGGCACAGGCCCACGGGGAGGAAGAGAGATTTTCTCCATATTGTTGAAGTAGAGTTGCAACCTCCTCCATTGTTTTTTCATTATCATTCCAGAACGTTGCTGTAAGTGTGCTGGCATATGATGACGGTGTGCTCCATACGAATTTTTGTCACAGATTGCCAGCACCTGACATCATCTGGATTTTGAGATAACTGGTGATTGTCTAGGTCAATATTCTACATCACCTCCAGCACAGCTAATTCCCTCGGGTAGTAGATATGTTTCTCCACAGTGGTCCATTTACCTGGGAAATGTACCATGTCCTCCTTAGGGTGAAGGTTTGAGTCCCTTATCCAATTGCTTTGTTAATGACTCCTTCCCTAGAAAAGGATTCCAGTTGCCTGGCATTTATGCCCACTAAGTCCAGGCTACTGACCCCATTATTCCACACTGGAGCAGCCAGGTGACAGTATGATCTCCTGGATCACGGCTGAGGTCTTTTTGAATGTCTCAAAGGGGTCAGACTGTTTTTGTCTTATGAATGCTAGTTCTTTCTCCTCCTGTCCTTATGATAGCTTTGCTTCATTTTCTTCCATCCTTGTTTTAGTTTCTTTCCCTACTAAATGAGTCAGCTTTTGTAGCCATTTATTTGCCATTTATATAGAGGCAACTGATAGTGGCACAGGTTGGTTCTCTAGTTGAACTGCAAGGCCTGTTACAGGGCACGGAGCAATAGCTGGGCCTGTTCAAATCCGGATATCTTTTTCCTTTTAGGATGCTGTATAGCATTGAATGGGTCTCAGTAAAAATGGACCAGGTCCCAGCACACTGCAGTGATTTTTGTCTCACCAGGATTGCCAAGGCAACAGCATACCTCTTCCAAATTCGTCAGGATTCTGCAGTTGTTCAGGGGTGAAATTCCAAAACACTGTGGGTGCCCACTGCTTTAGGTACCCACTCATATCAACCCCCACTCTCTGCCACTCATAACTATCCAGCTTTGGGACAGACCTCTGGAGGATTTTCACAAATAGTTGTTTAACCTTAAACAAAACCTGAAGTACTTTAAGTAGGCATAGCATTAGATGCATACTGATTTGAACATTACCACTTGCCTCCACCATAGCCCGGCTCCCTGAGGAGACCAAGTAAAGAGTGAAATTATTAATAGTTTCCAAGATACGGTTTCCAAAGTATGAAGATTACTGAAATATCAAATACAAATATCAGATTAGTTTTGCAACCAGTGTTACAGAAGAACGATAACCTTAGTCCAGCCCCCAGAGATGGCAAACAGTGCATCAGGGATCGTATATAGCAAGTAATATGGCTCCATGAAAAAACTGACAGATCTCCAAAAATAATGAAAAAATAACATTGTGACCAGCAACTATTAAATTACTGTTTTGTAATTATTGTTTTTGTTTTAACAAGCTCTCATCAGATCTGTTGTCATCTCAACCCTTCAAGCTTCACATTGGTTGCCAAAAAGACTGTTGAAATTTAATCCAGCAAGTAGCTCAACACCCTGTAGTCATTTGTTTGCTCCTCCCCAGGTAGAATAATGAGAGGACTAGAAGCAGCTAGGGGGTTGATAAAAATTATTCAGAAAAACGGAAGAAGAAAACAAAAACACAGCAATAATTAAATATACATACATACAATTACCCACCAACCAATGCTCCACTACCAACGTTTGCCAACCAACACACAGCCAATTCACAAGCAGCAACCACCCCCAAAGCCAGCTTGCACCCATGCTGTGGAATAACCCCAAACCTAATTCTGGCCACCTCTTCTGGCTCTGTCCCACCCCTCTCTGCTGCACCATAAAGGCAGTAGCTCTTCCTCACTGAGTGGCCTGGCTCAGCCCTCTTAGCACTCAGAAACAACCAAAGCACGGTGCAGTATTAATGTCAGCTGAAACCAGGACACCTTTGTCTGATTTCTAGATCTTATATCTCTGCTAAAATACCCTAGGTACAAAATCTAATTCCTTTGCTCAGTCTGTGTTTCTGTCTGCAAAGACTTCATCTCACCATCAGATTTATCCCCAAAACAGCCTCCACAAGTGACAAGCCTTAGCCTTCAGGAGAAATAGCATGGGAATACCAGGAATATGAAACGTAGCTCAAAACTGAAATGTATTTAAAAAATAAGAATGAAAAAAAAAGCAACCTTCCTCAATTCTTCATCCTTGAATTCAGCTGACTGCCACGACAGGCAGCAGCTTGGGTTCTATAGTAACTCTACCTGCAACCAGATCTATGATGTGCTGTTCATGTCTATACCACTGGCAAAGGAAGGCTAAAAAAAAAGTCGCACAAAGTGAAAGAGGAAAAGCATACAGGGCAAAGGGGCTCTTCCAGAGAAATAAAAGAAAGCTGCTCTATTACTATTCCAAAGTATATATGATACTGTAATTATAATAACAGGCAAGGATACAGTTCTTACCACAGGCAGCATTCTAAAAATGTCTTCTGTAATGAGGATGGTCTTTTTACTGTCCACTTCATAACTCATGTTACTTCCCAGTGGGGTGTTGTTTTGAGAAGCAATAAAATTGTGAACTGCATTACAGCAGGAAGCTAACTCTGACCTGAAAAAAAAACAAACCAAACCTGCTCAAAGACAGGGAAATAAATAGAAGTGAGGTGGTAGAGAGCTAGATGAATGAAAACCATTTCTATTTAACTAAGCACCAAAAGTCTGTATGAGCCCTTTATAGGAATGTCATTTCCTTTCATTTGCAAGCCCAATTTCACAGCAAATATTCAGAAACTAATCAATTCAAGAGAATCTTCTCTTGAATGGCAATTATTTAAAGCTGTAATTCCTATAAGCTAACTGTATTTCACAACAAGGTTTCTGAAATCATTTGGTAAAGAACAAAGTATTTCAAGCAACAAATGTCCGTAGATTATTAACAACCAGAGAAAAATCTTTATGTTCCCAACAGCTGTTCAGGTGTTGTCTGCCTTGGGTATTTGCAGGCATCAGTTCATTTGAGCTGTGTACTGAAGACAAAAAAAGATTGTGAAATTTCATAATGAGATTTTCAGAAAAAAAGAACCCACAAAATACCTGCAATATACCAGAAAAATTTAAAGGATTCAGTCACAAACAGTGAGGAGATATTTTATCTATGCTTACTTACGCAATCCTTTATAATGGGCAAGAAATTGCCTTACAGTACTGCTCTGGGGGCTCTAGAACAGTGGGTTTCTCCAAGCTTCTGACCGAGTCAGTAGCACCAAAGTGCAACAAGGCATATTAAGAATTATTGCAATCTTTTAGAAAAGAGTGATTAAATATATCTGAAACAAAATGTGGTGAAGGGATATGCCACACTGACGAGCCCTTGAACTCTTCATAAATGTAGTATGTCATACATGTCTAAGGCAATGAAATGCAAGGTTGAACCTGAAACCAGGGCTGAATATGCAAAAAGTGTAATTGATTTTTCAAACAAAACATTTGGAAAAAGTCAACCATAAAAACATAACAAAATCTAATGCAAAATTAGTTTCCTCTTACAGGATTCTTCAATCTTTAGGAAAGTATGATGTCTGCAAAGCAATTAACAGATTCATCCATTTCTCCACAGTGTCACCTATTCCCATCTCTTGTCCAAGCCTTTTTCTTTTCTGAAATGGAAATAAGTCTCTGATTTTACCTATGGTCTATTAAACACGAAGCAAATGCATTCTTAAATCACACAACGATCTCGGAGTTCTATGTTTCTTCATATATACTGGTATGGAAGATTTCAGAGAATACAGGGGAGTTATTGATCTGTTTAGCGTTAGGAAAGCTATTGATTATGTGGTGGTGTGAGCTTATGTAAGCATAAATTGACCTTGCACATTTGTGTTTGGACTATGTTTTGTTGCAGTACATAGATGTGTTAAGCAATACTGCTACAAATTTGTGTAACATACTAAAAATTGTTCCTTTCAAGTAAGAGTGGGATCTCATAACCTCCAAGAATGCTTCACAGCCTTTTCTGAAGAGATAATAATGCGGGAAAACGTTAATAAATTTTGAGTGAAATAAAAAGCAGGAGGGTAGATTACAGGACTAGGAAAATGGATTGAATTCAACTATTTCTTTCAATACCTTGGGTTCTTTTGAGTTTTGTTTTTATTTTTTGTTTTTTTGTTTTTAAATAAAAACTTACAAATATATTGGCAGAACTGAAATATTGTGCTGGCTAAGTTGTGATATAACATCTGGATTTTTAAAACCCATTTTATACCCAGGAGTTTCCCTTTCTCTTCATTTTCAGTAAGGAGGGAGGGCAGAGCCTACAGCTATCACAGCATAAGACTGCTTGTGAAGAACTGTTGTATCACCCTGCCAGGCTTCAAGCTATGCAAGATAGCCCAGAAACACAATGCCCGGAGGCTCTTTGAAACACAGCATCTGCTCAGCCCTTCTCCATACCGACCCTCCCTTCCTCCCCACCCATTTTTTTGAGGGCTTTTTTAGCTATTTGCTAGCTTCCAGCAAAAACACAAGTTGTAACTATTTGGAACAACTGCAGATTATTTGCCACCTTAGGAGTATAGCCCAAAGTAGAATAAATCAAGCTTAGAAGTCTATAAAACAAAAGGATGTGGAGGTATAAAAAACAATTACAGCTTGCACCCAATTGGGCTCTGTAATTTGTTGCACTAATGAAACATTTCTTTTAAGTGGAAAACCTTTGAAGAATACTAATATAATAATTAATATTCAAGTTACCTAGGGAACCTGAGACTCTACTGACTGCAGTTAGGAGAGCCTTTGCAGAGGAAGCCACCCAACACAGCTTTTTGTCTGGAGCTTTATGAACAGCGCTTCCAGGCAGCTGTGAGATTTTCTCTATTAGTCTCCCTTTTTCATGCTAAGTCATTATCAGCCTTTTCCTTATTATTAATTGTTACGATTATTACAGAAACACTGAGTCTTCAGCCCCCAAAGAATTAGCAAAGATTTCAATCGACGTAGAACAAGTGATTGTAAGAAACTGACGAAAGAAAGAGCTGAGGAGATGAAAGGAATCTCAACGAGAAGTACTGGATATAGTACTTAGTGAACAAATGGGCGGTTGTAAGTCCATTAAATAAGAAGTCATTTCTGCAACTGTTCAGCACAGTTTTCTTGTACACAATATCAGAAGTGTTAAATCAATCATATCACAACTTCCAAATAAAGGACTGCTATCTTCTCTGAGGTACAGACAGTCCAGCTGTGCTCCAGAATGCTTTTAGAAGTCCTTAAACATTTTTGTTGGAGTCTCTGTCACTCACCTTACAAGTTCTGTTGCCTTCAAGTCTATAAAAATATGTATGTATGTTAACAGGATAGGATTTTTACTGAAAAGCAATGGCTAGCCCCATCAGAACTCTGAAATCAGACACAAAACCCTATCATGTATTCAGTTTAGAGAACAGTGATCTCTCTGCTCTTACTGAACCAAATTTTCAGATTGTAAAGCTGAAATACTCATGACCAGGCATTATGCATCAATTGATAGGATACACCTATCTAATCAGGTGCGGCACAAAGAGAGCTATCAACCATTTAGAGAAGAAAATTCATTGGCAGTGGAGTTGCTTGGAGCTTTGAGAAAGATAACACGGTAGGGAAAAAATGGAGAGGAATGCTGTATTAAAAAGTTAAAAAAGTTTATTAAAAAATGCAAAACATTGTTCCAAGTCAGGAATATCCAACCTCTGTGCCACGGGCTGCACGCGGCCCGTCACTCAGCAATGACCACATTGGTGTGTGATTGCACTGGCCTGAAAGCAGGACAAGGGGAGGGCACAGTGCAGTGCTAACTCAAGGTATGGCAAATCACTGTATGCATATTGACAGATCAGCTAAACATTCCTGTGAATAGTGAAAAATATGCAGCCATGCTTTCTGTTTCGATAACAGAATTTGAGATTAGGTTTCAAGATTGCCAAAAAAATCATAAATTACATGTGACTTTTCAAATTAAATGTATAGAATTGGAGTCAGATATTCAACTCAACTTTTGATCACGTCCCTTTACTAGAATTTTATAAGCCCTCACTTAACAGAGAAAGATATCCTCCATGTCACAGTCACACCTTATTCATGTCATTGCTTTCTGACAGTATTTGCAAACAACTATTTTCAAGGGTGAAGCACAAGAAGAGTAAAATTTTATCAGAAGTCACTGACAAACACCTTGAGAAGTCACTAAGAATGACAATCACTGTCATAAAAACAGCCTGATGCATCAGTTTCACAAAAACAAGGTCAAATATCCCACTAGTTTTATGTTTCTGTTGCTCTCTTTTTTATGTTTTAATAAAAGAAAAAGAATAATTTTTGCTGCTTACATACATTAACTATATGTTCTGTATGCAGCCCAAGCCAATTTCTCTTCATTCAACGTGGCCCAAGCAAGCCAAAAGGTTAACCATCCATTTTCTAAGTAGGAGGTGTTCAACAAGCATCTGTACAAATGAATGCTTGTTTGCAAAATGAATATCATGTCACTCCTGTTATACAGCATTTGCTCATTATCCAAGCCAGCAATGCTTACACAGTCATACCTATTTGTGGATCTTCAGTTGCACTCAGTCAGGAATTGAAAGACCACATAGAATAGATAACTGTACACAAAGTAAGAATGGCAATTATTTGAAGCCTGATGCTAAGGGTATTTCACACCATGGTTTTAGTATCACTTGAATAAAGGACAAAGTGTTTTAAGCAACAAAGGTCATTAGATTGTTAATAATGGAAGAATTTTTTTTCCCCAATACCTTGTTTTAATTGTCACCACACTTGGATATCTGTCTGTAATTAGCCAATTTAAATATTTTCTCTGTGTGTCAGTAGCATGTATACAAATGCTGAAGAATTTCCCTAAATCACTTAGTAGGATGCCATACCAGTACACTAACAGCACTGCTAGGTATATATAAATACACCACCTTTCCTAGCATCTACTCTTGGGTTAGATAGGAGCTCCTTAACAACAGGTGACAATTTTATGGGGCACTCTGAATCTTAACTGGATTCTGGGAACAATAAACCATGTGTTCCCATGGGCTTCTCTGAGGGCAACCCAAATCTAGCAGTACTGATATCAGCATTACAGATACTGAATTAACTGTAGGTCTGAGAGCCAAGAGAGGCTGGACAAAATCCACCACAAAAGAGAGGTATTAAAGGTATTAAAGAGGAAATCATGGTTTGTACTTGCCTTATGACTCTTTTTGACTTTGAGAAATGCATGGGTAAACAGCACACAGTTGCCAAGAACCACTGAGTACTGCCAGATAGCAATGCAGTCCAGTGCATGTGAGCACATATGCTGGAGCAGCTTATTAGACAACATTTGGAAAGAGAGAAAGACAGCTCTCTGACAACAAAAGAGTTTGCACAGCTGCATGGCAGAGCTGAGCTAGGCAGGGGAGGGTCAACCTAGAATCCTGCACTCTGCTTTTTGTATAATGCCACAGCACAAACACAGTAGCTTGTGCAAAGTAGGGCTCTCAGATACATCCTTTCTGACAGTACATAAAGGCAAGTATTTCCTTCCTGAATTGCACTTCTAGTTCATATTCTGTTTTTTTTTGTGGCATTTTTTGTTGTAGTTGTTGTTGCTTTGTTTTGTTTTTTTTTGGCTTGGATCTGCTGGGAGTTCTGTTTACAAGGAGAAATGATGTGTACTCGTTGGCAAACAACGCTGTCTTCTAGTAACAGAAGAGTTTCTGCATTGGATCACATATTCATTCACCCCACTACTACTGTGATAGTAGCCAACAGCAAAAGCTGCAAAGGAAAACACAAGAAATCAGCTTTCAGAAACTCACTACCCCTGGGAAGTTTCTTTTGAACCTTATAAATTAGAGGTTAGTTCATGCCCTGGAGCATAAAGCTTTAAGTCTCTTATAAATATTCACATCTCTTCTTTAAAATTTCAGCATAATACCAAAATGCTCTGCAATTGACACCACGCCTGAGAAGTATGTAAGTGTTCACTCCATTTAACAGATGGGCAAACAGGGAAGGGAGTCAAGCAGCTTCTCTGTAGTCTAGTCAGCAGGCAGATTTCCAGTGGCTCTGCAGGTGAATAATGTGACAGGCAGCTTCACACTCTACTCCTGAAGGTGGCTAGCTGAATTACCCAATTCCTGCTGCACAGCCCCTTTGAGATTAATTTCCTCTTCTGCAAAATGTGTGTTTATCTACCCACTTAATGAGATTTTTAGAATTGAGTAATATTTATATTATACAATTATTATGCATTACTGATACTAGACAAAGTTAGAAAAAGGACGAGATGCACTGCCAAGGGATTGTTAAATCATTAATTTCACTGCATTTCTAGAAGCTCTGTTCTCCATAGAGCTCCGTCAATGCATCATTTCTCAGCTAGAGAGTCAAAGTTTAAAGCCAGTTCCAGGCTCTTGTGCTTAAGTCAGATAAACACATCTGGGAGTACAGTAAGCATGGACTGATACTGATTTAGTCAGTAAATTTTATACTGAATTTCCTTTATTTTTTTTCTTCTTCAAAAGCTTGTATTGACCAACTGCTGGGAGACTGAAAGCCTTGAAAGCCTCCAGTATGGTCTGGGAGTGAGGACAATTGTACAGCTTTAATATCCTGTTCCCAGAAAATGAGTCAGAGAGAACAAAAAAAAAAGAAAAGACTTATGCAAAAGTACACATCTTTTGAATGATAATCATCAGCAACACCTGAAACATCAAAGTACCAGTCCCTGGTCATATCGACAGAACATTTGAATGATGTCAAAGCAGGTCAAATTTCATAGAGACCGTCTTCAGTACTCCAACATGGTATGAGTTATTATACATATATGTTGGTTAGTATTCTGGCAAGTTTAGATGTAAAATAGCTTTGAAACCCTAACAGCAGAACCTTTGAATGTCAAAGGAGTAACAGAATTTGTCCAGCTTGTGCTGAACTATGAGTTGCAAAAAATGTTTTTCACTTGATGTTAGAGCTAAGCTAAAGCTAGCAAGCTCACCTTAGTGTAAAAACAGTCCATTTTCTAGGTGGCTTAATGCACCCCACAGTTTGCTCTTAAGTACAATTCCATTCCGATTACTGGTTTTATAAGCAACCTTGGTCACTTACGACCCAAACTCCTTGCCAGAAGGCAAAAAAGACAGTAAAAGAAATAGTAAACATCCTGAACTAAAAGTCCAATAGTCTTATCTAAGATTTTAGAGAAAAAGTGTTGTGTTCCATACTCATAGGCGTGGAAGATGTAGAAGTTGCCTCAGCATAAGGGAAATTGTGGAAACAAAAAATGAGGAAGAAGCCAAGCTGGAAGAGGGACTGGTTGCTATGACATTGACTCATGTATCTAGCATAGACAAAGTGGCAAATTTCTCTTAAGTTGTAGCTGGTTCATTGAGAAGAAAGAGAAGTTAGAAAAGAATAAACATGACAACAAAAGCCCTAACTTTAGCAGACAAAAGTCGTTTCACCTCTCGTCAGTTCTGTACAAAACACCTGCCTATTCTGACACAGAACACACTGCTTCAGCAGCTTCTCATCATGCTCCGATATCTCTGTGCTAAGCTGAAGCCTGCCTGAGTTAACTGAAAGTTTCATAAACCTTAACTCTGTGTAATATGCCGCTGATACACAGCAAAGACAGCAAATTATGTTGCATGAAAAGCTGTACTTAAGCCCCTCTCTCCCAACAAACCACTTCTTCCACTAGTGTCACAAGCTGAGCATGTAGGTTATGTTTACAGTGCTAGTCAGTTCCAAAGACTTGGAAGGCAGGAGAGTTTACTCATTTTTAATGATCTTGACAGAATCTTAACTCTAATCCATGTGATAATGTAATTCAAGAGAGTATTTCCTCTGGAGAAAATAGAGTTGGCACAGGGAAGCTGTTCTCTGAACACAGCATGATGCATTTCCAAATGAATGGGGAAGCTTTTCATAGATCACTGTCCCTACTGAGCACGTACTTATGTGACGCCCTGAACAAGGACAGATTTAGTCATGTGCTTACATGCACGAGGACCATGACATACACAGCCAAACTAATGAGTGCCTAGGGCACTTCTGCAGTAGAAGCAATCGCCTTGGGGTGAGAAACACGCTGCTTCATTGCAGAGTCTTTTACCAAAGTGTGAGTTCAGATGGATAACATCACATTCATTTTCTTTAATACCTTAGGATTTGACTCAGCGATAATTTTAATCCATTCTATATAAGTTAGCTAACTATTCATTATAGTAGAGACAAGAGAAATTCCTTTATTTTTGTAGATCTTTTTCTTACTCCATTTGCACAGCTCAATTCAAATAAAGAAGCGCCCTAGAATCAAAAGAGTAATAGAATAATAGAAATTTATAACTGCAAATGCAGTCTGAAAGCAATACCAAATTATCTTTTTAAAATGGAAGATCTAAATATATTATTTGTTAGACTAATCCAGGGTAAACAGTTTTCCAAATGAGGCAATTAAAGTTACCTGAAATCTGCTGATTCTTCTGGTCTCCTCATCCAGGTGCAGTTCTTCAGTTTTTTGACTATGTGAAGATAATAATCTTCTGGATACCTAAAACAGGCAACGACATCAAACACTAGAATATGCATGTATGTATATTTAGAAACAGTCTGTAAAACATTCAAATGATGCATGTATTAATAATAATGCGCACGGTGCATATATAATTGTTTGCTTTTTGAACTCCATGGCCTATTTTATTTCTGTAATTTGTAACAGTACTGTCTCTGTTTAATTAGCATGACCTATTAAACATCAATTTCTTAACAGTGATGTCTAACAAACTTTTCACACACTTTCAAGTGCTGCTGTTTCAAACTTTAGTGTTCAGCCATGCATATCTTGAAGGTTTGGACCCCTCAAAGGTTCTCTCTCCTGCAGAAGTCCAAAATACAAAACCTCTGTTTCTTGTATTTGTTGTTTTTAACTTCAAAAATGTTTTGACATGCAGTTCTTGCAAATAAAGACTAAAGTTACAGTTTTCTCTCTCACCTCATACGGTCCCCAAAGCTCAACTCAGTCATCTTATGCTGTAAACCAATATTTGCAGATACGTTTTCCAGCAGCAGGGTACATGTAACCAAAGAATTTTCTGCTTTTTTAAAGAATCAAAGGAACGAAGGTTTTACGTTTGTCCACATGTGAAATACTGTAGATCACGCAAGCCAAAAGAATGGAGACACTTTCTCCCTGTTAGGTTCAGTGTTAACAGTTCCCCCATTTGCGCTTGATTCCCACTACAGCTTTTTAAAAACAACAGCTCCAATTTAAAGGGAAGATTGGGTGGGTGGAGATAAAAGACAGTGCAGATGTAACCGCTACAAGTTCTATGGGAGTCATGTTTCCAATAAACACCTGCCTTGTAGGATTTCAGCAAATACAGCTTGGTGCTGGCTTCAAACCAAATGATCATGATCTTTCTTAAACTGGAACTTAGAACAGTATATTTTGAACTACCTCAACAAAAAAGGCTGGGAAGGCATGAAACCTCACTTGTTCTTAAATGATGTGTGAGAACTGATAGAAAGGAAAACCAAAAGGTAATGGTGGCTTGCAGCAGAAAAGCACTCAGCACTCTGAAAGCTTTCTTCTATTTCTGTATTCAGCATGTTTAGTACCACAGCTTTACGGTAAATGTTTGAGAAAACAGATCCCTGTTTACTGTCTGTTTGTTTGCTCCATAAGTTTCTTGTTACTCTGGAGTTAACTGGTCACTTTCCATTTCCACATAGAAACAGAAATTTTTCCACAAGAATTCTGCATTAGAATTGGTCTTTGGCTCAAGGTTGTACCCGTGACAATTTTCACTCTATGCACAAACACAGGAAGCATTTATATTCATTACCAGACATAGAAAATTCCTACACGAACCACATCACTGTGAACAAACTAATTTTTCCAAGTCCTTGTACCACTGAAGGGAGCAGGAAGGAATGGGCCAAAGTGGGAGCAGAGTACAACTGGCTTCAGTGCATCTGCAGCTGCTCTGACCTGGCATGCTGTGTTCTTTCTCCTTTCAGCTCAGCTACACATCTGTTCTCTTCCTCATGACATGTCTGGTACTTACACAACTCCCAGCCTGTTTTATCAGCTTTTGTACCACTCAAATGCCTTCACAGGCCACTTAATTCACTACCATGGGGAAAAAAAAAATAATCAGAATTTGTTTGTTTTAAAAATATACATATACATACATACATACATATATATATATATATATATATATATATATATATATAAATAAAGCACACACCATGCATATTTTTGGTGTGTTTCACTGTATCAGGGAAGATTTCATAAAACTCCATAGGCAGAATAAATTAGTGATGACAGTGGAGAAACTGAGAGCAAGGCCTTCCTATTCGGATAGCTGCCTTCTAGAAGCCTTGCAGCTGCAGCCAGGGAAATGGAACCACTTTCTTACTGAAGCACCTACCCAAATGGGCTTCTGTCTGTGGGGTCAGACAAGTGCCAGCAGCACAGGGCAGGACAGGCAGCAGATGCTGCAGGGGAAGGGGGTATGGAAGCACAGGATCAGGACAGCCTAATGTTGAATCACCCATCATTTACTCCTTAAGGCTAAACAATAAATAAATGTTAGATGCTGGGATTTAGGAGAAAAAAGAAAAGATAACAGGATATGGAAAGTTATTTATACTATCATTATCTAGGAGAAAAAAAAATACAGAAAAAAGCAAATTCTAGCCTAAAGATATTGATAAGATGAATATCAGAGTCAGAAATGAAAAGTTACCAGAAAGATATAGCACTGACTGACAAGTTATTAGCAAGCTGCAGAGAAACATTTGGTAAGAAAAATAAGTGTCTTGCACACTGCTGGTATTAAGGCCCCTGAAAAAGCATAGGCACTCACTGTCAGAAACTGAGGGCCTTCTAGTACATGTACCATAAGCTGTGTACCTGCATATAGGGCAACACCATGCGTTAAGAACGAGAACACTGCTGCCCTTCCACTGCTGTCAGCTGGGTGGAATCCCTCTCAGAGGTGGCCGAGGGCTTAGCTGTTCACCTGGAAGCCACACTCCAAGGTCTGTACAACAGGGGACAGCCCTCCGCTCACCCTGTGCCTCTGGCTGTGTTTCTCCTGTGACAGACACCACAGTCTGCCAAATTCCACCTTTGCCAGTGCTGGCTTAGCACCACAAGCATCACAGATACTTCAGCAGCAAACTGTGGGGACAGGAGCTCTGCGAGGCCGCTGCAGCCGCCTACCCCAGCATAAAGGTTCCATCCTGCCAGTTCCATGGGATGAACTCTACTTGAACATAGGCAGTATTCCCACAGATTTTTATTTATTTTTTTAAAGACTCAAAATGAAGTTCTGGAATTTTCTGCAGCTGGGTTTACAGCCCCAAAAGCTTAGTTTTCCTCTCAGAAAGCCTATTTTACTATTTCCTCCTCTGAAGGAGCCTCAGGGACTCACTCCAATGGAGTGAGTCCAGAAAGGCCATCAAGACATCATTCCATAGCTCTGCTGTAACCTAGACAATCCTCTTCTCCACTGTTTCATTTTAAAGAGCTAGAACAACACATACATTTCCAGTGGCACCCAGGAGCTAACAATACATATTCACTGATGCTAAAATAACTTCATTACTAAGAGGAAAAAAAAAAAAAAAAGCTATAACAATATGTGGACAAGACAGTGTTGAGAATAGGGAAAGAAACATGTTTGGTCCTGTTTTTGCCTGCCACCTGCATCCTAAACATTAGAATAATTTGCTGCTGTAGGAAACTGACTTATACTGCATGAGCCTCAGTGGCAAATAACCCTTGGAATGGTTTTATGCCTATGGTAATTGTCAGGTGTGCATTGACTGTCAACATTAACTGCAGTGTGTAAAG
This sequence comes from Tetrao urogallus, assembly GCF_951394365.1. NCBI lineage: Eukaryota > Metazoa > Chordata > Aves > Galliformes > Phasianidae > Tetrao > Tetrao urogallus. The sequence continues at coordinate 32,063,538 of NC_136820.1, forward strand.
TGCAATTATTATGTATAGTTGAGGCACTGATGAAGTATCTTCTAATTTTTGGCAGATAACTAAAGACAACGGCAGGAACAGCAGTGGTGGTACAGTAGGGAGACAATAAGTAAAACGTCAGAACAGAGATGGATGCAGCCTGACTGGCTATTGGTGGAACTATACTTGAAAGAAAGCTACTTGAATTAGAAGGAAAATTGAGCAGCAGATATGAAAAAGGGATATCTTCCTCCTCGGTGGCTTATGATCGAGGAAGAAACAAATAAAAACAGGAGAAGGAAAAGCCAGAGAAATGGAGGTTGTCTTGTGCTTTCGGACACTTTAATACCACAAAAACAACTATCAGTTTTTAAAGCCCTCAGGAGACCATACACAGAGCTCACTCTAGAATAAAAATGAAAACGTGCCAAAAGAACTCAGCATTTCAGGCTCTTTATCACCACCAGCACAAACCTGTTATACTTAAATAGCATTTTTTACTATCAAATCATTTGACAAGATTACAACTAGTAAGTTTTTCTGGTTCTGGCCAATTTAAGAGACCAGAGTGTCCAGAATGTCCCTTAATGTAAAGTATTTATACACCATGCCTGTGGTCACACATAAAAAAAGCAGCGAAGATCCCAACATCTCCTCTCAGTGAGGGGCAGTGAGCTGCAGTATTCACAGCACAAAGCAATCCTTTGCTCCTTCATTCCAAATACCAATTTCTTTTCCCACCTACCCACTTCATCTTCTGCCTCATTTAATGGCTCAGCTCCTTTTTCGCTAGCCATAAAATAAAGGTCTGATGCTTTCTTGTTTTTCCTACAAGCAGCTTCAGAATGTTCTGGATGTGAAAAGCAAGTCTGCATTCCTGCAACCTCTACAACTTCATAATACACGGAATAAATAACAGCATTTATACTGCCATACCTGGATTTTGGAGGCAACACAGTGACTGGTTGTCCTTCTCTTGGTATTAAACATACACTTCAGCTATACTTTTTGACTTCTGTTTCAGCTCTTACTAGAAGTGCAACATTAGCATGGTAGCCTGTCATTTTTCACAAGTTAAAAATTCAGTGATAGTGTTGCTCATGAGAAGGAATAGTGGTGGGAGGAAACATTTATAGGGGAGAAAAAAAATGAAACAGTAAAGATGGAATCTGGGAATAGGGTGACTTAAACTGGTGAAAGATCTTAGAAAGCAATGAGAAAGGGCAGAAAAATCAGGAAAAGCTTTAAAATCACAATTTAAAAGTTCTTAAATGTTAAGGAAATTTTGGCTTCTACAGTGCTTTGAATGGAGAAAAGCATGTACATATTTTTAGCAGAGTTTTGGTTTCTCGTTCCATTCCTCTTCTCTTCATAAATGGAGTAAAAAAATAGCTTCCAATTTTCAAAATACTATAGTACTTAATTTTAAGCTAGCACTTGGTCCTAACGGGATGCTCTTCTTACTTACAATATTATATATATTGCTGCACCCATATAGGCAAGATGTTATATGTCAGAAGCAATGGGCTGCTTCTCCAACTTCTACACTAAGTGGGAGGAAATTGAGCAGAGCCACTAGCAAAGACTTTTTTTCCACATCAGGAAAAGGCAGAACAGCAAGTGGAATCCAGAAATGGATTTGGGGTAGAGAATTTTTCATACATCTAAAATTGAATAATTAGTTTCCTGTGAAGTAGTTACTGCAATAATGAGTGTAATTACTTAATAAGTTTTTGTACTACATATCTATATTTACCCTAGTGAACACAAAGAAAAGAACCATTAACTAATGTTGCTTGTAGCAGGAGTGTTCGCCAGTCAGGAAGAGGACACTTAAGGCTAAAATTGTATCTCACAAATTCTGGTCTACTTTTTTTGTAAATATCTCGGAATAAAATGTTGCTAGCTGGGAATGAGAAATCTTGTTGACTTATGATTTTTATTTTTATTTCTTTAAATCCAAACTAGAATAAATCTAACAGACGTGAAAGAAAAAATGCAAGCAAACATTGGTTGAACAACTTCAATTTGTTCTTGTGCAGTTCCACATTACTATCATTAAGAATTATGTAAAAGAAGCAGACAACCTGTTAGTCTTTATTTAAAACAAACAAAGCAGAAAGCATAGCAAGAACCTACCTTTTCTTCTTGATCGATGATGACAAAATGTTGTCCTGAATTGCCTTACATCTTGCATCCAGTTCAAACTGGTAAATTCCATCTTTATTAGCAGTTGTTCTGTTAAAAAGGTGGAGCGGGAAAAAAAGCAACATACTTTTAAAAAGAGCATATTCTGGCAGAGCTGCTGCATTTTCTTTGCTGTGACAATAAGATGAATAACTGTTGATTTAGCTGAAAGCATTACCAAAGGAATTTTATTCACTTCTACTGTGAAGCTCTTGTATAAAGGGAGGCTGTGCTGCTAGTGACTATAGTGCAGTTGATTCTTTAAAGAAACTCTGTTTAATAGAATGAATTGTATTTTCTGCTTTACACGGTAATTAGGGAAATGTAATTAAAAAACGAATGAAACAGGAAGCCTCTTGAACATTACAAAGATTTTTAAAATATTCATATTTAAAACATTGTAGCAGATGCAATTTCCTAATGCTGTTGATGAACTGCGATACTCAAAACCAATATCATATACACAGGAAACACCTCTGGGGAGGTTGATCTTTTTACTTGGACTTAAATTAATTGACTTGAGATTAATACTTACTCCCTTGTTTATTCTTTATTTACATAGAGAGAATAAGTGTTTGTAAAAGGAACCAATGCACGTGCCAGACAGTGACCTTTAACTCCCGTTGCCTCATTTTCACCAAAATCATAGAATCATAGAATATTTAAGGCCCTGTGTGGTCCTCATGCTCTGGCAGTCCTGGTAGAAGACTGAGCTATAAATTAGCAAATGACTGAAATACCAAGCTTTTACTCAGTTCACCTCAGTTCACCAAGCATCTAGGTTTAATCTCATATAATCACCCTGTTCTTTCATCAAACATCTGTTCAGTGTATTGCCACTTATCATGAAGTTCTTTCCTCTATCATTTCTACGTTCAGTTCCTCACCACCTCCACACCACACCTGCCTCACTACTTACAGAGCACTTGGATACTGTGGCCTGTTTCCCAAACCTGAACTAGAAATGCAGGAGACACAGATGCTCTCATTCATGCCTGGGTGTGAGCTGCAGCACCAAACAGAGCCCGTTCCTAGAAGCACAAGGGTCTTCCTGCTTCGTACACGACACAGTCTGCTTCTGCATCCTCATCCTTTAATTAACAAGGATCAAAACTCATTGCCTTCACCTGCTAGAACACTCAGACTACATATCTACAAGATTTCTGACGAGCAGCTCTTGCTTAGGAACGATGCCATTTCAAGTCACAGAACAACCGAGGTGGACAGGACCCTCTGTGCCCAGGGCTGCCCAGATCAGGTGCCCACACGTGCCCAGGTGGCTTCTGAAGATCTCCAAAGGAGACCCCACACACAGCCCCTGTGTACTGTGCCAGTGCTCCGGCACCCACACAGCACAGACTGCTCCTGGGGTTTAGGGGGAACCTCCTGTGTTCCAGCTCATGACCACTGCCTTTTGTTACACCATTAGGCATCTCTGGAAAGAGCCTGGCTTCATCTTATGTACCCTCCTTGTAGGTATTCATACACATTGATGAGTTCCTCCTGTACACACTCTTTGTAAACAATTAAGATCTTAAACAATTCAGATGGGAAGCAGTCTGACTGAAGAAGGAGCAGAATAAATATTTGTTTATTCTGGTACTAAACTGTCTGGCATTTTCATAGCTATGACAAGGGAAGAAATGTCATAAAGCACCTTTTCTTCTCATTCCATTCCCCATAAACAGGTAGCAGTTCATCCCTGAAGCATGCTGCAGAGAGAGATCAGCTCTCAGCATCTTTCCACCACATATCCAGTGCCCCTGGGGAACGATGCAGTCTGCATGTCCCTTGTTCAAGGGAATGGTAAGAAGACAATGTAAACCCCTGTCCTTTCAATTCTGCAGAGGCTGTAACAGACAGTAACAGCTGGCACTACCTGCTGAGAGCTCCACCGCCGATTTCGCATTCAGCTTTCTTATCTAATTATTTTCTCAATGAATGACATACAAATGTGAAGGCAGAAGGCTCTCAAAGCACGCAGTTCAGAGGGTCAGGTACACAGCTCCACAGACCTGACACAGTAAGTGACAGCAGATGCCCTGCTTACAACCCAGATACATGGGTTTACTGCAGCTTGGCCCGAGTGTTTCTGTGTAGACAGAAGCAGCAGGTGGACCAGTTCCCAAACAACTTTAGTTACTATAAATCATGCTTCCTCTGCCATGCTTCTAAATAAGCTGAAAACAATCCTTCTGAAGGCACAGTTTAAACAAAATGGCTACAAGCAAAGCTTAGCTGTATAAAGTGTCTTAAAAAAAAAAAAAAAAAAAAAATCATTACAATAAATCAAGTGCATGTTACTGATGTAAATGGTCTTTTAAGGCAGCTGAGGAATTGAGACACCAGTTGCTGGCCGTACAAGTGGCCACAGCCCTCCTGGGCCACAGCTGGGCAGAGGAGAGGTCTCCAGCACAGAGTGCTGGGCAGGCAGGAGCTGGCTGGCAGCTGTACCCAGAGCACTGCTGGGGCACCTGCAGGCACAGCTGGAGGACGACCAGCCTGCCACAAGGAGGATTCTGCTCTGCACAGGGACTCACTACAAGATCCTTACAGCTTCCTGGTAATTTATGTCCTGAGGTCAGCAGAGGCAGTGAATAACATTCTCTCAACCACATAAAAGCTTTAATCAACAGACTTCTAACACTTTAAATTCATAGTGCTGCGATCAACTGAAGTGAGTTGTCTTGTTTATTTCACGTGCAATTGTTTTTTATGCACGCATTTTCAAGACTTGAAAAATTCACAAAGGGAAAAGATAAAAAAGAATGAGCAAAATAAATTATGGTTCCATTTTTTTTTTTTACATTACATCAGTTTTAAAGCCGTCAGTGGGAGGAAAAGCAATAAGGAGCCTTCCCTTTCCACAGCCCATACAAAGATTGGTGAAAATGGCTCCAACGTGATTTTTCACCCAAATTTTTTATCCATACAACGCAGGCAGAAAACAGATGACCAAAATGCTTCTTCTGTGTATTCTTCCCTATAAAATTTACTCAACAGTCTTTGTATGGTGCAGAAAGATACATAAATACAACTATTTTTCCAAGACACACCAAACAATGACTTCTTCCAGTAAAGGTGAAATTTCTGAATGCCTGTTTCATCATTAGAGTGGCTTCTGCTTCACATGAGTGGAAAATTTTTGCATTCAAACATAAAGGGGTGTGCAAGTGGCATTCCAGACTTCTACTGCATTATTCATAGCAGAGTTATGCAGACATCAGACTCAGATTAGATTTTTCATCACTTTGGACAGTCATGCTAGGCAACATTTATCACTAAATGAATTTATCTAGAGGATGACAGTCTCGGTGCAATACTGAGAACTGCACTACAACTTCTTCAATGCAATCAGATAACGGGCCTCACGGGTTGGTGACATGCAGCTCATTTTGCAAACTCTTAAACTAAATGAGAACTCGAAGTGAAAACCACGTTATATTCTGTTGGCTTAAACATGCAAAACAGGCAAAATGGCCATTTCTGCTAAAATTCCCTTAGATTGCTAGATGTTCTCAAAGCCAAATTTATTTATTCATTTATTTATTTAAATCACATACTAACAGCTTGGGAGCCACATCCTTCCTATGACAATTCTAGGTACTTAGAAAGTACACCATCTGTACTTTAATAAAGCCACAGTACGTTAAGATCATATGCCATATTTATCAGCATGTTGTTGTTCTATATTTTACTCACAGTAAGACAACATACAACATTTCCTTAAACTGCAAAAACCTGCAAGACATGGATTTCACCCACTTCCATGCAATAACTTCAGATGGAGCCTAGGTCCTGAGACTCTCTTGACACAAACAAAATAGACATTTTAACAAAAAAATCAATGGGAAATGAATTGCCCATGGTGAATAATCTCTAAGTCTGTGTGTCCAGCTCAAGAAGAACCTGTATTTCCTTGGGAGAATGGTGATTAAAAAAATGAAAGAAAACAGGGAATTAGGAGAAAAACAGTCATCTGATCATCCCATTTGTAATCATGTTCTACCAACTGGACTGGAGAAGCAGGTTGTTCCAGGATACCCCTAGAAACTGAGAAACTGTAAGCGAAGTGCAGAGTCCATTTTACTGTGCCTAGCGCCTTCAGTTCCAAGACTAGAAGGAGCCTTAGTGCAGGGAATCACCAGGTACTTCCGTTAACATGAATCTGAGGGGAGTGGTGATACAGCAAGAAAAAGAAAGGGGAAGCCCTTTAAAAACAAATTCATCCCTCCCCACCCCCACAAAACAAACAAACAAACAAAAAAAAAAAACCACACACAATAATCAGAGTAGGAAAATGGATAAATGGATAGAGGGTAAAAGGATGGGAAAAAAAAAAAAAAGATAGACAGTAGGAAAAAATAGGGAAAAAAAAAAAAAAAAAAAATCAGAAGCATAGTGCTGTGAATTATACTATAACAAAGACAAAGATATGCCCTGGGCTGAAAGGCCAGTCCTGTAAATTCCTACAAAAACAGTTGTAAAAATTGAAAGAACGTGAAGAGACTTTCAGAAGACTTCAAGGCAAGGCTGACTGGCAGCACTAAAAGCAACAAGAATTCCACCCCTAATTTCAGAGGGAGATAAGGCCACACTCCACATCAGAGGAAAATCCTACTGACTGGCTTTATTTACTCCTTGCCCAGCAGAACCCCTCTGTCTTTCCATTCTTTTCTCCCTGAAACAGCACAGAACCTCTGAAATGCATTCCAGTTGAGCTTCTTCAGCTAAACAGGACAATTTCTGCCTGCAAAACTGTACATTTATACCCTTCTGGCATCAAACAACACCATACAGATTGTGAATTCCTGCTGACTTACTTTCTCCCTTGAAAAGATTCATTTATATTTGAATCCCATACTCAACTAGTTGAATACTAGTCATCAAAAACCTGTAACCCACATTTCTCTAGCAAGGTTGCTTTTTGTTGCTATCTTTGACACCACTTCAAATGAATCAGATGATAAGAATATAGCAATGCTTTTAAGGTTCACAACACCTTGATTAATAAGGCAATATGCCATTTAAATCCTTGGTGAAATGGACTATAAAAATGGCTCTATCAAGCTGTAGGACTAAGAATTTGTCTTGCAACATTAATCACAGTAACTGAAAGAGACCTCTCCTACTATCCTTGCTCAAATTCCCAGAGGTTTTGCTTATCTAAGGAATGCTAAATCAGGTCTTTAAGACAAGCTGCATTCTGAAATTATTTGATAGACCTTCAGTGTGTTCACTAGCATTATACGTAACATCAGATATTCTTTTATTTATAAAACCCATTAACTGTATGACATACAACATGAAAAGCAATATCCAGACTCTCATAGCAGGTAAAGTGAAAAAAATAAGGTACTTACACCAAAATGATGTTACAGCAGTGTGTGATAGACAGAATGACAGAGCAGTTTCACTTGGACCAAGTAAACAGAACAGAAAAAGACTGGGAAACCTTTCACCACTGTCAGAACATAAATACGTCCTGGCAGCAGATTTCAACTGAACACCTATTCATTTAGACAGAACTAATACATGAGGCACGCATTAGAAATGTGCTCTTAAAACATGTCTGCATGCATCACTTGGAAATGAGGGGAATGAATACTAAGACAGCAGTAAAATTAGTAAAGGGCCACCAATGCTGACTAATCTAAACCGTAGCAAATTGTTTGTGCAACACACTACGCTACTGTTTATAATCTCCGTAATAGTCTGCCTCTTCTTCCCTTTCTGCCTGCCAAAATGCAATATTTTGACAGCAGACAGAATGTACAGGTCTCCGTAGCATAGTTAATTAGGAATAGTTGTTTATTCCCTAGGCCTGCATAAAGATCTGCTGCTGAGGGAGGAACTGGAGAAATGAGAATTGTGAAACACTGTATCAATACTAACTTGTTTACTCATAGCTCCTCAATCACTTCCTCCCACCGCTCAATTACCTCCATAGTCTCCACACTGCGCTTTCCTTGAACCTGCAGAGATAGCTAGGAAAATAGTAAGCAAATGCCCTAAAATAAGCGATACGAACTGCTGCCTTGTTAATATCTGTATATAAAATGCATACACATGGTGCTTGAGAAGACTATTTTCACCTTCCCTGTAGCAGCTGGCATTATTTACCTGCTCCACATGCCACGAAAGGAGCTAGAATTTCAGGTTTAACGTAGCACACTCTGAGCTTCATGACAGAGACAGTACTACTCAGATCCTCTTATCACAGACATCCTCCCCTGAACAGCACCAGCAGCCCTGAGCCTTCCCTTTTGCTGTTAATGCCGAGATGACACAAACAAGTATGCTATCACACATGGGGGCAGAGGGAGAGAACCGAGTGCCTAAAGGTGGGACAAGTGTAGGACTGCTTCTGGATGCACTGTTGGCTTATGCAAGTTTAAGCTGCACTTGCAGGTACGCTTAAAACACGAGAAGATGGTATAAGGCACAGGCATGATGATTTGCCAGAGAACGACGATTCTGCAAAATAAATGATACTGCTCACATGGAGAAATCTGGGGACTGCTAAAGAAATCTTGTTAACAATGGTTGTGTTTTCAGTGAGAAACCCTTCTATAACAGATACAGACTGAAATTAGCCCAAGTCAAAAACTGGCAATCACATTGTAGAGGCAGACACATCGATTGACATTTCTAACATTTAACAAGGAAAAGAGGTATGAAATGTTCTGTAAGAGCCAAACCACATCTTCAAGGTTACTAAGATCAGATCTTCAGAGAACTTCAGGTGCCTAGTCTCCATCTAGTTAAATACTGCTGTGCATGGCAGCTGCCTAGAAATCTAAGGCATTCTGAACCAATCCCTACTTTTCATCCTTTCATCCTTCAATTTCATCCTTGTAAAAGAATTACTCAATCTGAAAGAGCAGATTAGCTTACATTATTGCAAGGCAGCAGCATAACAGGGCTTGGAGATTCTTCAAGAGATGTTTGATTACAAATCTGCATCCAACAGCAAAAGAGATCACAATAAGAGCAGTGGTTTGTTTGCGATACTTGAAAATCATTTACTAACTGACTGGAGCTCAACAAGGAAAGTGCCTTTTTTTTTTTTTTCTTTTAAATTTCCTCCCACCAAAGCTGGGGACAAAAATATTTGCTTGCCAGAAAAATGAGTCTGACTGATGAAGTGATGTGACCTAACACATACACACACTCTCTTATGCAGGACGGGACACAACAACAAGGCACTGCTATTCAAACCCTCAGGGTATTTTGAGAGAACTACAATTGGAAAGCATGCACCAATAGACTGTTCATAGGTTTTAGCATCACCATACTAACACTGCCTCATCTGAAAAATTCACTAATACCTACACAGTGTATTTCAGTCATGGGCTCTTTGCCCTTTTGCTATACTCATGGATTCTACAGCAGAATCCCACTGAAAACTGGAATCTAATTCCTCTTGCCCACATCATCCACCTCCATCATGGATGGATTGGTCTGAATCTCCTGAATGAGTCCAGATGCTCTCCGGATCGCATCTCTCCAGCATAGCCCTCAGTCAGGCCCTGTCCAGCTGTTGTTTGAATCAAATCCCTCCAGCATGGCTCCCTGCCCACTCCAGTTGCTCGCTAGATTAGGACACAGCCCCTGGTCACTCCAGCAGTTCTCTCCTTCAGATATCAAATGCACCACAGACTACTGTCAGGACAACCTATTGAGCACAGCCACCCACGTGAGAAAGAACATCCCCTCCTTGGTTCCACCAGTAAGCCTTCCCTCCAAAGACACTACAGCCATCACTATAGGAGATACAGTGAAATGAAACTTTTCAGACAAATAATCTACTTGTTGCAATTCTACAGTCACTTAGCCACTAAACATACAACTTCAGGCTGAGGAAAACTAGCTCAAATTGGTGTCAAAATCCTCCAAGCAGTTTAACAAAAAATATTCTTTTAAAATCTCATACTCACTTGACTTATTATAGAGATTACCAGCTGACCCATACATGCCATGACCTTTCATCCCTCTTCAGCATGTGTTGCTTACACTTTCTTTGCTTCTGTTGTGAGTGCACTAAGAGCAGATGGGAAGTGGCTAGGCTCTGTTCTCTGAAGTGCTCTCTGCCAGAATTTCTAGTCAATTTGACTCCATGGTTTAGCACAGAGAAGAGTGGCAGGAGGCTGCAGCTTGAAAACTAACGGGGAAAGGCTGAGTATGAGAAGACTGTTGCAAAGGGGAACCACAGACATAACACAAAACAGAGCAGAAATGAGAAAAAATGACAGCTATAGAACCCAAAGCAGAATGGAGCACATACAGCAAACCAATAAATAGCAAGGAGTGGAAAAGAGGAAAAAAAAAAAGCAGAAAGGGAAAAAATTAACACAGGAAAGAGAAGCAGGCCAGAAGAACGTAACAGTAGTTAGAAGCCTGCTCCTGTTCCTTTTGTTTCACTCTAATTCTGAATGACATTTTAAACTTACAATAGTTCCAAATTTTGAAGCACGGGGCACCGGAGCTCTCACTTGATACATGTGAGAAACTACATGCTGCGATGGTTATTTAGACTATTGTCCCTTGGATTCACTCAGGGAAAGCATACGCTATTTCAACCTCACATTTCAGGAGGCTGTGTGAAACACTGGTCTCAGTAAGGCTAACTGCACTGTCACCACTGACTTCAATACAGCCAGGACATCACAATTTCAGTTAAAGACCCAATTCGCAAGTTCTTTCTATTTTTATAACTGGAACTACAATGTTAATAAGGCTATATAGAGCAGAAGAGAATAGCAAAATATTTACAAACTACTTCTTACACAGCAACATCTCATGTGTGGATGACTCCATCCTGTTCTGCACTGTTACTTTTCCCACAGCGTGTGAAGATTCAAGAGAACAAAACCTTGCGGTTAATGCTGATAATTGCTCACGCAACTTGTTTGACAGCTTATTCTATCAATTATTTTCACACGAACCTGCACAGCATGAAATAATAGGCTGCAAAGCAAAGATCCAACTTGATGTAAAAGATCAAGGTGTGAGACCAGATGGAAGGACTCCTGAGAAGTAAGGCACTGTACAAAATGAAAGAGCCTTCACATACCTGGCCTTTGGGAGAAATCTGCGTTTTTAATAAAATATTCATTCCAAAACGATTGTAATGCTACCCAGCTCCAGCTTCCTGGGGAGGAGAATTAGAGACACCTGGCACACAGCATCCAGGACTTTCTACATCATGTGGCAACAAAGCTGTCATATGCAACATTTTATCGGGATCAAAACCAAAGACAGAGTAACAGCCGTCATTAAGAGGCCCTATTAGCGAATAATATAATGAAGTTAACGGGAATTTCCACTTTCTCGGTCTAATAAGCCCCTACGCTCCCTCCGATTGAGCTACTCGAAAAAGGATGCACGAACTGAAGCAAGCTCCCGCACACCTTCCCGAGCAAACCGCCCCGCCAGCAGCTGCAGCGCCGAGTCCCTACCTGTTCTCAGCGTGAGGAAGGGACGTTAGAGGAAACCTGAGGGCTCGCACCACTTTCGGAGTGACGGTCGCTACCTCTGCCTCCTCCTCCCAGCCCCTGACAAACAAGACGGGATAACAAAAGTTGTCAAAGCCTGCGAGAGCCGCCACCGGGCGACAGCCGCTCCCCGCCGGGCGCTGCCCCGCCGGCTGCCGAGCCGCGAGCCGAGCCCACCGCGCGGGACGGAGTGAGCTCGCCCCATGCCGCTCCTCCTTCCCCGGCCGCCCCCAGGCTCCTCCGCCCCTGAGCGAGGCCCCTCGGCCCCTACCTGGCTCGGAGGGGCCGCTCGCCGCCCAGTCGCAGGAGGCAGCCGCCGAGCAGCGTGCTGCCCAGCGCTGTGGCGAAGGCGATGACAGCCCGCATGGTGCACTCGGCAGCGGCTCCCGCCGCAGCTACGGCCGCCCCATAGTATTTAAGGGAGGTGGCGGGGAGGGGGAGGCGGCCATGGCAGCCGCGGGTGCTCTCCGCCCCACCCCGCCCCTCGCCCGCAGCCCCGCGCCGCCCCTACCGGCCCGCTCCCGCCTCGCTCCCGCCTCGCTCCCGCCTCGGCGCCGTGCCGCACGGGGCTGCGGGCCCTGCCCAGCCGGGAGCCCTGAGGGCACACCGCCCCTTCCGCCCAGCCTCCCCCTCGGGCGGGTGGGATGCTGGGGCTGGCGGCCGCCATGGGTACTACTGGCTCCGCAAGACGAAGGGAAGGGCCGTGCGGGGGTTCGCCGAGGGATTACCGTGGGAAAGCGGGCGGCCCGTCCCGGCGTCCGGGTCGCTGTGCCGTGGTATTTCTTCATGTTACGTACAGATGACACCGAGCACGTTCTTTATGTATAGAACACCTCTACAGTGTTTTGAGTAAATGACCGTCTGTCTGCCTGCAAGCTTGCACGCCCTTTTCGAGTAGTTGAATAGCATTGCTCTTGTGAGGCTGATGCTGCTATGTGAAGCCTAGTGAAACGGCAGGGCTTCGTTAATGAGGAGCACTGTATTAAGAAAATGGGTAACAGAGCTACTGCACCTTCAGGCAGCTGCTCACTCACAGGCTGATAACTCACATCTGCGGCTTCTTCCATCTCCCTCCTGCATCTGAAAGCATCTCTTCTTGCCACGCTCTGAAGCCTCATAATCCTCCAACACGAAGCCCCGTTGCAGTTATACAAATGAGAAAGCGAGGGACGTGGTAATGTGCTGGGTAAGTGGCTGGATATTGCAGTGAGCTGCAGCATGCCTATGGTTTGTCAAAGGAGCTGTGTGGCACCTGCTGCAATGCTCTACACCAGGAAATATCCAATTATTTGGTTTAGGGCACTTGTGAAGACACTGGAGAGCTGTGCTGTCAATGTTGGCAGGGAGCTAGAGGGGCAGCAGGTACTGCCTGGCTCAGTGCTCGAAGCCCACAGCATGCATGGCTCAGTTTTCCTCCTGGCTTTGAAGTCCTTGGTCACAATCCAGAAACAAAACACTATAGTAGGGCTGCTGAAGTCCTGTAGAAGTGTGCCGTCCTGGGTCAGTCAGCAATTGTAAACATCTCAAAGAAATTTCACCTACTTTAAAAAAAAATTTCCTTCTCAGGCATGTGCTATAAGGTTAGTGGACACCGTATGTGAACATGTAGGGGCACATAGGTAGGCTTCTCAATTTAGATGTCTTTGCTGGTTAGCAGATATCAGAGGATTCAGGTCTACAGTTGCCTCAGAAAAGCATGAAGGTTTCTGTTTGTCAAGCTACTTCAAAATTCCCATTAAACAGTAATTTTTCTACTTTAAAAGGTCTAATGATACTCCATATAAGCTGTACAGGAAGGACAATTAAGCATTACAATCCAGAAGATAATTGTTTCCCCCCCTCTCCCCTTCTTGATATGACTTCCCTGTAAGAGTACAGTTTTCCCCTGAGTTGTGAACTATCACTGTCAGCTAATCCATGAGAAATTTAGTAATGTCAGTAGGGATGTCATATTTTGAGCTAGAGGTCTGTTGCCGACAACAGTCTATAATACCCCAGCAGAAGTCTTTATTTTTTTTTCCCCCCTTTTTCTCTCTGGATCAAAAGGTTAATCTGTGCAATACTGAAGCTCTCACAAAAAGATTATCAAACCTATCCATATAATTAGACTTAGCAGTTGGTGCTTGTTGTTTACAAACAACTCCACAGACATCTATTGATTGTCACAGTATCTGTAGATGCTATCAGCTTTAATTCTGTCAGAAAAGCTTAGGAAAGAGGTTTAGTGACCCACCTAAGGGGGTGAGATGAGAATTTATGATGAAACCAGAATTCCTAAATTCAAATCCTGATTTAATGATCATATTTGTCTCTTGCATTATGTTGCCACATCAGGAGCAACAGTATCATGTAACCTCACAGAAGGGACACAGATAGAGGTAAGATGCCATGTAGAAGATGTACACAGAAGCTGTCCCGCCCCTTCCTGACAGCTGGAAGCTGCTGCATCTTGGCAGCATCCCCCAGCTTCTGATTCCCATTAGCTTCAAAGTCAGTGAGAACTGATAATTGCTGGCTTGCACAAGAAGAAGGGATCACTAATCAGCCAGGTGGTGTCACAATGACTTCTTCACCAAGTTCATGCAGCCTGACTTTTGGAAAAAGTGAAGCATGGCCTTGGGTATCATCTGTGAAAGGCTGCTTCCTCCAGGTCAACTGGACTGCATATTAGGAGTCTGGTGGTAATGCCTGTAGGGCTGCCTGGACACAGGGTGCTAGTTAGCCTTCTTATTTCCAGCAGCTAAATTACCTTAAGTAATTAATGTTCATTAAATGCTTTCCTAATGCTACCTTATCATCTAAGCAATGGCTGTCACAGGAGTGTTAGTGGCTGCAAATAAGAGGGGAGGTGACTGGTACAATCAGGAAGGAGACAAAGACACCAGAGATATTCCAGTTTCTCTGGTATCTCACATCACAGTAAAGCAAGGGAGACTCCAGAGCAAGATGCAGGAGATGTAGGTGAGAGACTACTCTTTGGTCATTCTCAGATGAGATATCAATGGGAGCAGGTGCTGTTAGCAAAAACAAAACAACCTCAGAGCCCAATCCAAAACTAATAAATCTTTTGTGTGTTCATTAGTGCTACACCTTTTTGAAGTCTTTCCTTACTGCTTTTCAGGATTTTTTTTTTTTCAGATCTTATCAAAAAGGCTTATTAAAATAACTAAATCCAGCTGTCAAGCTGTGTTGAGGTCTGCCTAGAACAAGTGAAGTTTTAGCTGTTTAGAAGCAGTTACATGTACCCCAGTTTTGTGACAGTCATCAGTGACAACTTCTGTAAGGCACCATTCCCTCTCCACAGTCAAGGTGAAAAGAGGGCACATGCAGAACATTTCAAGATGCTGAGCATGTTGTAAGATCTCACATGGTGGCAGGACTTGCCTCCTGTGCACAAAATGAGTGGAATTTTCAATGTTGTATACTTGACTATGCTTTTTATACATCAAAAGAAAGTATTGCTTGTGCTCCACTAGAGTTTTCTCTTTAGTTTAACCAAGTAGTCAGCTTCCACTGTTCAGCAGTCATGATCCTGCTTGAAAGCAGACAAACACCCATTGTCTAAAATGCACCTTCTAGCATAAATGAACTTGAGGCTAGTAACTGTACTAAGAATCAGTGCTCTGTTGCCAGCAACCAGCCAAGACTCCATCCAATTAAGGGCACGGCTGGCATTCAAATGCCCATGATTGTAGTGCAGTCCAATATGTATGTTCTCCCTAAGGAAGCTAATGGGGAGAAGAGGATCTGAATACTAATGAGGTACAAAGGATGATTTTAGTGCAAAATCCTCAACAACTTGCAAGTTGTTAACCTGAAGATAGGTACTTTTTCTGTTCTTTCCCTAAATGCGCTTAATGAGACTTCTTAATGTAACACCATAAGAAGTTATGGGTATGGGTTCAGGTGAGAACAGTGTGTTCTTGAGGCAGCAGGTAGTAACAGACTCCTGGGGAAGGGGCATGCAACAATCTGTCCCTAGACCCTTTCCCAGCTTCCATCAATCAGAGTTTAGTCCCATTTCATGGTTTCTTTTTCTATAATTGTGCCTAATTGCTTTTTGAAACCATGTAAACTTCTGGCATCTAGAGCAGCTTGTGTCAATGCTTTCCATCCAATTTGAAATCCTTCCCATTATGGTTGCCCCAGGAACAATTTTCTAAGAAAAATTTCTATTGTTATTTGGAACCCCTAGTTTCCTGTGCTAAAGGACATAAAGCACTAAGTATTCTTTTGCAAGGAATTCTGTTACACATTGCACAAATCAGCACTGTTCTTAATAGATATTCACAGCATCTATTGCTAGAATGAAGACCAAGTTATTACAGAGCATACTGTGAGTGCAAATTAAAAAATAATGCACGACAGTCAACCAAATCCTAATGAACTAATGGCACAATGTCAAATCCATCAGGAACAAAGACTTCTAATACTATTATTAACAGAGCAAACAAACAAAGCAAGTAAATCAACCTTGACAAACACAGTTCAAGTAACTTTCACTTGTTGTAGATCAGTGTGCAGGTTGATGGTACAGCCCAAACTGCTTCAAAGTGCCTGCACAATGGATGAGAGCTGTGACTCCAAGATGACACCTAATGCAAGGGTTCTTATTGTGCTGAATGGTCAGCAGCTGAGCTAATTACATTGCTTATTACATTAAATGCTAAAAACTAGCATTTCTTTCCATTAGTGAATATGGAAAGTATGCCCAGCTGCTTATCTGTACAAAAAACTAAGTTTGGAATCACATTTATTGAAGTGTGAGTGTAAAATGCCATGAGAATGAGAAACCACAGTGGAGTCAGATCGTCCTTAATGATGCAGTGATCAGGCAGTACTCTTTATGCTTATAGAAAGCCACAGTATACAAAAATACTGTATCTAGGCAAAGAAGGGCGATTACTTGTAAGAAAAGAGAGGGACAGCTCTCTGAGGGGAAGATTATCTACTGAGTTTGTACCAAAGCAGTGGCCTGATGGCCATGTCCAGACTGGCTATTTGGGATTGTAGTGCGCTGAGAAAAAAGTAAATCTGGAGCTGCCCTTTTTTTTTTTTTTTTTTTTTTTTTTTTTTTTTTATCCTTACATTTCTTTCGTTGAATCTCACATAAAGTACAGTAAATAAAAAATAAGGACACATGCGGATGTATGGGGATAGATGACTTCATGGGTAATAAAGAAAACAGCAGGTGTGATACAGAGCAAAATAAACTCATGGGTTTAAAGGAACCTGGAACCAGGAGGACAGGACCTCTGCCTCCAAACTGAGGAAAAGCCATTAACCTCATTAAATGAGGTTAGAAATATGACCTCCTAGACTGCAACCTAAACTTATTTCCACATAATACTGATTCTTCCATTTTACTCTGCAATAAAATGTGTTGAATGCTTCATAGAAGCATCACTGCTGCAAATCCCAGATTCTCTACTTCCCATATCATGTCCTTTTGAAGCTATTTGCAGAGTTATGCAGTAAATGCTGATAAGGCTGTGGTGCAGGAAGGTGCCAGATGAGTGCAAGCATACCCTTGCCCCTGTGCCTGCAGTGCTTGTGACCCACAGAGGGATGTGCGTTCTGAACAGGGCTTGTAGATGCAAGATGCTCAGCTTAGAACCAACACCCCAGAGGTCAAGTGGAAGAGGAGTGGATCATGAGAATGTTGAAGGGCCTGTGAGCCAGCTCAGACTCATTAGTATTAGTTAAATTGAGGCCAGTCTCATGCTTCCAGTTGAGCACATGGCAAAAATCATGCTTAGAAGAAGCTCCACAATGAACTATCAGCACGAAACATCAGGGCACAGGGGCACATCCATGCTGCAATAGGGAAGAGCAAAACAGTAACAACTGTCAGAACACACCCTGGGAAGAAAAGAGACATGGGAAAATTGGCCATGCAAGAACATGAGTCTTATCAGTGGGACAGCCATCCTGGTTCAGGAACCTCAGGAAAACCAAGGGAAGGGGAAAAGAAAAAAAGCACAGACAATTCTTTATTTGTATTTATCTAGTAATGCCCTGAGCTATTATAAATTGGAACTGAAAGCCTTTACCTCCAAACAGAAATAAGTCCAGGCAACTCCAACAGCCAGCAAGATACATAGGCACATGGGAAGGTGTAATGCAATAGAAAGTATAACAAGATAGCAAAGCAGTAAAGTCTCAGGCTACGGCAAGTGAGGATCTACTTAGACATAATAACAGCAGATATAGAAATAAGAGAAAGAAGCTGCTTACCTTCAGAAGACCCATAAGGCCCTCAGGTGGGAAGGGATTTCTTCCCCTGCCAGCCCTTAAATGAAGTCTGGGAAAGGGTGGATCCTGGCTCCATCCCTTCCAGTCTCTCAGATACACTGCTTGCACCTGAGCAACCCTGGGCTTGCCGTCCTGACAGGTGTTCAATCACTGGTTCAAGCTGTGATTTAGCATTCCTGCTATAGAAATCTTACTGTCTACTGGCATTATCTCAAATTTTTATTTGAGAGTTTTTATTCTCTATTAGGTATTCTGAAGTAACTTTCTGTCTGAATGACACTGGGTGAAGATCAGAGCCCAGAATGGGCCAGCACTCACTGGGTTCACATCAGCAGTGGAGCATGGCCAGAGCAGCATTGCTGCTGGGGTTGGTGAGGGGAGGGTGAGTGGGGCTGAGTCCAGCCTGTGATTAGGAGTAAGTGAGAAGCTATGGCCTGAGCCCTGGCCAGGGAATGCAGATGGTGTTAGATGCAGCTATGGGGTCTTGGATTTCTTTCATCCTCCAGCAATCAATTTTGTGTGGAGCTCTCCATCTCTGTGTCCTCAAAACTCATCCTGCTACATGCATCACTACATCCTGCCGTATGTAAATACAATCTCCTCTGTGATTCATGCAATAATTAAAAGCAACAATTATTTTAAATGTTACCTTCCCCACTTCAGTAAATAGGCTGGTATCCGTGCGTCAGCGACAGACCTCGCTGATCATGTTGCACTCCAACTCGCTTTCATTAGGCTCTGCAAATATACTGCAGTTCTCGCAAAATCCACGTGCTGGGTAAGCCAGAATCTCTGTTACAGTTCTCAGATATCCACTTATGTATTTGTCTCCCTCTCAATTACTGTACTTCCAGAGAAAGCACACTGTTGCTTATTATTATCCAGTGTATTCAATGTCCTGGCAGGAGAGAATTAAAGTCAGGCAGAGGGGAAAACTGAGCATAGCCTGGGAAAATTGAGTGCCATCTGAGCAGAGGAATAAATAAATACTCTTACATTTAGCATTATTTTACAGAACAGACATTCAGTAACCCGCTCCTAGGTGACACTTCTGCAGCACATGCTCCTTTTCTGATCCACCTTCATTTTAACCTTGAGGGCTGTAACACCGACAGTACTCATTTAGAGACACACTGCTTTATGTGCCATCAGAAATTCCCCACAGGTAACAATTCCAGCTAATGCAATTAGTTTATTAAGTGTATGGTTTACATGTAATGTTTCTGAGTCATTTTTATTCAATGGTATTGGCATAACTGATTGTCAGATCTGAGACAGTTGGTTAAAACATGTTGGTGTTAGGGAGAAGGATCCAAAGAGGAGAGCTGGGGATGCTGGGGGCTGTGTGAGGGCTCAGTGTGGGGGGAAGCCAGTGGCCCCCAGGGGAATGCTGAGCCTCAAGGGTGAGGGAAGCAGTGGGGAGGAGGATGAAGACATTTTTATCAGAGAGAACGCTGATGCTTGAAGTACTATTATCATGCTGCTGGGAGATGTGCATTTTAAATACATTTAAAATCCTTTGCTTTTAATTTTCTGTTTGCATATTGCATGAGTGTGCATTTGACCGAATAGCTGAGTGTGTGTAAAAGGCAATTCTAAAGCAAAGAATCTTCACTTGAAACCTGCAGCTGGAGAAAATTTATTCCAGCTTTCCAGATGTGCTCAGGCTCAGCTTGGCTGTGTTTAGGAGCACACTGAGAACAGCAAGCAGGCAGTATGTGCTTTTGTTGATAACTGTTGGGTGCAGTCATGAAAACCTGAGTTCGTCATGTGGCAGAGACAGGGTAGGGCAAGCAATAGCAGGCAGCGCACAGCCCCTCTGCATGCCACCCCAAATCCAGCTGCATCTTTCTTGGGAACAGGGGCTGCTTGAGCCCTGCACTGCTCCTTCACTCCTTCCACAGTTCATTCATCAGTAGTGCATGCGGTGTAATAGTTGTGTGCAAAATTGTTCATTTCACCAGACTGAGGCCCCAAATTCAGTCTAGATAGGAGGAAATGGAGCCAGCTCCCTTTCTCAGATCTGGAGAGCAAAATTATTTGCACTGAATTGCATGTTTTCAGTTCTGTGGCACACTTAGCTGCTAGCTGAGGATGACTAACACATAGTGGCAGGGATCTGGAAGAGCCATTGAGTGCATAGTGTACAGAGCCCTGCAGGACAGGAACTGTTGGTCATCCTGGGCCCTGTTGTGTCTCTGCCCCAGTGATGTGCATTGGGATCCAAAGAAAGATGGTCTCTGAAAATTAAAAGGTGGAATTCAAAACAGACATGTTTATTTATTTGTTCAGATACTGCATTGTTTGTAAAGCTGTTACACGGCTCCATAATTCAATGTTTTGCTCTTTAACAATTGCTGAGCAGCCCCATAATAAATAATGCTATCCCGTTTACTGTCATTTTACATTTACTGAGCATATAATTTATCTAGACTCATAAAGACAATACAGGTAGCTTTTAATAAGCACAAAAAAAAAGTTCAGACTAAACCAAAGAGTGAGTGTATGGCCATAGAAGTGCTCTCCCAGCAGGCAACTTTGCCTTTTTCAAGAGTGATGTATTTTTCATGCAAACATCAGCTCATTAGATCTAGCAAGTTAAAAGATCTTGAAAAAAAAATACCAGTAACATGACTGGAATGCCGTGACTGGGTTTCATGTGATCAGGTACAGTCATTTAAAATACACATATCTGCATCTGAATCCTTCACCGTGGCTTCAGTTATATTTAAAACAGGTAGTTGGTTCTGGGGAGAAATTTGCTTCATCAGAATTAGTGGGGAAGGAGTTCTCAGGGAGCCCAAGCCCCTCTGGTGGAACTTACCAGGGCTGGGAAGGGCCCTGGCCATCTGAATTCAGATGGGGCTGGAGAGTGGAGTTTGCAGCAGTCATGTTAAGGTCACACCGAATGTGCTCACTCTGGTAGTGGTGCTACAGAAAGCCCATTGACCTCTAACTAATTTTTCCCCCAGTTATCAAAGGCTTGGAAAGAATACTGCATTTAATTTTTTATTTATACCCATGAGAGAGAAAATGTTTAATGAGTTGCTACATGCAGTAATGTGCCAGAGAGCTAAGAGAGAAGCAAGTCAGTGAAATGCTGTGTTCTGTCAGGCTGAGCATGCTCCTGCAAGAAAACAAACTGCCAGCAGTTTTATTGTGCCGAGCCATGAATGTGCAATGCAATTATGACAGATAAAGCTCCCAGATGGAGCTCACGGAGCCAGGCATGGGGAGTCTGGAGATGTCTGTAGCCTGGTGAGCCCAGAGACCCCCGTGGCCCGGTGAGCAGGCCCAGCACTGCAGGTTGGCTGGTGGCAGAAGCCGAGCTCCTTAAAAAAAAAGGTTGGCAACACTGTAAGGACACAATCTTAAGCTGCAATAAAATAAAGACATGCTCTAGGATTCCCAGAAACTGACAATTGAATTGAAGCCCTGCAAGTGAGCTGTTCCTAAAACCCCAAACCTTCTTATCACTTTATTTGAGTCTTTGTATTCATGTAGAGAAGCAGAAGTGTTCAAAGAATTTCCTTAATAGAAATATTCGAAGCTCTTTAAAGTTCCTCTTTCTTAAGTAATTTTGCTATGGAACGGGAGCTATTAATTAGTGTAGATAATGCCATCTCAGAAAACAGTGAGCTTGGCTGCAGGAGGAGTTTGTTCCATGCTTCTCCAGCCACTACTTTGTCTCAAAATGCTTACTGAGGAGCCTGATAATTTGAAATTAAGGTTGCCACAGGATTTCTTCAATGCACCTGAACAAAATAGTCACTATTTGTTGAGCTGTTGATACTTCTTACTCTGCGTTTTATAGGAATACATTTTATTTTTATACCTGAGCTAGAATCAGTAATAGCCCATGATGTAGCAATAGATTATGCTGCCATGTAATTAAAAAAGCAAACAGTTTGGTCATAAGTTGCTTCTCTGCACACATAAATTAAATTAAATTGAAGGGGATTGCCTTTCCCTGGGCAGGATTAAAATGATAGCTGTTTCTGAGATCAGGAAAATACTCCCTGGACAAAACCTCAGGAAACTGAGGGATGCCTTGGATTTAATTATTCATCTTGTGATACTCAGTGATTTTCCCACTGCTCAGTCACCGGAGTCATGAGATTCTAGGCCTTTAAAATTGCAAAGGAAAAAACAAACAAACAAAAAAGAACCTCCAGAGAGTTAGAGAAATCCAGGAGAAACAAGATGAAATGTCTTGGAAGAAGTGCTGTGTTCCTACAATTTTTGAAAATCTGTGCTTGACAGTGTCAGCCCTCTCTGTCTTCAGCAGTGCTAAACAACTGCTACTGTTCATGGAGATAATTTTTAAGCCATTTAGCACCACCTAATTCCCATAGAGGAATGCCCCAGTGCACCAAGATGGGGCAGGGCCCCATCACCCATCCTGACAGCTAGGTTTTTACCTCCAGAATGAAGCTGGACAAGGACTGACAGACACTTAAGGTGATAATAATGGCCAACTTAGGGCTTAGCATAGCGTAATCCCTATGTCCAACCATGTCCAAGAGCAGAATTAGAAGGAAAGTGTACACAGACAGGTTTTTCCTTAGTGTGACTGCTCAGCTTGAAGCAGTGGAAATGCTATGAGATCTCTGATCTCCAGGCTGTCTTGTTAAAAAACAACTCAGGGATTTGTCTTCTACTGATCTGTCAAAACCCCTTTTGCCACGTGGAGGTGAATCTTACTCTTGATTTGGGCACAGTGTGAAAACAAAAAAAATATAACCTCAGATTCAATCTCTGATAATTTCACTACATGATCTTCATGGTGTGAAAACAGTGACTAACATTTTCTCATTTATTATCCTCATACCAGTCAATGATTTAAATATCTTTGTCTTACTGCTTCTAAGCCAATGTGCTGTTTTCTGTTCCATATTTCTACATCTGGAAGCAATTCTCCAAAAAAAAAAGTGCTAAAAAATTAGAAACACAACATAGGAAAAAATCCAATTTTTCCAATGTCTATCTTCAGGACATTTTTTCATTGTATTTGATAACTGATTTGCCAATACTTCAAGCCACAATTCTAACAAGCTCTTTTTGCACAAATTCAAGATTCAATAACAAGGTTCTGACTATCTTTCCCTTACAGTTGAATGAAACAAAGAAAAATAGCCAAAGAAAATGTGAGGATAAGTCGATCTAAACAGCAGAAACAATGTCGTATAAAGGGGAAAAAAAATAATGTTATTCTGGATTGTATCTCTACTTGCAGCGGGAAAAATGCAAGAAATGTCACTTCAAGGTTTTGTGGAAGAGTCTAATTTGAAGGAACTATTTATAGGGGCTGCATATTATGTTAATTTAGTTTCTCCTGACGTACAAAGGCTTCCTTTGAGAGCTTTTGTAGTAAGAGAAGGAAGAGAGCAAGAAAGGGAGAGGCTCTCACAGACAGAGCTATGATAAAAGCCTCTGTCATTATAACAAATCATCAGAATGAGAAGGAAATGGCAAGACACCGTTCATCACTTTGAGAAATGCTGATGAACAGCTCATGGTTAGGTAGGACTACCTACAATATTTACGAGGAGGGCTATGTTATCAGAAGAATGCAATATTTCCTATTTGCAGGCTGTTTACGGACCCAGCCTGCTTTCCACCACTCTATTTGTTATTTGCAAGGATTCATTCGTACACCTCACTCAAAACAGGAAGAAAAAAAAATCATTTCTATTTGAGAATGGGTTTCATTTCACTGAAATGGGTTTTTTTTGCATAAATGGGATGAGAAATTTTCAGCTTGTAGACTGTATGCAAACAAGCTGTTTTAAGTGGGTTACATTCATTGTAGTGAGGTCATTGATCATGCTGTTTTTTCCACTTTACGTCTGCATTCATGAAAAACAAGCTCTTTGAAGTGGAAAAACAGACCAGAACTGATGAACTATTGACAATGAATATAAATAATAGATAGCAAAAACAGAGAAGATCTGAAAATCATAGAATTTCAGGTTATGTTTTGTTTTTGATGATTTAAAGGGAGCAGTGGCACAGTGGCCATCTTCACAGGTTGTTTTACTCATAAAGCTCCAATTTTTTCAGGGAAAGGAAAAGAAAATCTTTACAATAGAATACCTGCAAACAGCAAATATGATATGGATAGAGAATGTCATCTCAGAAATTATGTGCTCATAGACACTGCTTTATGGTCAAGGTTTTTTTCTGCCACTGGAGATGGCAGCCAGCTGCCGCTTGGCCTGCCCTCACCATTAGTTCTCTTCCAAAAACATGGTGCTGGACAAAGGCTGGGCAAAGGCAAACAAAACACCAGAAATAATTACCTTGAAACTAATTCTGATTTCTTATCTGTAGCAAGATGTGTTCACACTTGTCCATACTAGCAGCACTAACCAGACACAAAACACGAGTTGCTGTGGAAGCATCAGAGAGAGCACCGGCACTCAGAGAGGCAGGCTGAGTACTTGAGTACTGAGCACACTGCTGAGTGTGGGCAGCACTGCCTCTGTGAGGGCACAAGGCAGAGGAGTACTGGGGAAGTTTCCAAGCTCGTTGTCTTCACTCCAAAATCACCAAGCTGCCAACATCACTATACCATGTTTTGTATATCACCTAGGCAGTGTGGATGCCAAAGCTGAAAGCAGTGGCTCAGAAGGGCTGATGTCCACATAGATGCTGCTAGCTGTGGTGGTTCCATGGCCACCATGGTGTGGAGAGCTCTGCCAGCTTGTACAGGGCTTTTGCTATGGTGTGCACTATCTAGTGTTGTCCTAATGTCATCCCGGATTTATTATCTGATGATCTCACGCTATCAGATCACATCTTGGGCAAGGCAATCTCCTACATATAGATCATATAGATGTAAGGATATATGGCAGGTAGTCTCACCATCGTTTATAATTCTTTTTTGTAACCCTAGTCAGCATTTGAGCTGGTAGTGCATAAAATTAGGGTCCTTATCCTCTTTCAGATCTGAGAGAGAAAATGTTCATTCATCAGTGACTCCCAGTTCAACAATATGCATTGAAACATCATCATCATAGTCTGAGATGGCAGCTTTTATCAAGACTGCAGAGTCAAAATGAATTGCTCTGGACAGGTGCTTCATTCAGCATATTTGTTTGTCTTACCATCGCATCCCTCAAGGCTAAGGGCGCAGCACATCCAGGTTTGCATCCAGTTATTTATGTAACTACTAAGAATAGTTGTAATCTTCAGCTTCATAAGTTGTCATAAGGTCCCCAGCCAGTGTCACCTGCAGCTGGACAAGAGCATGCAGTAAGCAGCTCCAACTTCTGTAATAACACATCCTTGCATACATCCTTGTATACACAGGTGCTGCTATTCAGATGTCCTTTTTATTGAGATTCACAAGTAACCGTGCCAGGTTCTTCCTGTGGCTCTAATATCAGAGAAAAGATGGATCATCTGCTTCCTTAAGCTTAGGAGTTTGCCCCCATCAATCTCCACCATGCAGCTCTTAACACCTGATAATCTAAGTTTAGATATGATGGCAGCTTTCATGTTTTATGTAACAATTTTGTCTTCAACTGAGACTTCATTGTAACTCATATTCCAGATCTGTTTTATCTACTTAATGTCAGAATATTGTTTAAAGAATATCGCAGAGCAATTTAAACTTTATGTAAGGAAGATGCAGGCTTTAATTCTGAGAGCCCAGCAAGGATGTGGCTCAGATACCAGCTTCAGAGTTTTGCAATGGGGGATTGCAAGTGTTAATACATCCCCACCCATTGTATCAACTTCTTAAGCCTGAACTTCTTGAAGAAACATAACCCAGATTTGCAGGATGAAACTGTTTCTCTAATAGTTCCTCTACATTTTCAGTGATGCAACCAAATAGAACCGAATTGGAAAAAGATGACATTTCTAAACATATTCAAGTAGGAAATGATTCAGTAGTTCCAAAGAGAGGAGCCAACTGTGAAAGACCATTTGCAATATGATCTATCTGGAACCCTAAGCCAACCTTTTGTTTTACGAGCTTCTAATCTTTCTATTTCAATGTGTGGTGCTTTCCTTTTTCATCAGAAGATTTTGATCACATACTGGTTACTTTTGCATCTGGTAGGAAGAATTTGCGTTGTAACTTTCTAAAGAACACAACACAAAGGAAACTTGGGGTCCCTGCCCTCTGCTTGCACAAACCGCACTGGATGCTCATCAGTCCGGGACAAGGCAGCAGCACACAGCTGATGTGCACTGCTCATCACCAACGGAGCTGCTGCTATTTGAGCGATAAGACTTTGACCTTGGCATCAAAATGTTAATTCGAATTTGTTGCAGGAATGGTCACTGAAGTATGCAGGTCATGTGGACTCTTTTATAACAGCCTATTTTACAACACGATGAGGTATGGCATGCTCTGTGAGAGCAATCAAAAGCTTGTTTTACCTAATAAGGAAACTGCTGAGGCAAATGAATAACTGTACTGTTTTCCAATACATTTCACAGCGATTATTTTTTCAGTTTTATGAGGCATGCTGTGGTTATCTTTGAGACGGCTTCAGTGTACCAGTGCTTGACTTTAAACAGAAAGCTGCTGACATCTCTGGGCAGATGTGTGCAGGCACTCAAAAGCCCAGAGCTCCTGTTAGCACTGACTGACAGGATTCATTTAAACCCCCCACTCATCCCCATTGCTTGTTTCTCACCAAAGAAATACCTACTTCTTCTATAACAAAATGATGTTTTCATTTGATGCTTTTATTTAGGAACTTGCTTATCTGTGATGAAGTTTAAGTTTCATAAAAGAAAAAATGAAGTCCAATTTCATTTCTCTAATTTCTCCTCCATGCAGTTTTAAGGCTTTTCAGACATTACGTAGTGTAGGAGCTGAAGGTTTATCTATCTGGCATGCTGGTTGAAGGGCCAGCTGTGGCATTTCCTCTTCAGATGGTTTTGCATCATTACTCTGTCCACGAAGAGCATTCCATAAATTATCAATATTACTATTAAATACTTCCTAGTCTTCTCTCTGACATCTGCAAATCACTCTTGGCTTTCTTATTAGCATTAAATAATGCCTATCTTCAGTCTATCATCTAAAAATTGCTACTGGGTTTTTTCTTCTTGAAATTGCTGCTGAACTGCCAGAAAGAATGTGTCATTCTACTTTTGTAACATGTTAGTAATTTAAAGTGGCACTGAGATATCAATTAATGGCCCATGACTGAAGCATAGAGTACAGATTTTTTTTTAATTTCAGATGTATATCAACACTCGGACTTCTGTACTGTACTTTACACATCAACATTCAAGTCTCCCTCTTAGGATCACAGCTTCCCTTGCCAGCAGCCATGGCATCAGTCCTAGCTGCTTGCACAAAAAGTTAGGAACACTGACATTTACGCTTAGCAAGTGTCGTGTTTCTTTTCATCATAATGGAGCACTCTGTAAGCCCTTGTAAAACCTGTTCTTTTGCCCCTTGAACATCCTTTTCAGAATTACGTTATTAGAGATTCTCAGTACATGACCAGACTAAAAAATTTAGGAACGACATTCACATTTTACTTTATTTCTGATTTGATCTAAAAAGTTTCCTTTATTTTTCTGGAACTTTGCAGTGCTACCACAGCAATTTCCATAGTGTTACCGTATCATATCTTATTGAACTGGGGCTCATTAGTTGCTGGGTGAGAAAGTCACTAAAAATGGCTACAGAAGATGATGCTGAAAACTGAACTCAGAATATTTTTCCACTCAGCTCCTGAGTACAATTAGAATACACATCAGTGAGGAATTTAGAAGAGAAATAAAGCGAGGGTCCTCTTGGACAACACAGGAAAGCAGTTACCCCCAAAACGTTACTGGAAACTGATAGAGTTAGTCTAAACACCATCACAGTCTGCAATCAAGCAATTACTCTTTCCTTTGCCTGATTATTTATAGCATTGCTGTGCTTGGTTAAACACACAAAGTGCTAGGCACCACATGGCTGAGAGAGCAACTCATTCTCATAATATGCACAGTCAAGTCTTGCTTGTGCTTCGCCAGTAGGAGCTAAATAAACACAGAGCTTTTGCCACTCACCTTCTCATTCGGATCACCTGGATCTCCGCAGTGCCCTGCTGAGCCCTGCAGGATGGAGCTGCTGGCACACTGCCGTGGTGGAACAAGTCTAGGACATGGATGCAGGAGCCTCACACAGGAGCCTGCAAAGTCCTTTCCAGGTCCTCTTTGTAGAGCATGGTTAACTGCCCTCTGAGCACAAGAACCCCAGCCTAATACATGCGTACATCAGACAGATCAGAGAGCCAAGGGCACCGATCCTTTGCAAAGCAGCAACAAAGGGCACGAAACTTTGCACCAAGCCCCCTGCTCTGCACTGGCAAGGAGGTTCTTGCATCGCACTGACAGCCCGCCAGCAGCCAGGGCAGGATTCCAGGCATAGTTTAGTGCTTAGGATGGAAGGTGCTGTGTGTCAGTCATCGTGTTCCCTGCTGGCAAGGGGTAGGCGACTCATTTTATTACCAAGGCTATTCCTAGAAAATGTAAGTGCCTTAGAAAGGGAGAAGGGCTCCAAGTATGAGAAATCTTATAGTCTGTATAAGGGTGCCTTAGGTATCTCAATTAAGTACCGATGAGATCCCGAGTGATTAATGACCAGAGGAAATAGCAACTGGTTCATCTTACTTGTGGTGCAGTGTCACCCAAGAACCCAGCAGGGGGATCAGAGATCTGCTGTGCAGGAGGCCACACATGCAGGCACAGGCGGCCAGAAGTTTCTCCTGACAGAACTGTGGGTCTGTAGTATTTCACAAACTGCCTGAGAAAGTCTTTGACATCCTAATTAGATAACTAGAACAAAAACTACTTTTTTTTTTTCTACATGTACTAATTCACCTATTAACAAACTTTCCAGCTCACAGGAAAAATTTGCACCCAGCTGGCATGTATCCTTCTATTTCCTTACACATTTAAAAGAAGCTGCATCAACACAGCAATTTATACTCTGAGAATATGTCTTTAAATAAGTCACTTTATCAACTCCATTTTTGCCTGCTTTGTGGTGTGGTCTCAGGGTGCACAAGCTTGATTGCTTTCAGATTAATTTAAACCAGAAGACACTCTTCTGGACTGTACCTAACATGCTCCTGGTCGCTGCAGCACATTAGGTGCAGTCCAGAAGCATGTCTTGATGCTTAATTTAATCTGAACCTCCTCCGCTCCCTCTCCCCACCTCAAATAGCGTGGACATTGGATCCCCAATGCCAACTGTTTCACTCTATGGGTCTGCTCCTGTTGCATGGCACTGCTTGCCAGTGTGGGTGTCCATTCAGCCTCGCCAGCACGACACATGCTTATTTATGCATCTGGTGATCTGCTCAGCAGTACAGGTCCCTGAAGCTTCCGATTCTCCGGGAGCGTGTCAGCCAACACGTTTTCAGGCCTGCAAGCTGTAAACTTCAAACTCTGACCTCACAGCCATATGTCAGGCCGCCCGTGCATTGCTCCTCCTCCATGCCCACACCACCCTCAGCTCCTTCCTTCATGATTCCTCACATTTCTTATATCACTTCTTTACACCTGTGGTGGCACTCAGCCCTATTCCTTCCCAAGATACAGTCTGAAATTATTCAATGTATCAAAGGATAGGGAAGATAGAATCTATTGAGTTAGCAGGCTTGAGAGAGAGTATTGTTATGCCAGAAGGAATTCTGGATGCAGACAGACAGTTATTTCACCCATTCCAGTTACCCACCTACCACAGACCTGTTCCTATCTTCTCTGCTTTTCCATTTCCTCCAAGAACAAATAAATTCTGGAGCAGACTGCTTCTTGAATCCCAAGGATTGGCTAAATGCCCATATTCAAAAATTGTTCCACTTCAGATAGGAAAAAAAAAGTCATCAAGGTAATATATGGACTTGAAAACTCAGCTATAAGCACCTGTTCATCTCTTCATAGATGAAGTTCAGTTGAGTGCATCTTGATTCTAAAATTGTCCTGACACTACTGGGAATGCTGGCTCACAGCAAAGGAAATGAGCAAATGAAGCAGCCTGCCAGACACAGTGCTGTGAACACTGAGCGTGTTGGGAGCAGAGGGACGACTCACTACACACTTCACAGCCACTGACAGATTTTACTGTCATACTTCATTTTCCACGATGTTCAGACAGAGGAAGGATGCATCAGAAAGACTACTCACATCTCACCTGGGGCTGCACAAACAGGAGATGCCTAGTTTGGTGTTTTCATGCACAAGGATAAGGTTTTCAGACTTAAGCAAGCTGTGATCACTGTGAGAAGGGAGTTTTGCTGCTGCCCCCTTGAAATCCAGTGCTGAAAACTTGGTGTGAAGATAAATACTTCACTAAATGAGAAAAATTTTAAATGTGCGCTCGTGAAGTCTGAACAAAAATCCCAGATCCATTTGTCCCAAGCTCTTTCAGAGAATGCCAGTGGCAGAAAATAGGGCAGGAACTAGTCCCTGATTCAGAGCTGTTAGACACTCTCCTGAGCCCTCAGCATATTCTTCTTTCACATAAAAACCCAATTTTAAAAGCCAAAAACAGGTAAGAAAAGACAATTTGAAGCTGTTTGTCCAAGCTGTTTGTCAGTTCTGGGGAAGAGCCATCCCTCTGCTGCTGCAGTGGGGAGCAGGGAGCCTGAGAAGACTCCTGCTGAAAAAGTGTGCCTTCATGAGAAGGCAAGCAAAT
Source organism: Tetrao urogallus (assembly GCF_951394365.1). Classification (NCBI taxonomy): domain Eukaryota; kingdom Metazoa; phylum Chordata; class Aves; order Galliformes; family Phasianidae; genus Tetrao; species Tetrao urogallus. The sequence continues at coordinate 32,094,120 of NC_136820.1, forward strand.
AAAACCTGTTAGTTCAGGTTTTATTATAGAACAGCAGAGCCCTGTGAAGGGTGCAACAGATCCTTGCTTTGTGCAGTGATCTAGAGAAAGGGTTCGGGTGCAGCCAGGTGGAAGACATGTTTTCTTTCAAAGTGTACTCTTGCTTTTATTGTCCCAACTCACTGTCCTTAGAGCCACTCAGGGCCCAGAGCCTTTTCAGGTCAATTTTCTTATTTACCATCATTTGCTGATCCCAGCCCCCCCTCCACCCTATCCCATTCACCCTCATACCTCCTGCTGCCTTTGTTACCTACTGTGAAGAGAAAAAAACAAAAAAAAAGCACACCATCCCTCCTTGCAGACATGTTATCTCCTATGTGGTTTCTTCTACAGAGGTCATCTCTCACTTTGCTCCCACTCCTCTTGCTGCCAGTTGTGCCTGCAGAGCCTCTGCTGGGTCCCAGTCAAAATAACTGTGATTCTTAACTGGGAAAATAACTGGTTGTCTCTTTCATCTCTGTTGTCTCAGGGCTTTCAATAACTGCTTTTCCAGCAGTTATTTATTCCTGCTAACAACACACCTGTTGCCAGTCTGCCTCACTCTGCAAATGTAGAAGAGCACCTTTGGGGTGCAGCTATGAGGGCAGCCCTGCCATTTTTCTTGTGCTATGTGAGCCACGGGGCTCTGTGTGCACAGATCTGTTCCTCACTGGAATCTAAGAGGCATCCATTGTCTGAAGCACAGATCCTCTTCACAGTCAGCACACTCAAGTGTTTTGTTTCTCCTTCTAAACAGTATTTTAACCAACAGCTGGATATCACCTTCTGAAGAAGGTTTTATACTTTACCACAACATTATCACTTCTTCTGTCAATAGAAGAAGTAATTACATCCACTTTTTCTAATAATGGGTGCTGTTTTACTGTTCCTCAGTGTCCAGAAAACTTCTTGATGTTGTTTCCAACATACGGGATCAAGTGAACAATTTTCCTACCGTGCGGCTGGTTACAGATCACCTCTTATGCATATCAGGACAAAGGGCCACAACACAGACTGAAGGACACCAGCTTGGGGTGACACTGCCAGCATCAGACGACACGCAGGCAGGCTGAGTGGGTTGCATGGCTTTCTTCCCTCCCTCGTGTACTGCGGTGTCTTTATTTTTACCTTTTTTTGGTAATAATGACTCATCGCTCTTAAAAGCTGTAACACAGAATTCTCCATCAGCTCCCAAACCAGGGAATGCTCCTTGACACAAGGAGTGGGAGAGTAAACAAAATTAGACTCCAAAATAGAATAGTTTAGAAAAAGAAAGAAGCAGCAAGTGAAGTGTTTCATGGAGCAGTTTTCCAGAAATGTATCAGACAAGTGGAAAAAACTCAAGCGACTGTTACTGTTCTTTGGGAAGGCAACAGGAAAGAAAGATGGCCCCTAGCTGTGTATTTTTGAAGTATTATCAGGAGAGAGGCAGCAGGTTCTCATCTAAGCAGGATTGCACAGATAAGCATTGTGGTGCTGACATCTGAGCAAATGACCAGTAGACAATGAGGTACTGATGGGATATGTCACATCTGGGAGGAAAAGAGGACTTTTGAGAGATATCAGCTCTAAAAAGAACCAATCTGAGGGGAAAAAAACCCAAACTAACCCAAGCATAGCAGAACTGTAACCCATCCCATGCTTTTGTTACACTCATTGTGCCAGAATATATTGTAATGGGGATCAGATATCAAAATCAGGTGGTAAAAGAGTAATCAGCAGTCCTGATTTAACCTGAGAAAAAGCAGAGACTATTTGGCATTAGCAAAACAGAACCAGATGCAACTGCAAGAGTGAGAAGGGAAAGACGATGTTATTACAATACAGGGTGCTACCAAACCCAAGGGCAGGGGAAACATAGAATGCAGGGATTTTTGCAGGCCAGCATCCGTACTTTGGACAAAACTGTTATATCTGTGTGTTTTGTATTGTTATATTTGTGAGAGCTTGCAGATCTGATCTATAAGAACGTATCTTTAAAGAAACAGAGCCTCTCAGTCTCTAGATTGAAAAATAATTTTTCAAAAGGGAATCGTGTGAGCAGAATACTATCCTGAGTGCGGGTATCCTTATGAAGTACAAGTTTGTATCAGCTTGCTAATGGCTTCTGAGCTAATCTGAGACTCAAAGAGAAAGTCCCGCGCTGTAGCAGGTCTGTGAGGGCTTCATGCAAAGGGTAATAACATCTAGAAAACTCATTTTTATGGAGCGGGATGCCACATGTGCTCTAAGGTGGACAAGAGGTCAAATACCCATTCTCATTAAAAAAAATACGAGAGTCTGTGCAGACAGAAAGCAAACGCACAGATCAAAAGAATGATGGACAAAATAAAGGTGTAGAAATGGCAAACAAAAGGTCTAGTTCAGAGCAAGCAGATAAAGGACAGAAATAACAAAAAATGCTTTAACAATGTAAAGAAAAGAGGCTTATGTTTTATGCATAGTGCTCAGTACAGCATGAAATGAACTTATTTGTGCTAAATATATATCGCATCTGGACTATTATTCCCACTGCTTAGGACTAGCACCGTGACAACACAAGACCCCAGTCTCACACTGATCTGCTGGCCTCCACAAACCAATCCACCACCATATGGAGTCCCACAGCATTATGATAATTTCAGGTCCTTTAAAAATGAGTATAAGCTGCAGTCTGAAGCCTGGCTAAAAAACTTCACTGAAAACTAAAGTCGCCAGAAGGACACCAGAGGAGGCCGGTGAGAACAGAACAGAGCAGGGACTGAACAGAGCAGTGCAGGAAATGAATGGAGCGCTTCTGCTGCCCATGAGATGCTCTGAATACCCACCAAAGAGTCACAGAGGCACTGGGGAGGCTCCTGGCCACAGTGCTGTCAGCACACCCTGATTTTAAGCAGATTGCAGTCTGACAAGTGGGAGATGCAGTTCTCCCCCCTCCACTACAGTTCTCTCTCAAGAGAGACACATCTCAGTTACCTGTTGTAGCCCTGAGCTCTCATGGATCAACTCCCAAAACACACTATAGAGCAGAAAATTAAATTAGATTTCCTACAGTGTAAGGTACAATCTCAAAAGCTACACAATGAGTTGCTGCACAAAATGCAGCTCCCCAGACCATACACTCAGTGTCTGCTGTGGGATGCCCTGGGCCTTGGGCAGTTTCATGCAGATCAAAGTGTGCATATGGCAGAAAACTGTTTCCTCAACAAATAGGCTCCTCTGTTTCCTGTGCATCTCACAGCATTTCCACTGCTGACCTTTTAAAACTCCTGTGATAAATTGCTTGGAGGAGCAGCCTTTCTGTGCCTTTTTGTCTCATTAAGACGTTTAAGTAGACTTAATAAGTATAGCATTTGGACAATACTCAGGCAGCTGAGATGACCTCTATTCTGCTACCTAAACAGAACTGCAGACAGAGCACAGTTTTCTTTAGATGTATGTTTCAGAGGGATGCTAAGAGGATTTCTCAGCAGGAGGTTGGGGATTGCAGAAAAGGATGCTGCATGTGAAGGCAAGTCAATTGTTCGCTCTGGTTTTGGAACAGCATGCCCATTTTATCCTCTCAGATTCTCAGTCCTTCTTTGACTTTCTGAAGTTAATGGTATTTACAACACTTAGGAATGAGATGTGATTAACAGCCACTCTCAACCTGAATTCCTGTGGATTTAACCCACTCACCATTTCACCACAGACCCAGGTATTCCCTGTTGGGTTCTCTCTCAGCATCTGTGTCTGCTCACACTCCTGAAACCTCACTTCACTCACATTCTGTAGGTACCAGCTGGAGGGAGAATTTGGGCAGTGGCTCACTCAGAACTCACTGGCAGCAGGGCAGCTAACTGCGAGTCCAGCATGGCAGGGAGATGCCCAACTCCTGCTGCCACTCTCTTTTATTCATTTGACTTCTCTATACAAGCACTAATTTTCAAAATAAACGTGTCTTTGAGACATTACTCCCTCTTTTTGACACGGCTGAAATTTACAGCTGAGTTGAAAGCCATTGGAGAAAGGGCAGGATTAGGCACAGATTCAGTCACACATACATCATGCTTAAGAAGCCACTTTTGATGCAGAACTGTGACCCTTCTGGTAGACAAGAACTTTGAAAATATGGAGCCAATTCCCACTTTGAGAGCTCACCTGCAATGCTTTCCTCCACTTGCTACATTTGGAGCTCAGAAATCATGGAGGGGATCTGGAGTTTCTTGACATGATGGTGCTATGCAGCAGAGATACAGGTGTCTGCCTGCAGATGGTGGGCATGCAGAAGGTCCCTGCCTGCATACCTGCAGCAGCACTGTTTGTAGAGCCAGCTGCAGCATGATGTCTTTATATCTAGCCAGCAGCTAGAGCGGGCCTCACCTCCACCCAAGGTCAGTATCTGCAATAGGTTAAAATATCTGAGCCCCTTAAGTATCTGTTTCTCCCTCCACAGGGAATTTGGGTATGCATTTGTGTAATCAGGGAATATAAAGATATCATAATTATGAAGTATAATTACAAAGTAAACCAGAGAGTTTGGCTAAGCGGGTTACAACAAAAACAGAATAGATAGAATGCTTACCCATCTCCTGAGCTTGCTACAAAACTCCACAGGAGGGATCTCCAGAAGAGCTCCTTCCCCACTGGTGGTCAGCTCTTAAATGGGTCTGGGAGAGGTGCAGCCAGGCTCCACCCTTCCGGCAGCACAGGAGAATTGCCTTCACCTGTGCTCCATGGCTGACTCAGTGCTTGCCTCAGGTGATCAATCAGAGGTTCAGGCCGTGATTCAGCAGTCCCCATACACCACTGCAGTTGCAAACATGTGCGCCATAGAAACTTGGTTAGGTGAAAGGAATCTCACCTTAAAGTGTGGTGAGTAGCCACCCTTTCGTTTTACTTCCAAGTGAAAATACTCTAAGAAAAATGTAAATAAGAATAAAGAAGCCTGACAAGTCTTTTTAAAGTGTAATTTTGCTACAAAATGTACAGATTCAAAGTAAATCTTTTCTCTTGGTACCAACGTTGTCAGCATTATCTTGACAGGATGCTATCATTCAGCTCGTGATTGCTGAAGTTCCAGTGAAGTAAGAGAACTGCACTTCATTAAAATCCACTTCTCCGTACAGCTACTGCCAATGCCATGAGCTGTCTCTGCAATTAAGAAAATGTAAAATGATCCCCTGCAGAGAAGAGTACAGTAGCAATGTGGGATACAGTCAAGTCCAACCCTAAGCCAGCAAATAATTTTCTTTTTACAGCTTCCCAGAAAGGACTTGGCAGGGGATGTGAGCAGATAGTGAAGCACAACACATTGGTGAAGGCAATCGAACTTCTTCTCTGCCTTACTGAAAGGCTTTTCAGTAGAATGTACTCCACAAAAATAGATTCTATATTTATTTGTACAAGAATGAATATATTTACTCCAATAAGGGATATTTTGTAGCTATACTGAAAGTTTGGAGCAGTCACTGTTACCCAGAGTGACCATTTTTGCCCCTTTGCCCCGTAGAAGGAACACTGCTGTCTGGTCACTGACACTGCTTACCCTGGAAAACACTGCAGTTCATAACATGTTTTTCTGCTGGATCCTCATTATCACACATTCTGATCTGCCTGAGGCAGCTATTAAACCCCTTGTCAAGTTGCAGCTTACGTTTTGACTGTGAATCATATCTTCTTTTAGCTCAAATTAGCTCTGCATTTCAATACTCTGAAATAGATACCATGCAATTAAAGCATTTTCAAAGCATTAATTGATACTTATGGCAATAGCTGATTTTGTTGTTTTGTGTCAGAAAAGCTGTTTGTCTGCAGATATTGTATTATTATTATTGTTTTGGTGCACCCCTTAGCTTTATGTTCAATAAACAGCACCAACTCTTTATGAAGACAATGTAATGTTTTCAGCATCTGAAGGGACTCACACATAACAGAGGAAACAAGAATTGTCTTTGCCATAGCCTGAAACCAAGTAAGGCTAAATACAATGAAATGAGAGTTGCTGTACTTTCAGTTTGAAAAAAAGAAAGAAAGAAAGAAACAACAATCTAGAGAAATGTAATATAGAAAACTTAATTCAATATAGAAAAGAAAAATACATTTTATGTGCATGAAGGGTCATGTAGCAGTTGGTGTAACCCAGCAACTTTCAAGGCACTAAGCTGTTCTCACCACATGGCCATGTGGTCCACTTAAGTGTCAGAAAAATCTGTGAAACACGAAAATCTCAGTTTACCTCAGGTATAAGATAGGCATTTATCTTTGGAGTTTATTTTTACTGTATTCTGTTGTCAAATCCACATTCCTACCCTCTAAACTGTGTCTGTTTTCTCATCCAATTTCTTGTCTGTCACAACACTAAGATTCCAAGAGTATTTCTTTCAGCCAGTCACACTTCCTAGAGGACAGAGTGCTGAAAAATGAGATAGGTGAGCAGGTAGAACAGGGATTACTTTAACCCCATCTACATACTCAGACTGAAAGCAATGAACTAACATGAGTCCTGACCCATGGCAGGAGTTGGTTTCCTTTGAAGTTCTGTCCCCATAACTGAGGGGAGCTGGAGGATAACTGAGTTTGAAGCCAAAACCTCCTGGCTCCTCTCTCCTCCAGATCAGCAGAAGTGGATCTCAAATTGCTGAACTGGTAGCAAAACCCTGACTACACAAGGGATTTCCAAAGGCTTCTTGGAAGTAGCTGTGTCAGTGTTTTGGATGGATCTTAAAGAATGCCCACACTACAGAGCTGAGGTAAATCAGGACTCACCTCCTGTTATGCAGAATGAACCAAATGTTCCTTTGACTTGTGCAGTCCAAATGCAGGCATGACTGCCATCAAGTTCCAAGTCAAAGGCACGAACAAGTAGATGGACTCTCATTCTCCACTGCCACAATATGTCAGATGTTTCCACTCCATGCCTTACACTAGGATGAAAGAAATTAATCTGGGATAAAAGATGGCATGGTATTATAAGTGTCAGTGGAGGGCAAAATTAATACAGTGGAATGTCACTGAATGAGACATTGCGGACCATCTCAAGTCTGGGCTTAATTAATTCTTTGCCTCTTCTCCCCCAAGGAAAATTCTCTTTATTACTATTTTTTTATACAAGGCAGAAGGCCAGGAAATCTTTTCTCCATATTTAATGACCACGCACTAAGCAACTGCGAGCTTTTCTGTCCCTTGCTCTCCGCAGTCGCTTCCTACTCCCCTACTTGGCAGGCTCCACTCCATACTGCTCCCTCCACAGCTTCCTTCAGCTGGTCTCTCTAAAGCCTCCCCCTGGCAGCCGGCAGCCTCTCCTCCCACTGACCCCATTCTGCCAGAGCTGCGGTCCCATACAGCAGCTGTCTCTGCATGGGAGGCTCTGCCGGCCTGCACACAGCTGGGGAGGTGACGTCACTCTCACTCACCCTCCTCCACCCTGCTGTCTATACGCACACCTTCAGTCTCAGACAGTGGAGGTGAGGTCGTTGGGATCCTCCTACACAAATAATACATTTTTGGACAGAAAAATGCATTTTCACAAAACAAGAAGTTTTCATCTTGAGCTAGCTCAGAACACAACCTCCTTTTCCAGCTTTGTCTTTCTAATTCTTTTTCTGAAAAGAATGGTGGTATTTCTGGTGTTTGCGTAAATTCGGAAATAAAAATGCCAGCATTTCTGCTGTGGTTTAAGCTGGCAGGTACCTAAGACCCATACAGTCATTTGCTCACTCCCTTCCTTGACAGTGGGATGGCGGAGAGAATCAGAAAAAAAGTGGATCAAAATAAAAAATGTTAAGTAACATAGAGAAAAAGAAGATGCCCAGTTATATATACAAATATGTGCTATATATATATAAATACACATACATACATATGTATAACAAGTGATGCACAAGCAATTGCTCACCACCCACCAACCAATGTCCAGTTACTCTCCAAGCAGTGGCAGGCTGCCCAATGAGTTCCCCCCTTTTTCAAACTTTCCTTCTGCATGATGTCATGTGATACGGATGTGATACGGAAAACCCCTTTGGCCAGTTTGAAACTAGATGATCACTGTGGTCCTTTTCAACCCAGTCCATTCCATGATCCTGTGATTCCATGATTTTGCCCCTCCCAGCTCCTCGTGCCCCCCCTCCCCCAGCCCTCTTGCTGGAAGGGCACTAGGAGAAGCTGAGAAAACTGAAATGTCTTTGGCTCTATATGGCACTGCTCAACAAGCAACAACCAAAAACATCAGTGTGTTATCAACATTGTTTTTCTCCTAAAACCAAAACATAGCATCACAGCAGACACTATGAAGAAAAACAACTCCATCTCACATGGAACTAAGACAATTTCCCATGGACTACACATTCTAATTTTGAACTGGTTGTTCTTAGGAAAGCCCTTTGAAGAGTCGAGTCCTCAATCTTGCAAAAGTCAGTGTAATGAATCATTGAATCACAGAATCACTTGAGTTGGAAGGAACCTTTAAAGGTCACCTGGTCCAACTCCCCTGTAATGAACAGGGACACCTACAGTTAGATCGGGGTGCTCAGAGTTCCATCCTGCCTGACTCTGAATGACCTCTCTGAGCAACCTGGTCTAGTGCCTTACCACCCTTATTGTAAAAACTTCTAAATCTCCCCTGGTTTAGTTTGAAACCATTTCCCCTCATCCTGTCACAACAGACCCTGCTAAGGAGTCTGTCCCCTTCTTTCTCACAGCTCCCCTTCAGACACTGAAAGGTCATTCTCTGTTCTCCCGGAGCCTTATTCTCTCCAGGCTGCACAGCCCCAGCTCTCAGCCTGTTTTTCTAGGAGAGATGTTCCATCCCTTGGATCATCTCTGTGGCCCTCCCCTGGCTGTGTTCCAATGGATCCACATCTCTCCTGAGCTGAGGACTCCACGTCTGGATGCAGTACTCCATGCCACCGAGGCAAGGCAGCAGAAGATCTCGTCCCATTATTAGTGGTTCCAAAACCTATGGCAAAATCCAGCTGTGAAACTTTAATGCCTGATCTCTTCAAGGTTTTTCTAAATTGTCACATCTTTTCCATGCAACATCTCAAAATGTATTATTTCAAAATGAGATGTGTTCTCTTGGTAAGGACTATACCAATAGGATAACTGCTATTTAGAGATCTGTGTATTGACACAGTAATTATTTCTCACTTTCCCACAAAAGAGGAGTTGCAATGGGAGGTAACATTGGTTAGCCTGAGTAGTGCTCTGAGGGCTTTTACTGTTATCATGAGACTTGATTTTCTTCCTGTGGTTTCTGAAAAAGAAATACTGAAATAATATCTTGATTGCAGCTGACTTCAAAGCATGATCAATTACCTCATTCAACATGCACCTGTTACAGGTCTTAGAGTTCCTTGTAAATAATAAAACAACTTAACCCAACTTGCAATTTGAGGTTTCCATGTTTTATTATAGATGCCACAGATTTGAAACAAAGCATTCCTTGGTTAAGATAAAGTAACTGTTTAATATTATTAAAACATGAGTAATATCTTACCTCAACTACAGGAAATGCTGCTTGAGTCTAAACATTTTTGAGCACAAGTCACAGCCATGCAGGGAAACAGGAAATAAACATCGATGAAAGATCATAGTGTGAAGGATGCTATGGGCCTGCGATAGGAGATTGTCCAAGTAATAATAAAGTTAAAGCCACTTTCAAGGTAGAAAGCTCTCAGTATCAGCAGAAGGCGCCCTGAAGGCTGAAGTACCACCTCCAAAGTGAAGTAGAAGAATCTTGAGGCAGAAAGATCACTCAAAAGGTCTTGGCAAAGAGAGTCTGTAGCAGCTTCTCAGCAAGCACTTAAAAAAGAAATATACCTGAGAAGATTCTCTTCATATTGTTTCTGTCAGGAAAGTTTAAGAGCACTACTAATCACCAACATTGCTGCTAGTCCTAAGAATTGTCAGGCCACCATTCTTCCCATGATTGCCACAAAAGACTGCAGTGAGGAAGGATAAGTTCCATGCTTTGAGCATGACGATCCACCTGCATACCTAGTATTTCTCTGTCATATATATTTCACGTAATAAGATTTCATAGCACGGAATAAATTAGAACATACAGACCATGCTGAAAAAGATGGTATGATAAAGATGGAAGACAGGATCAGATTTGCTGCCAGAACTATTTACAGATGGCACCTGAAACCCTGAGCAGCCTTACTTCTCCTGCTTGATTTCATGCTCTCAAGACAGAACCAGATCAGTCCAAAAAACTCTTTCTTCCAAGAAATTATTGACACTTCAGAATTAAACATCACCAAAACACTATAGGAAAGTGTTAGATTTTTTTAACGTGTGAAAACCAGCACTTGCAAACAATGCAATTGCAGGCACACAGTGTGCCCAGAGATGAAAACCAGAGCAGATGTATAAATGATACCAGTCATCAGTGAAGCATGGCTCATGTGTCCCAATACCAAGGGCTTAATAGCAAGCTTGTTCCAGTCACAAGCGCAGCAGTCTCCAGGAGTGACTCTGACTCAGAAACACGTCTACTTTTCAGTTCCCTAAACATACATCCTGCATGCTATCCTCAGCACATGCCTGCAGCTGGCCACTCTTTGCCCCACTTATTGTCAGCCCTACTCCTCTGCTCAGTCTTCTGCCCTCCAATGCCACTGGTTGTTCACGTGGATCAGGACACGGTGCTGGACCTTGCAGTGTGAACATTAAATGGGCCATAGTTGTGCTCAAAGTTGGGAAAAAAAACTTTACAAGCAACAGGGAGGTGACTGAGTTACCTCCTTCAGCATTTTAATGGCTCTAGGATTGCAGCAAATATACAAAGGACTCTGAACTGAAAAAGTAAAAGCTGCTATTTCCAGGAGACCTTGTGATCGTTCTACCTCCTGATCCTGCACTGATCAGGATGCAAGACAAAAAGGAAAACATGCTCAAATATAGAATGCATTGAGAAAGATACCCTGAAGTATAACTCACTTCAGGTGGGAGTTGTTATCTTTCCCACAAACATTTGCAGCTAAAACTAATGATCAAGAATGAAACTGCCATAGACAAGAGGATTTCACGCATATGCCAACCACAGAAATGTAGTGGCTTCCTATTCAGTAGAAAATGTCATAATCGTGTTGTAAGTAACTATACAGGTGGAAAAAGCAAACAAACAAACCTCCTAAACTTCTTCATACAAAACAGGCACTATTTAGGAAGCAGTCACACTCATAAAAATATCAGTATTGAATATTTCACCTTCAATCACTGGAAGAAGTTATTTCTAAAGAATGCAGCCACTGCACTAATTTAGGAATACCAGTAGTATATGTAGTGTTTTTCCAGCTGTGCACTACTGCTGATCCACAGCAAAGCAGGATGCTGAGAAAACAGAAAGTCTTCTCAACTACACATTCATTCCCCCTTGGAGATTAAAAAAAAAAGAAAAAAAAAAAAAAAAAAGGGAAAATATAAACAATTATTCAAAAAGTGCCTTCGTTTTGGTTTCATGGCAAATGAACAAAGTCTTGGCAACGCTGCCTCATAGGTTTTTAAGCTGAGATGATCATTCCATCATTCCATTCTAAAGGGTTGAGAAACAGAGAAATAATTCCCACTATTTTTCCAAGCTGAGTTCCATGTGACAGTAACACACTGCTATCAGTAACTAATCGTGTCTACATATTTTTTAAAAACTCTTCAGGACTAAATGAGAACATAGTGGAATTCATGGAGTAACAGACAACAGCAGTCACTGCCTATGGATCAGAGTCAAGATCTGAGCTATTTTTACTGTTTTGAAAACAGCTTGTTCCTCTGCTTTATTCCTGTTAAAACGTTATCAACTTTCTAAAGATGTAATACCTTGTCTTTTAGTAGCTGTGCATTGTTCTCAACATTTCCAAGTCCTTTTCAAGCACAATATTATTGTAGTAAGCATGGAGAACAAATTAATAATTAATCTCCATCTGATTTAAATTACTACTTAGAGTTGATAGGGTATGAATATGTTCAAAGATGTTCTTATTTTGTGATTAGATGAAATTTCTATTTATGAACATACTGAGGGATTTTTTTTGCATCTTTTTTTTTTCTGAGGGACAGACCCTTCCATTACTTTGCTGGCTGTGATGTAGAGATTGGACAGTAGAATCAACTGAAGTTTCACAGATAACTACTGTAAAAGACCCTTCTGAAAAGAATTATGGATTATTATTCTTAGCAGTATCACCTCACTCTGAATACAAGACAAAGTAATGTTGCAGTATTTACTTTGAGTTGGCTGCAAGGGTCAGCTGCAAGATCTACAGTTTTGTCTTTGTCACTGAGTGAAATCTTGATATTAATGGTTTTCCTAGACTAAATTTACAGAATAAATTGTAATCTGTCGTCTCTGGGACTTAAATTTATTTCTTCCCTTCATGAAGTGAAGGTCTGCTCCATTTTATGCTGCACTTTCAAATACAATAGGTTGAGAGGCAGGTACATTTGGCTACACACCCAGGACTACGTACCCCCTTGAGGGGGTAGAAGAGTGCTTGGGGTGTGAAGTAGTATACTCTCATCTGAATCTTTTTTAGCTTATTATCTCTAACTTGTTCTACTGAACCTGGAACAGCCACTTCAGGGCAGGCAAAGTGCCATTTCATGAGTGCAGTACGAGCAGAGACCGCCAAGAGACTGCATATGAAAATCAAAGTTGCTCGGTGACAGCATTCCAATCCAGGAATGTCAAAGCAGCTGTGAGGGCTGATCTACCCTGCCTATTTTTAATTAGATATGTCATTGGCCCTAAATTAATTTCAGAAATAAAAGGTACTTCTGCAGATACATGAAGGAAGATTCTATGACTCCACTGATTGGTGTAATGCAACAGCAGTGTACTGCTGGAGATTTTCTGGTCTTCTGGTGCATTCCACAGGGACCAATGACTGGTTCACATTGCAAAGCCATAGGCAGGTGAACCACCATGCAACAGCACATACTCTCAAGGAGGTGCTAACAAGAAAGCTACTGCTTACATTTTCTTGTTGAATCTAGATATACACAGTATATGCAAATGATTATCCCACCATGCTCCCGTTGGGACCAGCAGACACTGTTCCACTTGCTTCTGCAGAAATCAGACTGGTTTAGCTTTGATATGGGCCAGGACAAATAAATCCTGTCCTATAAATTTAGATTAGTCTACTTCTGCAACTTTCAGATTAGGAGATCTTATTCTCCATTACAATAACTCTGACTAACAGGATTTAGCCCTTCTATGCAGTTAAAATCCTCAGGGTTACAACCACTTGATTCCTAACTCAAAAGAGGTGGATGTGAATGCTCACACACTGCTTTATATTACTGTCATGGCAACAAAATCCTTCTAACTGCAATGTCGTTGTTATTCATGCAGCAAAGGACACACAGAAGATGTTCACTGCCTCCACCTTCAAAGGTTAATACCACAAAAAGCTCTGTTCCAAAACATCAGAATATCCATTATTGCAATACCTATTTCAGGACCCTAGCAATGCAATTGCCTTCATATACACTGACTATAAAAGGCTATATGCCTTTTCAATGCCCTATATTGTTCTGTCTTGTTAAAGAGAAGTGAAACCAATCTACTATCCACGTTTATCTATTTTAATGGAATACATTTCAATATAAAAAGAAGGCTTGAGATCTCAAGATTTGTGAAATAATTCCAGATACAAAGGAAAAAAAGTATTTGTAAACAGATATCAGTTTGGCATAATACTCTTCACTGCTACGTGAACTGATTTTACATGGTATCACAACAACAACTACAAAAAAACAACCAACCAACCAAACAAAAAAAAACCCACAAAAAACAAAGTACCAAACAAATAGAGCACAGTTTTAAACATCTTTTAATTGATGATGAATTTCTACAGTGCTACAGTGTTAACAATCTCTAAAACAAATATCTGAATCTCTTGCTCAACAAATCTTATAATCTTTGCAAATAAATAAGTTACTAAAAGTATCATACTGTGTGCTTTCCTGTCTGTGTAAACTGCTAACGATAACATATTTCAGGAAAAATAACAATAATGAGCAGCTGCAGTGCATTTACACTTTTAAGAATCTCTAAGTACAATTCCATATATGATACATTTAGATAAATATTTCTGTACTTACACTTTTACAAAGCCATCAATTGAAAGGACATAAAATACATTCAAGACTGAACAGAGCAGAAGAGAACTGTGAACAAAAAGACAATGTTTCAAGCTGATACAACGTGAGAAAGTAGTATGCATTTCCATTTTACAACTCTAAAACCACTAGCAGCTGCAGACTTGACAGCAAGTTCCTATAAGACAGCTAGTTATCCAACATTCAAGTTCTCTACAATTTGTCTTGATTCAGACTTAAATCCACTTTTTAGACTAATTCACTACTGTGACCTAAGAATTCACTGGATAAATCTTCTGTATCCGGCAGTAAGATCTGTAAAACTTTCTGTCCTCCTGAAGGCATAAAAGCTCCTCCATCAGTGGCTTACAATACCAGACACTGAACCAAAAGTACCGTACGCTATTAAGGTGTGCTACTGTGAAAGCAACTTTAAGGAACTATTCTTGGCAGATACTAACCTGCCACTTCAAGCCCTGCAAAGCTTAGAACTGAAGTTAACTTGAGCAAGGGAACACAAGAGCTTTGCAGAAACATAACGTATTTGTTTCTAAAATAGTCATTACAACACGGATTAAAACACTGTAATGGGCTGCAGATAATCATCTATAAAAATGTATGTTCACTGTGAATTGTGAACTGCTCATAAGTGATACATTATCTCAAACACATTTTAAAACACGCATCTTGAAATAAAATTTAATTTTCATCTTTTAATTTCCGTCTTTTGATTCAAAAACACATTTAGCCAATCATTTATAAGGAACTGCAGACAGATTGCCTGCATAGAAATTTAGATTTATGAAGCCCCCCTGTCTTGTGCAGAATACTTACTTGTATACTTGTATTAATTTTCCTTCCTTTTTTCTCTCGCGGATTAAACAAAGGCTTGATTCACAAAAACTGCTAATAAAGCAGCTACTTTAAACCACAGTTTATTGTAATGGCTCTAATTTATTCTCACTTTAATCTATTTAATAATCAATGAAAGATCCAAATATCCACTAAGGTAAGCTGGTATAAAGAGTGCAAGTACCACCATGAGATCAGTAGCTAAACCTAGATTTAAAATGCATATATTTATTTCTGGCTAAGAAAAGGAAGGTTCCTTCCGCTCACAGAAAAGGTCTCCACTCCTTGTTAATTCCTTGTTAACTAGACAATCTGTCTGTTATCATGAACCTGGCTGAGTGTTATGAATAGAAGCATACTGCACAATTTATCCAAGATTGTTAATTTTGAGCCATGTTATTGACAGCAGTGTCACACAGCTGTATTGGAATACCAGTAAATCAAAAAATTCGTGGTTATAGACGCAGATATAAGCAGCTGAGTGAAGCACAAAACCTTTCTGTAACACACCCTTTGTGCACAGAGATCCTCTCAGCTGATCCCATTAGTTCCTTATGCAGAAGGCATGAGGGCATGTTTAACTGCCTCTCTTCTCAAATCCTGCATAGACAGAAGTGAGAGAAATGACACATATTAACCGCTGCTCACAACAGCCTCACTGATCCTCTTGGCAGCTAATGTGCAGGATGCAGTTTCACAACATCAAACCCCTTTGTACCAGCCATATCCTGATGTCAGGACTTGGCTTCCAGACGTGCAGGGCAGAGCTGTGAAATGAGGCGATTCACTCAGTCTGTCCTGAAGCAGCCTTTCCCAGTGTATGTTGAAGGGAACCTCAAGAAATCCAAAAGTTTTCAGCTGGAGTTTCTGTTTATGGTACCACCAATAATAAGAAAAGTCATTTAATAATTATGAATCCACTTCCAAAGCCCTGTTCCTACGTATTGTCATGAAAACAAACAAACAAGCAAACAAAAAAACATCCTTAAGGCCATACTTTGTATTAATCCATTCCAGAAGACTTATACAGCACAAGTAAGAAAATACCTTTACACAAACATTTTGTTAAAGAATACATCAAAACATTATAGACACCGAAGCTTGAGTACACACGAATCTTTCATAAACAGGAGGATTCCAATGCTTTACAAAACAAAGAATATTGCAGAGAGAAATACAAGAAAAGTAGGTGGCAAAAATAAGCTGGAAAGAGAGCACCATATGAAAATCATACTTAAATTTTTACGTCCACTGAACAAGCTAATTAAATGTTTCATGGTGTCATATTGAAGTTTAAGTTACACAGGATAGAATCATGGCCTATGTAAGTCAATGGTAAGAGGGCTGTACTCGGAATTATCACTACACTGGAGGACATATGAAGCAAAAAGTATACATTGAGGCTTCAGAGCAGACTTCAAAAGAGAAGAGGAAGAAAAGGCGGCGATTCATTTTTTTTATTTGAAGTCCATGACAAGAAAACTAATCTACATGACAAGCTCTCTGGTCTGTGCAACACTGGATGCAGTAAAAGTAACTTGTAGCTTTATTCAAGAATCATTTAGCAAGACTTGCTGCAGTTGTAAATTACTTTTTAAGTTCCATCATTATGCTGTTGCTTTGTGAAAAAGATTTTAGCAAACGGTGCTGTATTTTTTCAAATACAAAAGGATATAAAAATAGATCCTAGATAGCCATATGATAAGAGCTTTAAACCACAGTGAAAACAAACGTAATATAGCTCAGGTATTCCTGTTATTACAGAAAGAGTATCGCATCCAATAAAAGATTTCAAAATCACATACTGAAAGTATCCAACGCATTTTCAAGAAATTGATAGCTATGGTCTTCAGTGAGCTGCCCTGACAGTTAAAAAAACAGACGCATAACTTAATCTAATTGCATTTACTCCTATTTCATCACACTCTTCTGCTTGCTGAGAAATATTTCTAAGTGCCACAATGTTTGCTTCTCATGGATCAAAACACAAGTAAAGTTTATAAAACTGTATTGTAAGAACTTGGGACAAATACAACTGCTAGTCTGAACATGTAACACAAGCATTTTGCTAATCAGTACTGTAAATGTGGTTTATATTTTAAACTTTAAATACTTAGTTACATATAAAACTGAGAAGTGGTAAGTTAACTTATAGCACCTTTCTTCTAAAAATATAAAGATTATGTCTTTTAAAATTCTAAGGAATACAATTATTGTATCTCAAGTCCACACTATCATTTAAAAGAAATCTAATTTCCATGTAAAGAAGACATGGAAGTGTGAAACACTGAAGGCACGAAATGGAATTTGAGGCTTCAGGATATAGTAAATCCTTCCTTTTTCATCAAATTACCTGATGCATCAGAAGAAACATGTATCTCCAGTTTTCAAAATAAGTTGTACTATTGTAGAATCACTGATGCTAAAAATGGAAACTGCCTATTCAAGTATGTAATACAAACTTCTTCCAAAGAAACATTATTTTCCAGTACTGGATTACATGTAACATAAAATCTTCCACGAAACTGTACGCATGGATAAGCTTTACTGCATCATTCTGTAACCTAACTGATTTCTCTGGTAGGATCTTTCTCCTGATATTCACTGAATATATCATCAGTTCTAGTTACACTTTCACACTAACAAAGCCTCTTCCTTTTACTTGTACTTGTCACACAACAAGAAGTTATACATACTTAATGTCTCAACCTTTCTGACCTCCTTCATACTTCAACTAATTTTTTTTCTGTTCTCTGGCTGTTTTTTCGAAGATTGACTCTATTTCTCACACCCGAGCTGCTCAAAATATAAGACAGTACTCAGGAAATGACCTCAGCAGTCTCAGGAGCACTCTGATTTCCAGCTGCCTGATGCACCTCTTCTGCATGTAACACACTCTTCCTTTGACATGGCTGAATCTGGAAGCAGTATTGTTGCCTGTTCTATTAAGTCTTCTTGTTACATTATTACTTTTCAATCTTCTCTCTGTCTCTCACTAAATAGCCACATTTCCCCAAATGCATCATGTTTGCTTTGGTTCTCCCATGTAGTGTCCAACTCCTGTCTATATTTAATCCATACATTGGACTTCTCCCACTCAGGTATCATACAGTGTCATCTGTAACGCTTATTAATATGCTGTAGATCCCTTTTGCATATTACTGAGGATGCTAATTAGCATTACATAATTCCATTATAAACAATTAATGGGGAGGGAGCAATTAAAATTACAAGATGGGATGATTCAAAGCACAGTTTACATTTTAAGGTACTACTTCAAATAAATTTTATGCCTCTTAGCTAATTATGGGAAGTAAAAATATCTCACTATAACTACAGTTTCTAAATGCCGTACCATCATTTTTCTGCATACATAATTAAAAGTAGAAGAGGAAGCATGTTGACAATCAGTCTTCCTCTGCATATGATTCCTGTTCCAGCCACTGACCATGGGAAGACTGCTCATGGTCATTCCTCAGCATAAGCTTTCAATCAGATAATGCTGTATCTACTGTTTGATATTTCTTTTCAATTAGAAATGAAAATACAGAGAGACCCAAACTTGCACTGAAAGTCAAGGATTCACCTCCTTTCAAAAATCCTTCTGGAATTCTATAGCGTGATCTTGTAATTCAAAGAATGTTGAACAACACGCTAAAAGTACTTGTAACTGCAAAGGTATAATTTAAAGTACAACTTAAGTAACATTTAAACCCCCTAGACTATGAAACACATCACTGCCTAATTTATGCTCTGTTTTCCAGAAGACACACTTTCAATACAGCTCATCAACTCTCCTGTTCTTGACGAGGACTACAGGTCATTACAAGCCTTTCACAATAGAAAGCACATTAGCCAACCATTCAATTTGTTAAAGCTATTTGTCAGCCTACTGAAAATAAGAAAACAATATGTTTGAAGAAATAAACAATTAAAAATCAAAGTTAAACCAGAAATGAAAAGGTAATCTGATGATATATTAATGGTATAAATAATACAGTCCATGTTATTTTATACACAGTTGTTTATTCTTGTTCCATGTTTCAAAACTTGGACTCAGAAAAATCACAGGAAGTTTTGTGTTTTTTTTTACCCTTGTTTTTCCATTAAAAGCACCATAATTACATGGCTCGATTCAATCGTCCTTTTCTACAATCACTTCTCCATGAAGCACCTTTCTTCTCTGCCGCAGCATGTGTAAGTAGAGTTGTGGAAATACTTGATCAAAGCATAAAAGAAAGCAAATTAGATGAAAAAAAATAAATCAGCAGATCACATTATGGAAAAATACACTTTTTCAGAATGAAGAACCAAGTAAAAATTATGGCACAATGTGCCACAGCTGGCCAAGGCAAATAATGAGTCATGAATTTCTCAGTGAGTTTGAAACAGTAATTACTCAGAAGTCAGACAAAGCCCTCCGAAGGAATACTGTTTTCATGGATCTTCCCTCAAAATTTTCTTTGTTTGAACCATTTTTTAGCAGTGCCTGAAGTCTTCAAACCTGTTCTAAGGAAAGAATGTTTGAACATAAAATTTGAGGAGGACCCAAATTTACCCTACTTGTCCAAGTATGAAAAGCTCTGTCCTTCTCCTGGCCTTACTGTATTACCTTTCTTCTGATTCATTTGATCATTATTTTTAATGCACAGAAAACTGGACTTATTCCTGAAGCATGAAGTTATGCAGACATCTGTAAAACTACTAGTAAGTTATCCTAACTTTTGCTTACCCATATAAATCTCTCTCACTGGCCTCCATGATTTCTTGCAAAAAACAAAAACAAAACAAAAAATAAAACACCTCATACTGTGTATCCATACAGCCAAAGTCCAGAATTTTTAGTCAGTTTCTCGAAGGAATACATTTTATAGATGCACAATGCAGCTCCTTTTAACTTCAGTTTTCCTGCTCCTCAGTGCCTTTCCCTTATCTCTTCCTTTATTCCTACCCTCATAGTCCAGAAAGACTAAAATATTCTACTTGCCCAGTTTGCTCTAGTTTCATTCTAGCAGTCATTGTGCTGTATCTATGTCAAGTTGTTTTCTCCTTGTCTGCACTGTTTGGCTGACAGAGAAAATAACAGCAGAAATTCAAAGCAGATGGTCTCTCTAGGCTAGCTCTTGTTAGGCAACTGATCTGTGGTGGCTCCTGATATCAGGGTTTGAGGAAGATCTGGTTAAACATGGGACTGAAGTACATTCAGAGAAGTTTTTGAGGCCAAGTGTGGATTTCTGTGATGGAGAAATTCTGGAGAATTTTGTTTCATGTTTTTCCAAAGTAGGCTCAAATGGTGATTTTCCAAGTTCACACATAAATGGATACTAATAGCAAGAAGAAGAACGCGAATGTATGAATCTTGCAAAAAAATCTTTAAGTCATTGCTTCAAAGCAGCAAAGTAACTAGAAATTCTTGGAGACAACTAGAGACACTTCTGTATTTAAGAAAAAGTATTTTTACTTGTCCATGACCTTAGAATTTTTTTTTCACTAGAACTTTTAAGATGTTCTGAGGTAGATAACAGAAAGTAAAATTTTGGTTTAAACAATTAAAGCACAGCGACACTTGGAACAACAGAAAGCAGGCTTTTAGAGTAGAAAGCATCTAGGAAATTTAACTGCAGGCTGCATTGTCTGCATTGCTGATAATCGATTATTACATTGTTAGTGTTATTAAAGCTAATTACTTCAGCTAATACTAAAGCTAATACTTACATGGTATATAGGAGAACATGACAATAATAAGGAAGTAATAGTAGTCAAAGGAGACATTGTATTTGTTGGGAAGCCTCAGTGAATACATCCCTGTTTTCTTGACATAAGGTAAAGCAGCATATATAGTCAGCAGTTCACCCGCAACTCCAGCAGGATACAAAATGATAAAAAAGTTGTATCTGCATTAAAAAAAAAAGAAAAAGAAAAACACCACGTGAGAAACAACTCATGGATTTAAAAATTGCAATAGGTTGGAGTATTCCTCCACTAAAATCAAGAACCATATCCTGGGAAGGCACAGAACAACTTCAGTTACTTTTGATAGAGTTACTTTTGCTTACAAGAATGCATTCCGATGTCTTTTTATTTAAAAATAGAGAATATCAGAATTTGTGCATCTCTGTCCTGCACTTAAAAAAATCATTCTCCAAATTTGAACTCTCCAATACTGTTGTTCCTTTTTTTTTTTTTAAATATGTATTTTTTTATTTACTAACCTTGCTCCCACCGTCAGAGATAGGACTAAGAGCAGAACTGGATCCCAAATTCAGGCAATGCTATGCATCCTTGCCACAGCGCATGCACACTGTGTCAGTGCTACGTATCATAACTTATTTGAAGAAACTGGAAATGGTGAAATATCAGAAGCCTGTTTTACCAATTGCCACATGGCAAATTGAAGTAGTAGTAGTAACAGTAATAGTGGTAGTAGCAACATTAACTATTAATGGAAATTAAAAATAAAGAAAATGAGAGTGCCAAAAATTTAGCAACTCCATTTCAAAATAGGCAGAACACGCCGATTTTAAAGAAAATGTGGCTTGAATGTCATAGGTCACATTAGTGTAGACATAATAAAAAATGTCATCAACAGGGTTTCTTTGTCCTTATGCACAGTGCATCACGTAGATTCTAAGCAACAGCTCTGAAGTTCACACAGGGGAACAGCAGTGAGAGCCATCACATAGAGTGTGTGAGAAATGTCCAGTGTGCATTACATGGCCAAAAGAGAGGAGATCCAGCATGGTAGCAGCTGAACATGAAATCCTCTTAGAAGCCAATGGGCTTAGAGGACTCACAGGTCAGAGAGAAGGTATGTGAGGTATAGGCAGGCACTACTGCAATGACTTGCACACAGACTGTCTCTGTACAGTGAAAAATAACCAACAAAGTAAATATCCTAAGTTAACATTTAGATCATACTCATACCATTGCCTTTGCCTGTGGACAGGTAAATGTTTTAAAATTATTAAATAAGTTAAAGATTAAAAAAGTTCAGCTCCTTGGGAATACTGAATTTATGCTCCGTTGTACAGTCTGATTCTCTGTAAACCTTGATAGGATATTTTGAACTCCATGAAAAGATATACATGTTCAAATATTTTGTTTCTATACTTCACAAAACAGCTCTGCTGTGAGAACGGCAGCTCCCAGAATTAAGGAAAAAAAAATTCGACCATTCAAGATCCACTGACTTGGTGACAAAAAGCATCATTGTCAACATTGTCAATATAGTAATTTCTGAATGCATTTCTCCTACTGAAGCCTAAAAAAAACCATCATTAATGAAGCCAGACCTGATTCTTTGCAACTTTGACATTTGTTGCTTAGACATTACCAAACCTACCACTTTCAGTATTAACAAAAACGATCATATTTTAAGAATGGACATAATCATTGGACACATCAAAAAAGAGCATTAGAAGCACCAGAACCGCATTATCTACAAAACACAGGCAAGTAGGAGATGCAAACGAACTCATTAAATGAACATATCACCCATGCCAAATGTAGAAAAGGTATTTTCTTTCTAAGAGTGGGAGTCTGTCTTGAACTCTATCTACATAGATTGTTACTCTTCCAGTTAATCTCCTGACAAGCACGTAGCGTCTGTAATTTATGTGGCACAGTGAGGGACCTGAATTGTGTTTCAAAATCAAAGCAGTTTTGATACAGAACACACATTTTACGTGGGCTAAACTTTGTCAATATTTAGCTTCACTACATTAATGTAACATTACAAAAGCTCTGATAGAGCACAACTTCTTATATAGTAATATAATTTATTTGAAATTAGTGACAGCAGCTCCCATTATTTCAAAGATGTTAAGTCTACAAAGACTGATACGTGCTTAATCTTAGGCATCGCATTCGGAAGGATCTGAAGGAGTCGTACTGTAAGTTAAAAGGTGACTCCAAAGATAAGGAAGAAATATGAAAGTAAATGGAAACAGAGTTTAGACCACAAGACACAGAAAGGGAGGAACAAATCACGTCCAAAAATATCAACTAATTGTTTTTAACATTTTAAACGGACTTACAATAATCTCAAATACAGAAAGCCACCAGCTTGCACTCTGCTGACACATAACCAAAGCTCAAACATCTGCTCTCCTGTGTGTTAGCTCAGCATGCGTGAAACTAACGTGCACAGAACCACGACAAACTGAAGTGCAAGACATCTCCACCTGGCCCATTTAATGAAGTATGGCAAATGGTTGAGCAGGTTGAATGTGTAGAAGGAATATCGAGTAATCTCTGTCACAGTCCACACGACCAGAAAAAGAATAACGCTTTCCTCATTCTGGATCTGCAGAAGTATAAAGAACCAACACGTTCTTCATCCTTAAGCTTCTTTTCTGAGTAAACTGCAACAGACTTCTGTTTAAGATATATGGAACAGAACTAACACCTTGTAAAGAAAGACAATTTTGGCATAAAAGTGACATGCTGAAACAATTACTACGAGGTGTTCTATATCATCTGTATTTGCTAACAGACAGACACTTAGCAAACTGAGCAGCCTTTATCCACTGTGCAAATTTAGAAAAACAGAACTAATATTTGAGCTTATTCCTCCTCTTTAGCTGCACTTCCACTATGCTGTTTCCCTGCTTTGTCTTGACTTGCTTATTTATTGCTCCTCAAAATAGTAAAATGAAAATACTACCTAATGCATATTCTTTTTATGATCAGCTTTTACCCATTCCACATTTCACTATCTGCCTTTATCTGGATTTTCTCTTACTTTCCTGTAATCTAAACCGCCATGAAATTTTGGATGAAAGGAATTGTTTAGTCTACTAACTGAGCTTAGCAGCAGATCAAATCAGGCTGCAAGACAGTCAAGGAGTTGGAAAAGATCGCTCACTGAAGAGTGATTCATACATCAGGAGTTTGGGGTAAAACTGTTCAACTCTTCTGTTTAAGGTTTATACTCTGAGTCATTAAACTGCCTCATCAGTAGGTAACACATTTATCTGCTGCTTCAAAATAGCAATTATTTTTCACTCTAAGTGAAAAAATAAACAGAAGTCCTCAAAGTGAAAGAAGGCACATGGAGAAGAAGCACTGGATTCTGAGAAGAATTACATGCAAGTTAATGTGGTTTAAAAGTAATTTTCTTTAAAAGGGGGAATTTTGTAATACAATTCCATGCCTGAAGTTTGAAAAGCTGCAGAGATGTCTTGAAATAAAATAACACAATTTTGTTAAAATGACAAAAAAAGAGGAAATTGCCTTTTTTAAAAAATAAAATACTACATGGTGACAAAGTTTAATACATCATAAAGATGTAAGTGATCATCATCTCATAAAATTGCACCTCAATGTGTCAGTCAAAGATGCACCTTCAGTAAAAGGATCTCACAAACATCCACAAAATAGAAAGGAGATAGAAGAATATCTCCAAACTCACGAACAAACAGCAACCACAAACAGATAAGCAAAGGAGAAGACAGAATTAGGTTGTTCTTAACCTCATGTGATTACAAACAAACATTGATAACCCAAACTTGGATTCATGCCACAGCATTGAATCTGACCAGAAGTGCTTTAAATAAGTATGCAGAGAATTCCTATTCGTTGCCTTGCAAATCTCCAGTCAAGTACAGAGGTGTGGGTCTGGCTATTATCACTACCATGCCTCTCACCACCTAGCATGACCCTGAACATTCATGCCTGCTAGGCAGTAACAGCATGAAATGCAATCAGACATACATTTAGATGTAGTTTTCTTGGACACAGCTTGACCTACTGTACTGAAGACTGAGAAATGACAGGATATGCTAAAGATTACTACTGCACTGCAAATGACAAAAAGTGGCAAAAAGCTGCACTATATTCCAGCATTCGTGAAAACAATCAACATAAAAAAAAGTAGTTAATAATTGATTTTTTTCCTCAAGAAAAAAATGAAAGTACTGAAAATGCTTAACTTAAACAGAACAAAAAAAAATCAGAAACGTATATTTTGTAGTTTAAAAAAAAATAAAAAAAAAAATAAAAAAAAAAAAGCGCAATAGTAAAGGAAAAGATGAAGTGTAGAGAACTGAAATTAAGGGATTTGACAACCAAGGCAGTAATTACGGTATCTCACTGGCAGACAGGCATGTGCCATCTGCTGGTGAGACAGTTTAATGGCTCAGCTTTTTAAATTTAAAGGAATACAGGAGCAAACTCAAAATCTACCCTTAAATTCTTACGTGCCCTTTACAGAAAGCAGAATGCATATCCTACTTCTAGCTGTATGCAATCTGCTCATTTCATTCTGCTAACAAATCACTAGATTTACAATAACCACCTACAGCCAGGCAAATAAATCACTGACATTTATTCAGGACTTTAAGTGTGCCTCTGGCACGCTGAAAAACTTGATAGATTTTTAATGAAAATAATTCAGTATGCAGGCTATCAAATATTGATATTACATTACATTACATTAAAGTCTTGGGAAGGTTCCTAAAACAAACTGCGAAATTACAACCACGTATATTCACGTTAATTCAATGTAAGTCATATTTTCATTTAGATACATTCAGAGAGTGATAAATTACGTTCTTGAAAGACAACACATGACACGATGGTATGTTTGTAGGTGAACAGAAGCCCTGGTCATTGATAGCACTTATGCAGACCAAAGCTGGCACGATACTACAGACAGGGCTGTTTAACAGCTAGCACCCAGACCCCCCTCCTGGGGAGAAGTACATGGATTCCATCCTGTAACTCCAGCTTCTAAACTGTACTCAAGTCTACAAGCATTCTCTGTAATTCGTCTCCCTGGTGAAAAGAGAACTGTATTAATAACTCCTTAGTAAAAACTCAAAACAATTTGCTCATGCACATACCTGCTTTATACTATGCGCAATGAACCACACCATGAAGATTCTTGAACTCACTTGGACCCCAGTCACAAGCACAGATGTGTGAACTATTCCTTGAAAAGAGAAACATGTTATCTCTGCTCCACAACTGATGTTTCATTTGGCTCAGGAGAAACTAAAGGAAGAACTCACCAACTGCACAGTGGACTACCTGTAAACAGAAATAAGTTAAAGGTTACTGGCTTATAGTGCGTGACTGTCTGTACTACAAACACGGCCTTTTATGTATTTATATAAACTCAAGCTTAATTCTTACGTTTTTTGGTTTTTTTTTCCTCCAACTAATATTTCACATTACACATAAATACACATAAAAGCACCAGTAACCAGTGCTGAGATGAGTTCAGTGTAAACACTGTGAATGACTTATTTTCCTAGTTTCGTATGTTGAATATTGAGGTATTTACAAAGTGTTTATTTTTTCAACTGATAAACTCCCATTATCTTACCCAAATAATAATTTTACAGAACAATGTGGGAGGAGTCATACAAGGCATGCAAAATACATAGCAATTTCACAATTTTCTGTATTTGTTATGGATTAATTAATTATTATCATTCCGCTAATTATAGCTACAAATCTTCAGATTTATTTTCTGGTCAGTGATGCTTAGCAAACAGAGTGCTTTTCATTACTGTCATGGATTCAAGTGGAATTGTTATTGTGGAAGTTTAATAGCATAAAAGCCTATGACAGCTGGCCTTGTGATTTTAAATTGCTGTTTGAACGACAGATGTTATGGGCAGATTGAGAAAAAGAGCCAAAATGTAGATAAGAGCTCTTTGCTGTGCCTGGAAAAGAATCATAACTGCTCAATAAACCCAACAGCTTCATTCTGTAGATGTACCATAAATTTAGACCACAAGTGTACAATTGGCCCAAGTCACGCTGTTTCAAAAGTGCTGTGAACAACTTGTACAGACCCTGTTGTAATGAGGTACACAGGACATGCCAATCCAGTCTGAGAATAAGCAGAAGCAAAGCAGTTCCCAGGGAACATCTGATTTAAAACCAATATTACAGTTAATTTTCAAAAAAGGTGCTCCTTTATTTCAACAAATCTCCTTGCTCTCACAAACAAGCAAACAAAAAAAATATCATCAAATAAAGACAAAACATCTTTTAGTACTCATATAATATTTTCATATTGAATTCAGGTTAATATGTATTTGCCTATGATATGCAGAATCCAGAAAAATAAACTGATGTTTGAAATTTACCTCAAGCAAAGCGAATGTCTGGAAAAATTTAAGTATCTTTTGCACGCTTCTGAATAAACCTCTGTGTGTTCCTCTCTGGATATAAAATCGTGCCATGGCAATACCCAATACCAACCACCTACAAAAGAAAGAGAATGGATACCTTTCAAATAAAAATTCTAAAGCTTTCCATCTAATATAAATAATCTAGTACAACATTTTCTTACTGAATACCTTTGCGTCTTCACTTGTTGGTGTTCTTAGGAGATTATTAAAAATACCCTTAGACCTAAATATTATGAAATGCTATATCAACATTAAACTTCTTAAACTCTTAACCTGGAAAAGGATAGAGAAGGATTTGTTTACCTTCAGAGGATTAATTTGAATTACTTAGCCCAGGGGCCCGACAGACTTTTCACTAGCAGTGACTATATATTTTCTACTACTAAATCCTCACACACCTTTACTGTGGATTACTGTTATTTGAACTCAGATTTTGGGTCTCAGGTTTGCACACACAAAAGACTGTCACCTGTGCACGCTGTTTTCACATTCTTCATTACCCCTTAACGCTTCAGTTTCAGAACTGACAAGTGACCACCATGCTTCTATTCTACAACTCAGAGGTAATGAGAAGTCACCTCAGAAAAGCAGATTCTGATGTGTTGAAAGACCCACGCTCTGTGCTCCTGGCTTCCAGAGATGAGAATATTAAACTAACACATTTGAAGGTGTTGGCTAATTTTTCCAAATTTTTTTTTTTAAGGAATCAATACGCTACCAACTGATGGATCAACTGATCATCCTTCCAGTGTAAATGCAGTAAAGTATCTTTTAATCAAAGTGAAATGTGATATAAAATTCAAACTGAGATCTCAAATGAAAATGGATTAAAAAACCCCATTTCACAGCTACATTTGTTATGACTCCCACCCCTCATCTCAGATCTAGAGCAACAACCCAAGGTATGCGCAGTTGCTTCCACATAATTAATCCATGTTTATATAATGAACTTTTTCCAAACAATGTACCATATGTTCTGTTACTAATCCACAGTTACACAAACATTCTCACAGACATCGCACTAGGAATCCCTGAAACTTCAGGTTTAAATCCACAAAGGCTAAGGATAAAATGTCTTTAATTGACTTAAAAGCATAGCCAGAACTACAAGTGATATTTTCAGGGTTAAAAATGAAAATACATAAATTGCAATAACATCAATTTAACTTCTTGTCTGAGGATAGTTGGGAACAATGATTCAGTTCTCTTACCCTCCATAGAACCATTGCAAGTAAAGCTGTACAGCAACATGAACTGTGCTAAGGAAGGCCAAAGAGAAACAGCAGTGGAGTCTGAGAAATATTCCGAGGCAGATTTGGTGAACATATAGATATTCAGGGAAACATATACATAAACATTTGGATAAAACTTTAACTCTTTCCCTGCTCTTATACTCTTCCCTATAGATAAGAGACTGGCTAAAGTTGATAAGCAGATAGCAGGAAAGATGGTTATCTGATTGGACACATTATGCTGTAACAGCATGAGTCCTGCATGGATCGTAACAGCTCTGTATTCCCTTTGGATGGTACACACTTCAGCATCAGTCCTGTGACAACTGCCACACACAGGGCCTACTACTGCATTGTCCTTTGCTTCGTCCAGTCCAACAGTGCATGATAGCATGTCAAATCTATATACAGCCAGGCTTCCCCATACTGTAGGAATGATTCCCTTCCTTCACCCCTTCTGCTTTAATCTTATGAATCCAGTCTGCCAGAGCTACAACATTTACGCCCTAAAAAAATTACTCAGATTTTACAGCAGATTTTAAATCTGAATGTACTCATTTTAGGTTGTCTCCCACCACGACCAGAGGAGGAATCACTGGAATCTCACTGCCAGTCCTTCACAGCCAGGCTGCCATTTTACAATGAAGTGTGTGACAAGGGGAAGGTGACTGAGTTTCTATCCAGCTGGCAGGATGGGTGGTGATAGCAGCAGCTTGAAAAGTCACATTACATCTCATCTAAGCAGACACTTTCCTCACTTTCTTCTGTTACAAAAGGTCTGCAGGGAGCAGTCTTGGGCTACACCCAGATGCAGAGACTGAAAATACGTTTATCTTAAATAATTATTGAGAGATTTGGAATCTCTGACAATTATTTCATTTAGCTTTCAGTAGCTTTGATTTTGGATTTCAGGAAAGCTGTAGTAGTGCATATTGTAAATCAGCAGGTGGTGTAAAAGAATTAGTTTAACAAAGGTAAAATTTTCAGTTGGGACTTTCAGTAGAGCCAGGTACTGACGTATCATTTTTATCTCTGAATGCGTCCCTCTAATCTTCATTAGAAAGAAAGATAAAGTGCAATTCTGCATTAGGTTGGTTGTTAACACACACTTCTATACCAGATGGGCAGTTACAGTTCTAGAAATACTTTACTATACTAAACTCTTTGGAGAACTGCACTGTTCTTGTTTACAGATGGTGCCCCACTGAAATGTTTCTCTCCTTGAAAATTTTATTTTTCACTTAAACTGTAACCTGTTTGAAAGAATTGTAAGAATGTGTTCTCTCTTAATACTCTGCTTTCACACAAACTGCGCAGGTGAGCAAATCTAAATCCCTCGGGGGGGGGGGGGGGGGGGGGATGAAGGAGGAGAGACAGAATCAGCACCTCACCCCAAAGCTAAGTGTTCAACCATCTTCCACACGTACATGTAAAAGCCACGTGAGCTCTGACTCTTGCCACGAAGTGGAAATCAACGGAGGGTTTTTCGGCACACACGTGGCACGCATTAGTTAGTGGCACAAAGTTTCAGAAGTGGAAATACCTGCTTCAGGCACTGAAGATATAAACCCGAACGCTCGCATCATCCTTCACCCCAAACAAACAGCCATTCCCCTCAGCACTGCAGTACCGAGCGCTCCACACGAGCCCACGGGCGCCTGCAGCCCAACCCGAATCACCTCAAGCCGCCGCAACGACAGCAGGAGCCGAGCGCCATAGGAGCGGCACCGCCGTGTGGGTTTCTGCCCCGCACGGCTCCGGCCCGCACACCGCCAGCCCGGCCGAGCGCCGGAGCCCCTCCGGCACCGAGACAGCCACGGCAGCAGTGCTGGGAGCTTGGAACCCCCCCGGAGGGCGCGGGGCGGCCCGAGGGCGGTTGGCGGTGGAAGGAGCAGGCTCCGTGGGCGCAGCCCGCGCGGCACCCCCGCCGGCATTCCTGGCCCGGCTATACTTAACCTCCGCCGCGGGCTCCGGGATGACGCGCTCGCTGCTGGTAACGCTGCACCGTATTAGGCAATGCCGGGGAGGCGAGGGCTCGCCCGGCTCACCGCGGCTCCCCGCCGCCCCGGGACCGCGTCCCGCCGCCCCGCGATCGCTGCCGCCCGATCCCCAGGCCGAGCTGCTCCGGCCCCGCCGCTCCGCGCCCGCCCGCGGCGCCGCGCCGCCGCCGCCCGCCCGCCGCCCGCTCACCCCGCGGTCATGGCGATGTTGTAGAAGATGAGCCAGGCCGTAGCCAGGGCTCCCAGGCTCCTCTTCTTGCCGTTCTCCTTCTCCTCCACAGAGCCGTTGCCGCTTCCGTCCTCCTCGCTGGACGCCATGGTTCCCCGCGGGCAAGGAGCGCACAGCCGCGGGGAGGAGGGGCTCCCTCCGCGGCGGGGCTGAGGCCGCGCTGACAGCTGGACCTCGCGCTGTCTCTCACCCCATCTGTCTTCCTCGAGGGCCGCCGCTCGCCGCCCGCCGCTCACATGGCGCCGCGCGCTCCTCCCTCCGCCCCTGTGGGCTCCCGGGCACGCCCGCGGGCGGAGGGCGGAACGGCCTCAGAGGGGGCGGCCGCCGGGCAGCACCGTGTGGGCCCCCAGCTGGGAGCTGTCATAGAGCCATCACTAAGGCTGGGAAAGACAGCTAAGATCACCTAGGCCAGCTGTCAACCCATCACATCTGCAAGTTCTTCTATGCTTCTAGGGACGATGAGTCCACCACTTCCCTGGGGATCTGGTTCCAATACCTCAACACTCTTTTGGACATTTTTCCTAATATCCAACCTGAACCTCCCCGGGGCAACTTAAGGTCCTTACCCCTTATCATATCACTGTTACCTCCTTTCAGGTGAATGTAGAGAGTGATGAGGTTTCCCCTGAGCCTTCTTTTCTCCAGACTGAGCAATCCCAGTTCCCTCAGCCATTCCTCATAAGATTTATGCTCCAGACCCCAAACCAGCTTTGCTGTCCTACTCTGGACACGCTTCAGGGCCTTGATGTCTTCCTTGAAGTGAAGGACTCCAAAATGAATACAGTACTCGAGGTGCAACTTCATCAGTGCCAAGCCCACCCACATGGCAGCGACAGAAAATACCGGGGGTCTTAAAAAACATTCTAAGCAATGAGATTATTTGGTGAGAGGATGAGTGGATGGGCCTTGCCCTGAGGGTGTCAGCCCAGAGGTCGCCTGCCGGCACAGCTGCTGGGAGGAGCTGGAGGAGCTCTGCAGCCTGGCATGTCCCAGTATCATCCTGAGGGTACATGAGAGGCTGAGGCAGACACCTGACTAGGGCACAAAATCCTTTGTAGAACCTGAAGAGAACCCAGCTGATGGACTGAAGGGTAAGATTTGCATATGTATGTTGTCTTAAACTGTGAATCTGCAACCTTTGTGCATGGAAACAGCAACTGGACAGGGAGCGGTGCTAGTTCTGGACCTGGAGAAGTATTGCTGTGAGCTGTGGTACTGAGACATTGCCCCACTGAGGCGCAGGCCATATTCAGTCCCCTGAAGCTTGTCTCTGTGCTAGCAGCCAGCAGCTCTGGACGGTGGACACACAGCCTGGGACTCCTTATGTCCACAGCATGGCACAGCACTTCAACCACTGCCATGTGAGGCAGATCTTTCAAACACAGGCACACAGATACGAAAGTGAGCCATTTCAGAGCCAATTCTGAAATGCTACTTTATCAATCACAAAGGAGTTCAAGAATTCGAGTCTACCTCCTTTAACAAGGGAAAAAAGATCTCATTGTTTAAACGCTCAGATCTCAATCCATAGATAAGGCTAGCAGATGTGCCATACAGAATTTCAGTCTCTCCTCATCCTCACCAAAGTGCACAAGTAGATGTTCAGCTTTCAACTTCATACTGTGCAAGCAACAAGTACTGCAACAAACGGCACCATATATGTGCTGCTAAGATCACAGGAAGTACCGGAGTTATGTGCATATTATACACAGGCACTTTTCATATTCAAGTAGTCATCAATTGGGAATCCTGTAGTTAGAAAACCTAGACAGAGGAATTTACACACAGGACTAAAGGACCTAATTCAAAACCTTTTGCCAACTTTGTGCTTGAGGTGTGTATGGGAACTGCTGAGTCACGGCCTGATTGATCACCTGAGGCAAGCACTGAGTCAGCCACGGGAGCACAGGTGAAGGCAATTCTCCTGTGCTGCCGGAAGGGGGGGAGCCTGGCTGCACCTCTCCCAGACCCATTTAAGAGCTGATCGCCAGTAAGGAAAGACCTCTTCTGGAAGATCTGCTGTGCTGGAGTTTTGTAAGTGTGCCCACAATATGGGTAAGTGTCCTCTCTTTTCTGCTTTGGTGTAATAGCTACATAGCCAAGTTCTCTGGTATACCTCGTAACTATAACATTTGTATATTCATTGATTGTACAAGGTGAAAGTGAAAAAACAGCGTAGAAGGCAAATACGTTGTTAATAGGAAGCCTAGCTTTCATCTTAATGTGACACTTACAAGTTAGTTCCAACTCCGTGGAATTCTGGCTTTCCAAAACATTTTTCACATTTACTAATTCTGGGTGTCACTGTAGCTAATGCATTTTTTTCCCCACAGCTTTAAATTCTTTTTTTCAGACCTTCATGGCTTCTTTGTTTTCACAATGCAGTTTTGAAATGGATGTAACAAATTAAATGTGTTACATAGAAAGTGTTTTTGTCTGAACTGAATTAGCCAGCTTGGGACTTCACTAATGGCTTTCTGATCTTAAATTACAACACAAAGAGGAATACATTACTTAATTGAGATTCTTAATGTTAATTGTGATTTTTGAAATACCTTAGTTAGCTATTTACCTCTGAAGTTTTTTCCACGGCATATTCAATGAAAAAAATCCTATTTGTTTTCTGAAGTAGGATTTTTCAGTTTTAAAATCTCTCCTTGGATGTTTTTCATTCTCTTGTACAGGATCTCATGAAATTTGATGAGCAATGGTTGATATATTTTCATTAAAATTCTGTATTACTATCACTCTCATTACTTATTTTCTCAAGATGACTGATTCTGGATACACAAACTATTTGAAAAATGATATGTCTTGAACTGATTTAGTAAATTAAAAACTTAAATAGTGAGAGTAAGTATTACTTTTGTTCTAGCATTTTATTTTTCATTTACCTGCTCTTCATTTCATTCTCCCATATTTTGATCCATGGAGATATTATGTTCTTGGACCACAACTATTTCACATTGTTGGTAGCTTCCACGTTTCTCCTGCCCTGTCTTTACTGAATGCTGCTAACAAACCTTAATAGGACAAAGTATCGAGAGGACAGCCTTATATATAGTACTTGCTCACTACTTCAGGTTTATGGTAGTAATCAGTGAGTTATTCAAGGGTGAATACAAGTAATCAGAATTTAGGTATGTCTAGATTGAACAATACAGCATTTATGCACTTTCTGTTCATTTCAGCCAGGTGCATCTACCTATGGTATCCTCTACTGCTATTAGAATAGGATAGGAGATGCTTTCGAAAGATGTAGTGTAGGATGGATTGCATGTCTTGTGGAAAATACTAGATGTCTTCCTGTTTGATGCATCTGAAGCAGTAGGAGTTCTGCATTGTTATCACAAGATAAATGATTCACATTACACCTCTGACTAGTTTATCAGCCAGTGGAGAGGGAAGAAAAACAAGTGTCACAAACACTGGCTGAAATAAAAGTTTATGTCCCTAATATGAAAATACAAAAATGTAAAAATTCTGGTGTGAACATTTAGAACTCATTGTATGAAAACTGTTGAGTCTATGTATTCAAAACACACTGGTTTGAGCTGCCATTGTGTATTGTCCTATTTTGTCCTCTCCAGAAACAAAAGTATAATTCAAACTGCAGTGTTGAAGGATGCACATGTGAAAGGGAGATGAATACTCCCTTATATGAGATGGCTTTATCCAAAGTCAGTGTGCTTTTAGATATAATAGACAAATTGGATTCTGTACAATAAATATTTTCTTTATGGGATATTTTGGACTCTACCATTGTTCAACAATCCTGACATTTTGTTGCACTGTTAGGCTTGGATAGGGATTGATGTATAGACCAGTCCCACAGTCTGTGCAATCAGCTTTTTTGAGCACCATGTCAGCAGGCTCTATCAAAAAACCTAACTCTGCTAATGTTCTATTTATATGGAGAGACATACAAAATGCTTAAATATCAAGATGAGTATCATTAACTTCAACAGTACTGTTCATGTGGGTAAAGCAGAATATATTTTTAAAATGAACTGTTACTACAAGCAAATTCCATTCTGAATAGTATGCAATATTGCTCTTAAACAAAGAAGCTTTGTTTTGTGGTCAACACATATTGTGTAGCTTTATCACAGGGCACACAGAACACACAATTCAGTCATATTAAAAACACCTTTTGATTTCCAGTATGTTTCTACAGTAACTTGCTTGCATGACCACTGCAATCTCTATGGAGAATATTGTGACTGTTGCTAATTACAGAGCACACACAGTCTTTGCTTGCCATTTAGCTTTGTTTCCAGTACTTGTGTTCATGAGGACTCTCTATCAAGGGCATAGAGTTCCAATGTAACTCTCATTATGGTCAGTGGAAGCATTTAAATTTTCTTTGTTAGTAGAGTGGTAGAGATAATTTTTAACCTTCTTATTGGTTGAAATCTGGTCCAAGTGCTCAGCAAAGAAGAGTGACCATATTGGGTGTAGTTGGTTTGGCCACACTAAGAACAGCTGTTGGTGCCAAAAAAAGCATTAGGACGAGTGGTTCCCCATGGCAGCATCAGGAAACTGGCACAGTGATGCTGCTGCCAGCATCCCAGGGAAGCTCAGGCACCCAGCAGCTCACTCATTATCTGCTTCCTACAGGAGTATCACAAAGTATCATTATAAGCTTACTAAAGCAAATAGTATAGTGTGTGTATATATATATATACTTTGTGTTTGTCTTTTAAGAAAACTGCAATGTAAACATATAAAATGTTGTGTAGCATGAGCTGCAAGTAGTGCTTTGAATATGGGAAAAAATAGGAAGGCATAAACTCTATTTTCTATTATCAACACATACAAATATTAACTAAAAATTTACACATCACAATCAGGACAAATAATAATATGAAGTTTATAACTTGATTACTTGCCTTGTTCTAAAGTTGTGTATTTGAGGGAACTCCTGCTGCATGCTTCATGTAATTTTACTTGCATACATCATATATATTGAGGCCAAAAAGGACAACTAAATAATCTTAGTGTTTTCTTGTGTTATACAAGAAGTCAGGCTGGACTTACTATCTTGGTATGTTTCACATATGCTCTTCAAATAAAGAAATATGCAAGAATACCATAAGTAAGCCATGCAATTTGGGCACTTATAAAATACTAAGACACAAAATACGCTTATAGATGGGAAGTAAATTACTTTAGTCTAGAGCTTGGAATATCTACACGTGGCCTGTGACTGGGATAAATTTTGTCTTAGTCATATCACTGTGTTCTTATGCACTACAGCATCTTTTATGCCATCCAAAACATCTTGTACTTGCCTTGTCCAAGGCAAAACCTGTGATTAAATGGTTTGCTGGCACTTCCTCCATTCTGAACCATCCTCCTTTCTTTTGATTTTTTTTTTCTGCTCAGCTTCCAGTTCTAAAGCAATATGTGCAATGCACTGCAGTGCACATGCTGTTAAAATCAAGGTCAGTGAGGCTGATCCCAGAGACTACCATTGGTCTTCATATCAGTCTCCCTGTTAACAATATACCTAATTGACATTTTCCTGGATTTATACACCTTATCTTCACAGTGCAGCAGCTAGCAAACTAGTATGTGCTAAAATAAATGGGGATGCCAAGAACAATACTACTCCAGGGAACAGGAGCTGCAGTGAACCTTCTCTCCAATGGACACAATGGTTTAGTTTTCCTCTAAAAAATATGCTTTCCTAATGTATATGTGTGTTAACTGAGAGATTTTAAAAAAAAATATTACAACTTCCCCAGCAGACTCATTTATAACCTACTGTTTCTACGTATTTTTTCCTATCAAAAGACAACAGGGAAATGTTTCACAGTGAACCATCAGAATCTGGCAGTGTGCTTCAAAAGGATAAACTCTTGCCAAAAGTGTAATAACAAATAATACATTAGATAAACAAACAACAGCTACAAAAATGAACAGTTACCTGGACACCAATGTTCTACATAGTTCAACAAGTAACAGAAAACATGGTCACTGCACTAACATCTGCATGTCACAATTGCTTCATCAGTATGAGATGAATGTGGAGTGGCCTAGAAGTAATATATTGTTGGTTTTGGTGGATATCTTAGTGTGTAGCAGTCCATCTTCAACAAGTGGTCTGTCAGTGCATGTTGTCAGTTTTGTTGCAGGATATGAAGACACTGAACTACATGGTCTGCTTCTGATTTTAAAATGTTGTCAGTGACGATGACTAGAAGATTTTAAACTTCACTGTTGTTAAAGTAGAAAATGTGTTCACAGTAATCTATTACAAAACCACTCTAATTCTGTGTTAGCTAATGGATAAACTGCTGTGTTCCTAAATACTTTCCATCTTAAACTTAGAAAATACTGTGGTGGCAATACTTTGCGTTTCCTTTTTGTATTTTAAATAAAAAATGTAATCTTTGTGACTGTCCTACATATTGTATCACTTTTCCTATAAAAACATACTTGCGTATGTAAGTTCTTAAGCAGCGGTTTCTAATATTGGTAGTACTGTTAAAATCTTACATATTCAAGTCATGTCAGTACATATATGTATCAAGGGCAAATTACTTGATAGTGACTCATGGCAGAATTAATTTTAGAAGTATTTTACATCTTTAAAACTCAGGAAGGGAATTGCGTTGTCAGTTAACTGAATGCACTCCTTCTCACACAGCAGTATCTGAACAGTAGTGTGATATATGAAAGACTGCCAAAGCCAAAGATGTCTGCACTAATGTTTGGACACTGCTCTATTTAGACAAAAGTAGCATGTATTTAAAAAGAAGAAATAATAAACTCCCATGAGGCTATCTAAAGGCAAGTACTTACTAATAACCCTTTGCAGAGGGCAACTTTGGAAGGAGGTTTGAAATAGAAATGGATGAGTAATCCCCTGGACATACCTGTTTTTCTTGATCCAGTTTGGTGAAGCTGGTATACAGTCCTTAGCAGTTCCTTCCCAGCTCTTCCTTTGCATGGGATCCAATTGCAAGGTGAGGAAGATGAGTGACATGATCCAACAGGGTATTTTTCGGTTGGATCAGCTGATTTAGCAGCCACAAATGAATGGATCAAATTCCAAATCTGATACGGGAAACATGGTGGCAGCACATAGTTGTGGGCACAGAGAGTGCAGTACTGCTACAGTCTGTATCAGCTGTAGTTACCCTGAAATTAGATGCAATTTGACACTGCACCCTTGGACTAGGTTCTGTGCTTTCGGATAGTTGACTTAGGCAGTATGAGTCCCGTTTCAAATGCAGCAGAAAATAATAGAAACATTTTGAACTACATGAAATAAAGGAAGCTTAACACACCCTTCTTACTAGCGTGCTCTTTATACTGCTCACACATTAAGTGGAAAAGCTGGTTTCTGTGGCCATCTCTGTTTGAGAAGGCAAAGCCCATTCTTCATGGAGGAGAGTTCTAAACATTGTCCATTACTGCAAGGAATAATGTCAGAGCCATGGGAAAGAGGAAGATGCAGTATAGTATCAAGTATTTGAAAGATTTTCGCATTTAAGATCATGTTCAAAAGAAAAACAAAGCAGCCAAAACAGTAACAGAAACAAAACACCAGTTGTGACTAAACAGCCTTAAAATGCTCCCTTAGTATGGAGTAATTTCTTTCAAAATGTTGAATGGTGTGTTGCCTGGAAATAAAGATGGGTGGGAATTCTGTCAGGCATAAGCTCCCCAGGTCTCTCATGTTTGTTCTTACTATGGGACTACAGTGCCTGTTTTAAAAGGAATCTTACAATTCATTTTGAAGTCTGTTGGGGGAAGGCGCAAAAAAACAATCTCTGAAACATCTACCATATGTCTCCTGTGCACATAATGGGGATTGATGAACAGTGAGGAGGTAAAGCCTCCTCTGAGAATACCTAGCAGATGTCATTAAACTGAGGCAGGATCTAAAAAGAGAATACTAAATTCCTTAGAAGGAGTCTGTCCTAAGGAGCAGATCAATGCTGACCTGCAGCACAGGGAAAGAAACAGAGCTTAGGATCCTGGAAAAAATTTAAGGAAAGAAAGAAGTGCCTAATGAATACAAACCCCTATGGAAAGAGGCTTGCTGTGTGTTTTAATTGTCAAAAGTCTGCCTGATGCATGCAATTACCTAAGCATGGTTAGGGCTATTGATTTCACTGAATATTTCTGCATTGCAAATATTAGCAGTACCTTTTTTAGCTTTCATTTGCAGACCTGTGGTGTGCCAATATTACTTTCTGATGTCTATGACTCTTCCTTCTTCACACGCAAATATTTGCCAGTTTTTTTGCTTAATTTGCTACCCAACTAGCCTATGGTAATTAAACAAGTCCTTCAGGATAATGAGTTTCATGTGACAGCAGGAATAGGCACAATGTGTCACATCCTATGAGTCAAATTCTTATCATGGGATAAATGTTATTGATGCCAATGAGCACGTGAAGTGAAGAAACAGAACGTGGCTGGGGAGCAGAGGTGGTGGTCATAAGAAGTCCTGGAAAAAGCTATTAATTTCAGCAGAACATAACCTGCTTTGCTTTGCGTTGCAGCAGCCTCTCCTCAAACATTGTGTGCAGTTTTGGGCACTGCAATATAAGGACAGAAAGCTATTTGAGAGCGTTCAAGAGAGGGCTACAAAGATTGTAAAGGGTCTGGAGGGGAAGATGTGTGAGGAGCAGCTGAGGTCCCTGGGTTTGGTCAGCCCAGAGCAGAGAAGATGAGGGAAGCCCTCATGGCGGCTGCAGCTCCTCACAGGGAGCGGAGGAGCAGCGCCGAGCTGTGCTCTGTGTGGCAGTGACGGGGCCGAGGGAACGGCATGGAGCTGCGTCAGGGGACGGGCAGCTATGGGTCGGGGAATGGTTCTGCATCAGAGGGCGGTGGGCATGGAACGGGCTGCCCAGGACAGTGGGCACAGCCTCGAGGGCAGGAGTTCAAGGGGCGTTTGGACACTGCTCTCAGATATGAGGTTCGGATTTTGAGTGGCCCTGTATGGAGCTGGAGGTTGGGCTCGTGGGTCCCGTCCGACTCGGGACATGCCATGATTCTATAACTGGAGAATCGCAAAGGCACTGCGCACACAAACCTGCGCCACGCTGTGAAATACTGTCACAGTTGCCCCACACCTGCGCAATAGTGCCACTCACTTCAAAAGCACGACGGCATTAACAATGAAAACACTAATACAGCCCGACGAAGCTCGGAACATTTTCCACTGAGAGCAGGCGTGTCAGGGCACGAACCCGACTTATGAAAATAAAACCAAATAAAACTCCCGAGTCCGCTTTTCCACTGAGCCGGACGTGCGTGAGGAAGGAAAGTGCTGGCCTCCGTAAGGCAGCAGCACAGGGACCCTGGGGGCCGCCTGCCGCAGTCCGGTCTGTGGGCACGGCCCGAGGGGCGCTCCCCGCGCGGGGCTCTCCCCGGGCGCCGCGTCGGAGCGCGGCGGGGCGGGTCGGGCCGCTCCCGGGGGCGGTGGGGCCGCCAGGCGGCGGCGGCGGGGCCGGCCCCGGCTTCCCGGCATGCTGCGCGCGGCGGGCTGGCTCCGGAGCCCTGGGAGGCGGCGGCGGCGGAGGCGACCCCGGGCGGGAGGAGCGGGAGGAGCAGCGGGAGCCGCCGCGGGCCCGTCGTTCGGTCGCCGCGCTGCCGGGAGCGGAGGGGTGGCCGCGCCGCGCTCCCGCGTCCCGCCATGCCGCTCTTCGCCACCAACCCCTTCGATCAGGATGTGGGTGAGTGGCTCCGCCGCGCCCCGGCCTTCCCGGGGTAACCCCGTGCTCGGGCCCCGCCGGCCGCTCCGCCCGGCCCTTCCTCCGCCGCACGGCCTCGCCTCCGGCGGGGACGGCTGGCGGCGGGCGGCGGCGCGCCGGGCGGCTCCTGGCGGCGGGGCTCCGGCCTGGCAGCCCTGCTGCGGGCCCGGCCTGGCGGCGGGGATGCTCCGCTCGGGGCCGGCCTGCTGGGCACGGCTGCGCTCGGGCCGGAGTCCTGGCGAAGGGATGAGGAGTAAAAGGCCCATCCGCAGCTGCTTCGCGGACGGGAGCGGGGCGTTCAGGGCTCTGAAATGAATTTCTGAAAGAGCTTTTTTTCCTCCCTTTCATATGCAACTTGACGTCCTGTGGTCGGGTTTCATCCCCACCTTGTTCGTTCCAAGGCCAGACTATTTGGATAGAGAATATCAGGCTTCTGCTTGAGAAAAACTGTGCTTAGTGAGGCCAAAACAGAGGTAAAATAACACGTAGGCAGTCAAAAAATCATTTTGCATATGTGATTTCTGGTTGTGTAACACAGCTTGTTGCCTACCTGCTGACATCTGCCTTACGCTGAAATCCTTGGCTGAGAAACAGCATCTTGTAAAGTGACTTCTCATCTTTGATTGAGCACCCCCATCATTTTCTTACATTGTAACTGCAGCATAATGCTGTTTGTGTTTCTTGGAACAAATTTCTCTAGTGGCTTTGTATTTGCTGTACCTTTCAACAGTAAATATACCATTTGTTTCTTGATGCTTACCCAACTTTGGAACTCAGGGCTCCAATTCAATTATTACAGTTCTTCAAGAAGCGACTCAGAACCATTTGGAAAGTAGGAAACTTTCCTGGGGGAAAGATTAGTGCATAAACAAGGGAGTGTGACACAAGTTCTTCACATATGTTATCAAGAACTTTGGATGTGTTATGTCTTAGTGTAGCATGGTTCACATTTCTTGCCACTTGGACTAATGAAGTGTGCCACAATCTTTTCCGGTGAAGGCTTACCTTTAATTTCTAATTTTTTTGATGGCGAAGTCAGCAGTTATTTATTTGGAGAAACTGTAAATGTCTTTTCCTCATAATTTTTCTGTCTTCTAATGTAAGTTGGCACCTGAACATATGGAAGAGTTTGCACTGCTTGCCAGTTTTCTGTGGACCATTAGGGGATTGAAACATCGGTAATATCTGTGAGAATGGTTGAATCTAATAAGATTAAAAGGTGATAGCTGGGGTTTGGCAAAATGCCCATTTTCTTATCTCTTAGGGCTGCTGTCTAGCAGTGGTGAAGATCAAGCTGCCTGAGTAGGTTTATAGAGAACTGAGTCTGACAGTTGTGTGTCAGCACTGCGCGTTCCATGGCGTGGAGCAGTAGCACACACGTTAGGTCAGTGGGTTATTTGCTCTTTTCTGGGAGTGGAGAATGCTTGTGCCTTGCCTCACGTGTGTCACTGACTCACATACTCTCCAGTAGATAGTTTTCAGAAGCTGTGTTCTGTGCATGGTGTGAACACAAATAATCACTTCCAGATTGTTGTTGGAAGAACAGGTAGCGGGCAACAGGCTGATTTGCCAGCAGGCAGTAAATGCAGCCTCTTTCTTACGGACCCCTTTCATGGTGCCCTGAAGGAGCAGCAGGCTGTCAGGTGGGTGGCAGCATGCTTTGAGAGGCCTGCTGCCTTGATCCATCGTGTAGCTGGGTCTGTGCCAAGGGGACAGGAACGGTGAAGTCTCCAGGAAAGCGTCCCCAGGGTCTTCTTCCCCAAGGCCTCTGGGGAATGCGTTATTATCTGGATGAACTTCTTGGCAGGCTTTATCAGGTACGTCAGCTGTGGAGCAAGCTCTCATGTTCTCGGGAAACTTCCAAAAGTTGTCAAGCAGTAGTGTTGTTTTTCATTTCTCTTCTCAGAAGGAAAGTTGAGTACTCTGCTTTTGCTCTTTCTCAGCAAGAAGGATTTTTTTTGAGAATTGGATTCCTGAACAGGAAGGTAGACTGAAGCTATTTTTAGTTTCTTGTGAAGTTGGACGTTGGTCTGGGATAACTGTGAATTCTTGTCTACTATTCAATGCTGTGCAATAGTTGGAAATGATTTTGGAAATACTTTGGATGATGAATTGTAGTGAACACATCTGGGACTAAATTGTCTCCTGTTGTTTTGAGGAGCGTGTCTTTACGCTCAGAAGGAGGGATTTCTGTTTTTCTCTCCAGCCATCAGTATTTGTCTAATCCTGTTAGTATGCTCATGCTGTGGATCCTGGTCATCCAGAATAGCATGCCACTTGGAGTCAGCTTAGTGCTGAGATTTTGAGGGTGTATCTGTTCTTTAAATGTGATCAGCAGAAGAATGTTAAGACTACTGTTAAAACATTATTTTAATCTGCCCGTAGATTTGAGGAGATAAGCCACTGTTGTTCTTGAGGAGACCTAATTTCTGCATGAAATCCAAATACTTCTGTTTTGTTAACATTCTTTTTACCATATTTAGGAATACTCGTACACAAAGGGATGCTAATGAATGGTGGTGTAAGTTGGTGTGGATTTTTACAATCAGCTGTGGGAACACTTCACAGTGTGTCCATGTAAGGAATATAACACTAGAATATGAACAAAACAAAACAAACCCTGCAAGATACTGAACTGCTGAGGATATAGTTTAAAGACTCTATTCCTCTGCATAAGGGTTTAGAATTAATGACGTTGTTATTGGTTTGATGGGAAGTCATATTTTGTAATCTTAGTCTTAAAATCGTTTGCATAGGGTTGCAAGTTTATCTGTAAGTTTGACACAGACAAGGTAGTGATGGTTTAGGAACCAAGAGACTGTCTGCTCATCTGTCCTGACAGGCTAACTAATGAAGTAGCAGTGGGTAGGCTGTGTTTGATGAAGAAGTAACTGTTGGAGCAGTTCTGAAGTGTTACTGAGATGCTGTCTCAAGAGTAAAATCTGTAACTTTGGATCTATGCCTACTTAATTGTAACTTGATATCAAGCATTGTGAAAGTAACCTATCTTACTGATAGTTGGAAGACCTTCTTGCTCTGTTCTCCAAGCTTATTGTTTTAACACATTTCTGCAGTTTTATGGGCTGTAATAAACACACAGTCTGGTCTGAGTTGTTAGACAGTGAATTAATTAATTAATTCACTTTTGAAAGATCACTTTGATTATTTGTTTTTTAGAAGTTGATCCATCATTCAGCAAATGTCCAGAATGCCAGTGGAAGTAACTCTTCGATAATGTTTCTCCCTTATATGCAGCAATAGATGGAGACACTTCTTGCATCTGCTTTGCAGTCTTGTTCTCGTTGTAGCTGTAATGGTTTGAGGCATCACAAGAGTGGGAATAAAGGAAAGAATGAGGCTTTCTATTTACAGTAACAGGAAATTAAGCAGGTAGTTTGGTAATGTAATAAAACAATTTGATAGCAATGATTTCTCCCACATTTTCAACTGCAGTATTTAGTGACCATTTTATGCTTGTAACTCTTACAGAAATATATAACTCTTTTAGAAATTTAATAATATGCATTATTATTACATTATTACATATGAATGTTGCTGAGTAGTGTGCTAAGGTGTACATATAGTTTGATGCAGTAGGATGTAAGAAATGCTTTGACTTCGAATCCCATTGTGCAATTTCTTGTAATAACATACTCTTGCTCTTTGAACTGGTTACTCTATAGGTTTATCCCCTTTGTTAGTCAACATCATTACTCTATCCCCTTTGCTAGACAACATCTTCAAAACCACACAGTTCTGTGTTTCTGTGCGCTGGGCTTCTCACTGTTTAGAACAGCTTTGGGTTTGCCAAAAGGGGGGAAGCTTATTACAGAGGAGGCTCTTGACCCTGGAGAACTGTGAAGAGTGCATGCTGTGAGTTAACTACCTCTGGCTGCAAGGAAGGACAGCTTCCAAGGATTGGTTCAGTTTATTGTGAGACCGGCACTTTTTTTTGCCCAAGTTGGCCAACTGCTTTTCTCAGCATTGTTTGAGGGGAAAGAATATTAACTGTGAGCTGAGCAGAAAGCTTGTAGAAAGGAGCTGTAGCCAGTCCCCTTTCAGTCCTTCATAAATGTTTCCATAAACAAGAATTTCTCGCTTCGTTGTGTGATCTCAACGAAGAACGGCAATGCAGACAGGATCCTGGTAAATACCTCTTCTATATAATAGTTCTCCCAAATTCTTTTTCATTATCACATTCTGAAGAAGAATCACCAGACTTGAGTTCAGCTGGGCAAATTTGAAGCTCACATCATACATTCCTTCGGCAAAGGATTGTCAGAGATGAGATGTCATTTTTAAGTGCTTCCTCTTATTTCAATGTGTGTTATAATATCAACATTTGGAGAAATCAAAGCAATTCTCCAGAATGTAAAATCTGTTCCACTGTGATAAAAATAACACTATATCTTTGTCGTGGATGGTGATGTCCCTTGCTGATCTTTCTGAAATGCTGCTTCTGCTGTGGCTTAATCTGTGGGGCGCTGCAATAGATCCTGGCAGCTCTTGTTTGTGTTACTGGCCTGTGATCCACCTTGTGTGCGGAGCTGTCATCATCTGCCTCATCTGTCTCCAATGTGCTCACCTTCCTGCTCCGCTG
The DNA here is from genome assembly GCF_951394365.1 of Tetrao urogallus. Taxonomy (NCBI): domain Eukaryota; kingdom Metazoa; phylum Chordata; class Aves; order Galliformes; family Phasianidae; genus Tetrao; species Tetrao urogallus. The sequence goes on from NC_136820.1 coordinate 32,138,977, forward strand.
TAATAGCTCTGGGTGAAAGGTTGTTTAAGTTCTGTGGATTTGTTACAGTTTGCAACAAAATCACTAAATCACTTTTGCCCAGCTGGGTAGGCATTCTTAGCAGGTCTTTAATCCCTTTATCTTTGTTCTGTCCAGCTCATTTTGCTGAGCGATGTCTCTGGCTTGGCTGCCTCTTTGACAGAGAAATCATACACAATCCTCTGAAGGAATGAGCCAAGATGGCCTCCCAGCTGCTCTGCCATTGCTGCTTGTTTACTTTGAGTCAGCTGGTGCTGCCTTCATTGGATGCTTCCCAGGGGGACTTTTTGGGAGTACTGTAAGTGGAATGCAGTTAAGTAGGAGAAATTGGCTAATCGTAGAATAGCTTAGTTTGGAGGAGAGCTTAAAGATCATCTGACTGCAACCCCCATGCCATGGACAGTGCTGCCACCCACCAGATCAGGTTGCCCAGAGCCTCATCCAGTCCAGCCTTGAACACTCCAGAGATGGGGTGTCCACAGCTTCTCTGGGCAGCCCAGTCCATTGCCTCACTGCTCTCTGAGTAAAAAAAATTCCTCCTAACATCCACCCTGAATCTCCTTACTTTTAGTTTAAAGCCGTAGGGCCATTCCCTCTTGTCACCATCAGATTGTGCAAAAGTTCATCCCTCTCCTGCTTTTAGGTGCCCTTCAAGTGCTGGAAGGTCTGCTGCCGCCTCTGTTTTTGCAGCCCAAGATATAGTTGGCCTTCTTGGCTGCAAGAGCATGTGCAAGTTTTCATCCACCAGAACCTCCAAGTCCTTCTCTGCAGGGCTGTTCTCTGTGAGTTCTTCTCCCAGTCTGTCATCACATTTGGAATTACCCTGACCCAGATGGCTCTACTGAAGTTAAGAGTGTGATAGGGAATTCTAGTGTCTACGAATGCACTCTCTGCTGGAGGTTTATTTTCAGTTTTGCTTAGATCAAAATGAGTTGGCCTTATTTTTCTCTGTGGTTCTGTGTGTGTGGTTAATATAAAGAGGTGGTTTGTATAGAACGGTCGAACAAATGTGTTGGTCATTTTGACAGACAAAAAGAATGAAATTAATCACATGACATGGAATGATATGGGGACAGAATTACATGGCGAGTGACTGCCGAGAAAAAAAAAAATGCAGTCAGTTTCATTTTTCGGGGACCATTTAAATTATGGAAGAGATTTGGTAGTTACTAAAATTCCCAAACATTGTAAACATATGTCTATTTATATTTATATTGAGAGGGGGGAAATTATTTATTTAGCCTTGGGAAGGAAACAAGACTTTGAGTGGGACAATAGGAGAGAAGGCTGATGGGAGTGCTGAATTTTGTGTCGCTCCCATGGCGTTTACATTGGCATAACAGATCATTGAGGACTTTTAGTTCTGCTGGAAACTGATAGTAATTTTCCTGTATAAGTGAAGACTGCCTTCAGCCACTCTTTTCTTTGTAACTTCACTAAGAACTTCAGTATCTCATTTCAGAGGTATGTGACGGGGAGGGCAGTTATGTCCATGGATGGAATAAGTAAATACCAACTGGAATGGCTCGACATCCTGGTTTAGTAGAATAAGCTTTGAATTTTTACTCGCATTTGTTCTAAGTGCTTCAAATTATGTAGATTTTAAATGTTGGGTTTATGGGAAGTTTTGAGCTGTTATTGCTGTTTCTTAAAATTCTAGTTTGTTTTAACATCTTTGAGAGTATGTAGCAGAAAACAAGTAGGTCAATTCTGATACTGGAATGCTTTAATATCACTGAAATCTGAACTTTAGATAACTTAAACCTGCAGTGTAACCTGGTGTTGGCAATGGGTAGTCTTGCTGGGCAGCGTGGTGCTGTTCAGGTGCAGAACTGTCAGAGAATGCAAGCGACTTGCTGATACTTGTATGGCAGGTCTGGTGAGATGTGGCAGCACCTGTGTTTCTCTTACTGACGCCTGAGCATAAGGGGAATTTGAGGTAGAATCACAGCATAAATATTTTTGCGTTATAATTTTTAAGCAGTGCACAAAATCAGAGGAGAAAACAGCTAAAAATGTAGGTGGTACAAGTCTTTGCATTTGTGTAAATCAGAGGGAAAGTGGCTGAGCTTCACAGAGCAAGGTGTGAAGCTGATGTGCTTAGGTGTCCTAGAAGCTCAGAAATTTTCCCGACTCTTTATATTTTGAGTGCATATAAGGCAACATAATTGCAGAACTAAGGCTGATGCAAAGTTAAAGAAGCTTTTCAGCTTTGCATTTATTTTTGTGCTTTGTGGAAGACAGCTATTGTAAAAAATGACCTCTGTCCAGTATTGGACAGAAAGAAAATAATAAAGTTGGAGTATGGAGTATATAAGCAACAACTTCTTTAAAATGTATTTTTTACTGAAACAAACAAACAAACAAAACAACAACAACAACAACAAAACCCCAAAAAAGCAGAACAAAAACGTAATACTAGCGGCGTGTTTGACTCTATGAAACTAATGCAACTATCAGGATGGTTCGATGGCAGTGGTTGCCATTCCAAGTGCATTCTCAGGGCGTTCGTCAGAAATTTTTGATGAAATATTACTCTTCCTGTGCTTCATCCTTGGCAATAGTTATTCCCAGATGTATGTACTGCCAAAAAGCAGTGAGGTGAATAAGACATGACTGTAAAGTGAGGGATATTTTTCTCTGGTAAGAGATGATTCATAGAAGTTTGGTGAAGAGACATGGCCAAATTTTTCTTAGAGTTGAATGTCTGTTTGCAGCTCTATGCGTTCCACTTGAAAATTTGCAGGTAATTTTATTTATGTCAACCTGAAAATGTGGTCACAAATATACAGAGAAGAAGATTTTATTTTTTTTTTTAATCTTGAAACCTGTTCTCAAATTCCTTTATCAAAACAGAGAGCGTGGCTGCATATTTTCCTTTGTTCATTGGACTGTGTTTAGCCAATGTATCAAAATGCATGAAATTATTTGCTGTGATTTGAGCTTGCCATAATTTAAGTTGCATTTCAAACACTCCTATGGTTTGAAACATAGCACAGATAAGCTGATTTTCACCTTGAAAATGCTTGTTTAGCTCATTTAAATGAATGGTAAAATCCACCAAAAATGCTAAACGTGTGAGCCATTTTTAATCTTTATGTCCTGGCACAAATTTTCCTTCTGATTCTGTAAAGGAGTGGATTTCACTTTGCAAGTCATAAAGTCTCTGCAGCATTTTGCCCCGGCTAAGGCTCCTGCCTTCAGAAAAGTGAATGATGACCCTGTAGTCAGCATCCATACTTTTAAGGAACTGCTAGAACTAGTGATGACTCTGTCCCTTGGACTTTACAAAATTGACAGCTTGGATGGCGATTTATGTGATATTATCCATTTTTAAAGCTTTTGCACGTAAGTTTTCTTGATGTCTGATGAAGTGATATTTCATCAGACCTGAACTGCTGATGGTAAATGCATCATCTTCCATTCATTTTATAAGTACCTCTGTTTTACCAGCCATCTTCAGGGCTCCATCAGTAGCTATACCAGATGTGATGACGACGGTTAAAGAAAATTGCTTTCATGTATTTTTTTTTATCAGTGGCTTACAACCCTCAGTCCACTGCTCAAAAACTGAGCTTCTTTTTAAAAATGAAACAAGAACACAGTGCCTTTAAAAACAAGCAAACAAAAAAAAAGGTAGCACAACAAACAAACCAGAAAAAAACAAAACCCCAAGCCAAACCAGCTTTGCTGTTGTAATGTGCTCTGCAAAGCACAATCATTTTGTAAGTAAACCTTTGCAAATTAGGCTGTAGGACTGGAACATTCTTCTGAATTGCAGTTTGGTGGCTGATATTTCTTCCCACCTTTGCTTGCATAGGAAGTAGACCACTAAGAAGACTGAGACAAATTGTGTAGATGCTGAATAGGCAACTAAGCTTCTGGTTGTTTTGGATACCTGAAAATGACAAGTGTTTTTTGGCTGTTTAGATCCCTACCCAGCATGGCCTGCTAGGTTTTCTATTGAAAAGCAACATTGAACAAGTTTCTCCTTTACATGTATATATATATGTGTGTAAAATACTATATGTGCATGCTTTTTGAAAGACACAAATAGGATATCTTAATAAGGGGCAAGGAAGATCAACTTCAAGACAGCTTTAAGGAGGCATGGTTTAAGCAAACAAACAAAAACACACCCTTTATTTTTTTAGCTTCCACGTTTTCAGTTTCTCAATCAGAAAAACAGCCATTGAAGTTCAGTGCAAGAGCCAGTATGCTCTCACCACAACTGGTGTTGTAAGTAGGGTAACTCACAGATGTGTATCTTGCTGTCCCAGCTTCTGATCTACAGGTGTGACACTCGTCTGAATTCTGGTACAGTGTTTCGGAAGGGCTGGGCAGCATTTATACTCAGGAGTGGTGTTTTCTTTAGAAGGCAGATCTGTTCAGAGGTTTGATTTATTTGGAAAATAAATACAACTACTACTTACCTTACCTTGGTCTTTTCTGTGTTTTCCTATGCATCTGTTTCTTCAGATATGATACGTTAGAGACTGAATCTGGGCAAGATGGAATTGCACTCACTTGGCATACCAGCTCTTATGGGTACAGGAGAAACACGAAGAGAGAAGGCTGGTGACTGAAAAATGTGACATGTAGTATTTGTGTTGCAGTGGTTAAAGTTGCAGTGTTAATTCACAGGCCTTGCCTATGCTAGATAAAAAGCCACCTACGCTCGGGTGTATTAGTGATACAGCTTTGTGGGAGATCTGCTCTGGGAAACTTGGGACAGGGTATGGTAACATATGCCTCTGGGTCATGGAGTTCTGTTTTTCTTTGTGTTTGAAATGCAGTCAGTGAGTCTTAAAGAACTCTGATTTCATCAAGGAGCCAGCGCTGTCTTTAAGAGTTGTTTCAGTGCAGTCTGAAGTGTTACCTGATCTTGCCCTGGCAGGCAGTCATCGGGTAAGGTTTTAAGCAATGAGGTGTATGGGGGGAGTCTGAGGTAAGCATTGGTATTTCAATGACAGAATTATTTTTGATCAGAGAAGGGAGGATGAAGAACATTCCGAGTTCAGGTTCCATCTCCTGTGTGAAGCTGCTGCAAGAGTTGAGGTACAAGTCTCTGTGCTGCCTTCCCTGTCACTGAGATAGTGACGTGCCAATGGCAGGAGGACAGGGTGCCACCTGTTAGCTGGGGTGTGCAAATGCTGAGTGAGTGCAGAGGGTTTGGGCTGCAGGTGTGTGCTTTGTGTCAGAGAAATACATTAAGCGGTAACTGTGTAAGTAATTGAACTCAAGCAGCTCTGAGTTGTAATTTTGTCTCCGAAACACTGATGCAACACAGGAATTCCCTCCGAGCATTCCTGCTGTTCCTTTTCTGGAGTGGTGAAAGGAGACTGCCACACACTAATGCTCAGAGAGTGGCGTTTTTGTGTCAGTCCAGCTCAGCTTGGGCACTGCGAGTGTCTTATTATTAATTTTTATCCATGGAAAGTAATACATGTTTATTACTAAAGATAGAAGGTACTCGGTGATGCTGGGTTCCAGGCTGGCATGTAGTAAGGACCTTTTAGTGTCTGGCGATGGAGACATTGTGGCAATGGGTGGTTTTTACACAATCATAGGGTCAGAATATCCTGATTTGGAAGGGACCCGTAAGGATCATCGAATCCAACTCCTGACTTCACACAGGACCACCCAGAAATCAGACCGTATGTCATGTCTGAGGGTGTTGTATAAATGCTTCTTGAACTCCTGCAGCTGGGTGCCGTGACCACTGCCCTGGGAGCCCAACCACCTGACCAACTGCTCACTTTCAAGAAATGATGTAGCTGTGATAGTGAACTTGTAACTGTATTGGTGGATACACCTGCAAAATATTCTCATTGAGAATTAGAATGAAGCTTGTAATTGGTGAGGTTGGTATGAACTAGGGATTTCATCAATCACCATCATATCTGTAGTTTTATCCAAACTGCTGAAATCAGCATAAACAACAGCTTGGTTTAAACTCTAAGCATGCGTTATTTTACTTGATGGTTTGCCATGCCATTTCTCTTCAGTGGCGCTGTGTAAAGAGAAGAATTACTTCTTGCCAGAAGTACTGGCACTATTACACACAGCATAGGAGCCTGAAGTTTCCATCCCGTTGGATTCCTCAGCTCTGTGGCTGCTGAAGCATAGCACGGCGCGAGGCTACAAAGCCCTGAGCCAGGCTGGAGCCAGGGGCTCTGCAGGGTGCTCTGTAGGCACGGAGTGGAGCTGGTCCAACTCCAGCAGGACTGTCAGCGAGCTGCAACAGGAGCCCTGGAAATGAGCTGCCTCTACGCAGCCGATCCGTGGTATGGGTCGTGCTGAACAGCAGTTGCAGAGAATGCAGTGCAGGCACAGCAGCTCAGGTGCAACTCTGCTTGGGTTCGGTGTTTTATATACAGTATCTTCAAAGACAGAATTGAAGTTCTGGAGTTACAGAACGATGTTTGTGGATGTAGGCAGGCTACAGTCTCATTGCTCTATTCTCATGTTTTTAGCATTTTTAGTTTATATCCTGACTGGATTGTGTTTTCTTTTTGGGCAAGCTTTAAAAATTGAGCCATGTCTCTGACTGCTGGCCCTAAGCATGATTTGGAACAATAGTGGACTGAAAATAAAATAAAATGCTTGTCTTCTTGGTGCCAGATGTTATCATAACATCTATCCAGTGTTGTTCTCTTCTCCATAGTCTTGCAAATGCTAGTTTGGATTAATTAATCTTTCCTGTCAGTGAAGTTTCTACAGGAAATCTTTACTTCCTTTTTAAAACTAAGCAGACTGGGAGGGATCGTACTCATTGCTGAGGCATATTTGGTAGACTAAGGTGAATATTAGGTGAAGCAGGTATACGTTATAGTTCTGTGCCCATTTTTCCTTCCGTCTCTTCTCTGAAAGAGTGATCAGGAACTGGAATGGGCTGCCCAGGGAGGTGGTGAAGTCACTGTCTCTGGAGGTGTTCAAGAAGCATTTAAATATTATATTTAGGGTCATGGTTTAGTGGAAATACTGGTGGTGGGTGGATAGTTGGACTGGATGATCTTGGGCATCTTTTCCAACCTTGGTATTCTGTTTGGAAACTACCTTGTGGTCTCCAGCCTTGAACTATTAATTTTTAGATACTGTTCCATACAGCTGCAGTTTAAACCTCAGTTTTCTTCATCACTTTTATTTATTATTACCCTCTGTATACCTAGGCTTTTCTGGGGGAAAAATAGGGAGGGAATCTGTTTTTCCTGCTGATTTGTTTTCCACCCATCTTCAATTCTTCACTCTTAACGAGGGACTGTTCTTGTCCTATTCAGAAGAAAGTGTCTCAGTGGATTGTATCTGATTAGCTTTGTAACTAAAAAGTGGAATATGTCATCCAATGCAGAGATAATAATGAGGAGATGATAATCACTGACCTTTCAATGAGTTCTTGAAACCCCCTTGCTGAGAAAGGAGGAAAGACATAGAAAGGAAATGTATGATGCGGCAACTTAGTGTCTGAGGATGGGGTAAATTCTGGTTGTGTCTGACTGCAAATAGGGAACTAATGCTTCCAGTATTCCAGTATGATCTTAAAATTAACATTTCCAAATGAAGAAAAAAATATATCTGTTGATACTTGATATACTTCTAGATGTATATTTATTATGTGGAAAAAAAAAAAAAGCAAGTATGTATTTGCTTACCAGTTTAACTTTGCAGCTGCAAGTGAACATTTGAAAGGTAAAATATTTAGTTACAACAGTTATGTGAATTTATTAAGTACACAATGTCATATGTTTAGTTGTATACAGAAATAGCATTGCAACATCTTTATTGTCAATTTTGTTAAATTATTATATTTATATTCTGATTTATTATGTTTGTATTTTGTTCATTAGAGAAAGCAACCAGTGAGATGAACACTGCAGAGGACTGGGGCCTCATCTTAGACATTTGTGATAAAGTTGGGCAGTCACGCACAGGGTAAGTGATTTTTAGAAACTGTCCCTCACAAACATTAATTTTGTTATTTCAATCTTATACTCAGATGAGAGGAATGAAAATTTTGTTTTGTGTAGACTATTGAAGCAGCTCAGTTTAATTTACTTAATGTTTTTACTGGAGTAGATTTATTACAATGAAAGAAAAGTATGGATTTTCTGCCCAAATATTTTACAGTTCTTATCTCTTAAAATCAGGAATTGCATACAGCAGTTTTTTCACCAGTGTAATAGAATGAACAAGCTGATACGTTTTATCAGTGTCACTGTAAATCCAGCAGACATCATCAGTATTTTTTTCTTGTACAATCATAATCAAGGATCAAAGTGACCTCCGGAGGTCATGTGGTCCAACCGCCCCTATTTGAAACAGGTCTGATTAGATCAGGTTGCTCAGGACTGTGCCGAGTCTTGAATGCCTCCAGGGACAGAGTTTCCACAACCTCTGTGGGCAATCCATTTCAGTATTTAACTACCCTCACGGTAAGCAAGTAAATAAATGAATGATTCTACTATATGTTTGTAATTTCCCTTGTTCCAACTTGTTTGTTGTGTCTTACCCTATGACTGCGGTTCTAACAAGAATCTGGTTTCATTGATGGCCTCTGCTTAAGTAGTTGTATAAAGCAGTAAGGTTTGCTTTTACCCTGTCCTTCTAAAAACTGAGCCCATATGTTGGTGTCTTTTTGTTTGTGTCTCCCCTCTGGCTGTCTTGGTAGCCCTCCACTGGACTTGCTGCGGCGTGTTAGCATCTTTCTTGTATGGGAGAACTCAAAAGTGGGCAGTGTCCCAACGTAGTCTTACAAGTGCTGTATAGAAGAATGGAACACTTCCTTGGCCCTGCTGGCTGGCTGTTATTACTATGGCCTGATGTGTTTGGTCATCTTTGCTGCCAAGCTGCTCTCCTATCACCCACTGGTTCCTGCCAACCCTTCCCTGTGGAGCTGCTCTTTGGCCTCCACTGGTGCAGTCCACTCCAGATGCAATACCTTGCCTTTCACTTCTTTAATTTAATGATCTGGTTTGCCCATTCTCCTTACTGTCCATACCCCTCTAGTAGCCCTGCTCTCTGGTATATCAGCTGCTTCCTCCAGCATGCTGTTGTCAGGAAAGATGCGTCCTGTCATCTAGATCATTACTGAAGACATTTAGCAGCACCAGTCCCAGGAATTCCCTGAGGGACACCACGAGTTACTGCCCACCAGCTGGGATTTGCACACTGCTGACAAATCTATGAGCTCAGCAGTCCAGCCAGTTTTCCACCCACCTTATCATCCTTTTATCCAGCCAGTATTTCACCTGTTGGGGATAAGGAGAACTATACGAGATATGCTGTGTCTAACACTTTATTGAAACTCAGGTTTAAAGCATTCTCTGCCTTTCCTTTTCCTCACCACCAGTGTCTTTGTACAGTAAGCAGTGAGGATGTGTATTTCTCCCCCTTGTTTTGAGAAACTATTGTCTTACATCAGGGCTTTAAGAAATGCTCATTTGAAAAAAAAAGTGATTAAATGAAATGCACCTTTAATGCAGACTATTCATGCTTTCATTACTGATCCTTTAATGAGCTATCTCAGAGACATTATGCAAGCCTTCTTTTTTTTTTTAATACATTAAAAGGTAAAGTATAATTTGAATAGCAAGTGAAAAATATGTCATAAAGATGATATTTTGGTATATCTGTTTTTATTCAGTGTTGTGTTAGACTTCGGACAGTTTTAAATTATATTTTCCTCAAGCATTCCCTGTAACATTTCAGGTAAGGAAAAGGTTCAAAAAGAGAGCTATGCCACTGATTCTGTTCCAGGGGACAGGTTCACAAATTAACTTGTTCCTTGGGATTAAGAGTGGTGTCTGGAGAAATATTTATGAATAGCAAGGTATACTGAGACTTCTGTGCTGTTGTGTGCAACTCCAGTAAAAATAAAAACTGGTTAGTTGTTAATAATGTTTTGTGTTATTTTCTGTATGTGAAATGTGTTTCTATTCCATGTATGTTGACGCTGAGTCTGCAACAACAGTGTTATTGAAGACCTCAGTATTCTATTTCACCACTTTTGCCCAGGCAAAATTCAGCCTACAGTGGCTTACCCTAAACAGTGCTTAAATGTATTTAGCTGCAAGAGACAGCTGCTTGGAAATGCAGATAAAGCCAGTGATCTTCTGGCAACATCCATGACAGCTGGAGTTTCTGTTACGATTTTGAAAACGGAACAAAACAAAACAAAAAAACAACAGTGGTTTTGTCCTGCTGTGACTTTAACCTTTCTAATACTTACCCTGCTTGTAATATGCTGCCAGCTGACTCACTGCTGAATAGCAAGCACGTTCTGTTAAAAACTTGCTGATAGTGAGTTTTCTTTGTTTGTATGGATTTTGTCATGGTATAGCAAGGTAAAGCAAGACAATGTTTCCCATTAAGTTTAAATCAGATAAGCTACACTTAATAACTCTTCTGCAATTTAAGTTATTGTGGCAAGGATACTAATCATTGGAACTAGCTTCTGCTTTAGTTTTTTCACCAGTTTTTGTCTAATGCGAACTGTTCTGTTTGGCAGAACCTTATACTGTATTGTCTCCACTTTATTGATTTTCTTTTGTACAGTCTTTGAATAGCATGCCTTTCAACATTTTGAACATAAACCACCATACACCGAAAGGGATTATTTTCCTTTATGAAGTGTAACATTTTGTTGTGTACTGTTACATTGTACATTGTCTCATTTATCTGTTTGTTTGCTTTCAGAGTAGTTATTGTAAAACTGTTGTGCTGCAAATATTTATTTTCTCCTGAGATAAATTAATGATAGTTTAGTAGCGGAATTGCTAGCTGGATACATACACTTGTGCTACTGTATATTGCTGTATATTGCTGTAGCTTGGTGGCAGAAAATCATCTTCTAATTGACTCTTCTTTGATCCAACCAACGAACACAGTTTTATCAAGTTGGAATTCCACCAAATCTCCCATTTTAAATGACTGCTTTCTTAATTTTTAGTGAAGTTCAAAAACTCACTGAGTAGAGTTGATACAATTTTCATAAAAAAACAGCCTAAAGACAGTAAACTCAGTAATATTTTGAATAATGCACCTTTTTACATTAGCATGTGTAAAGTATTGCCGCGTGCATTGTGGAATTGGATATTGTATTGCGTATATCAGCTTCTGAGAGTGATCTAAGATGTGGCTGAGTCAATAGCTTTATGATCTCTGAATGCTTTTTGGTAAGTAATGCAGTTTTGCAGTTGCATCGTGCATTTTTTTGCATCATGTGTTTTGGGGACATTGGCAGTATCTGAAACTGCCGAGCAAGTTGCCTTTTCAACATGAAAAGATGTGCGAAACTAAGATTGTTACCATTAGATGCAATGTGTTTTTCTGCTTTTTTAGACAACATTATTGAAAGCCTGTTTATATTAAAACCTTTGATTGTGTTTTACTTGTGTTTTAGATCATCTTAGTACAGGGAATGTACGGATTTTGCATCTTGTTGGCTTGGAATAGAAATGCTGTCACAACTTAATCAGTACTTTATCAACTCTTAGTAAGACAACATTATGATAGTGGAATTATGCTTGTAATGGATAAAAGGGAAACCTAACAGTTAGGATATGTTCAAGTATGAGGTGCACCCATCTTGCATTCTTATTTGTTGTACTTCAAGGCTAATACTGTAATTGTGTGCATTTGGTTTTGACAGGGTGGTAACTTTCGTTTTAACCTAGTTTGTTTGAAACAATCACTACCTCAATTTTTCTGTAGGAATATTAGTTAATAAAAATGATGGACTGGAAAAAAAAATGAAGTCAGCGAATGAGAGAAGACAGCAATGGCTGAGGAAATAGAAACATTTGCTGCAGCACTCTGTTGGAGGGAAATTTGGATGTAGAAAAGCTGTCACTCAGGAATGGTTTGTCTGTTTTGCTGGTTGTGTAACTTTGTGGTTCCTTGTGGGTTGATTACGGAGCAGGGATTCTGGTCAGCTGATTCTCCTTGGTTGTTTCCACGCCTCTTGTACAAAAGCAGTCTTCCAAACTACTTCCCATCTTTTTTTGCCCCTAAAGTTACTCACTGTAAGCAACATGTTGCGTAGTCATCACAGTGTGTCTCACAGAGTGATCAAGATACTCTGCCTTACTGGTTTCTAATGGAGCAAGCAGAACATCTGAGTCACCTGGGTAGTCTTGAGTCTGATAGGCAGTTACTTTGGATAATAAACACAGAATAAATTGCTGACAAAGTAGTATTTTAGCTTCCAATTGCAGTTAATGTATTTGTTAAGAAAGTAGTGGATGTACCTACCATTCAAATGCGTTATTTTACTCTCTAAAACTGAATTTTATTGCAATGTTTTCTGAATATATTATGTAGTACGTAATCAATGTATCAAAGTTTCTACCTTATCCTTCCCAACCTTCCACCTACTGATTTGTTACCCTCCCTCACTGTGCTGCCTTTGAAGCTTTGATTATGAAGTTATTAGAGCAGAATTGCAGGCAAATGTTTGTGAAGCATGGCCTGGAGAAAGTGCTTAATAGACAGAATTTTATTCTTGTGGAACGCACGCCTCTCCTCTAATTTCTGCTTAGTGCTTTTCATCATTTCTTATCTAAATTGCATGACAAATTAATTTGAAATGAAAGTAAGGATATTTGTTCTGTCTACAGTAGGGATACTTGAAGTTTAATCGGTGAACTGAGCATTAGTAAGCATGATTTTTTTCTTGGTGTAGAATTAATCTGAAGATCTTTTTAAAAGCATTATGAAAAAGCAGTGACATTCAAATATTGATTGTTTCTGTTAAAAACATCTATTTGCTCACATTTTTGGAAGTTCTTATGAATTACTGTGGTTTAGTGTTTTTTTTTGTTGTTGTTGTTGTGGGTTTTCTGTTCTTTTAACATTTTTCAAAATTGTATTTGACAAATATGGAAGATCATTTGATTTTGAAACTTTATTGTCACTTTATTACTTTATAGAAATAGCTTCCATAATAAAATCGTCTTAGACTAATGGTGTTGTGGTCCTATTCCTGGACTGCTAAATTCTTGATTCTGTAGCCTGCTTTTGTAAATGCTGGCTTGGTAATTAATGTCCATGGTTGTGCACACTGTTCATAAGTTAATGCAGTTATTTATATATAATGGCATTCATTTAGAAAAGAAAAAAAAACACCAAAGATATTTTTGTAAGTTTTATCATGTATTCTTTCTCAGGTGTAGTGAACAGGAGAAGTCTTGGTTAATTAGTAGGTAATGAACGGTGCTTGTCTTATGGCTTTCATTTGTAATAATAATTGGTTATATGAAGGTATGCACTGAACAACATGTAGCCTTGCTACGTGATAGCATTTTCTATAATTAGTACTACTAAACATGAGAGAGACATTTCTGTAAAATGTAGACACTGCCAAATATAGTATAGCCAAGCAGTAGTGTAACTTATACCGAAGTTTCATATTAGTTTGTGGATATCAGTTCCATAGAAAACTGGTTTTGCTTCCAAAAGTCACTGTAAATACTCCATAAATTTGTGAAATCCCTTAGTTTAAATGTACCATTCTTTTTCCCTCTTCCACTGCTTTTACCTCCTTTGTGGCTGTTCAATAGATAGTGCTTGTATGTTCTTGATAATTCTGCTTCAGCCTTGCTCAGCGTTCAACCAGCTCCAAAAATGCAACTAAATAACTGGAAGGCACGAAATTTGAAGTACACTGAGCAGTGTCTGAAAATCTGCTCAAGTTGTTTCTTGAATTCCCTTTTCCCATTATGTCTATGTAGGGCAACATAGGTAGAACTCGAATTTCATATTTAACTCATTTGAAACACTTATGTGCAATATCTAATGCTGTTTTTTTGTTTTTCGTAAGCACTTACTGATTTGCTGTGTATTTTCTCTATGAGTGTTATATAGATTAAAACTGATTCTGAGGAGTGTAGTGGTGTTCTTTAGATGTGTATGTGGAATATAGAGGAGTTGTAGATTTTAAGGAAATCTATGTGTAGGTAATTATCACCCTAATTCATTAACTAACCATTAATTACTCATGCTGATTCTATATCTAATAAAAGAAATAAGGTTCCTATTACTTGTTAAGTATAGAGAAGGGTGTGTTGAATGTGAAGCTAGGCTTATTGAGGGGTGACTTTTGCCAGTAATTGATGAGCATGGGGCAAATGGTAGTCTCAAATTAAAAAAATATATATTCTTTTTGATGTTCTGATAACTAAGGAAGCTAGCAGTCCTACAGACAGAAGTGACTAGAACAGCCAATGGTTGCTTTTTTATTTGTTTTCATTATTTATTATAATATTTTTTATTTGATGTTACCCTTATAAGCCATTGAAGAATGTACTGGCTGTGTTCAGGAGAGCTGCCTGCTGGCATTGTCATGCATTCTCATGTGTGCAGTGAGGAATGTGCAAAACTAACTTGAAAGCTGTCTTGTCTTGCTTTAGGCCTAAGGATTGTCTTCGTTCCATTATGAAGAGAGTGAACCATAAGGATCCCCATGTTGCTATGCAGGCTTTAACAGTAGGTTAATTTCAATGTAGTCCTCTTCTTTCCTAAAAAGCTGTATTACATGAACTCTGAGTTTTAATCTTTCTTTCTTTAGCTTCTAGGAGCATGTGTGTCAAACTGTGGTAAAATCTTTCATTTAGAAGTCTGTTCAAGAGACTTTGCCAGTGAAGTAAGCAATGTGTTGAATAAGGTAATGTACTGCATTGATTTATATGATTCATCTAAATGCTGAATCAGATTGATAGCTGGGGTAACCTGAGATTGGAATGGAGGACTGAAAATTTTGGGAGGAGAATACAAGGAAAAGAGGAGATTTTGAGAGAAACATAAAAGATTAGTGGGAAGACTGACTGAGAAATAGCTTTGTGGAGTAAGATTCATTGGTAAATACCTACATTCATTTTCACATTCCATTAAAACAGTAAAATACTAAGTACAGACGTGCAGTGAAATGGAGATGATAACAGGCTTTTCTGTAACTTTGTATACTGTGTTTTGTGGCTAGTCCATATTGCTGAAGTACCCAAAGGCCATTAAACGTGACACTGAACGCTGGTATATTCTTCTCCCTTTCTAATAAAAGGTATCACTTATTGATGTACATGTTTTCAAGTGTACATATAGCTTATGTTGGAAGTAGCATGAACGTATGTGAAATTAAAGAATTAAGAACATATTCCTACATTATTTAGTTTTTATTTTTCTATAGGGTCATCCAAAAGTTTGTGAAAAGCTGAAAGCCCTTATGGTGGAATGGACTGATGAATTCAAGAACGATCCACAGCTTAGTTTGATATCTGCCATGATAAAAAATCTGAAGGAGCAAGGAGTTACTTTCCCAGCTATTGGTTCACAGGTATAGTACTACAAAAGTAGTAATACAAAATTATCACAAATTCTTTTTATCCTCAGTTTTGGATGTCAGTATTTCTAGTCTTGAATACTATAATGCGTTTGGCAAACAAAATGAAATTTTTCTTGTCTAAGTAAAGCATTCACTTGAGGGCTGAAATGCTCTGGCTTTTTTTGATTTTTGTATCACCAATGACAGAATCATAGAATCAAAGAACGTCCTGAGTTAGAAAGTTCCATCCAGTTCCAACCCTGTGCCATGGGCAGGGCTGCCCCCCTCCAGCTCAGGCTGCTCAGGGCCCCATCCAACCTGAATTTGAACATCTCCAGGGATGGGGCACCCACAGCTCTCTGAGCAGCAGTGCTGGTTTCTCACTGTCCTCTGAGTAATGAATTTCCTCCTGAAATATAGATGAATACAAATCTAGATAGTGAATGTTAATGCATCGTGACAATTTTTCAATGATTTTACTTCTGCATCTTTTATTTTTGTCTAGGCTGCTGAGCAGGCAAAAGCAAGTCCAGCCCTAGTTGCCAAAGATCCTGGTGCAGCAGCTAACAAGAAAGAAGAAGAAGATTTAGCTAAAGGTGAGTCCTTTACTTGCTGACCTAAAGAATTCGAAGGTAAATATCTAATAAAACGGAAACACTTAGGAGCAGAATTTTTGCTCTACAGTTGTAAAACGTCATTTAATTTGTTATCATATTTTTACAGGAGAGGTAGAAGTTGGTTACAGTGCAACAGGAGTGGAATTATACTAAATATTTTCATAGTGTTAAGTTTTCAAGTCATTCTACACATTTATATAGGGGATTTTCATCTAGATAACTCTTCTTTTGTAGCAATTGAACTGTCGCTAAAAGAACAAAGACAACAGCAAACAACACTTTCCAGTTTGTATCCAAGCACCTCAAGCCTTTTAACAAATCACAAACATGAGGGCCGAAAGGTTCGTGCGATCTATGATTTTGAGGCTGCTGAAGACAATGAATTAACCTTTAAGGCTGGAGAACTTATAACTATCCTTGATGACAGGTAACTTGAATAGAATGCCTATTAGAAGTGTATTAGACTTAAAATCAGTCAGGAGTAATGGTGTATGCTATGTTGGAAACATACATTGGAATACAGTTGCAATAAAATATGTTTGTACATTAGATATTTTATTTAATGATCTCCTAGATTTTTGATCTACAAATGTAATTACGTAATTATTATTATATGAAGATGTCTGCATATATGCAAATTGTGTTTATGTACAAGTAGTATAAATCCCTTGTACAGTGCAGGTCTTGGGAAAATTCCTTGTGAGTATGGGTTTTTAATTTTTACTTTTTAAAATCTTGCAGTGATCCGAATTGGTGGAAAGGTGAAACTCATCAGGGTATAGGACTGTTTCCATCTAATTTTGTTACAGCTGATCTTTCTGCTGAGCCAGAAATGAGTAAGTGACGTTATATTTATGTATGTGTGTTAAGCCTTGCCTTGGCTCATGGGATGTATCTGTAGTTGTACACGATCCGTGTTTGCTTTCCCTTATGATAGAGTTAGGTCACAGTTCATGTCATATTCAAATAAAACTGGGGAGTCCTTACTATGCTCTCACTGTCCCATTTTTGTATGCCAGTCTGTGGCTACCAATGCTGGTGTCTGTTGAAAAACAGGATGCTACCTACAGCTTACAAGTCATTAGCTTCCTTGAGACTCGTTTAGCAATTTACTGACAGCTAGAGAAAATTTGTAAAAATTAAAAACAAAAAAACCCCCCAAAACCAGCAGTTTATTCCCTAATGATCTTTTTACCTGGTTGCAATGATAAGTAATTAAGAAGAAACTGAAGGCCTCTGGTTAGTTAGTGATATTTGACTGAGAAAGAAATTTGACACAACTTCCAGTTCTATACTTGACTCTGGGAAAAAGAGAACGGTTTTGTTGTAGATGATTTTCCCAGTTTTCTCTTACTTTTAACTCACAAGCTCTATTTCTTCCAATATCTCTCTTAGTGTGTTTTCTTGATGGCTTATTAATAAGTGTAATATAGAGGGAGACTACAACAAAGGCATTTACTTTCTAAAATGTGCTTCCATTGACCTAATATGAATTGTTGATTGATTGATTGTAAATGAGTTTGTGTATGAAAATACTTTTGTCCTTCAAATGTCAAATTAATTTTTGTTTTTCACAGTTTCAGATACAAAGATCTGCAGATGTAACATGCTAGCTCTGTAACATTGTCTTTGTTTTGTTTATTTTAAAAAATAAGAGCTGCCTATTTATCTTACAGTGAAAGCTGAGAAGAAAACAGTGCAGTTCAGTGATGAAGTTCAAGTAGAAACAATAGAACCAGAGCCTGAACCAGTTTATATTGATGAAGTAAGCATGAAACAAATATTGATTTTTCAACCTCTTACACTTAAACATGTGATGTTTAACCCTTTCATCCTGTATCTCAAAAGCAATTTGGACTATCAAAAGAATGTAGCCAAAAAGAATGAGGCAGAAAAGTTGATTATCTGCAGTGCCCTAATGTGCTAATGTATCTTGAAGTTCTTAGGAATTTATGAAACTGACTTTGGAGACTTTGTTCAATTCAGGGCCATGGTTCAGGACTGTATGGCTGTTTCCATGCAAACTAGGTACTTGGCATGGAGTGATGCATTTGCTCTAAAGTTGTGCTTTAAGTACTTCTAGATACCTCAGATACACCCATTTTAAGTGCTGTCTTAGATTTATTTCCAATATAACCACCATTGTTTTCCCCCACTCTGAAAAATCTTTTTCCTTCTCTGAAAACTGTGAACTTGTTGTTATTCTAAGTAATGCTTAATAAGATTCATGTGATTTCAGCTCAGTGATTCTGCAGAGCACCCAGGAGCCCCTCAGACCAGGCTGTTTTTCCCCACCTTTTTCTTTCTCCAAGAGAGAGAGATCTGTTCAGAATTTTTCCCTTTTTCTCCCATGGCTTTCTACATCTTTCTCAACTTTTTTGTCATTGTTTTGTGAAATGAAAATTTAGTTACTGCCTCCCTAACATCCTATTTATCCTGCCTCATCTATCCCTTTCTCAAATACTTTTCCTTCTAAGAGATATCTGTAAGTTTGTAAGGTACAGAAATGGCTTATCTTGGGCCTTGGGGTGTTGAGGTGCCTTCCAGCTTTGCGTTCTTTGATTCTATTTTGTTTTATATTTAAACTTCCCATAGTATAATCTTTTAAGGAAGTAGTTAATTTAGCTTGTTTCCCAGAGTTCAGAGGAAAAAGACATGTTTTTAGTTTCCTCTATGATGCTGCCTGCGTAACTGCCCCATTATAGGCTATTTATTTGATACACTCAGCTAAGAAGTAATTACTAATTATTTGTAAGTAATGGTTGGTTAAGAAGTATAGTTTTTAGCAAGACATACTTTTCAAAGAGTTCATACACTTTAATTTTCTCCCCTTGGTATACGTAAAAATATTTAAATGGGTTAATCAGCAACGTAATATACTGAATTAAACCATACAACCCCTCTGAATATCATCATAAAAAAACCCCTTCCATATATATTAATAACAGCACTGTTTATGTGCTGATAGACAGCATGCACAAACAAAATGTGTGGTTTTTTCCAGTGAATGTAGTTGGAGTACCTATGTCTTTGTTCTAAGTACTGTGTTTTCTGTCAAAACAATTGCACTAATCCCACTAGGTGGTAGTGTTGCATATGTAATAAGTAGAGGAGACCCAGAAACTCTCCTGAAAATACTGTTTAGAAGGATTTTAGAATTAAAGGGGTATACTGCACATTACACTTGTTGCTAACATTTGTTTTTAATCATTTTGCTCTTCCTTATTCAAACATCTTCTTTCCTGTGAAGTAGCATATGTGATTTGTGTTTTCTTAAAGCTGAAAGTGCTAACTCTTCCCTGTTCCCTCTACACTAATTATGCAATTTATGTTCCAGGATAAAATGGACCAGCTCCTGCAGATGTTGCAGAGTGCAGATCCAACTGATGACCAGCCAGACCTCCCAGAATTACTTCATCTTGAGGGTAAGAGAATCTTAGTTTTGTTATTTTCATCTTTAGTAAATACCCAAATCAAAACAAATTGAAACTTAGCTGAAACTACTTCATATGTACACCATGATCCTGCCTGAAGAAACTCTTTGAGCCTTAACTGTCATCTTCCTTCCTATTTCCCACATCTGAGAGACCGAAGTGCAAAATTTTTATTTGAAGAAAGCCCACTCTTTCTCTCAGTGAAACTGCATTAGAGCTTTTTTCACTTTTCAAGACCCAGGAATACTTAATTTAGTATTCTCAGATTTATTTTCCCTCGTGGAGTAGCACAGCTTGAGTTACAAAAGGCGTGTAAGGAAGACTCCATGAGAGGAAGAAAAATACTACTGGGACTTAGAATAGACCTCTGGTTGTCCTATTTGCTTTTCACCTGCATTCATGTTTCTGTTGGATTGTATTGTTAAGAAGTACCTTATAGAGTACTACAAATATCTTAAACTAGTCCTTTACACACAGATTTATTCAGAATACCTCTCAAAGAGGCATTACAGACTATTCTGCCTGGGCTGATAAATGCAACAAAGGCTTTAGAAGGGAAGTTTGGAGAAGGAAGTAAAGAAACTTACTCACTACGGAACAAAACATTGGTTTAAATTTACAGCCCAGATGGAAACAGACTTTGTTAAGAAAATGGCGTATTCCGAATGAATCTAGATGTCTAGAGACTGTGCACTTTGCATGTAGATTTTTCAACTATGAATAAAATAGGATACTCTCTAAGTTCGTATTAGCTGCTTAAGTTTACCAGCTGATCCTGATTTATGTGACATCTTTGTCCTGATCAGGAGATCTTTTACATGCGTTTTCACTATGAAGTATAAAATTGCAGAAGTGATGCCTCCATCTTGAAGCCAAAAGTGCCATTGCTGATTTCATCAACTTCATAAGGGAAATTCAACATCCTCTTACCAAACTCACTTGCCTCTTGAACCCAGATAAAGTTTTTGTTTCTGGATATTCAGAATTCTGATACTTTGTAATTGTTTGTTTGTTTGTTTTTCTGCAGTCTTATTTATTCACCAAATAAGACTGAGATATTGCTTATTAAGCACATCTCCCAGTTTTTAAATAGTTCATTGCTTCTTTGTGTTGGTTTTTACTCTTAATGTCTTAGTGGTTTGTAAAAACCTTACTCAACAGGATCTCCCTCATCCAGTTAGGATTACAGTGAAAGAGCAATGTGCTGTGTCTTTGATGTGAAGGATTTGAACCACTGCAATCTGTTTTTCCCTTAATTGTTTTTGTAGGTGATTTCTGTGTGGTACTGTTAATTAATTATTGCACTAATATTAATTTTTCTTTCCTTTTTGCTTTTTTTTTTGTTTCTTCTTTTTGATTTTCACTTACACATTTTTATCTGATAATTTTCTTTAAGCTGTTTTCTTACTGGATGCATAGAAAACTTTATTTATAACATTAAATCTTTTAATGTTCTTCTTTTCTAGCAATGTGCCACCAGATGGGACCCCTCATAGATGAAAAATTAAAAGATATAGACAGGTAAAAAAGTACATATGTGTTTTGACTCAAGACTCATTCTTAGAAGTATGAGTGTTGCTACTCAGTGATAATCCTAATTGTTTCTGTGGATACTTGCAAAGTAAATAGGTGTATTTACTAGTAGCCGTGAGGAGGTATGAGGGATTTCTTTTCCCTGGTCTCATCATATGTTATAGTATTCTGTCATTTGACATCATGGCACTCAGCAGACATCACTTCACAGGTAGCAGGAGTATGTTGCTGATCTCCCCTTGTGAAAGTTGCCCTATGTTGTCTGTTCTGTATTGAAGATATCTGAACTGTAGAATAAACCATATTACCTATTTTCTAGGAAACATTCAGAACTTTCAGAGCTCAATGTTAAAGCAATGGAGGCTCTTTCTTTGTATAACAAATTGATGAATGAAGACCCAATGTATTCCATGTATGCAAAGCTACAAAACCAACAGTATTATATGCAGTCATCCGGTGTTTCTGGCTCTCAGGTATGTACATAAACTTTAATAGCTGCTGACATTTTCAAGCATATACTAAGCTGCATTTGACTTGCTCAAATGTTACTCAAGTGTTTTATTTGCAATATTCTTATGTACATTCCTGGAATAAATGTATACTGAAAATTGATTGATTTTGAAACTACAAGTTCTATATAAAATATGGTGAGATATGCTGCTTGCAAAGAGGTGTGTATTTTCTCTTTTTGCCCTGCTGCTGCTGCCTCTTCCATCCTAGGAGCTGGAAACCTGTGCATGATCAACACTGCATTAATAAAATCATCTTGCTCCCTTAGAAGTATTCTCAGTGAACAAGAAGTTCTTTCTCTCAGCACACTGGAAGACTAAAATATTCTGTGTTTTCAGCTGCGAGCTTTAGAGATACTCCTTTTACCAGTTCTAACAATTCCAGTTCTTTTCTGCTCAACTAGTTTAGGTCAATGAAAAAGTCATGCATAAAAATAAGCAGCTGAAAAATTAAAGCTTATCAGGCCTTTGCATTGTTGGTCAAAGATCAATGTCGTCTGAGGTCTATGGATCTTAAGGGCTGTCTGTCACTGACTTATGTGAACTCAGTTATGAATGAGACCTCACAGTTTCTTCTAGTATTTTTTGTTCAGCTGGATAATTCAGGACTGAACAGTAGTGTAGGTTTTAAAAATGTGCTCATGATTTAGAATATAACTGAAATATCTTCTGTCTACTCTAACTAGTTACAAAGCTGTACCATATTCTCAATTGAAAATAAGACCACAAGACCTCATTTGCCCTCAAACGGTTTCACAATAGCACTTTCAGCATTTACTTGCATGAAATTGTAGGTTGGCTAAGGATAGAAAAATAATACACTCTTGACTGTTTTAATGGCTCTAACTTATTGGAAGTTCTCTGGGCATCAAAACTACTCTTCCTTGGACTGCTGTTTGTTACACAACATCCTCAGTATTGTCATTCAATGGTAGTAGTTCTAGTTAGCATGAGTGTATGGGAACTGCTGAGTCATGGCCTGAACCTCTGATTGATCACCTGAGGCAAGCGTGAGTCAGCCAGAGGAGCACAGGTGAAGGCAATTCACCTGTGCTGCTGGAAGGGGTGGAGCCTGGCTCCAGCCCTCCTAGACCTATTTAAGAGCTGGCTACCAGAGGGGAAGGATCTCTTCTGGAGATTGCCTCTCTTGGTGTTTTGTGGTGAGCTCAGCCGAAGGGTAAGCTCTTCCACCTATTCTCTTTTGTGATCGTTGTCTATTTTGCCTAACTCTCTTGATTATATTGTGATTATAACATCTTGATATCTATTGATTATACAATTATATTGTGATTATAACATCTTGATATCTATTGATTATACACATGAGTGACAGTCATTTAAATAAAATGTGGAGTACAGGCTGTCCAGTAAACTGTCTGACTTTTTTGGTACTGGAGTGTGAGGATAGCAATGTAAATAATCCTTTGGAAATCTAGTTTTTTTTTCCATACTGCATCACCGAACAGAAGACAATCAACTGGCTTTTATTAAAGTATCTGTAGGTTAAAGGGTTCAAGAAAATGTTCTTATGTTCTTCAGTCAGTCTTTAACTACCAAAATTTTGCTTTATTTTATTCTTACTATTCCTTTATTTAACTTTCTAGGTTTATCCAGGGCAACCTCAAGGTAACGCATATTTGGTGGCAGGGAGTGCACAGATGGGCCACATTCAAGGTTATAATCTTCCTCCAGAACAGCTCTCTTCTCTCAGCCAAGGCACAGTTACTCCATCTGCCAGCTCAGTACTACCTGGTCAGCCTGCACAGACGTCGTACACAAAGTAATTTTAAGTATTTTCCTACTTAGGCTTAAATCAGTGCAAATATAAAAGACCACAGATGATATTTTAAGGAGAAAAACTGTCTTGTAGAAGTGTAATTTTAATCACTACTGAAGTCTGCTTCAATTAGTAGCAATTAGTTGCAGTGGTGCTTTTTACTGGTGGTGTGTGCTTTGTCAAAATTTCTGACAAATTTCAAACATTTCTATGTGTGGGTATATGTCAGTGAATTTTTATATACATATATATACACACACATATTTGTATAAAGATTATGTGGATGTTTAATGATGAAAATTGTCTGCTGCTTTGTCTTGTGTTATTTCTGAGAAGGTGTAGATCACATCATACTAGCTTCAGAATTCTGCTCCTTTTGAGAATGAAGTGCATGGGCTCAGAATACTCAATAAAACTATTGAGTGGTTGTTATGATAAGGAACAGAAAATGGATGGAGTTCTGGATTGCACATTTAAAATATACTATAGATTCAGTCTAATTCAAAATTTAGTGTATTTGGTCTGTTTAAGTCTGAGGAGTGTGTTTTAATTGGGATATTCATTGTCTACAAATTTAAATATGTAACTGTCCAGAGCTGGAAGGTAGCTTTTCCTATGTGTTTTTATATAGCACAGTTAAAGCAATAAAAGTTACTAACATAACTTTCTGTTTGTAAAATGTTTTTGAACTGACTTTTAAGGTTTTCATTTCCTTTTATTTTTCAGTGCAATGGTTGCTGGAAATACTTACTCTAACCAGGCTTCAGTGTATAGTCCACCACCTGCTGCTGTTGATGTTGCTGCTTATCAGAATGCTGGAACTAATATGTCCCAGGTGCCAAACTATAACTTAGCATCTACACCTCTGCCACAGACAGCTGGCAGCCAACAAGCACCTCCACAGCAAACACAGCCTCCACCTACTCAACAGCCACAGCATAGCTATTCACAGAAGGCTCTGCTATAGGATCCGGGACTTCTGATTCCTAATCTTCTTTAACCTCTGCTAAAGGCAGTTGACAATGCTTTGAGTTTCTTCCTTTAATCTCTTAAACTTTGTTTATCTTCAGCTTAATAAGAATCTATCTTGGTGAACAAGTTCAATTTGCACTGACTTTTTAGGATTTTTTTTTTTAATTTTGCAGAGGAATGGATATATTTAGGACACTTAATTCCTTTTAAAACGGCTAAAAATTGGTACAAGATTATTTATGTCTGGTAAAATTGGCTAGTCTGTGAAAACCTCAACACTTGCAAACTGTTGTGGAATATATGTTATGTACATATAGTGTGTGATTACAGTAGTGGCCATTACGTATAGCTATGGTGATCATGTGAATATATTTAACACAATGTTAAAAAATAATTTACATAACTATTTTATTTTAATCATGAACTGACAACCATGTTTCATAGTTTTATCTAGTTTTATGACAGATGTGATGTCTTTTTCCAATACAGGACAAGTGGTAATTCTGCAAATCATGGTTACCCTTACAGACTAAGGTCTATACATGAATTCCAAACTTACCCAAGTCTAGGTTTTATTACTTCCTGAATAGAATACAAGGGTGTCATGACTATTAGATGGCTTTATCTACCAAAGCTAACTAGATAGCTAGTAAATGATCTGGGGGATGATAACAACAAGTTGTGATTCTGCTTAACATGCAATTAATAACCTAAAACTACTATTCAGAGGCTGCTAAACATATCATGGGACCATGCAACAGATCAGAATTTTGCATTTTGTCATGAAAAGCACATAATTTATTTTTTTCCAAGTTGATTTTTTATAATGACAACGAGAACTGTATTCTATGTGTGTTGGTAGAGAGTACACCAAAGACAGAGAAATTGAGTTGGAGGAGAAATGGTGGAGTTATAAACTGGAACGTGCAACATGAATAACACAACTTCATTCAAGTCTTCTTAATTAGAGAATTAATGGAGAATTATGGACATTTAAATCACTTTGCTGAACAACCTTCAGGGCTTCATTTGATCTCTAGTGGCCTTGCTTAGCAATTTGTTCTATTTGCTGTTTTTACACAAACACTTCTGCCTTAAACATCTGTTAATTTTTCAATTTCCAGCTGTTCTGCCGGTTAAGTTTATTAGTCCTTCTGCAGTGTGAATAGATAAGGCCTCTTAATTTTGTTGACTTTCAAATTTGAATTTTCTTCTGCAGCAATGTGCGTTATTTGAAACCCTTGCATTTCTCAGAAACGTAACCAGGTGTCTTTTTGAGGCATAATATTTTCTTTCTGCAGCAATGGTGCTGCAAAAGGATTTTGGTAATGGAAATGGAATTTTGTTACGCCTGATCAGAGTTACTTGTTTGTATTTGATCTACTAATGCATTCTGGTTTCCTCTTACCTTTTCTGATGACTCTCATTCCAGTTACAGCAATACTAGGTGGCTTCAGCATCAAAGCTGTGTTTTCAGTCTCGTTAATGTATGTGCCAGAAATTGTTTGCTTTTGTGTACTGTATTTTAGTGTGATACTTCTGGAATTAAATGTTGCAATTGAACATTATAATGTAAATTAACCTCAGTAATCCTTATACTCCTGCTCTATGTGTTACCTAACAAATCTTTGTTTCACCTGTTTAGTAGAGCTGGTGTTCTGCCTCTTAATCCTTTTGGAAGGCTGATTTTGCCTAACTTTGTAGCC
Organism: Tetrao urogallus; assembly: GCF_951394365.1. Classification (NCBI taxonomy): domain Eukaryota; kingdom Metazoa; phylum Chordata; class Aves; order Galliformes; family Phasianidae; genus Tetrao; species Tetrao urogallus. The sequence goes on from NC_136820.1 coordinate 32,164,859, forward strand.
AGGTGGTTACAAAACATGGCCCTAGCTGATGTGTTCCAGTCAGTGATTTTCTAGCCAGAACAGCTTGTTTCAATACTGGAATGTTCGTGTTTTGTTTTGGTTTTTTCGTTCTCCAGAATTCTTAAGCACGCTCACAGACTGTTTGTATTTGGTGTTAGCACAAAAGTCTGTGGAATTTGGAAGGTAACACTAATAGCTACAAAAAAAAAAAGGGGGGGGGGGGAGGGATGAAAGTCCAAGGATTTGTATAATAGATCATTTTTAATAGATTGAAGACGTGTTTGTTTTTTTTTTTTTTTTGTAGAAAGGACGTGCAGTGTCATTTAGATAGTGTTCTCTGCATGCTTTAGCTATCTTACTGAGAAGCAGAGAAGCAGTATTTAGAAGTGTGTAATTTCTGCCAGAAGTGTAAATAACCTCTACTCCATACTTCTTGTGCCCCAATTCAAGGAGAAGCTTAAAGCCCAGCTGACTTTAACAATTCACATTCCTAGTCTTTCATGCATTACTTGACTTTAAAAAAAAAATAAAAAAAAATGTTTTCATTGACCACAATTGGTGCTGATTTTAGGGTTTTAGTCTTAGCATCCCATTTTTATTTATTTATTTTTTTAATTTCAGATGCAGTTTTCAGACCAAGTTTATTTTGGAGCTGTATTGCTTCATGTTGTTTTGTTTCATTAACCAGGAATGATTATTTTGCCTTCTCACATGGTTGCATCCCTTGATCCAGTGCTTTTCAGTTACACTTCCTCCTGCTTTGCTACATGCTGTCCCTGCACTAATTCCTTCACTTATCCTCTAACTGGTATTCAGGAATTATATTTCAATTCACCTTTCGGCCGGTTTAGCATCATCTGAAAATGTCATTGCTGGTTTTCCCTGCTGTGTGATCTATTCAGTTTCCTTATCTATGCATTGTTTTGATGAAGTTCATGTATATTCTGTCTTACTATGGTATTGAACACTGAATATGGGTGAGAGAGGGAAAGAACGTGTACAGCTCCTGTGTGGAAAAGCTTCTTAGCAAAGAACCTAAGTGTCACAAAGTTAATCCGTCTGAAAGTTCAGAATCCCTGGAAATGACACATCATTCCTGTTCCAACAGAACACCTAATTTTTGAACGTCTCACTTCTTTACTTGTAAATTGACAATGAAAGGCTGAAGTCTTTTCACCACATTTTGTGTAACCCTTTGTTGTTTAACTCTTTTATGAAGGAATACGGAAATGTTAATTAATGTCAGAAGGAATATTGTAGTGGCTTGGTTTTCATGAACTGGAGCAAAATCTGGAAAGTGCCTTCTGTGCATTTCTCAGCTAAAATTTGTTTACCCATCATCTCAATTTATGTGGGTGTAACAGAGATGTAAAGATTTACTGTAAAGCATCCCAGGAAGAATTCTGAGGTCAGCGTGTTGAAATTTGATTTGGTACACTGATGTTATGGCAGTGTATTCAGGAGTTTGCAGTTGAAACATCAGCTGCCACATATTTACCCACCTCTGTTTAGTAACTGTTACCCGTGTAGGTATGTGTTTGATGTCAAAGACGACAGAATACCTATACAGCAGTATAACAACCGTGAAAAACAAGATAGAAGTATAGCAGGTGTGGGGAAGCATATTGCCCTCATACAGTGACTCTTCAGAAGTTTTGAAGGGGGGCCTAAAACGAGTTTGAGTAACCAGAACTTCATATGATTTTGTCAGATTGCAAATGCTTAGATAAGAGGAGATAAATCTGCTTTTAATAGCATGGACGTATTTTGCTGATCAAATCTAGGCTGCTGTTACAGTTCTCTGATTTCATCTAGATGACAGGAACATCAGATTTATGGTGGAGAACTGCCATTCTCCAATTAATTTTTCTAGTATTTTCTCTAATATCACTTACCTTTATTTTTTCACTCTCATTTCAAAGGTTTCTGTGCAGTCTTCACTTGTGAGGGTCTTACTTTATTCCTTGTCTGGTGGGTTTCACAAACTGAATGGAAAAGAATGTCTCTAATTACCGTGGCTACAATGGCACTTTGAATGATGTATCTGCAGTTTCCTTTGGAGAAGATGCATGCATCGCTTTCGAATAATAAGGGAGCATAGTTTTTCCATTTAGAAATCAAGAGCAGGTTTTTGTTTTTGTTTTTTTTTTAAAAAAAAAGCAAAATAAAATCTACAAAAATGGCCATTGTTAGCAGGCAGGCAGAATCATTTTGTACTCTTCTATTCCATGTTAATAAAGCCAACCAACTTCACACTACAGGTACTCCTTTTTCCTTTTCAGCTGCAATGAAGAATATTGACTTTGATTTGTATGCTATCCAACACCATAGTAAAACCTTGGAAGGCCCTGAAATTTGACCTTTTTGCTTCAATATGTAAAAACACTATGTAAGCCATTAGAAGCCTTGTTTCTGGAGTTAGGATATTTGTATTTAAAAACATTCCATTTGCTACTATGTATAATTGCAGATCAATTTTCATGCTGCTACCTTAGCAAAAGGGTAGGAGTTTTTGTTCCTCTCACCTGCATGTGCTTCTGGAAATCCAAATAATTTCTGTCTTTGTCATGAAAAACAAAAGGAGCCTGCTGAAGTCTGTTCTGGTTGTAATAAAGTGTACACAGTAGCAAAGTACATTTTTGGTTTGTTTTGTTTTGATGCTCCCTTTGATGTTGGCATATGTATATATTTAGATATACTGCACTGTTGTACAAGAATTGTTTTAGTAAATAACACTATTTGTAAAAACTGTTAATTGTTTTTGGTATGAATGCAAATATTAAAGTTGGAGTATTTAGTTCATTATGTTGCAAACTCAATTCATAAATTGCAGGGAAGAGCGGTAAGAGAAAGGACAGGGATGCAATGGGCAAAGTGTGTTCTAAGTACTCTGAAGACAAATGTTCTGATTTCTTGGGAATCAGGTGTTGGTTTTCTGCTGTGTTTTGCTGCTGCTGTTGTACGGCACCTGCGTGTAGATTATGGCATTTTTGCTTTTCAAGTTCTTCACCTGTGATTAACTTGTTACACTCCAAGTAATACACTGTGCTTCTTACTTCAGTTGTGCTGCATGCCCTCTTTTATTGTGGGAAATACAGCATGAATATTTTAGTGTTGGTAGCAAACAGATGGAATCAGTTGTATCTGTGTAGTGTAATGTATATATTTGTGTACTGATCGATAAACAAATACTACCTCAGCCTGACAGCTAGTTTACAGTTATGGTGGAAATGCAAGTCACAGCTTGAACCGGTGATTGAGCACCTGTGGGAAGGCAGGGGAAGCTCAGGTGCAAGCAATGTAACTGAGTGACCAGAAGGCTGCAGCCAGGATCCACCCCTTCCCAGACCTTGCTTAAGGATTGGTAGTGGAGGCAAGGCTATCTTGCTGGTGGTCCCTGCTTGCCCTGGAGATCCCCTACCAAAGCTTTCCAAAGGTGAGAAGCTTTATTTTCCTTTTGGTGTCCACAGCTGCTGCATTTGGGCTTATCCTCACTTGCTGCAGCCTAAGGCTTTGCTACCCTGCTGTGCTTTCCATCGTGTTGTAGTGTTACAGCAGTTATCATCAGGAATTGAATTAATTGTCAAGTAGTAACACAGAGTAGCCTAGTGGTGGGTTGCTTGGTCTGTGTTTGATCTGTGCCTATTCTAAAACAAAGCTGTTTTCACTTATGGTGCTTGTGATCTGTGTTTTATCTGAGAAACAAATCATAAGCCTTGTTAAGAATGTGGAGAAACCCATGCAGTAGGGCTGGTTTGTGTTGAGTGTTATTTTTTTTTTTGCTTGTTTATTTTTCTAAAACATTCTCATTGATGTTGGAGTATATACGGGCAGCATGCAATAACATAGAAACTCCTTTGGGGGAGGAGGAGGAAATAGAGGCACATATATGTATTTTTAGTTGTAGACTGACAGTTCTCAGTCTACAACTAAAAAACTATTTTTTAGAATAAGATCTATTGAGCTGACGTAAAACGTAAGAAGATAACAACTAGTGATTGTAGAACCTTTTATTTTGCTCCGACTTTGCTTTGCCCTCTTCAGCATAAGATTTGAGTGCTTATATGTGCACCTTTTATTCCTCCGGTTGAGTTGGTTGTTTATGCCCTATATGCCCTGCATTGCTAACAGCTGCTGTGCCAGTAGTTGTGCTTAGGACCCTCTGAATGGAGCTGTTGAATCCAGCAGGAATACTTTTTATGGTAGCTAAAGCCTGCTACCAGTAAAATGGCGTTCACTATCATGAACTTGTCAGTTATCTGCCCAGCCAGTGTGTCTATTTACTGCTTCATATTTTTATTTACTGCTTTAATTTTTATTTAAGCTGTTTTCCCATCTTGATTAATAATAAGCAAAGTATCTGCCCTGACAGTGACTGAAATCATGTCTATTTCTAGCCACTTGCCATGGCTCACCCTTGTATTTATGCTATTTGAGGATTATGTGGCTTTTGCAAACAAAGTGTCAAACTGTCCCAATTTACTCAGCTCTGCAACAAGGTGTGAACGTCTACATCACTTGGTTCTGATGTCTCTTACAGCTGTGAAAATTTCCCCAAGTGAGTCTTTTCTCTGTTCCCTGGTGACATATTCTTGTAGTTGATAATGCAGCGTTGTGGCAGAGTTCATTTAGGCCAACTCAGCAGCAGAAGGCACGTGGCCTCAGAAGGAGAAGTAATATATGTTGTGATATTTTACATGAACACAAAAGCAGAGGGTGCAGTCATGGCTCTGTGCAGCTGTAAGAATGCAGTCTGTGTCTGCTGCCATCTGAAACGACATGGAAAGAATGGCGTACGTGTTGTCCCATGGGCTCTCTTGCTATGTGCATTTGTTCAGAGGGCTCCTATTCCCTATGGTGCTATGAGGGGGGAAGAGTAACGATTCTTTTACTTTAACAAGGTCTGGGAAGCTCAGTTTGTAGAATTTGTTGTACTTTCTGTGGCATTGTGATGTGCTGCTTAGTTGTGTGGATAGTGGCATTTAGGTAGTTTGCCATTACTTTTGCCTTAGCACTTCTGCTCGCTTAACTGTAAAGTAGATTATTTCCCTTTAGTAATTTATCTTAGTAAGTTTATTCTCTATTAAATGGCCACACTTTCTACCCCTGAGAACTACTTCCAGATAATCAAGGCTTTCTGTAAATGCTCTCTGTCTGTGAGTCCTGATCACTTCAGAGAGCAGATCTTTGCCCTGGTTGCTCAAACCAGTTCCTGAATTCGCCTTTTCCAAGAACCAGACTGCCTTGAATTTGTCTGTCAGTAGAGCTGAATTTGACAGCAATTTTGTTGCTTGTGTATTTATTGAAGTGAAATGCTAAGTCGTGGCTTGAACCAGTAACTGAGCACCTGGTGGGAAGGCAGAACCTGCTCAGGAGAGCTCAGGTGTGTGCAGCCAGGATCTACTCCTTCCCAGATGTCATTTAAGGATTGGCAGCGGAGGCAAGGGTGTCTTGCTGGAGATCCCTGCCTACCTGAGGCCTTCTTCTGAGGGTTAGCAGCTTTTTTCCCTTTGTTTCTGTGTACGCAGCCACTGTATTTGGGCTTATCCTCACATGGGCTTATCCTCACTTGCTGCAGCCTCAGACTTTGCTACCATGCCATTATTGCTGTGCTTTCCATTGCATTATAGTGTTTTATTTCTTTATTAAGTATAGATAGTAGGTAGCAAGCAGTTGTGAATCTGTAAACAAAACTGAACAGCATTCAGTGGGAGTCAGTGGTTCAGCACTGGGAAGAGTCCAGTCCCAGCTTGTCTGTATGTCTACATATACAGGAGACTTGTGTAAATACTCAATGTGTGAACTGCATATGTATGTTTATATCTATGTGGAAATGCAGTTCCACATATATGCGTGTCTCCTAATGATTATTCCCTTCTTTCACATATTTTCTCATACTTGATTCTTACGGTAAGCATGCCCACAAACACTGGTCATAATTTAAAGCATAAATTAATTTCATTTTATCAATATCAATATGTATTGATATACCTGGACACTTCCATTCTGTTGACTGTCTTTTCATAATACTGTGGGTGTTCTGTGAGGCCTTTAACTTGTGTTTTGAAATAGGGATAGTCCTGCTCTTTCATTTGGGAAATCTGTGAAGTATATCCTCACTGGTTCAGTCATACAGCTCCAGTAACTGGGCTTCCTATGTTTCAAGGTTCTGGAGCCCTGGGCAACTTGATATAGTGCCTGCTATTGTGGTTGGAATACCAACTCCTGGGGGGAGGGTTTCTTTTTCCCTCAAGGAATTCTCTGTCAAAGGTTTCGTTGGGAGTTCTCCATAGTCCTTAGTTTTGTGAGTGCCTTTTTATCCCCCATTTCTCCGGGTTTTATTCTTTTTTTCTCTTAGTGTGACATACTTGACCCAACAGATCAGCCAGCAGGGAGCGATACTTTCATTGCCATGCGCAATCATTATCGCCTTTTGTAGTGGTCAGCTCCTTCAAGCCTCACCCCCGAAAAAGACTGCTTGTCCTGCTTCTGCTTATCTTTACAATCATGAGCAGAGGTACTGTGGCACGGTGACATTCACCACTCACTCCCCTGGATAATTTGCAGTTGTCAGTTAGAGTCTTATCACCAGAAAGGCCTCACAAAGCAAGCTTTGAGACAAAAAGTGAAAACAGTTTTGTCTTTCACAGTCTTTCATGTTGCTGTTACCACTGCTAAAATTCACCACCCACCACCTCACTGAGCTCGCATCAACTGCTGGGTCTCTATAAATATTTGGCAAGTTTGATGAATGTCAGTGGTGCCATTTTTTTTCTGCATGGAGGAATTAAATCCCATACTTTTGCTTCATCCACGCTTCTGTGTTAGGTGGCGTTCTGTCAGACTGCTCCTCTGCTATCTGCTATCATATGGCAACAAAATGTAATGGAATACTGGTGGGAAGGTTCAGCCTCTACTGCCATACCATCAACATCATTTCTGATGTTGTGGTGAGATTGCATCAAGCATGAGTGGCAGACAGCTCTGGGCTGAGGAGATGCTGGGAAGGCCATGGGGTAATTTGCTGTATCCTAACTAATAGCAGGGCTGCTCCTGGTACAGTGAAGTCCCACAAACAGTCAGAAACACACTGCTGACCCCTGACATGTTATGTTCTTTGACTGTTTCACTGCCATATGAAGAAATGAGAACTCCTCACTCTCCATCAGACTGGTTCTTAGCAGCAGCCCTGCTGCATGTTCCACTGCCATACATCTTGTGGGCTTAAGTGTCTTTCTTTAATAAAAAGCGAAACAAAACCAAAAAAAAAAAACCTCTTTCATGGTTCCCCTTTAAGCCACAGGATAGGATTCAACAGGACAGCTGAGGAAATGTTTATGCTTTTGTAGAATTTCTAAGCACACTTTGTTCACTGAGTTTACCAAAATATCAGTTTTGTTAGTCTATCTGTTTCTATCAGAAGCATGTCTTTAAGTTGTCCCTTGGATAAATGTAGGTGTAAAAAACAAGGAATAGGGTAATCTGCTATCATGGTAATGTCATATATTGGTATTGGAGTGATGTGCAGCAGGGCTCGATGAAAGGATTTAATCTTCTCTCTTTTCAGTGGTTCAGTGCCAGATCTGCAAGGTGCTGGCTTTGCTGGAATGGGGTCTGATGTGGGGTAGGGTCTGAAGAATGGGGGAGAGAAGGAGAGGAAGAAACAAATCTCCGTTTGAGGTGGTGTTCAGTCAGGTGGGACAAAGAAGGGAGAGAAGGCTTTGTTCAAACAAATCGACCTTTAGTAACAAGGCCTTGTTTCTGGAAGGATGTGCGTGCTTTGTGTGTAGGGGATTCATCCACACCAACTTGAAACTGTCTATAAAGCAAACAGTGTTTTAAGGCTGTGTAAAAATTCAGCTCTTTTTCCAAAGTTGTTAAAAGAGATATGAAGTCAGGTAGGGCTTTGAGTGAAGCCAGAGCTGTGATGTGTTCTGGCACATCCTGGGCCTTACAGAAGCCTCCTGCCTCGTGTGCAGCAGTGAGGCATCTCCCCTGGGAGCGGTTTGAAACAAGCACAAACAGAGGAGCTATAGGCAAATCTTCTTGGCTGGTGTTCTGACTCCTATGGCACGCTATATCCTGAGCACTTCAGTGTTGGACTCCACTTGCTTACGTTTTCACTGCTTTGTCAGGGAAAAAAATCAGCTTTTATGATTTACGAAACACTTCAGCGTTCTTTTCCCTATATTTGCATTTGCTGTTTTCTGCTTTGCTCTCAGCTGTACGAGCTGAGTAAAGGAAGCATGGAATGTGTACGTGAAGCACAGTTTACTATATCCTGCTTCACTGCTGCTGTGACATTTGCTGATTTGGTTTCCTGTAAAAACTCAGATACATCAGCTCATTTCTGGTCATAGATAACAGGCAGGAAGAGCTGCCAGGACTCCAAAAAAGAATGGCCCATATAAATCCTTTCTGTAACACTGAACTGAAATGAGTGTTTTTATTGTAGGAAGAAAAAGCAAATGACAAGTTTTGATACTGCAGAAGGAAGCTGTTCTCTGAAAATACAGACGTGTTCGTGACTTCAGACCATTGCTCTACAGAAGTACCAGATAAGATGACCACGTTAGTGTGAAATACAGTGTGAATACAAAGCTATGGTGTCAGAGCTCCTCATCCTCTGACATGCGGCCACTGCCTGAGCCATCCCATGCTGGGCTGGCTAAAGGAACAAGCAGCTCTGTGCCCATTGTACAGCCAGGAAGAGGCTGTGAGGATTTTCTTATAGTGAGGTGGGAATTGCAGCCATCTGATTCCAGGAGTGTTACTGGAGGTAATCTGAGTTAGGTTTATGGGCCAGTAGCACAGTCAAGGATTGGCTGATGACAAACCGGAGTGTTTTATCTTGCAGGCTCTGGCACCACTTGAAATGACAGAGAAATATTGAAATACTAAGTTTTTTTTTTTTTTTTTTTTTTAAACCTCTGGGCTTGAGCACCATCTATGAAATGGAAGAGATAGCAAAACATAGAAGATGCACTGGTCTTGACAAAAAAAGAAGTACCCAAGAAGAGAGAAACTCTTCACTAACACAAAATTAGTTTTAACTCATTGTAGTAATTGTTTTCATTTTTTTTTTTTTTTTTTTCTGATTTAATTGACACAATCAGTTTTGAGAGTTCACATTTAGGATTGAACTAGCTGCCAGGTTCCACAACTTCTGAGTTGTTCTGATGCCTCCCATTGAAATGAGAGATGAAAATAACCCATCCGTGACTGTGGGCAATCTCTTGCTTCCAGCCAAGGAACCAGGAAAGGCAAACAAATAATCCCAACCTCCCAACCTCTTCCTGTTTGGATTATTATCCCTTTCCCCTAGGCACCTTTTATCTTTGACTGGAAGTTCTTTCCCTTGTGTGTGTCTTTTTTTTTTATTATTTATTTATTTGACTTATAAAAGAAATGCCTTTTCTGTCTATGAGAATATCTACAGAAGTTGGAATACAAGTTGCCCACAAACAACCTGAATCTGTATGAACACAGGAGGGAAAGACTCCTGGAAACAGGACCATTACTTTTGGGCACAGGACTATTATGCAGGAAAGAAAAGGAGAGTATAGAAGGCTCTTTAGCCCTTCAGTGCTGTCACTGTCCATATGGGTGAGAGCTGAGCTCTGTTGGATATGGCCACGTTTTTCTGAATCTTGATCAATCTAGCACAGATTTATAGACTGCCTGGAGAAGCTGTGGGTGCCCTCTCTATTGAAGCATTCAAGACCTGGTTAGATGGGGACCTGGGCAGCCTGATCTGGTAGGTGGCAACCCAGCCCATGGCAAGGGGTTGGAGCTGTATGAGATTTAATGTCCCTTATAGCCCAAGCCATTCTGTGATTCTACTCAGTGCATAATGTCAGAATACCTTAAATTGATGAAATGCATATGGTGCCCGTGTTGCATGCAAAGAACCTGAAGAAAACTGGGAGCTTAGGTTAAATTCCAGGACGTGTGGATTCTAGTCCTGTTTTCACATCACAGAGTGCTGTTTTCCTGGATTTGAAATCTCTTGGCATAGCTCCCAGGAATCTGAACTGCTTCCCTTTAAATTTTGCAAAGTCAATATTCATAAATATTCCCATGGAATGTCTGTTGAGTCTGTTACATGGTGGTATGAGACATTTCATTTAAATCTCAATATTTAATGCTTATTTTAATAGCTCTTTTAATGAGAAACCATTTGGACAAGTAACAATGAAATTGGCTGTTTGCCTTAAGCATGCAACCTGTACAACTTGGCTGTGTGGCATGAGATTTTCTGTCTTCTCATAATACCTCCTGATAGAAAAGAAAACGGTGATTCACCCTCTGCTTTTTTGGAAGGGCGTTTTTGTTGGAAATTCTTCTCAGTGATGAGGTGAAGTGATGATAAATGTTCAGATGCTTCTGAGTCAACAACTGAAAAACTTCATTCCAGGTTCACTGAATAGGGCAAGATCTTTGGAGCTCCACAATTCTGGTTTTATTTATTTATTTATTTATTTAATGTGTTGCTACATTTCTGACTAACTTTGGACTTCTTGCTAAACTTCTCAAAACTCAAGTCAAGGTTGCTGAATTTCCCGGAATGGGTGACTTACAGTGACTTGGACTCACCCCTCCTATCTTAAACCTTGTAAGAGGAGAATAGCTCTAACTCTTGTCTTCTCTCTATCTTTCTTCCACTAAGACCTAGCATGGGAAGTGCTTCCTCAAGAGAATGTGGAAAGATCTTTATCTCTTGGGGTGGCACTGCCCTGAATTTTAGCTGTAGATGGGCAAGTGGGGGGAAAAAGGGAGAAGGACCATCATGGCAACCTCAGCAGCCTCCCGAGATCTGGGTGAGGTTGTATCCCCAAAGTATCTTCTGGATAACTCCCATCCTCTTGTTCCAGTTTGTGTTTCCTCACAGGGGTACTTAGTATCATTCCAGCTCTCCTAACCCAGCAGGTCTGCTCCTCACATCAGAGCTCCCTTTTGTCAGGCAGTGCAGCCTCCTTCCCTCTACCCATCTCACAGGTCATCATGCATCTTCTCGGGCCGAAATCTATAAAATTCTTTCATGTAATATGCTGGAAGGTAGGATAGCTTTGAGAGTGTCTCAGCCACTTCTTGGCTCATAAATTTTGGTGTATTTACTTCTCAATACATGCATCACTGTGTTTGCTCTTCTAGCCAGTCAAGAAGTGTAGCAGCCTTATTATTTTAAGGGTAAGGAAGCAAGGGTGGAAATGAAGTGAAACATGGTCACTGAGTTAGGCACTTCGGACTGACTTTAGGGAGGTCTGTATGTTTGTCAGGACCAATGCTGCTGCTGTGACAGGACACGTGCTGTGCAGATGATGTGAAATCCATGGTAGGAGGCATCCATCGCTGTACACTTGCCCAGATCTGATGCACCCTGCTGTGGTGTGTGAGTCATCTCATCCTATGAACCCACCGTGACAAGCAGTTTTCAAAATTGCTCAAGTGAGTCTGAATTTGGAAACATTTCTGGACTGATTAAAACTGCCCTATTTATTGATGGAAAAATGCCAATTAAAAGCATTCTCAAATTTGATCGTTCCCTCTTACTGCTTAATTTCAAGTTTTCTTTGGTAAACTGAACTGAAATCTGATTCCTTTTTTGAAATAAAACCCTTCTGCCACATGGCAGTACTTTGTTGCTGTAACAATTACGAATGAATATTTGTGAAGTCGATACTTACTGGTATATTGAATATTGACATTTTTATTTCTAAAAAAGAAAATTCCCATGTTGCTCAAGTACTACCTAACAATTTGCAGAACTTAGACTTGTCAGGTATCCTCTCAATACTTACAAGATCAAATCAGTGAGGATGCATGGTTTTGTTCCAGGTTAGAAGATCCGAAGCAAAGATAAAGCAAGCAAGGGGGGGAAAAAAAAAACAAAAACCAAAATAACAGATAATCTTCTTCTGTGCAGCAGCAGCAGCAACAACAACAACAACAACAACAAAAAGAAAGAAAAAGGAAAAAAAAAAATCAACCTAGAAGCTTCATCTGACAGTTACTGACTGATCCTGTAACCTATTCAGAGATGTTTCTTTTTAAATGCAGCCTCATACAGTTTTATTCCTGTCTTAGAGAATGATAGCTCCTGAAAGACTTCTGATAACTCAAGTCCATGGTTAATAGGCTTGGTTAATGTTTTGACTTACTAATGATGATGGATATGAAGACTATTTTCTTTGAATTAGACTGGATTTTCTTGTGTTTGTACTGTGATGTGATAAACAGGACTTACAAAGCAGCTGTATTTATTCTTTAAGTTTTCCGTATTATATTTCCACTTCTGTGTTTCATTTCTGTAAAGAGAATTTCCTGGTAAGGAAAATTTCCTCATCCTTTTTGAAGGTCTTAGTTTTATGTGTGATCTACCACATTTCTGCTGCGTTTCTTTTCATCCATGGTAAATAACTAGAATGGAGCGTACAATACAAAGGCAGAAACTACTATCAAAGTGTTATGGCATTGTATTAACTTCAAGCTGTGCTCTGCTCAGCTCCTACTGAGTTCCAAATTATACTGAACTTTGACTCTTCAACCGCATGTAGTATTATGCACAAAGAAAACTTGTGGAGATCACTGGTGTACTTGTAAAGTTAAGAAGGGATTAAAAATGTGTATTCAATTTGTTAATTAAAAAGTAGTTTTACTAAAAGACTTTTGGCACTTAAATAAATTAGAAATGGCAGCCTATGGCTTTATCAAGCATTTGAGAGAAAAAAAAACAGAAAGAAATAAGTAGGAGAGAAGTCATCAGCAGGTTGCACTGCAGAACTTCCAGATATCAGTGTCTTAATGCTGAAAGGCCTCTGAGTGCATGTGCAAAAATTCAACAGAAAAATCTTTGGTATGTTTGGATTCTGTTTAAATGAGATGAGGGAATAGAACATGGTCCAATTTAAGGCTATGTTCCTTCTTGGTTCTAAACAGGCTGTCTTTCTTTGCAGTCTTTTTATTAAATATGTATGTCTTATGAAGTTTCTGTTTTTGAGATTTAAAAACAAAAAAAAGTATACACTGAAGTGATGTCTTGTTTAAGAGAGAGAATTCTTTTCCAAGTAGATCTGTCTTGGCTGTGTTCAAGAGACTCCTAATAGGCTGATTTGAAGATGTGATCACCTTATAACTAAGGGCCTCCTACCTGTACTTTGGACAAAACTGTCCCGTCCCTGCAATCCAATGTCTAGCTGTATCTCTAACATAACAGAATACCCTGGAAAATGAAATTAGAATCAAAGAAAGTAATCTGTTTAGATGTACTAGAAGTTTTACAGCCGTGGGTCTTATGTACTTTGCCTCTTGAGAATCTATGATGATAGAAAGCAAAAAACCATCTGGAACTCCTTTATTTTCCCTAAACATCTGTTAACTTCTGGCTGCATTTATCGTGGCTTTTAACTATGCAGGCAACACTTTTTTGTAGCTGTAAGGAACCAGATATGTGAGGGTGTGGAAATTCCTCTTTATTTTCATAATATGGGTGAGGCATAAACCAAACTTGACATGTTAGGAGTCACGAGAGTGCATGTTCCCAATAGCCATGCATGTTTATGAAGCTATTATAACATATGCAGGGGAAAGTGATATTCTTGTGTTCTTACTTTGTGTTAAAAGCAGAATGCTGGAATTCAGAATTTTGATATGTATGTATATAATATATATAAGACACAGATACATGTCTGAATTAGTTGTATTTAAAGTGAATATCATACATAATAATACTGGTATTCTCAAGGGGCTTTTACTAGGTGAAGGCTGTCTGACAACAGGTATTAAAGCCTTGACTTTACACCTCCTAAAACATTCTGTTTTGGTTTCAGAAATTATAAGTGTCAAAATCAATTTCCGAATAACATTTCAGAGGAATAAGATTTGTACAAAAATTAAATATTGATTTTTGCCAATTCCTGTTTTTTTTTTTTCACTGCCCCATATCTTATTTATATAGCTTATTAATATAGGATAGGCACTGTGATAAATGATGTTATCACAAATGTTAACATGTAAACAGATATACTAAAGATATACTTAAGAGCAAAAAGCATAAATGACAACGCAAATGTTAGAAATGCACAAAGAACTACTGAATGCCATCTAAGAGACACAGAAACACACATGAAACGTCAAAAAAAATCTTGGATGCATATGTGAAACAACAAACAGAAGAAGGGTTATTATATTTCATGTCTGGATATGATTTCATTTAGATAGAACTTTCCATCTTCCTATTGACTATCAAAAATCAAGAGCTACTGTGACTTCACATTTTCAGGGTATTTTGCCAGGAACAGTCACCAGTTGCAAGTACTGGCTGTGCCAGAACTGGAGAGGGTCAGACCTGTTTCAGAGAAATCTAGGCCTTTCTGTTCCAAATGTAAACGACAGCTGGCTTGCTACCCACAGAGAAAGATGAAAACATATGTCTAGCTAGGGCATGTTTAAGTAGTATCCTGTCATTAGTTATTTAGCAGATTGAATTATCCAATTTGGTGATTATTTGCCTACAATTCTCCATAGCCTGAGACTTTGCTGAATCCTGTTGTCCTCTAGGAGATATATTCTTTCCCTTGGAGAGTATACAACGTGTATATGTAGTTGTGCAATGATTCCCAAGGAGCAAGCCAGACTCAGACTTTATTGTTGAGCAATATGCTGCAGATGATACATAGAGATTTGAGTGAATAAACTCATCCAGATTACCAAGGCATATATACAATTGTGTGCATATGTCTGTGTTTATATATACATGTACCACTTTTGGAATGACTTTGAAGTGGCAGGACCTCCAGTGCGTGCAAGAGGCAATGAGAAAAAGGCTTTTTTGGAGAATCAGGAAAAGAAGTAATTTGCTGAGGTGAAGATCCCAAGAATAACTGGAATTCCAGACTTAGTAGGAGCTCTTCTAATGTCTCATGGTTGGATCTCAGGAAGCCATCTAGTATGACTCCCTTCTTGAAGCATGACTAATTTGAAAACTGCATTGTGTTGTTAAGCACTTGTCCAGTTGAGCCCTGGGAACCTTCAAGAGTGGCCGAATGTGGTCTGTTGTTTTCCATGCATACTTCATTCCTGGCATGGCCACTTGCTGTCAGATATGGAATGCTACTTACTACCATTTTCCTGCCTATTTGTGAGACACGTGTTGATACTTATGCGCAGGCCCCCCCCCCCCCCCCCCCCCTTTTTTTTTTTTTTAATCTAAAGACTTTAATTATATTGAGACTAAACTTTGCATATTGTGTCCCTTTGCTGTTTACTGCTCTTTACTGAGGCTGTTTAGTCTGGGGAAAAGGAGGCTGAGGGGAGACCTTACTGCTCTCTTCCAATATTTGAAAGGCGCTTACAGCAAGAGCAGGGTTGGTCTCTTCTCACTGGTGACAGGATGAGGGGAAATGGCCTTAAATTGAACCAGGGTAAGTTTAGGTTGGATATCAGGAAAAACCTCTCTACAGAAAGGGTGTTAAACACTGGAATAATCTCCCCTGGGAGGTGGTTGAGTCACCATCCCTGGATGTGTTTTAAAAACCTTTTGGATGTGGTGCTGAGGACATGATTTAGTGGAGGGTTGTTAGTTAGGGTAGTACGGACAGGTTGTGGTTGGGCTTGATGATTTTGAGGTTTTCTCCAAACTGAGCAACTCTATGATTTTTTTGGCCAAGAGAATACCAAG
Organism: Tetrao urogallus; assembly: GCF_951394365.1. Taxonomy (NCBI): domain Eukaryota; kingdom Metazoa; phylum Chordata; class Aves; order Galliformes; family Phasianidae; genus Tetrao; species Tetrao urogallus. The sequence continues at coordinate 32,180,538 of NC_136820.1, forward strand.
GATTCCCCAAAGTGTGGGTTGTGGTCTAACAAATACCATTATTCTATCAGGAATGCAATATTCGCTCTCCGTCTTGTGACTTGTTCCTTCTGGCACTATACGCTTTTCTTGGGTTCCAGTTATTGCTGTTATTAAAACAAGCTTGTAAACAGATCTTAAGGTGACTTAAAATATTTTTTTTCCCTCTAAAAGCATTTTTCAAATGTACTTTGAATGCCTGGATGTTGCTAAGGTGGCAATGTTAGAACACGGGGCAATTCTTCATTTTCAAGTTGTACTATGATTATTTGAGTTAGCTATATCTCCTCAGTGGAAGTACTTGGGTCTTTCATTAGTTCAGCATAAGGTCGTTCTAGGCAGTTAGAGAATAATAAATAGATGCCATCTACCGCTGCAAGAGAATTTGTATCAGTTGCAGGTTGAAGTTTCCCAGGTGAGAATCCACTGACATAATGACACAGAACTCTGCTTTCCACCTCCTGTTTTTGGGCCACGCTCTGCATGACCTTTATGTGTATCCACAGATGTCACAAGAAATTGTGAAAAGCATCCTCTTTTACTCCCTGTGAGTTGTCCACAGAAGAGTTCAGCATGGCTGAGTTGGCTGGCTGGCCTCCCTACTTATGTTACTGAGAGCCTTGCTGTGGAGTTCAAATGAGCTTGGATTTCTTCTCCGTTGTTTCTTCTTCTGTAATTACACTGTAAAAGTATTTTACTCACTCTGACCTGTCTCCTTGCATAATTAGCTCACATGGGTGCTTGCTCTATTTTTCCACTCAGAAGCTCCAAGGAGGCTTTTGAAATTTTCTTGTATGTACCAGAAGTTTCCAAATGCCTGGCGGTACGAGAATGACAGCAGAGGACACATCACGTACATGGGTAAGCTCAGTGCTTCTGAAATCCATCAGGCTGCATCTGCGGTGTTACTGTACTCAGTAAACTTTACAAAAGCCTTTGTATATACACCAGCAGTAAGATTGATGCTCTCCATCCACCTGTGACCTGTCAGCCCGTGTTCCGATTTCAGGCTCTAAGCAATGCTGTGTTGCTCCCCCCAAAACGCGAGGCATTTGCTGAGGTCCCCCCGGGCTGCGAGACCTCCACGCCGGCTGTGCTTTAAAGGCACCGCTTCAGAACGATACTTAAATTGGCACATCTTAGCGGAAAGCCGGTACACTCGTCTGGGGAAGCGATGCTTTCTCTGCTCCCTTCCTTCCCCGCCGGGACTTTCCACCTGCTCCTGGGGGGAGGAGCGACGGGGCACGGCCCAAAGCCTGGTTTCCTATTAGTAGGTCTCCCCTCGTCCCGCAGCGCGGAGGAGCGGGGCCGTGGCGGTGCGGGCGGAGCGCTGTCCCGCGCGGGCAGGTCGGAGCCTGCCGGCCTTCCCCGCCCTCTGCAGGGCTCGTTTTTTTGGAAAAGCGAGCGCCGATCCACGTGCGACGTTGACAGGGTCGCAAAGGGGATAAAAAAAGAACAGCGGAAAACAGCCCGGCGCGCCTCTCAGCTATCACCACGTTATCACCTGCGTGTGCCTGGAAGGAGGCTCTTCCCTCCGCTGAGGAAAATCAGCTTAGGAAAGCAAAGTTTGAACAGCGAATTCCTGTTATTTCTAAGCACCCCATGTGACAGGATATTTCCTTATCGTTTCGAGCCCAGAGCTTTCCCCCGATCCACCGGCCCTTCACAAGTGCGGCGGAGCTGCCCGGCGGGCTCCTGTCCTCACAGCGGCGATGGCTCCCGCCCCGCTCCTGCTGCTCCTCGCCTTTCTCCCCGGCGCTTTTCCGCTGCTGGGTAAGTGCCCGCAGGGACTGTGCACGGCACGCCGGGAAGACAGCGGGGTCTCCGAGCCCCGGCTGACCTGAGGCGGTGTGTGCGTTTGTGTGTGTGTGTGTGTGTGCACGCGTGGAGGGGGCAAGCCGGCACGCAGGTGGAGAGGAGCCCCAGGGTCGGGGAGCAGCCCGCCCTCCCGCAGCGCCCTGCCCCAGCTGAGCTGATCCATGGCTGAAGTTGCCCCATGCGGGGGCCCTTTGGGTTTTGTCATCCTAGGGTGCTCCAAACCATTCTATCCTGGGAATGTTAGCATTGTCATAGGGTCTATGGTTGAAAGCTGGAGCTTGCACATGACAATTGCTCTCATTTCTAGCGCACTGTTTTCATACAGGGAAAGTTTTGCATCTGCCATTCCTCAGCATCCTCCGTAGTCAAGGTTGAGGTTTACTGGAGCACAGTTTCGTAACATCAGCTTGTAACCCTTCTTGTTCTGTGTAGTTAGCTACAGTCATTGCAGGCTGTCTGCTAAGAGAAGTCATCCTGCTGGCTGCCTCCTTGCTTCCCCTCTCCCTTCCTTTGGCTTTTGGTGTGCTGCTGGGGTATTCTGCCTTGGCCTTTGATGCTGTTAGTGTTTCTCTGACTTCATGAGCCACTTTCTGATCTCCACTCATGTAATCTATGATAGCTTGCGTGTACTACAAAGTCCTAAATTGTTTTTGCATACTGGAACTCCTAAAACGTAATCTCTACAAAAGATACTTGTCACAGTCTTTCTGCGGCTGGCAATAGGCAAATCACTAGCATGATGGGTAAGGAAAAATAAAAACTAGTGAGAAAAAATCTATCAGGATTTGCTTGGGACAGCTAAAGGAAAAGATGCTACACGTCTCTGGATTGGTTATTGTTTTGGTTTAACGTTGACAGATACCTAAGTCCTGCATTGCTGCTCTCTTGTCCCAGTCCTCAGGGGAACTGGGTGTGGGGATATCTGGCCAACTTCTAGAGCAACCTCCTCCTGAAGCTTTTACTGCTAAGCATGATCTCATCTGCTATGGAATATTCCTCTGGTCAGTTCAGGTTCACTGTCCTGGCTGTGCCCCCTTCCCATCCAAGTGCCTATCCCCAGCCACCTGATCTTTGGGGGCTCAGGCTGTTAACACAGCCTTGATGCTGCACAACCACTGCTCAGCAGCTGCTTAAACATTAGTGCAATATCAGCACCATTCTAGCTACAAGTGCAAAGCACAACACCATATGGGCTGCTGTGGAGAAAGTTAATTCCAGACCAGTCAGACCCAGTACAGTTCTAGTGGTTGGTTCCTACGCCTGCCAGCTTCCTATGAGTTCTAAAGGACCTCCTTCCAGAAGTAAATTTTGAAACTTTCATTACGGGTTACTCCCTTATAAACTGTACTGGGATTGTGTTACTTGGGGTGATGCTGTGGAGGTCCTTCCTATGTACCTCCTGTAGCTGATCTGTAGTGAAGAATGGGAGTTCTAAAGCAAATATTTCTACTAAATAACACATGGTTATGTCACTGAAATCTGGGAATAAGGCTTACCAACATAAATGACATGTTAGAAAGCTGACATTACTTTATTGCAGTACTCATTGCATGGGGGAAATCTCTCCTCCTAGCATGTACATGTAGGAGCTAAAGTGCGCACGCACACACACTCACGCTTAGCATGTGAATATTCATACGTTTTCTGCAAAGTGCCTGCTTATTCTGAGAATTGCTATACATGTTAAAACCCAATGCTATGCATGCACTATGTTATTATGGAGTTCTTTTAATGGATCTTTGGTGGTGGTTGGGTTCCACTGGGAGGTGCTATCTGGCCAAAAGTTCATATGCTTAGTAGGCTTGATCCCTTATTTGGTCAAGGTATTATTTATAGAAATTGGCTGCTGACTAAGTTTGTAATTATTGTTTTGACCTTATGGTAGCTAACGCTATCAACCCTTGTGGAGTACAGTGTACTGCTTCACTTGTGAATGTTGAGACTCTGCTTCTAGATTCCAAGTGTCCTGCTTATCTAGGAAAAGCAACCTTCCCTAGGTAAGATGTTAGTTTGCTTAAGACTCTGAATTAGTTGCTGGTTATCAATTACGTAACTGAATAATTTTGCTCAGCTCATTTGACAGATGCAGCTCAATCTGTTAGCAAGAAGTGATTTCAAGTGGTTAGAGAAGTGTTGGCAGGGTATAATGAGTGTTGCACAGATACCTGACTTTTTAAATATTCTTCTAGTCTCTCTAATATCTCCCTTACATCTCACAAAGGAAGTGTTATATGGGAATCTATATTGGTGTTCAGATAGACACAGAAGTACAGCTGTAAACTGGAGCAGCCTAGGCCCATGGTACAAGTCATCTGCATGGTGATGGATATGACAGGAGTGACTATGAGTGAAAGGGAATTCTGCAGTCTCAGTCACAGTTGCTCCTGTGTCCTTTTGCCTCGTTCTTCCCTCCTGTTTGGGTGCCAACTTATTTTCAATACCTACTTGTATAAGCTGCTGCATTGTGTTTCCACGCTGCTAATGCCTTGTAAAGGTACAGTCAAAATATAGAGGACAAAGATTTACTTTCCTTCCCCTAGCCTCATCTCTTTATTCAACTTTCTGGCATTGTTTCTGCAAACAAATCCTCCACTCTGCTTTTGGCTTGGCTGAGCGGCCTAGACTTTTGACTTGGGACTATGTTTTTCACGTGTCTAGCACCCTCTCTTTAAGACCGTAAGTTGCATAAAATATGTAATGTTGCGTTAGGCCAGAAGTACAATTTTAGCAGTTTAAAAGATCAGGCGGTGTTTTTCACACTTGTGAAAAAGTCTGATGTTTTCTTTTAACCGGAAACTTTAAGTAAGATTTCAGGAAAAGGGGAGTTGCAAGCATTGCATGTATCGTTGTGCTAAATGCTGGTAGAAAAGCAGAATAAAAAGTTATCACCAGCAGCGACAATTATATATTTCCTTGTATTGTCTATGAGTAAAACTGATTGGCAAAAGGGAACAATTTGTGCCTCCAGTGCTCATCAGTTTTATATGCTTCCCTGTGAACTGGAAGCCAGAGGACAGGAGAAGGAAACTGACCCATGGGTGAGATAAGTTTAGGTCAGCTCTTTCTCTGAGATAGAGGCTATTTGTTCCCAGCTTCTTCTGAAGTAATTTATGATCATTTCCATATCAGCAGAAAAGGGAAAACGTTTTGTGGTTAATCTGTTTTCCCCTTACGTATTTTTGCATTGTATAACTTGCTTACTTTGGTAATCTAACGCTAAAATAAATAGTATTTTAATTAGCTTTAATCCCAGACTAACATAAATAAGTACTTATCTTCCCTTGCTTGTAGCTCACTTAAAATACATTTTTAAGGCCTTGATCAACCTGTTAAATTATGAGATGCAACGTTAGAGAACTATTAATTTATCATCCTAAGACATATCTCAAGAGGACCAAAGGAGAAGGAAAAATTCTCAGTCTCTGGATGAGACCAGTTCATGTTTACCATGCAGTAGATCCAGGTCATATAAGAAGTGCTAGGAACTTCTTTAGTGATTGCAAGTTTGAAACAAAATCGATAAATGCATGTTGTTAAGTACATTGTACTAAGAAGGAGAAATAACTTTGGGAGCTATAAACAGTCTCATAAATTTTCCTTGGTCACTAAGAGGCACTAAGAGTTGACGGCAAATCCCACTGTTGTCAGTATTTCGTTCTTAGTGGAAAAATGTAAGAAAGGAGGAAATCACCAGTGAATGCAGCTGAGAGAAAAATGATGATGCTATTGTAACCCTGCAAGTAGTTTGTGTGTAAAGGTAAATTAGGAGAAAAAAAAACAACAAAAAATCTTTCCCATTCTGTAAGACTTCAGGGATTTCAGCAGAACTGATGAAAGCAGATCTGTCCGTTACAGAGAAACAGAGCCTGAAGAACTTACTCTGTAGTCCTCACAACGGGAGTCAGGAACAAGGAAGCAGAGCTGCTGGAGCGCTCAGCCTCCAGCCCTGCAGCACATGGTGTGCATGCTCCCCGTTCTCCCTGACTCCCATGGGTGCAGTTTGGAACAGAACTACGATTGGGCCTTTTTTCCTCAGTTTATTCTATGTTTTAAAGCTGCATGAGGCACTAGATCTGTTTCTACTGCCTTGCTGTTTTTAGTGTAGATTCTTCCTTTGATGCAAAACAGTTTAAATGTCCTGAAATCTGAACTAGTTGTATTCTACAGTCACTTTAACAGCTGTAGACCACGGGAGGATCCCGTCCTCTTTTGCTGAACAGATGATGAGATTTCAACCCCAAGAGTAGCATCTAGTCTCGTATTTCATTTAGATAGTAAGTAAGATTATTTCAAGCCAAGTGATTCCATTGTTTTTTGTCTTGCAGATACTAGCATCTTTTTAATATATAATGAAGAACACAAGCGCTGTGTATTGGCTCAGAGTTCTAATTCAGTGACTACTGCTCCTTGTGTTCAAGAAAATGAGTCTCAAAAATTCAGGTGGGTTTCAGATCACCAGCTTATGAGCATAGCATTCAAATTGTGCTTGGGAGTACCTTCGAAGAAAGACTGGGTTCCGATCACTCTGTATCCTTGTGACAAGGCTAGCGAACTTCAGCGATGGGAATGCAGAAATGAGACTCTCTTTGCAATCCAAGGGGAAGATTTGTTTTTCAACTATGGAAACAGACAGGAAAGGAATATTATGCTTTACAAGGGATCTGGTTTATGGAGTAGGTGGAAAGTCTACGGAACTAAAGACGATCTGTGTTCTCGAGGCTATGAAGGTAAAGTTCTATAAATTAATTTCTGTATTTTGAACTGGCTGCTGTGTGTATCTAATTGCGATTCAGGAGATATGTAGGAGTATTACCTTAGTCTTCTTGGTGATCAGTGAGTGTGGGCTTTGATAAAACCTATAGTACTTGAGTGTGTTTTATGTTTCTGTGGGGTTCATTTTGCTTTTTTGTCAGAGGTATGATCATTAAAAATTAGATAATTAACCATGCAAGGCAGAGGACAGTGATTCATTTGGAAGGAGAGGACAGTCTTTGGTTGTTCAGAACATGTATACAATTATTATGCAACAGTTAATGATATTTTTGATTTTTTACATATGTACAGAAAGACAAAGAGTGTTCTGCTGATTATGTTCACCTCTTCTCTGCCACTCCATCCCTAGGGAGAAAATATGATTTTTTTCATTAAAGATTCAGTTAACTCTTGATATCTTCAGCTGCAGTATATTGATGGTGCATTTCTAGATGTTTGACATTCCTCTGAGAGCTGGTGCTGAAGTGTTAAATAAGTAAATTAGATATTTTAAATAGTTAAATTTGAAAATGCACGTATATACACACAGATATGATGGCATTTTGGCAGAGAAAGGGAATGATCCATTTTCTAGGGTTTATACAAAGAATAACTACAGTATTATGGCTCTGGATCAAAGGCTTTTATTTGAATATAGCATAAAGAAGATACTCTCTGGTGTAGCTTTCAGGTTTATACCTACATGACATAGTGTTTAAAATGATCAGAATTGAGTTATCAACAGAAGAATCAGTGATTGTGTGGGCCTAAAAAGCAAATTGCTTCATTTAATGGATTTTGTACTTTTGATTGCTATGCATGTAAAATTTAGCATGGGGATACATTTGTCTTGGCTCAGTCAGTTCTGGTCAGTAGTCTCCTTTTCTGGCCAGTGGTCTGCTTTAAGTGATGAAAATTGGTCTAGTTGTGGCAATGGGTAACAGATAACACCTACAGACTGAAAATTATCAGCATTCCATTTATAATGCATATTGTATACTAAGCAAGCAAACTGTCCTTACTCCATTATGATCATAAAACTGGATTGATGTATATCCCATGCAAATTACCACTTACACATTTTTTTTTAAACTGTCATATCTCCTTAGATACCTACACAGTGAGAGGAAATGCTGAGGGAGCACCTTGTGTATTCCCTTTTAAATTTGGTAATAAGTGGTATGCTGACTGCACAGATGCTGGTAGAGCAGATGGCTGGTTCTGGTGTGGAACCACTGCAGACTATGATGTTGACAGGAGATATGGATTTTGCCCACTGAAAAGTAAGTTTCATGTATTGAAGATTCTATTTTGCTCTTTTATTCAGCTGCCTGGGTATGCTGCTGTCCTTTTCATGTGCTCTACAAAATGTAATTCAGAACTGTATTTTTCTGTCTCTACACTGCTAGCTATCCTTTTAGGAACTAGTTACATATGTGAAAATAGGGCTCAGCATTTAAAAAAACAAACAAACAAACAAACAAACAAAAAAACTTGACTAAATCCAGGTGAAAGTGTGTGAATTGTACACTGGAGTGTGTAATTACAGCATTTACTCAAACAGAAAGTTAATTTGATGTAAGGATGTTACATTAGTATATCCTGTAGGCTGCATAGAAATTTGTGCTGCAGAAGTGGGAACTAGAATATAACTGAAATGAAAATTAAGACTACTTCAGAAATGAATTGCATTTGAATATAAAAGAGCTTATGTGGTATTTCCTTAATGTATATACTACGTAGCTGACTGTTCTGCAGTAGAATAATTAAAAACAGTGAGAAGCATTTATATTATTAATTCCCTGGTTTAAGTGCCACTAGAGTTTGAGCTGTAGTATTATGTAATACAGAACTTCATGTAGAAACGTTGATATTCCTTTGAGTTAATTTGAAGACATGTTGAAATTGTTTAATTTGAATAAATTTTCTCTTCTGTAAAATATGTACTAAGCACTTTGTCTACAAACTGCTGCTTTTTCTGTCATGATGGGAGAGGGGGAATTTTTCCTTCCCTTCTTTATTATTGTGTTTTGTTGTAAAGCTCCAACTGACTTCAGTTAAGAACAAAAGAAAAAAATGTCTTTCCTCTTTCCTTTGATGTGAAGAAAACAGAGTCCATTGATCTTAGCTGATTTGATGAAGTTTTATTGTATGAAGTACTATTTCCATGAGTGTTGCATTCATTATTTCAGAGAAATAAAAATTGCAAGTATTTTCCTCTGCCAGTATTATTTTCAAGATGTTGAAAACATATTGGCAGTATTAATTCCATGAATACAACGCATGCAAGTCCAGCGTATGTTTGTTACCTGTCTAGCATTCTTAGAGGAAAGCAAATAGGAGGTGTCATTAAAAAATTGTTTAGTTCTTTGACATAATTCAAGGAAATCCATTCAGATTGTTTTTGGAAAAAGCTGCTTCCTTCCTGATTCTTCAGTACTGGCTATAAAATATTCACATTTAGGTCGTACGCTTTAAAGAGAGACAGGCAGGAGTGTAGGAAAGTTTTAGCCCTGCAATAGGAACTGCGCTGTACTACAGAATGAGAAGTTATTAAACTTCAGAAGCACTTTTTAAACATATAACATTGAAGTTTTTGTATGTTAAAGATTATTAAATAGGATGTCAGAAGTGTGCTTTTTTTTTTTTTTTTTTTTTTTTTTTTTTAAACTATCTGGGGGTCAGAGGTGCTGATAAAAAGTAAGCAATGCAGACTATTGCAACTCTTTCTTCTAGAGCTCAGACAAACACTGGAATTCAGATTAAGTCCATCACTTTTCTACCGTAAACAAAACTAACTCTAGTGTCCAGAATGAGAGGGTCTAAGATCGTACTAAAAGCAATTGTACCCAAAATAAATGTGGAAATCTGATTGATATAGTGAGTTTGAGCCTTTCAGATGGCGCTTCAAAAAAGATGCTGATACATTGACAATGAAACTTAAGTCTCAACAGAAGAAACCGAGAATTGTTCCTGCTACTTCAGACAATTTTTAATATCCTAGGAAATACTGATTCTTTACTGGGTACGCTATGTCTTTTTGAGCTATGTGTTCCATTGCTGTGTTAAAGCTTGTGTTGAGGAAGGTTGCACAAGATAATTTTACCAGGAACACGAGTCATGAGATGTACATGCAGCTGTATTCAGTAGGCAAAAGTCCACTGAGGTCCCTTTCATGACAGTTGAAAAGGATGGAATTTTTCTGAAAAATTTTGAAAGACTTGTAAGTAGTGCAAAAAACTTGCAGCTGCCTAAGAAGGAAATAAATAAAGAGTGCAGGGAATAAGGAAGCATTTAAATAATTTTAACCTTGAATATTAATCTAACTGGGCAAGTCTGCATTTGTGCATTCATTCAAAAATATTGACTTTATTTTATGACAGGCCTTTTCCTCACACTGGTGTTTTGAGATGTTTTGAAGGATTTTCCATCGTGGTTTTACGTCTAGTTCAGAATGCCTTGTGAATTGCTCAGCTGAGTTACAAAGAGTCATTGGTCTTGTTTTTTTCTGATTTGGCTGGAACTCATAACTTGATTTCAGACCTCACAAATTCATTTAAGAAAAAGAAAGAGAGAAGCATTGAAGAAAAATATACCTACGTGAAGATAAGCATGTGAAAGAAATTTAGTATTTTTTAGATTTTCTTTTTTACTGTTGACAACACCTAGTTTTATGCCTTTTATATAATACTGTAAAATAATATAAATTATTAAGTATATTCCTTCCTGACTGTATGGTCAGGGAGGAAGAGATAGCAGTTGTATTACAGGGTATCTAACGAATTATATTCAGTTCTCATTTACTAAGATTCTATTCTTTTAGTTTCAAAGAATATTGGACTGAGATTCCAACTTGTTCTGGATGGATAATACAGCAAACAAGAGCACCTCTATGGTTACTGCTAGTCAAGGCCAAATTTCAGCTTGCAGTTTTGAAATTAAAATTTCTGAAGTCCATTACCAGTCTTTTCAGATTTAGTAGAAGTAGTACCAGTTTTAGTGGAAGTAGTACATATGGTAGTCCTGTTAACACTTGTTAAAATTGCAATTCTAATATGTATTTCCACTGGTAGGACACTTTTTCTTGATAATAATTCTTAACAATAATTTTCACCAATTTCAGTGTAATACGAAATTACATACTAAATTAGTCTGTGTAAAGTTGAGTTTTTTCCAGTTATGCACTCAGGTCAGGTTTTGTTTCACATGAATGAAGTTTAGATGCTAAAATATATCATTCCAGAAAAGTGAATCCTCTTTGGGTTTGTCTGGGGATATTAAGATTTAAACAATACCATATAGATTTTACCAAATCCTGCTCTCTTAAGGTGTTTAATTGCCTGGAACTCAAATATTTGAAAAACTAAAAATTGGAAGAGTAAGAAATGAACTTTATTTTTATGAAAAACCAAAGTTCTACAGAACAGCTCCATATGCAACTGTAAATTAGTGACAGGGAGAGGAAGGTTGAATGCTTTTTCTCTTCCTTTCTACTGATTGCACAGTATCTGCAAAATCCTTTCTACAAGGCCAGAGACAATCTTTACTGAATTATAGATTTTAATATTGCAGTCTCTCTTTTATCCCAGACGTGTGCTTGTGCGCATGGTATTGTAGAACATAGCATAGTGAAGAAATTTTGGCTTCTGATGTTCATAAAATGCTTTGGGTAGAAGTTACTTTCTGAATAATGATAATGGAATTGAAGTTTCCGTATTTATTCAAAGGTCCATATTAGAGTATACTATGAATTTATTTTGTTGCCTAAGGCTAATTTGAAAAGAAGCACTTCATATTGTCCATAAGCTATCAGATTTAATACAGGAAAAAAGTGGAACTGGTTACTGACCTGCTGACATCTAATATGTACCACTCTTTGTCTTGAGTTTTGTTTATTGTACTGCTTTCCTCTTATTTACATGCACAGATTTTCTGAGCTCTCTGAATTCAGAAAAGATCTCTTTCTTTCAAATTTTTTGCAGCTTGCAACTTAAAGAGCTGATACAGACTGATTTCAGGAATTTCAGGACATTTCCCCTTGTCAGCCGACATATAGTGACCTCTTCTTTATTTTGCTTTTGTCATGTAATTATACTCTCTGTATGGAGTGATATTTGGCTCACTGTTCGGGGCTTCCATTTTTCAGTCCAATGGGTCTGATTATCTTTATTTTAGTAAGATGATCTAAAGCCACTTTACGTAATACCCAAAATTGTAAAATAAATGAGGATTTCTTAGCTCAGAGAAACCATCTGTTTTATGGGCTTCAGTTAGCGTGAGACAGTAAGACCTTAGTGTTTTTCTCCATGGTGACAAACCAGTTACTTTAGAGCAACTATAGCTGTTCATCTTCAATCTTAAACAGCAGCTTTATTGTCTTGGAGAAAATGTGATATTGTTTTGTGATGTGTGTGTTGCCCAACATGGCTGTCATGGTTTGGCCTAGGCCTGGATTTACTAATGCATTAAAGGACTCCTTTTATACCTGTTCTTTTTTGCAGCACGTAGCTTTGTGTTTTTTTTTCTCAGTGATTTATTCTATGTTGTATCTGTCTCAGTCTTTGTGATCAGTTGCAACATTTCTTTTTCTCTTGGCAGTTAATAGTATTGATTCGTTGTGGAATACTGATCCTCTAACAAATGTCCAATATCAGATAAACTCTGAGTCAGCACTGACGTGGCATCAGGCAAGGAAAAGCTGTCAACAACAGAAGGCTGAGTTATTAAGTATCACAGAGTTGCATGAACAAACATACCTAGCAGGTAGAGTAATATCATCCATCAGGGTTTTTTTTTTTAAAGTGAATTGTTTTAACTGTGACACTTACATAGCATGTTCTGTCTTGAAAGCTGGTATCTTCTTCAGTTCTTTTAATTCTGGATTTAGATTGTTATCTTGAATAATTCAGATGGAAACTTGAAAAGATAATGATGATTTTTCTCATGAATTAATATTGCTGGAAAATTACAGTGACATAAAAACCACAGCAATTAAGTAATTCAAGCAATAAGGAAAGAATTTTGGAATGTATGCAAATCCAAAGTAGTGCTCAAAGAAAAAATGCAAATGCAAAGATTGCATTCTTTTTATGCTGCATTTGCTGTGTGTACCAATCAGCATTTTTGCCAAATATTTTTAAAGCTGCTATATCATCTTTATATGCCAAAATATGAAAAGGAAAAAAAAAAGGAATTAATGAACTAGAGGACTTACAAATAGCTTAAATTCAGACTCCTATTTTTCCCCCAGAATCATTTCCAAACTTCCTTTCTGTGAAAATTCAATCCTGAATTCATGCTTGAAGACATTCATGTTCTACAGAGGCAGGCAGTCTTGTTTTCACTGTCTTCTGAGCCTGTGTACACATGTGAGGTAGTCCAATGTTACAGCTACTAGATAGATTAGAAAACATTTTGATATTTTTTTTCTATGCTGTAAGCTGAATTTTTGTACTTCGTAAACTCAGAGGATGATTGATTAGTTGATAAATCTATTTTTGATATTGTATGTAATCTGTTCTGTGAAAACATTTGTTTCCAAATGTTAATGGCCAAAGCACAAGTCTTCTTTACTGAGTGTGATTAAATTAATCTTCAAATTAATGCTCAAGAGAGTATTGACATTTAGGAGCAAGTTGTTAGTAGACATGTTTTAATTACCAACTATAATATATTGTTGCCAAAGTCAGTTTTTCATTCTACAGCTTCTACAGCAAGAATTTGCAGAATTAGGTTTTCCTATCATGCTCAGATCTTGATTCTCATAAACCATCACTTGTTTGTGAAGCAGTACTGAAACACATTAACCTGTTGATGCCAAATCAGACTCTTGCATTACATCCCAATCCTTTTCAGTACTTAACAACCCCTGCCTGTAACTTGACTGTACTTTAAGTGTTACCCATAACCATAGTGTCAAAAACAACTAAATACATGGAGTAAATTTGAATACTGGTATGATGCTATCAGTAAAAGCAGGAGTGCTTAATGTAAGTTGTGCGATGATTTCCTGTAAGCTATGCAGAAATATATCAATTCAAAAGCAATCAGCACTCATCCAGCTAAGCTTACAATTCTTAGACATAAAGCAAAGAGAAGCAATTGAGTCATAGTTACTATAAAAAAGCCCACAGAATTCGACAGGACCATGCATGGGCATGATATTATTTCTAAGTGCTTTTCAGACTTGGAACAGTAAGTTGGAACATGTTTTGGAATCCTGACTTACTTTGGATGAAGAAGTGAATTCAGATGAGTTTCAAAATGTACCAGATGTGCTGTTAAAAAGATGACTGTTGGAATGATCATATTTAAATGTGGCATGATAAAATATAAACAGCTTACAATACTACTTTAAAATATTTAGTAAATTTGAAGCTTACATTTGTTAATTTTATTGGAAAAGAAAATATTTACATGACAGGAAAGGATTCATATTTGGTTTTAGAAAATTGATTGTTTATTTACTTCCCTTCTGTCAGCTATCAGTTTTATATTTTGTAATTCTGGGGAAAAAAAATGATTTGCTTCGTATTTATGATAATCTCCTTACAAAGAATGTATATGTATTGTTGTTTCTCCATTCTAACACAATTCCTCACACCTAAAATTGTGAAAACTCTGACAATAAAAGTAATGTGAGCGATGTGAAACCATATGAGCAGTTTAGCGCAGTTACCTCAATTTAAAATTTTTAAATCTTGTACTGGGAAAAAAGAGAACCAAAAGAAATTAAACTTTCAAGTTTCAAGAGAATGTTTGCTCTTGCTGTGCACTGCCAGTATCTTTCTTTGTCTCTGTTACCTAGGTTTGACTGGCAAGCTGAGTTCTGCTCTCTGGTTTGGCCTTAACAGCCTGAATTTCGACAGCGGATGGCAATGGGTTGGTGGTGCTCCTTTTAGATACTTAAATTGGGTTCCAGGTAAGATTATGTTTTTTATAAGGGGTTAAATTCCTTTCTTTTCCGTTTGTTTTGGTTATTTGCTTAATGATTGGATTTTTATTTTTATTTTGGATTAACCAACCTTGGTGGTAATACATACAGAACTAAATATATTAGACTAGTCTACCCTGAAGCAAAACCAGCTGTTTCACACCTGTGGCTGCAATGCTGGACTCCAGTGCCAGTATTAAAAACATATTCTCCATGACATCTGTAGACAGCACTGAAGAGGTGCTTTTATTATTCAGTGTCTGTGTTAAGGTGACTTTTATCAGGACCCTTGTTTCCTTGCAGTAACTATTCAGGAAGTCTTTGGAGACTGATTTAAGTGGATGTCTGAAGTTATACAGTTTGAATACTCTTCATTTTCATTGAGCATGTCCCATGTATTTAATTTGCAGTAACTCTGTAAGTTACTCCATCATGTCACTCTGTAGTTCCTCTTTGGAGGTAAGCCCGAAACCAAATTTTAGGTGGACAAAACTTCTTTGTAAGCTTTGAAGAATGAGTTGAACCACTGTCTAACTTGCTCTCCAATGGCGAGAGCACACAAGGCAAACAGATGGGCTGAAATACAAGTTCCTGAGAGGATGTTTACAAGTCTGTCTGCCAAAAGCACAGGTGAGGAGCTGCATGTAGGAAAGGATGGAGAAAGCCTGGCTGAGTTAGAGCCAAAGCAGCAAGGGAAGCTGTTCATGACTGCTAAAACTGCAGGCAGCTCTCATTTATCTTGTAAAGAATTATCTGAGTTTTGGAGTAACCAAAATGGGACTACATTTGTTTTTCACTCTGCTGGTATCTATATAACCAATTTTACATGTGTGCTTTCTACTTCACAGTTACATTTTTTGTCAGCGTGTCTCTATCTCATCCCCATTTCCATGGGTGTTGAAGACCTAACTGTTCTTTCCACCAGTAAATTTTAAAAGAATTTGTGGAAGCTTTACATACTTCCATCTCACTAGTTCTAAACAAATAACAGGAACATTTGAATGTTTTATGTTCCATAAGGGAGCTAAGTTATCTGTCGCTAAAATATGGGGGTTAGGCATTTGAGAGAGCTAGCTGCTTATGGTGGAACTTCTTTGTCCATTAAAATCATTTTAATTTTTGTTCTTTTTTTTTTTTGTGTTATTTATCAAAGGCCATCCTTCTCCAGAACCTGGAAAAATCTGTGCAGCATTAAATCCTGCCAAAGTTGCCAAGTGGGAGAATTGGGAATGTAACCAGAAGCTCGGCTATATTTGTAAGCGAGGAAATGCTACTTTAGCATCTTTCATTGTTCCTACAGGTAGGCTTGGCAATAATCTCCTAATGACTTATTAATGGCCTAAAATTGAGAAAAGATAATGTCTTAACCAAGATTCCTTGTAAAAGTGAACGTTGTGTACTTCCTCTTTATTCTGGTCTCCTTCCTGCGTAGTATAGCTGAGTTCTCTTTCCGTAAGCAAACAGAACTTTCACATTTTGTATGTAGAATAAAAAGCTAAATAATTTAATGCTTAAAATATTGTGTAGTTATCTAAAAACCCATGTTCTCATTGAAACTATCTCTATTTCTGTCATTTTTTGTTACTTATGAAATGGAGTAAGTTTAAGAGTGCAAATTAATAGTAAACTTAAAGAATTTTTAAAAATTATTATAGATTTAAAGATTTGTTTAAAAACTATGTGTGTATGTAGTTAAGTATGGATTTATATTTTCTATATATCTAAACTATTTAGTTTAATTACAAAATTCTTTAGATTAAATACACGCAGACATTTTTAGAAGAAATATAATTTGGACACTTAATGTACACAGGAAAGACACATCAGGGATAAGTTTTCATAGCTTTATTTAGATTTATTTCCTTATTTTATCTCTTTGTGCTATAATTTACACTGTGACTTTTTCCTTTGTTTCAACACTCTTTCCTTCTGTTATACCTTGTATCCAAGTTTATTCCTCTTTCTAGCTTGTACAGGTATCTCCCAAATTCACTGACATTATTCTGCACAGGGTTTAGAAGCAGAAATCCAAATCACTGCCATATTTCCAGTCCTTTTTTTAATATACATTATTGGAAGATCAGATGTCAAATGATGAGTTTCCAAAAAGTTTGACTTGAAAAATATGTTTTTTAATGTTATTTCTGCTGTTCTGCCAACATATAGCCAGCTCAGTAATATCAAAAAACGTGAAACAGTGTCTTCTGTCTAACTTGTTTCTCGTTAAGAAAAACAAATGAGCTAGTGTATTATTAACCAAATATTGAAATCAATGTTAATTAGATATACTTCCATTTTGAAATTAAGTGTATTTATTGTTGGAGTTGGAAATGCCAATAGTGCTTATTTTATTTTTATTTATTTTCTGAATTAAAATGCAAATAACTGTTAATATTTCTATACTTCTGACAGCCAAAATCTATCTTTATTTAGGTTAAGTAGATTGTTCATGGGCTGTTACTCAGCTTTTCATAAACATGTCTTTAAACACTGATGCTTGTAAATGAACCACTGGTTCAGTGCTGCCTATTATCTTATTTAGTTTTACATTCAATCTTAATTTGGAGCTAATGGCTATATTTCTTTCTTATACATCAGGGTTTTGATTTCCTGCCTCACCCCTCCCATATTTGAAGTGAATAATTTGCAGGAAGAACAGAAATGAGATGCAAGTTTTCAATTGTACAGAAATTGCTGAGTAAACATGATGTCAGATTAAACAGAGATTGGCAGTAATTCACATCATAAAATATTTTCCAAAGTGTCCTAAGGGAGGAAGTCATAAAAGGAATAAGCATGCAGTTGTGAAAGGTGTTAAGTGCCCTCAATTTCTAATGATGTAAAGGAAAACTCATGGCAGATGATGTTTTCCTGACCAGGGCTCCAGTGTCAAAATACAAATTCATTGCAAATTCATGCATGCAATTAAGTTGTGCACTGGCTACCAAATGCAGAGGCAATATTTTAACTCTAGAAGTTACATTTAAGTTCAGAAGAGCACTATAGGACTGCGAGAGAGAACGCTTTATAACAGAATGTAATCGTGTACCTATAACAAAATAGAGAAAAATCTTTACAGATGTTTTATTTTTGTAGCATTTGAAGATTTTCAGGAACTCAGCAGCTGTGTGGACTTCCTTCACAAGATTTTTTTTTTTTTTTTTTTCCAGCAGGGGGCCACATTATTATGTATCTTTAAGTCGTTCAGATTTTAGGGCATTGAAGCAGTTGATCTGCAACACAGCAAAATGAATCGATAAGAATCCATTAATTTCACTTGCAAAATATGCTTATTTTTAAACTTCATTTTCTAAGGAAAAGCTGCTGGCTGCTTACCTCCACCAGGTAACTGCCGAAATAGTTTTCATCCCAATTCGACAACATAAAGTATTGAGTTTCTGAGTATTTCATAAACCCCCAGATCTGATTGGAGAATCAAATACACTTAATTTAACTGTTATGAAGGCTGTGTAAGCTCTATCTTATCAACAATGAAGAATGAATATGTGAGACAGAAATGTTAATTCCCTAATCATGAGAATCATTCAGCTAGTACTTTTACCTTTGTAGACACCCAAGTCAATAACTGGGAGACCTTCAGACTTCAGGAAGCCAAGCTTATAGTTTGCAGAACTATTTGGTCTTTCTAAGTCTGCTTCATTTTTGTGTGTTGAACTATTCCACAGTATTCATCAACTTGGCTTTTTGAGATAAGGTTTTTATACGTTAATGTGATTCCCACTGTTAGATATTACTTGCTTTATTTTATTTAAGTTAGATGAAGCTCAGGATTTAGTACTTGTTTTCTTAAGGATGAAAAGTAGATCACAGGGCTTTGTATTGTGTGTTTTCTTTAGAAGAAGAGGGAAGCACAGAGTTAACTTTTGCTGACAGCTAGAAATGAACAATTTGAGGCTTTGTCCTACTGAGAAATCACCAGCTATGTCATTCAATAAAATTTGCTCCGAAGAAATTAACTGTCAACTTCTCCAGTTTTTCTGCCTGCAACAAATTCCCTAACGTTACTGAATTTACAACCAAAAGAGTCTCCCTGCCTGCCGTAGCTGATTTAGCGTTGACAGTCATGTTCATACAGCCTCCTTCGGTCTGAAAGAGAGATTCTTACATAGCCACAGGGGAATAAAGACCTGTGTGATTGTCCTTGTAGTGAAGTCTGAACTGATAGTGTCTGTTCCATTTACTGTTTGCAAAAGGGTGCATTGTGTGAATTTGTTAAAGATGCATGTAAGTCTAGGTTTTTTTTTCCTCAGAGCTGCTCTCTGTCTGCTTGCTGTAGCAAAGCACTGTAAGATACACATGCTCAGAGCTAACCCCAGGCGCAGTAGGAATCAGGTAGCTGCCTAAAGCATGATACTTCTACAACAGTATTTGTCATCTCTGTTTCCTTTCTCTGGACAACCCCACATACCATCAGTCTGTTTTTCCAACATCTCCATCTATCCCCATTCTTTCCTTCTGTGGCTGGATTGACAGGACTCTGACCATACACAGGGCTCCTCATCCCTGGGATGGCAGAGTTCTGTTTTACTTTCTGATAACATCCTGGCACTTTTTTGAGGTGGGTCTGCAGACAAAAAAGTATGTTTATAGCTGTGCTCTGACACTGGTGTTCTGATACTAAATAACTACTAATTGTCAGGATCTTTTAGCTGAAACAGGATGCATATTCCCAAACTTGCCCTGACTAATCATGGGTTTGGATGCCTAGTTAAATGTTTTCATGAAATATAAACCACTGTAATACAGAAACATATTGCTTCTTGTTCTCTGACATGCAGAAGTTTATTTTCCCAACAGAATTTCTGCAAGCTTGCTGTCCCTGTTCCGCTCTCTATATTGGTGTTTGCAAAACTGTCTAATGATTATAAATTCTCTTTGTTATACAGTTGGATGGCACTTCTTCAAAAGCTGAATTGTTTGCTGATCAGCAATGTGATTGTTGGCAGTACTTTGTTACTGTTCTAATGAATTCCTAAAAGCAATCCTTAAATGCAGTAATTTACTTTGACAGAATAATTTTCTCAATTGTGCTTTTAAAAAGTATTCCTAAAAGCAGTATTTGCATTTTGGGTTCTTGCATGATCCTGCAGAATCACTTGATTTATTTAATTAATTAATTTATTTTTAATCTAGAAAATGCAGCTTGTCCATAAAGTGCTTAAAGTCTAGTGGAAAAAAGTTACCTTAGTATATAAGTTCTGTAAGCCCAGTTTCTTATCCTGTACCAAAGCATCACTAATGAAGTGAAAAGAGAGTGATAAGGAATGCTGGCATGAAATGCAGAAAAATAACAGAGCACAACTTCTTAGATTTCACAATTTAATATGCATGTGTGTCTATGAGGGTCAAAAGTGTGTTTTTGCAGTTAAATTCTTTCCATCTTTTCACAAGTTGCAAGCACTTGTTTGCAACTGTATTGCTCTTAAAAATATTTGGGGATTTTAACTTTTAATCATACTTGCCCATGGTGATCTTTTTAGATATTTTTCAACCCTGCTGTTCTTGAGGGTGAAAAAACGCAATTAATTTGTTTGTTAAGTCCTTGCTTATGTAATTTTAAATCTTTTGTTAAGAATAGAATTCTGAAGTTCTTTGTTTTTCTTTTCAGAGACTGATGTGCCTATTATATGTCCTGACCAATGGATATCATATGCTGGTCACTGTTACATAATTCACAGGGACCCCAAAATATGGAAAGATGCTTTAACATCTTGCAGAAAGCAGGATGGGGATCTGGCTAGCATCCATAACGTTGAAGAGTACAGCTTTGTTATTTCTCAGCTTGGGTACCGTGAGTATTTGATTTTTTTTTTTTTTTTCTTTTTCAGTACTGTATCATTCATACTAAGAAAATAAGAAGTTTAAGAGAAAAGGAGGAGGCTGTTTAAAAAATACAAATAAAAAAATGAGCAATATCCTCATCACAAGGTGCAGAAGGATTTAAATTCTAAACTTCGAAAGTTGGAAAAAAAAAAGATAGGAGAATTAAAACTAGAGAGGCTATGCTGTCATGATAAAGCTGTGATCAATGTTGTGAATTGCATCAAACTCCCTTCTCGGGGTCTGCTTCTACCTCTTCTTGTACAGGTTAAGGCCATTTGTAATGTTTTCAGAAGCTGGAAGATTTTTTTACTTTCTTTCTGCAAAGATAGCTGAGAGAAAACAATATTTGTCGGTCAGAAAACTTGGGGAAATTATGGATCCTATTACTGCCATGTCCATGTTTTTCAAGTCATGAAATAAGAAGCTGTCTGTCTCAGTATGTGTATTAAGAGGCACCCCATCTGAAATGCTTCAGTGTTCACATACTCAAGTTCTTGCAAGTCAAATATGGCTGCAGATAACCTTAGGTGAGATGCTCCTTTTGTGAGATGCAACCATGCTGATGCTGAGGCCATTTTGTAGTTGCTGTTGCTTTCCATCTAAATTATTTCACATTTAGTGTCAGATACTGCTATTTGATGGGTGAGACATCTTTACACCCATGTTTGCTGCATTGCAGTAACTAATCCTCTATGTGTTTTTAGTACCCTGTCAGGTAGCTTATTCTCCCTGAAAGGGCAGCAAGCTCTCTTGAGCTGCTGAGTAACAGCAGGAATAGCAATCTGAAAATAGCTGATCTGCTTTAGTTTTGTATCCTGTCCAACTCCATTGCAACAAACAAGAACTTGTTTGTTCTTACAATCATAAAATCATAGGATATCCCAGGTTGGAAGGAACCCACAAGTGTTATCGAGTCCAACTCCACATAGAAATACCTAAAAATTAAGACATATATCTGAGAGTGTTGTTGAACAAATTGTTCTTGAACTCTGGATCCTGTTCCAGGGCCTGACCAGCCTCTGGTGAAAATGCTTTTCCTCATTTCCATCTTGACCGTCCCCTGATGCAGCTCTGTGCCATAGTTCTGGAGCTTCTACCAGAGAGCAGAGCTCAGCGCTGCCCCTCTGCTCCCCTGTGAGGAGCTGCAGCTGCCGTGGGGCCTTCCTTGAGCCTCCTCTGCTTTGGGCTGACCAAACCCAGGGACCCCAGCTGCTCCTTTAATGCCTTATCTGATAGTCCCTTCCCTGTATTCCCAATCCTTCAGGTGGTCTCCCATAGTTTTATGACCTTCTTATATTTTGGCACCCAATCTGCACACAGCCCTCAAGGTGAGGCAGTAGGAACCAGAGTAGAGCATGGCATAGGGCGCAGTAAGAGTGATGTGTTGTCTTGTGAACTATGCAAACTTTTTTTCTTTGAAAAGGGATGATTAGGAAAGGTGAGACCTCTTGATGAGGCATTAGGACATTTGAAAGAATTTGAAGGAGGTTAGATGCATTTTTGACTCATTCCTTGGAAGTAAGTTGTTTCAGAGGTTAAATACCTTTTCCAAAGGCCTTTTCTGGACCGATTGCATTGCACTGTTTTTTTTTAAAGTGAATATTTCTGAAAGGCATATAGTTCTGAAGGAAACCAGACTTCTCACAGATGGCACAAATACTGCAACAGACTATTTAGAAAGTAATCTTTTCAGAGGAGGAAAATTGAAACTGCTGAAAATGCCTTTTAAGGCATTTGTCTCTCAGTATCAGATTGTCATTTCTCACCCCTGTGATGAGAGCACTGTGTACTGCAGTGCCTCAATAATCTTGCCTGGATCAGAACTCTTCTGCAATAAGTGCTGTGCAAACAGAGTAAAAGCCCATCTTTGCACCAGATAATTCAGTCTAGTGGTAAGACTGAGCAATAAGGTGTAAGTATGAGATAAGTATGGTCACAGCAGCAAAACTTCAGTTTTGGCATAATTGACAAAGGAGAACTTTAGAGAAGAACATGAAGAATTAAAAAGGAATGTATTGTGCATATTTACATGGAAATGCAGAATCTGATCTTGAACAAACATGGCTCAGAGCATGTCTGAGAGAGGGGGAAATAGCTAGTTGATAAAGTGGACACAAGATCCCATTTTTACATTTCATGAGCAATTTTGTTGTCAAGTTGACCATGATCAGTATGGCTAGAGAATGTTAAGAGGAAAATTGTTCAAGAAGGGAAAACTGTGAGAACAAACTATGAGCATGAAAGATGTCTGAGTATTGTTAATTCAAAATACAGTTCTATCATGCCACCATTAATGATGGAATTAAATACATTTTATGACTCTCATAACAAATTCCCAATTGCAGTTAACAGCTACAAAGCCAGTACTATAAAGGAACGTCCTTTGATGATGATAAAGTTCAATCATTATCAATGCCCGATTTTTAATCTTCCATAGGATTTTATTCAGAAGTTTTTTTGCAGAAGAAAACCAGATAGTGAACATTATAGTAGCAATATGGTGGAGACTTTTAAGCACAGGTGAACAGACCTCTAAGAAACAGCAGCTGTGAAGTAAGATGCTTGATTAATTCCTACACTTTCCTTCCAAATGAAGATTTACTCCACAGCGGACTGACAAAAAGTGAAATGGCAACAGGAATTGCACATTGCTCTAAAATGAAACAAAGTATAGGAACAGATGATGGGACAACTTGCAAGTGTGCTTGCTGACTGTCATTTCTAAGAGACATGCTGGGTATCTGAGCATTAGAAGAGATGGTACTTGTACTTTCTTTCCTGTGCAAGAAGTGAAAGAGGAGTTAGGATTTTATTTAGGTGGTTAGTTGTATCTTGTTATTTATTTTATCCAAATGTTTTAAGCTGGAAAAGGAGAACAAGGCAGACTATGCTACAACATAATTCAATACAGAGAGCAGGTTTGTGCTTTTGTATGAAGCTAAACACTGCTATTGTAATGCCACTAGAGTGAGTGGCTTTTCCTGAAGACTGGAGTGCGTATGTAGAGAATGCTGTGCCTTCTACATGAAACAGGGAGCCTTAATTTTCTGTGACTTCCTTTTAGCCTTCCTGAGAGTAAGATCCTATAAATAACATAACATATAAGGACTGTTGTCAATCATGTTTTAGAGCCAGATGATGAACTTTGGATTGGGTTGAATGACCTCAAGATTCAGATGTATTTTGAATGGAGTGATGGGACACCTGTCACCTATGCCAAGTGGCTTCGTGGAGAACCCACTCATGCAAACAATAGGCAGGAGGACTGCGTTGTTATGAAGGGAAAGGTAAAGTCATGTTTAACTATTGACTTAATTATATTTTATTTATTTATTTATTTATTTTGCTGCTTCCTTGAGAAACAAGCAAGTGGTGGCTTTCCTTTTAGGTAAATCCTCCCCCAAGGTCCAGAGATTTCTGTATGCACATATGGACTTTGGAAGAAACTTTTAATTACACTGCAAAGCACATGAACATCTAAATCTTTTCTTTGGTCAAGTTCTGGTGAGAAGTGTGTAAATACATATTTTTTCCATGGCAACCAGGCTATAGTGCACATAATCACTGAGCAAGCAGATTTTTAAAAGCAAAAAGTTTTTGTGTATTAATGTCCTTCTTGGGCAGCTCCTATGACAGTGTTAGATGAGGATGCAGTAGATGCTTTGTCTGTATTATGGACTTAGAAGGTCAGGCATGGGAAGGTAGCTGAATGCTTAAACATTAGGGTGCCAGAGTGCAGCACTGGAACCTACAAAGAGTTCAGTTGTGAGTTTCCAAGAATAGTTACATATATAGCTACAGATAAGTACTGTGGAATGTGATTTTTCTTCTTTTTTTTTTTTTTTTTTTTTTTTTTTTTTTATATGCAGAGACGTTGGTAGAAGATGAGTAAGCTGACAAATGAGATCTAACATCTGGATGGGTCTTAAAATAAAATTCAATGGCTAGGATCACAAAGCATTAATATTTGACTTCACTGGTTATGATGATGATGATGTATGCTAAAATGACATGCTAAAAGTGGTAACATTCAGTGCAGCCAGAGAACCCTTGATCATTGCTCAGAAGTTTCTTATGGAAAGCTGGCATGCATAATATTATAAGTAAGAACCAAAAATACCAGTTCAAGGCTGCAGAAGCTTGGCATTGTAGTGACAGGACAAAGTATAATGGTTTTAAACTAAGAGAACTAGATTTAAATTAGATTTCTTAGGAAAATCTTTATAACATGGGTGGTGAGGCAGTGGAACAGGCTGCCCAGAGAAGCTGTGGATGCCCCATCTGTGGAAGTGTACAAGGCTTGGTTGGATGTAGCCCTGGGCAGGGGGATCAGAAGAAGATAGTCTTGAAGGTCCTTTCCAACCCGAACCATTCTATGATCCCCTTTCCTCCTGCATGATTATTGAATTAGTAGTTTTTGTAAAGATGTTGCTTTGCTGTCACCTCAAAGGGTCCAGTTTCCAGCAAGGTTAGTAATCAGAAAAGGTGTACATCAATGTTGAATCATTCTCAGCAGGAGAAGTCAGACTGAGGTTGAAGTTCTGTACTGAAGTTAGTGTAGGTTTTCTTTCCTTAAAAGCTAGGAAAAAATATCCTTAAATACTTAAACATAGAGTACGTCTTTGAAACCTAAATCCCACTTGACTATGATATTCTGTTCTTACGTTCAGGATGGATTTTGGGCGGACCATTCTTGTGAAAAGAAAATTGGCTACATCTGTAAAAGGAAGCCCCTGTCAGAAGCACCTACAGGAGAGGAAACTATTGACATGGGCTGCCAGAGAGTAAGTGAAGAAAAGGTTGTTGAAGCTGAATTGGCTGCTAGGTAGGGTTAAGAAGAGAAAATGGCTCCTGACTGGATCTGGAAGGAGAGGGAGGAAAAAAAAGGAGAAATGGCTTCTGTATTGTCATGATTAGAACAGCTGGCCTTCTCATTTTTATGGCAGATGGGACAGGTGGTACAGATGAATAAATCCAGACCCTGACTCTTTGACTGTTGATGTTCCCTTTGTTTTTCTAGAACTTGAAAGTGTACAAAACTCAAATGTGTAGCTCTTGAGTAGGCTATTATTCCTTGATTGGAGTTTAGACCTTCATAAGAAATTTTTCTTATGCAGCAGAGGAGCAGTTGCTCTTCAGCTCTGTTTGCAATTTTCTTTGTTACTGTTGGTAACAAAGTAACATTAGTAAGAATATGTTTGTCTTCATGATATACTCAAGGTTTTGTGTAGGTTTTAGGTGTTTGGCCATGCTCCCTACTTTGAAGAATTTGTTACAAGTTCCTAAACAAAATGTATCCACTGTGCTCCCTCTGAACTGCCACTGAATTTATTCCATGTTGGATAGTCTTCTTGGTGAGAAACTGAATACCAGGAGAAAATTTGTATAAATTGTTTGCTGTAACTCAGCCACTATTCCTCTGTAAGCATATTCCTGAGATAATGATATTTGGATGACAAAGCATTAGAAGAGTGTTAGTGTTATTTAATAATCTATAAACTTTTCTAATGTGTCACTAGCAATCTAAAAGGACAAGCTTAAATTTGCTTTCCATGGCAGTTCTCATGCTTGCACACCTATGTGCCAGGCAGAGTACTGAAAATGCACAAGAAAAACCTATCATCTCTTTTTATAAGTGGAAATCAAAAATCATTATAAATCAGTACTTTATAAAATCTTTCTTCTTGCCTGTTTCCACTCTGCCTTTTGCAGTTCAATTGTTCCTTTGGCTGATGGTTAGCTGACAGTGTCATGAGATTTTCTTTTTCTTTCTTTGTCTTTTACATTTATGTTTTTATATATTTTTATAGGAACTTTATGAACACTGTAGCGCATTTGATCACTTAATGCTTATTTTGACAGGGCTGGAAAAGGCATGGTTTTTATTGTTACTTCATTGGGAATACATTTGTAACATTTTCCCAAGCAAATCAAACTTGTGAAAGGCATAAAGCGTATTTAGCAACTGTTCAAGACAGGTAAGTGATAACTGCTTGCATTAAGGGCCACATGAGAATTTAGCATCTAATATCATCTGAATGTCAAAATAAAGATTTTGATATGGATGAAAATCTTGCTTGAGAGGACAGCTATATAAACATACAAAACTTGTAAAAGATTTTGCATACATATTCAAATCTGTGAATTCAGTTCATAGTAAAAATAGTCAATGGATATGAAATAATTTTTTGCCATTGAAAGCCAAGGAAAACATAGAGTTTTGTTTTTCTTTAATTGTAGTGGTTTGAGGATAAGTTTACTTGAGTGTGGGTGTAAGAGCACAGAATTCAATTTTAAATACTCAAGTGAAGAGATTCACAGAATCACCCGGGTTGGAAGGGACCTCAAGGATCATGTAGTTCCAACCCCCCTGCCTAGCAGGGCCAAACATACACATTTAGATCAGGTTGCCCAGGACCCCGTCCAACCTGGCCTTGAACACGTCCAAGGACGGGGCATCCACAACCTCCCTGGGCAGCCCGTTCCAGGGCCTAACCACTCTCCTTGTAAAGAAATTTAAGTGAATTCCTCTTGAAAAGTAACTGAAATGGGGAAGAGGAGCTCGATGTCAAATATCAGTTCTTTTCAGAATTGAACTACTTACTCAAAGTTTAAATAAGAATCCAAATGAGGATAGAAGTGCTTGGTACTTTAAAACATCACAATTCCATGAAGGTTCAATGTGTGCTAAGTTTCTGAGCAGCTGATACACATTATTGAATACAGCATATTTCAAAAATGAAAGAGTTATGAAATAAAGGCTGGTGTGCCTGCAGTTGACTCCACGTCTTACACTTTCTCTGATTTCTTTCATTATAATTTGAATAGGTATGTTTCAGCATGAAAACTGTTTCATGGATAGTAACCCTGAAAATGCAGGTTGAACTGCAGCTGTGATAAAAAATAGTGAAGTAATGTGGTCTTTGGACTATATCTTGTTACAAGAGAGACTTTTTTTTTTACATTAGCTCTGATTTTCCAAAGGCTTTTTATTTAAACACAGTAATGAACTATGACAGCTTTACCTCTGAGTAGGTTTGTTTCCCAAACATAAAAGTTCATGTATGATCACTGGATCTGATTTGCAGTTTTCCTTAGTTTAACAGTTTGTTATCGTCATACTTCAGCCTTGACTTTAGTGTATTTCTGTAATAGTGCTGAGGCCTTTTGTGGTTTTTGGGTTTGCCTGTAACAAGAAGTTATTAAAATAGAAGGGTACCTTTGAAATAGAAGGGTATCTTTGAAATACAGTGGTATTACAATTAAGTCCTGTCTTGTTCCTTCATTTCCATATCCTCTCCAATTTCATATCAATTCACCATTATACCACTTTCTATACTGGACTGGAAGAGAAGACAGAATACTTCGGTATTCAAGCTTACAAACTAAATATTATGTTTTGGTTTGTTCATGTAAATCCCTCCATGTCATTCTTTTAAGAAAGTACAAGGGTAGTTCTGAGAAAATAAACTATTTACAGTTTTAAAAAATGAATCCAGTGGTATTAATTTAACAGTTGTATTCTTTTGAACAGATATGAACAAGCCTATCTGACTAGCCTGGTTGGGCTGAAAACAGAAAGATACTTTTGGATTGGACTTTCAGATGTAGAAGAAAAGGGAACTTTCAAGTGGGCTAATGGCGAATATGTCTTATTTACACACTGGAATTCTGAAATGCCTGGTAGCTATGACTCTATGCTTTCTAATGAATGCAGTGGCCAGAATATATCACTCACCGATTGCATTTTTTATTTCAGTCCTTAGTCCCTGTCTAATGGCACAATGACCAATTGCTCTCAGATATCTGTCTGCTCTCTCAAGCATGCTGTGCTGGTGCTAACTTGCTGCATGCACTCAGGCTTTTAATCTGAGTGTGAAAGAAACTTCAAAGCTCTGTCAAGTTTCTGATTTCCTGTCATTCTGCATGTTCTACTCTAGAAGATCATTCTCTTCAGACATATTGTGCCTTGCTCAAAAATCCTGCCTATTCAGCCGTATCTCATAGTGCGTTTGCTAAGTGCATGTTTTGAGTTGTGGGAAATCACAGCACATGTAAAGCACCTGTCTTAGAGAAAACAAGGTTGTAGGAAAGGACAAGAGGAAGGTTTGTGTTTAATTTTTTTCACTTAATATCTTTCCTTGATGAATTGTACTTGTGTATATATGGGAAACCTTTTTACGTCTGACATGGTTACATCAGAAGGAAGATGATCTCTTGCCTTCAAGATTCTGATGTGTTATATCAGGCTTTTGGGAGGTTGTCTGATGCTCTTCAATTGCAGTGTCTTAAATTCTGATTTAAATGTGTCTCATGGAGTGGTAAGGCTGAGTAGACTAAGACAGCAGCAAGCCTATATATAGCGAGCTCATTTTATTAAATTATAGTCAAATCAGACAAATTTGGGAAAACTGCTCTTATCATGTCTTCTGTTTTAGGGAAGAATTGGTTGAATTGCATAATGGTGCTAGAGTCAGCCATTGGAACTTGATGTGATTTGATGTAAGGCACATCAAGTATCTCAGATATGTATCAAGTATCTCAGATATGGGTGAAGCACATTTTTGCCTTTTTCTCCATGAGTTAGAAAAATTTTTGACTCTGTACAAGCAAATACTTTGGTTTCTAACAGGATAGAATATGAAGTTTTCCAAAATTCTCAGTGACCCCCTGAAATGTTGCCTTTATGTGTTCCTGTTTTCAACCAGGAAGAAAGCCAGGCTGTGTTGCTATGAGAACTGGAACGGCAGGTGGATTATGGGATGTAATAAAATGTGAGGAAAAGGCAAAATTCCTATGTAAAATGTGGGCAGAGGGAGTAACACCTCCACCTGTTCCTACAACAACTCCTGTTCCCAGTTGTCCAGAAGGTTGGGACTCAAACAATCGTATTAGCTTTTGTTTCAAAGTAAGTTGTTGCTTCATTCTCAATTAAGATGTTTCTATTTGGTACACCTGCATGCAATAAAAATTGGTGTACAATAGTCTTGCTGTTTCTTCAGCTTATTCACAGATTATGTTCAGGTCCTGTCCCCTTTTATTGAAGTATTTGTCATTTTCTTTACTTTTTTAAAGTCTGATCTTGAGGTCTGATTTTCTGAGCTTAATTTTCCATCCTTGTTCTATTTGAAGTGTCTTTCTCCTGTCAGTTTGCAGCAGTTATTGCTGTCAGCAATGCAGTCTGCCAGCTTGCCTCAAAGATGCTCGTTTGAAACCTGTTTTTCAAACAGATGAACACTAACTGGCCTTATTATAATTTGTAATTGTAATTTTCTGTAATCCCCATAGAGTAAGTTAATTTTAAGTGAATTGGTTTTGAATATCTTGATCATGTAATCTATTTATGGTCTATTATACCTGATGGTAAAATATGCTGTCTTTAGCCTTTTTCAAAAGGAGAGCAAAAGAAAACATGGCTTGAATCTCAAGAGTTTTGTCGAACTATAGGGGGAGATCTTGCCTCCATTAATGGTAAAGAAGAGCAGTATGTGATATGGCGTTCTATTGCGTGAGTATCTGTAATGTCATCATCTGTTCACTGCAATTATCCTTTTGATCTTTCTGAAATATTTCATTTTGAAATTACTACACATGACAATTTGTTTAACATAAGCAAATGTACAAATAGGAAAACTGTCAAGATATAAATCTAGTCATTGTTTTGGTTCATTTTAAGAACTAATCAGAAAAGAGCCAACTTCAGATTCTTTTTTTTTTTCCCCTACACAGGGTATGTAAATACAGTTAGTAGATCCTTGAACTGTAATAAGAAAGTGAGAGATTTGATCATACTCTGAATGTGATCAAATACTATTAAAAAGATAACACTTGTAATATGACATGAATGGAGGGAGCTCAGTGAACACATATGTAACTGTCTAACTGGAAAGCAAGACTGAAACCTGGCAGACTTGCAAAATGCAGCAGACCTTCAAGTAGGAGGTCTCAGATCAGTCAAGGAAGAAGTCTCTGCATTACTATGTATTGGTTCAATAAATTCTGATTAATCAGTAAAGCGTATCTGCTTGAAGACAACAAGTAGCTAAGGTACTATTTTTTAATGCGATTCTGCTGCAGCAAGTAATTTTGTGTTTGGAAACACTACATGCCTTTAAAGAGAAAACAGAGAAATAGTAGGTACTGGAGTGTTGTAGAAAAGTACTAAGACTCCTTATTAGATTTCCAGGAGTTGGATTGGATCTGGACACATTCTGTATAAGACAATGTTTCAGACTGACTTGAGTTAATGTGTAGTGCTAAAAGCTAGAAATGTTGAATTTTACCAGTTGTCCTCTCCACTTTTTATTTCTTAGAGGTTTAAGAATTATTTGTATAGAGGCTTATGAACTGCTGTGAATGCTAGCTTATAAAAATATTGTAATGCCCTTATTAGTTTTGTTTTTATGTTTAAGCTCTTTATAAATTGAATATTTATTATTTTTTTCTTTTGTTTTGTTTAGAAACAATGGTTTTTACCACCAGCATTTCTGGATGGGCTTGTATTACTTGAATCCTGATGATGGCTTTGTCTGGAGTGATGGATCTCCGGTCAGTGGTTTAATTCTTCACAGCTCTTATTTTCCATTCCCTGTGTTTCTCAAGTGCGTGGTGTAAATGTCTGTGTACAGTTTTGTGTTTAACCATAACACTCTGCTCTGTCATGTTCACTTTAGGAATCTTATGACTAGCAATTTCATGGCTGAATTTTATGTCTAAACCATACTGATTTTTTAATTGGAAGAAAAAAATATATATTTAAATCAGTGAGAAAGTTGAATTCATGGAGATTAAAAAAAGTATGTTCTTATGAATGAAAGTTTGTTTTGAAAAAAATAACCTATCATTAGTATTTCTGTTCTTTTCAAATTACATCTTGATCTGAAGTGGCCTACATTCACTGGAGCTGAAGGCAATTGTGGCTTGTCTGTACGTTAGACTAAGATGTTAAACTGTGAAAGCAAAATTGGTTCTGCAGGTGTGGGTGTATTTAATATGAAGTTGGTAAATATATATATATGTATATATATATATAATATATATAAATATATATATTGGTGAAAGTCTACATACAGAAAACTGAAATTAGAATTTAAACAGGAAAATTAGAGTAGAAGTTTTTATTAGATAAATGGCAACACTTTTGTGTTTCTTTGTAATGTCCTATTATTTTACTCAGAGGATATTTACTTAATCTAGCAACATATGGCATTCACCATCATTGTCATTAGATGAATTTAATAGAATTTATGTCCTTAAAAAAATCAATATTCTTCTAAGTTTGATAAGTAACAACAGTTACTTACATTGTGGTCCAAAAATAAATCTGGAATGTCAGTATTTGCAGGGGGAAGCTGTTTATCTCTTACCTCAGTTTTTCTACTGGCAGTATCAACAGACCTTATGCCTGTGTTTTGATACAGCCTCTTCCTTTTCTCCGTTATTATTGTACTGTATTACAGGATCCTCACAAAACCTTTTCTATCATAGGTGAGGTATGAGAACTGGGGCTTTGGGGAACCCAATAATTACCAAGGAATTGAACTCTGTGCAGAGATCAGTGGTGATTCAAGCATGCTTTGGAATGACAGGCACTGTGATTATCTATATGGATGGATCTGCCAGATAAGAAAAGGTACTGTTGCATCCTTCTCTGTTTTGTGAGAATAAGAAAAGAATCTGTTTGTTTTTTTTTTTTTTTTCCCTTAACTTTAAAAACAAAAAAATTAAAACCTGTTTACCATAATGGTTCTCTGTGAAAGCTGAAATGTGAAGGTGGCATAAGGATTTACCTGTCTTTGATGCATCCAAAGATGCAGAAACAATGGTGCCCTGTTGGGGCTTCTTGCTGTTCTTTCTCTATGATTTCAGAAAGATAAATGTGATTCCTCAAAACTAGTAGATGTTACTTTGACTATTCATATTCACTTCTTATTTCATGCTTTCTTCAGTAAATGCTACTTTTATTTTTTTTTTTTCTCTGAGTTGAGCTTCAGCTTGTAAGAAAATAGTTTACAGTACTTGAAGCTTTGTGTGTGAAAACTCTCTCCTTTATTTGGCATAGGTACTATTTGATAAACGAATGTAATGTATAATTGCAAGATGTAGCCTGATTTGGGGATAATTTGTTTTGCATTGACTAAGTTTTATATTTATATATATATTTATATTCATTAGTTGTTTGTCACAAAGTACCCTTGAATTCTAAGTTTGTTATCTGAAAACATCAAGACAAAAAATTATTTTGGCAAAGTATCTGCTCCACAAACAACACGTGTAAGTACCTTTGAGAATTCTGGAAAGTGCTTAGTTAAGCTTTTTGCCACAGTCATAAGTTGGGAGGGCAAGGAGCAAAACAAGGATGTCTTATTTGTAATTATCAGATTATTGACAGTAAGCTACCAAATCTACTGTGTGTTGGTAAAAGGATTACTTGGGCATTGAATTTTTTATTAAATGTCAATATAAATGAGATTATTTATAGTACAAACAAAATTGATAAACCTGTAGAGAGATGTCCTGTTTTAGAAATTGTTTTTCTGTGATAGTAATGATGTCATGAATCTATCTCTGTTGTGCCATAACCAAATCAAACAGGGATATACTGTAACCTGAAATATTATTTTTAGGACAGACCAGTTAATTACTTGGAAGTATGTATTTTCCAGTCAGATTTTCTCTGTGGAGATTTTTAAGATCTCAGTGTAAGCTCTTGCTGTTCTGAGAGAACAACCTGGTCGATGAAAAGCTGGACATGAGTCAGCTTTGCAGTCTGGAAGGCCAACTGTATCCTGAGCTGCTTCAGAAGGGAGGTGGCAGCAAAGTGAGGGAATTGATTGTCCTCCTCTGCTCTTGTGAGGCCCCATTTCGAGTGCTGCATCCAGGCCTGGGGTCCCCAGCGCAAGGAGGACAGAACTGTTGGAGCAGGAATAGAGGAGAGTCAAGAAAATGATCAGAGCGCTGGAGCACCTCTCCTGTGAAGAAAGGTTGAGGGAACTGAGCTTGTTCAGCCTGGAGAAGAGAAAGCTCCAGGGAGATCTCATTGCAGCCTTCCAGTATTTAAAAGGAGCAGTATTTAAACAGGAGGGAGACAGACCTGTTACAGTCTGATAGTGATAGGACAAGGATGAATGGTTTTAAACTGAAAGAGGGGATATTTAGATTAGATATTAGGAGGAAATTTTTTACTCAGAAGGTGATGAAGCACTGCGACAGGCTGCCCAGAGAAACTGTGTGTGCTCCATGTGCTCCATCCATGGAGGCACTGAAGGCTGGGGCTCTGGGCAGCCTGATCTGATTCATGGTAACCCTACCCACAACGAGGTTGAAGCTAGATGATCTTTAAAGTTTCTTCCAACCTAAGCCATTCTATGATTCCTGCTAAAAAAGGTGGGAGAAACAGGACTGTCTTAATAGCAAGAATGCCCTGAGACATAAGATTTTCAGCATTTAGGGAATATCAAATACGATCACTTAATTTAGGCAAATATCAGGCTATTATAAAGTGCCTTGCACATTAGGAATAGTTTATATTTAGAGCATCAGGGAACAGGAGTTTTTATTTAAAATTGGCCAAAAATAAGAGATTTAGACCATTTAGTTCCTTCTAGTTTTTGGTAGTAAATCCATGGCTAACATAAAATTCAATGTTAAGAGGCATGCCTATCACTCATGGTAAACATTTTCTCTTACTGTTATATTAAATTCCGTTTTCTTACAGGTGCAAGTTTAAAGCCCGAACCAACAGAATCTCCTGTACCCAGTAAGTGTTCTTGCTTTTGCTATTAGTGTATGCGTGTTTAAGCATGTTTTAAAAATTATACTAATGAGAATATCTTGTACCTTACTAACAGTATAGTTAGCTTACTATTTATCTTGCAGAGTATGTGACTACTGAGGATGGATGGATTATAAATGAAGACAGACATTATTATTTCAGCACGGAGAGTGTTCCAATGGAAAAAGGTCGAGAGTTTTGCAAACAGAACTTTGGAGATCTGGCAGTCATTGAGAGTGAAACTGAAAGAAAGTTCCTCTGGCGATATGTAAGGAAAATTAATTAATACTATGCAATAATCCAGAGGAAAAGAGTGCGTTCACAAGTCCTGTTCAATCTGTTATTCTCCTTACAAGTTTTATAACAGTGGAGTCAGTGAAACTGCAGTAGCATTAAGCCAGATGAAAATGTATGATAAATCCAAGGTGTTTTTTTTTTTTTTTTTTTTTTTTTTTTAGATTGCTTCTTATCAGAGACAGGGCCTTTTGTGTATAGAAATAAGTACAGTAAGCATTAAATAAATTCTTATTTGCTTTTAAATTATACCATGTGGCAGTTAGAACACATTATCATAGAATTATAGAATCATAGGATATCTGAAGTTGGAAGGGGCCCACAAAGATCATTGATTCCATTGTATCTATCTGCAACTGCTAATGTCTTAATGCTTAGTTTTAATTAATTTTTGGCTTTGTTTTAGCAAGAACCATTGTAATCTTGAGCTACAATTTGCTAGGGCAAGTGAGTTAACTGAAAGATGATGGATGAAACATTTGAAGTAGTGAATCAAAATAGGTATTTGTTTACACACAACTCTCTGAACATTGGCTTTTGAATTTGTCAGTGTATCTGAGATGTAGTCTATCTAGCAACCTCTTTTTGGTCAGGGAGGCAGAAGGACAAAATTGTCCTATGGAGCATAATTAGGGGTGAAGTACTTGAGTGGCAGACTATGAGCAAAGAGCTTTTAGATGATGTTTCCTTGGTGACTGAAAGTTAGTTGCCTGATTTCTGTCTTCAGACCGCCTTAAGTCAGTAATCTAGAAATCAGATTCGATTTACTTGAAACCTTCCCTGATCTTGCTGAAGGATGTCAGTGAGTTGACACGAGCCTATACTGACAACCAAGTTGTAGGAGGGTTTGTTTCTTGCAGTGTTTGTAGATGATGTCTGCCACAGAGGCTGTTCAAGAATTGAGAATTTCACTGACTTTCAAGTAAGACTGTAAAAAGTTATAATATAGTAAGCAAATTTTTTGATCAGTGGTGAAGTGTCTACTTTAAGTTTGCTGTTGTATCTAGAAAATATAGCAATCTGTATTCCCTGTGAATAAATAATATATTACTCATTATTAATGATTTTGTGATAAGAGGAGTAAGCATATACAATATTAACTATTATATTCTAGATCTTGAAAAATGGCAAAGAGGAAGCATATTTCATTGGTTTGCAACTGAGTGTTGATCAAAGGACAAGGTAGGTGAATGTGAACCATCATGGTTGCATTTGTTGAGCAGAGAAAAAATTGTGAAGTGCTTCAAGTGCTACAATGAAATTGTATCCTATCAAAGTGCATGAAAATGTTTTTAAGTTTCACTCAGTATTTCCAGGGATTAGTATTTCATGCTTGATGTTTTTAATTGCAAATGTGTATGCTGTCCTAAATTTGTTACAATTTTTCATCTGCATAGTAGAATAATCAAGCATTTTGCTTGTGTTACCACTAAAATCGCTTATGTGTAACAGGTAAAGTGAATGCATGACTTAGGGAAAACGGTGAGTGTATGTACTATCTCATTCTGAAATGATGTCCAGCTTTCATGTTGGCCTGGATGGATATTTTGGGTATTGTCCTATCAGCTGTAGAAATGTCTGCTTGTATAAATCAAAAGTAAGCACACATACTATGTTTATGCAAGGAGAATAGTTCTAATGCAGTTGGCAGCGAGACAAACCAGTCAAAAAACCTTGTACACATTAGACTGTGAATGGCTGAACTAAAGATACTGCAAAATGACATTTTTTTTGATATGAAATCAATCCTACTAATATTAAAGAAGTGATTTGTTGGATTATTTTTCTTAAGCTGGATGGATGGCACACCGGTGAATTATTTGGCATGGGCACCACATGAACCTAACTTCGCAAATAATGATGAAAACTGTGTAGTCATGTATAAAAATTTAGGTGAGTTCTGTATGTTTGCTGTTGAATTTCTTTATTTATGTGCTTGTGTCCCAAATTTTTTCCTCTGAGAGGCACCCATTCTCTCTCTTTTTTTTTTTTTTTTTTTTTTTTTGTTCTTCGTTTGCTGTTGTATGTTGTTGCAAAAGACCACAGTATTATAGTTTGGACTTAACATTTCTCAGTTCCTATGTTTATCTTAAATATAACATGGGGAAGCTCAGATAGAAGTTTGTGGTTATGATTGCTATGCAACTGTTTTATATTTTTAAATGAAAATGACTTACTGTGTCACTATAGAACTCTACTTGTTTCTACGTTGCTTTCAGTGTTAATGACAGCATGTCTAAAGTGCCATATTTATCCTAGATTTTGATATAGAATTATAATAAACTGAAGGACTTTGGATTTGATCTGTCACCTTTGTTTCAGAATGAGTGTAAATTATTTTGATCTAACTAATTCTGGATATGGCAACATACAGTCCCCCTTTTTATCTCACATTTAGGATTTTGGAATGATATAAATTGTGGTTATCCAAATCCCTACATATGTGAAAGACACAACAGTTCCATTAATTCCACACTTCCTTCAACAACATTTTCAACTCCAAGAGGATGTAATCCAACTTGGCTTTCCTTTCAGAATAAGGTACTATAACAAATGCAGAGCATGTTGGATGTTTGGCAAAGCATTAAATAACAGGAAAGAGATTATTTAATAATGTTGTTTCTTATTGCAGTAACATTATTTTTTTCCAGAGAGCTGGTTGATGTCTACGTGTTTTTCTTTGTTTGTCCATTCACTATTTTGTTTTTTGACACTTCATTAGAAGTGATGTATAAAAATATTTAGTTGCAGTTTATGAAAGTCATTATTTAGTCTTCTCTTCAAGCCTTTTTTAGTGCATTTCCTAAAGAATTTAGATGTAATTCTTGAAGTATTGACACTTTGGTCATATATTTTAATCAAACTATGATGCTCTTTCAGTAATGAATATATTTTGCCTTTCTTGACTGTAGAACTGTGAAAAGTTTTGTCGAGTCAAATTATATAAAAAAAATAAAAATACAAACAAACTAATGGATTGATATTGGTCTTGTAGAGCTATCAATATTAGTTGTCTGTCATTAAAAGTCAGGTTTTCCTTATTTTCTACCAATTTCGAATGAAATCTAGTATGCGTCTTGTTTAGGAGAATGTTTTCTTGAAACTTTACATTTTACCGAGAGAATGGACCAAATTCAAAAGTTCATTTTGAGCAGAATGTGTTTTGTACCAGTTAAATCTGTTACTTCACCACATTTTCTCCTTCCTGCTTTGCTTGAAACAATGTTCAATCTGTAAGTGATGTTGGAATAAAGGTAATAAATGGCGGATTTGTTCACGTTTTAGTGTTACAAAATATTTGGATCTTCAGAAGATGAACGTGTCACTTGGCATGCCGCACGAACAGCTTGCATGAATTTAGGAGGAAACCTGGCTGCTATCCCTAATGAACAAGTGCAAGGTACTGCAAATAGTTCTATATCAACCAGATGAGATGACATTTAGTTTTTACAGATGGTTGTATTTGTGTAAACATGGACAACGTTTGAATGATTTCTTTGCATCTGATTTTGGTTCCACAACATACAATACTTAGAAGTTTACAGTGAAATCTGCACCTGAATCTACCAAATTCTACTGCTGGCTTAGAGATGCATACATATTATCTTGGTGACCTAAGTAGTGCTTTTTCTGCCTGCACATGGTGCCAGCTGGACCCAGCAAGTTTCATTCCAAGTGATGTAGTTTCACTAGTTGGCTTTAACTCACTGCAAGGTTTTCCACTGTAACTCAAGCAGAATGCCTTTGGGATTAAAACTTGCTGTCTCTGGGCAGTTTGGGGCACGGGTTTGACTGATCATACACCTAGCCATTACTCACTTCATAGTTGCATAATTCTTTTCACTAGAGAAGCTTGTTTTAATGATTACAAGGATCACATCGTTGATTGGGTAAATGGGCAGATATCCCATGCTTGAATAAAAATGATGCATTAAATTAGGAGAGATTTTGATAGATGTTAATAACTTCTCTTTTTAGAAATATTGTTTTAAACTACACTGAGAAATAGATACTGCATAATGCATACTATTTGTGAACTCAAAAGATCTGAAAAGTTATATTTTGTAAAACAAGTTGCACTTTGAGCAGTTAACTAGTTTAACTAGTTAATTGCTAAAATGTTAGATTGCTAACATGAATTTAGCACTACTTAATTTTTTCCACACTTGAAGAGATGAAGAGTCAAACTTTCACAGACTTATTGAGCATGATTAAATTCTTTTCTAACATAAAACTACAGTTTCTCAGATGACTCATGCAGGGCTTGAATTCTGGGAAAGAATGAAATGACCAATAAAACTACAAATGACCAACTAAACTATTGTTAGTGCTGATAGTGTAAGTATAAAGACTTGAGTTCTTGTTACAGTTTCTTGCAGAGCAGAATGCTAACGTTAGGCATGGAAATTTATAGGTCTTACTCTTGGAAATGTTAAGTAAGTTGCATTCATTTTAAAAGACTGAAAGATGATGTGTGGGTAGAGTAGACAAATTTATCTATTTTTAGAGAAGAATGAGCTCATAATGTTGACTAGCGATTGGCAAAAGTCATCATAATTTTTTTATTTTAGCAATTTTATTTTAGCAAACTGTTTGGTTTACTGTGGTCTAGTGGGCTGATGAATGCCAGCTGACCTAGCCTGCTCTGTTTTTCATCTACCCATACTAGCTAGGATGAACAAGCACCTTCTTGGAATTTGCAAAGCTGTGGTAATTGCTCTTCTGAGACTCATTTTAAAGCATCTCTCTCATACATTCTGTTGCTTATTATGGCAGTTCAGGCTACTTACTACACTTTCTCCAGTGAGGAAACAGTTCTGCTATTATAAATGCAGCTGCATGAGTGGTTGATGCTCAGTTGTGTTGTCTCTATGATGCCACAATAACATAACCACTCTGGTGGGATTATAAAAAATGTATATAATCTACACCACTTCATATTTCTAAATCAGTTGTAGAATTGGGATTCAAAAATGTTTTGAGACCCTATAAAACTATTCCTGTTATACTTTTGGAATTCATCCCACTACAAGTTTAGATGTTTAGCTTGAGTACATTGCAACAGGTATATATGTTGGTTATCTGTTAAATTCAAAAGTCCCCTCCTTTTTATCATATCTATTTGTCTTGCCAGTAATAAACTGTTCTTTATTTTAGTAAAATACTTAATATCACTAGATGCCATTAATGACAATGAAGTCTGACACCTAGGTTCACCCTTCACCAATATGGAAAATATTTCTTGTTTTCTTTCTCTCTTTTTTCTTTTTTTAATTATTATTTTCTTCAACTCTAGCTTTCCTCACCTTCCATATGAAAGATTTTCTTACTGACACATGGATTGGATTAAATGATATAAATCATGAGCTGAAGTTCCTCTGGACAGATGGAACAGGGGTTTACTTTACAAATTGGGCCAAAGGCTTCCCATCAGGACATATGGGATCCTACTCATACGATGGCCAGGTAAATAGCAATCACAAGCTATCCATTGATAAATGCTTTTAGATTATGTGCTTAGGCATTTGCTGGGATTTGAAACTTTACTGCTCAGTTTACTAGTTTCATATCTATAGAATTTACTAGCAGCACTGACCTCACCGTAGTTGGTTTTCTTTTTTTTCCCCAGAAACCTGGCATTTTTAAGCATTACTTTAGGTGTTATTCATGGTGTTACGTATTGCACTGATAAAATGATCACTTACAAACCTTACACATACAAATCCAATAAGTTGCTGTGTTAGCTGTTGACAGGTGCTATGTGCTATAGTGCTTATGCAAAGATTGCTTTCAGGTTTCATTTCTATATGTCCTTGAAGGCTCCAGAGCACCTGTATTTGCCCTGCCTTTTCTCAGGCTTTGTTAAAAAGACTGTGAGATTCCCACCTTGTGACATTGTCCAAATAGTGTGCTGAATAAACACATCTTCCTTGTCCATTGCAATGCCTTGAACGTAGGGGTTTCTCAGTTGGTGTGCAGCTTGCAATATTTAGTTACATACACACAAGCAAATTGTGTCAGTCACATTTGTAGGAAGCACATAGCTTTGTAAAAAGCTAGACATTCAAGTTTCATGAAAAAAAAAAAAAACCAAAACAAAACTTCCCCTATTTTGCTGTCATACAAACTAATTTGATAGGTCATAGAGTCCCTCTTGCTAATCTTATGCGATTTACATAGTTCTCAATTACAGTATTAGCTGTATTTTCTCTTGATTGAAGTTTTCACCACAGAAATCTTAGTTTTATGTATAATGTTTTTTTCCTGTTTTTGAAGGTATCACCTCTGAGCTTCGTATCCTTATTAGGGAAATTTTTTTTCTCTTTTAATGAGAAGTATTAGGATTTCTGTGAAGTCACCTGTGAAAAATTTTAGTCTCTATTTTATAAATTTCAAATTTATTTTTACTTCATCTCAGCAAAAAGAAAGAACATATCATGGTTTATAAAAGTACTTTGCAGCTTTTCAATTGGAGATATTTAAATGTTAGTGCATTTTACTTACTATGTATTACTATAAGTTTTTCTTTGTATAGTTTTTGCTGGATAACAAAATTTACTAAGAAAATAGTGTATTAGACAGTCTTTGTTTAATATGTGCTAACAAAATTTCTAGATACTGTGTCCCTGTAGTAGAATTTGAAATTTCACTGTAAAGGTGGTACTCAAAGGCTGCCTTTGAGTAGCAGATGTCCTGAGTTTGCTGCCTAGTATTATAGCTTGCAATAAGAAATTTAAAGAGACTGATATTTCAGAAATGTGACATTGTCCATTGAAGTTCCTGGGTTTTTGTTTTTGTTTTTTTTTTTTTCTTGAGCAAAGTTAATCTTTTCTACAGTAGTTGATTTAATTTCTCTTTAAATTGTCTGTGGCTTTCCTTTTCTTCATGCTGTATGCCCGGAGATGGGGGGGGTCCAGAAAGTTCTTGTCTGCCTATTCACCGCAAGGTTGCTCAAGATAGAGCAACATTAAGAAACTCACGAAGTGGCAAGAGGAACAGAAACTCCACATCATTAAAAACTTATGAAGATATGAAAATAAAATTAGAATGTTATTTCTGTGTGAAGACAAAAGTGAGAGACTGAAGTTTCTTATTTATATTTTCTAGTTATTTGTAACTGATTTTGTATCTTCTTGCCCCAAGGCTGATTGTGTTGTCATGAGAAATAATCCTGTTAAGGAAGCAGGGAAGTGGGCTGATGAGAGTTGTGATAACAACAGAGGATATATATGCCAAATTAAAGCAGGTATTGCTGTTTTCTTTTAAAGTATAATCAAAGCTTATGAGTTTGTAGGATCTTGCTGAGGTGTTAAGTGCTGGATTTCAACATGATTTCATTCTTAATAAAGACACATTCAACAAATTGCTTTTCAGTCAGGAACATCAGTATCATGTTTGTCAGACCGAAGGTCAACTTAGAGATTACTCCCAGCTGATTCCTCCCAGTAGATGCTGTGTTACTAACTTCCTGAGCTGGAATTTATATCTAAGTATTCGTGTTTAGTATGAAATTTCACTGTGAGGGTGGTACCTGCAGATCAATGGCTGCTTTTCAGCAGTAGCAGTTCTAATTTTGCTGTACATAGTATTATAGCTTAAAACAATGCATTTTAAGAAACCGATATATCAGAAATATATCCGAATGATAATTGTTCTGTGATTTTTGTCAGTCATTTTCTGAACATATTGGCTTTTAGAATGTATTCTGGGGAATGCTGAATTGTACAAGCTGCATGAACTGTCTAGAGTGTGAATGTAACTCATTCACAGTGAGCTTGAGGTGATTTACCTCCAAAAGGAAACTAAAAAGCAATGAAACCTGACTTTAAATATCAGATTGATTTGTAAGAGCTGGTCTATTTTGTAGTTTACATTTTCTCTGGCAAAAAGATCTCTTGAAAACAACAAGCAAAGCACTTCTGTTGATGAAAAGTTGTGTCATACTCTATTCCCAATTCATTTAAGTTGTTATTCCCAATTTAAATTATACTGTTCTGGAAGATTACACAGAATGCTCCTTCACTTTTTGTCGTGAGTTGCTCTAGACAGCTTTTTTCCTTTTGATAGCTCTGTAATTGATTTTTATTACAGAGTCTGGCCTACAGAATAGCACATTCAACCCATGGTGGTCAGGGAATATGAAATGTAGAAAAGAGACAGGATGCTGTATCTTATTTACAATTAAAAGCAAATCATAATCACCTCTTGGACTAGTATATGAGCTGTTTTTTCTTACTTTATTGTACAGATGCTGAGTTTATCCCTTCTACAACTACAGACCCAAAAAGCATTATCCGTTATGGGAACAGTAGTTATCTGTTCATCCGTACTAAAATGAATTGGGAAGATGCACGAGAAAACTGCAAACGT
Source organism: Tetrao urogallus (assembly GCF_951394365.1). Classification (NCBI taxonomy): domain Eukaryota; kingdom Metazoa; phylum Chordata; class Aves; order Galliformes; family Phasianidae; genus Tetrao; species Tetrao urogallus. Next base: position 32,223,341 of record NC_136820.1, read on the forward strand.
GATCAGTTTGACCTTTCCAGCATCTTAGACCCCTACAGTCATTCATTCCTGTGGCTAAAGATATTAAAGTATGGGGTACCTATATGGATTGGCCTTAACAGTAATGTGGTAAGAGCATCAAATTATTTGAGTGTGCTGTTGCTTTTCTTATGGGAAAAAATCAGAAAATGCAAAGTCATATCTTTATATTTTTAACTTATAAATTAATATCTTGGTCCTAAATACTTTTTTCACTGTCAGATCTACAGGTAGAGATCTCTACTTTTCCATTACTCTTCCTAAATTGTATGCAGCATACATACTTCTAGTACTTTTTCTGTGACATTAAGCTCTATGCATTTCCAAACAATACACTCCAGGCTAGCATTTTGAATTATCTCTTTGTAGAGAGTGTATAGTGTTTATTTTGAGATAAAATCCATGTATTTTAAGATGTACAGTGAAAATCATTTATTCTAAGGTAACATTGGTTCTGTTACAGTCACTCTTCCAACGTTTTGATGATAGTTAGCCAAATTATTAAATAATTGATTTATCTTATTTTATTTGTCTGCCTTCTCCCATTTCCTTGATATTCAGGTACATTCTTGTATTAAATTAAGCCTTCTTTTCTGCTCAGCAAAGGCACTCGTCCCGCATTCCCTCCATTTGGCTTAACACACAAAGGCAGTAAAAACTAGTGGGCATAATATACCATTTCTTAAATAATAAAATATTCTTCATACTTACCAAACTGAATTATTCAGTTGCTTTCACAAGCATAGGTAGGAGATAAATTGTTTTTTAAATGTACTTTAACATAAAATATTCTATATTTCTTGAAGCCCAAGGGGAAAAAAATTACTCTTCCCACTTTACTCCTAAAAACTATTTTAAATTAAATTATTAGTACATTCAAGTTAAGAGTTTTGTTAATTTTAGAATTCATTCAGTGTCACTTAATCTGCACTTCTTTTTGCTAAAAATCATTTTTTGCCCTAAATGAAAACTTCTTGCACAGGCATCTTCATAACAGATATTTGACTGACAAAGAAATGGTTAATACTGAATTCCTGGGCTTTCATTTTCAGACGAATGGGCGTTATGAGTGGATTGATAACTGGAGAATGAAGTATACTAAGTGGGCTGAAGGAGAGCCAAAGCAAAAAATAGGCTGTGTTTATCTAGACATTTCTGGATCCTGGAAGACGGGATCCTGCAATGAAAGTTACTTCTCTGTTTGCAAAAAGCCTGATGGTAAGAACTGGAATCTAACTATTGCAATTGTATTGATTGTCTAGTTAATCGTGCTGGGTGGTATGTTGATATGTATTAAGATGCTGTGTTTTATTTCAAGAACAAAACAAATGAAATTATTTAAATTCAATTGAAATTAAAGAATCTGCCTTAAAGTGAGGGCCAACACAAAAAAAACAAAGCTAGTGTGACTGAGTAGCCATTGCTTTACATTAATAGTTATATATAAATTTTATTCTGATATCATCATGTAAAAAAAATGAAGGAACTTGAATCAAAAGGTAATGAATAGTGGCCACACTGGTATGGTGTTAAAGGAGAATGGCTGAGTGACTAAGCCATGAAGAGTTACACGAGGTGTTTTCTCTTAGCAGCTTTCCAGGTTTTTCCTTTATAGCTGAACAATAAATTACATTGAAATTACTGAAACGTTTACAAATGCTCCTTCAAATCTTTTCTTCTTCCCCCCTCCCCCCCCCCAAATTAGCTATTACAGTGACTAAAGAGTAGAGACAAAAATGTGTTAAAGCATAAGTGTGCTAGGGTTCTTTGATAAATTGGATTTCTCAAGGCTGCAATTGAAATACTTTTTTTCATAGATTAAGGACATTTTACTGTTGTGTTGCAGTAAGCAGTACAATCTGTCAAGTTAACTTTTGTTAAACACTTGAATAAGTTTTCTAATTTTCTGTTAGAATAGTCTGTGATAAAAGAATGTATAGGACAATGTGTTTGTAAACTTTTTCCTTTCCCTTTGCTTCTTTTTCTTTTTAACAGTTCAAGCTCCTACTGAGCCCCCTCAGCTTCCAGGGAAGTGTCCTGAATCAGAAGGACACCGTTCTTGGATTCCTTTCCGAGGTCATTGTTACTATATAGAATCTTCATCAACAAGGAACTGGGCTCAGGCATCATTAGAATGTCTTCGACTGGGTAAGTATCATCAATTAAAGAGCTCATCTTTTGGACTTTTTTCTCTCTGTGGAAAGCTGAACATGCAATATACATTTTGTAATTTCAAGAATGGTCCAAGTGTTGGACAGTTAAATCTAATTATTACCTTTGGAGAGATGAAAAATAGCTGTCTACCACTGGTAGATGCTGCCTTTTATGTGTACCAGGCATTAGAAGAGCTATGTGGCCTGGAATGGAGATCAAAAAGAGGAAACTTTGTCCTTTGGCCCTGCGAGGAGATAGTCAATTTCATCACAAAATAGCAATCGCTAAATCTTGGTTTAGTGGAATTGTTTATCATTTGCATACCTGATATGATTTGCACTTTGATTATTCCTGTTTTGAATCCTGATAGTTTAATTTCCTTCTTATATTGTGGTGCCTAGGCCTGCGCCCAATGCCCAAGTTAAGGCTGCACCACTGAAGAGCAGAGTGGGGCAGTCACTTCCTTGATTAGCTCGCTATTCTCTGCATGATATGCTCTATGATGTGGTTGGCCCTTTTGGCTGTCAGGGCATGCAGTTGACTCATATTCAACTCGCCATTTATTTGCCTTGATGTCTTTAACGCTTGGACACTGGTGCTGAGGCTGTTGTATAGTGGCCCTAGAACAGAACTGTACAGGATGGTGTACCTTTCTCTAGTCCATAATTTGAGTTCTCCCTCTTGCTTCTCTGGGCTTGGGAAAAGTGGTCTTTGGTGGGCTGATGGCTTCTTTGATTAATCAGGAGTAGCCAACGAATGGTACTTCTTGGGTACCACCTCTGCTAATGTCTCTCTGTGTTCAGGATGTGTAGAGAAGTTTTTTCATGACAAACGTAACAGTAACAAAATATCTGAATCATTCTGCAAAAGAGGAACAAGTAGAAAAACATGAAGACTACAGTGAAAAAAGAGGAACGTTCATGTTCTCCTATATTTTGCTGTCCCTACTTGCACTCTGTTTTTTGTTTGCAGTTGGGCATTTTCCAATTATATCTCATCCACAATAGAATTTTTAGAATTTATCTCTAGCTCAACTGTACTCCCCATTTCTTTCATATTTTCATTCTTTTTAACTCTACCTTCCTTACCTGAGAAAAATACCTTCAAATATTCAGTAGCCCAATCAAAGCAACCGTTGTAGTATTGACTGGATTGTAGACTCACACAGAATAGAGCTGACGATGGTCTTCATTTAGTGTTTAATGACATTCCAAACAAGGTTACATAGTTCATTCTCTCTGCTGGCACACTGCAAGCTTCATGCTGTGATGTCTTGACTTTGCCACAGCATCAAACAGAATGAATCATTATGGCGGAATGCCTAGTATTGTATGTGAATGACTAATGGGATATCTACCATGCTAACTGGGCAACAGATGACCAGCATGATTTTTCTTTCTATAATGACTGCAGTCAGAATATAGGGAAATAAACAAGACCTAGTTGAAGAGTTTCAGAGATGATTGTGCTTCAGAAAGCCAGCAAATGTGCTATACATGATCTATACAAAGGCTTGGAAAATACTTAATCATCTATATGTGAAGTTAAATTGTGCACAGACTGAAGAGACAGCTACTTTTTACTTTAATCTTGTGATTTTTGTGTCGAGACTTTTTAATATTAAAACATCAGTAGAAATTATTACTGTGTAACATATTGGCTTGTATTTTTCCCTAAGCTGTTGTTCAGTTTTGTTGCTATTTCCCAGTGATGAGAAAATAGTGCTAGTGCAATGCCTTAGAAATGGTAAGAAATACATCAGCAAAAATACATGAGTTCTTCATTTGATATTATCAAAAATTAGGTTTTATTCTGAATTTCAAAACCTACCTGGAACTTGGCACAGATAATCAGTGGTAAAAATAAGATTGACAACAAGAGTGCATTGCACTGTAAGACTTTGAGATCTTTGTTCTCTTTGGATATTGCAGGTGCCTCTTTGGTATCAGTTGAAGACTCAGCTGAAGCCAGCTTTCTGACATACATAATTGAACCACTGGAAGGGAAGACATCAACATTTTGGACTGGAATGTACAGAAATGTAGATGGTAATATCTTTAATTTTGACTTTTTTTTTTTTTTAATGAATAATTGCCATAAACTGTTTGATATAGGTGTTAGAAAAATTTATATTACGCTTCTCTATTGCATTTCAAGAGAAATTAGAAAAGGTAATAGAGAAAGCTAGTAATCAAGTAGATTTCTCAAGAAGGCAATAAACGCAGAGCAGAAAATGAATGCTATCTTGTTTTTGAGTGTGTTCAATATTTTCCCACTTAGGGGAATGGCTGTGGCTAGACAACACTGCGGTGAATTTTGTCAACTGGAATACGGGAGAGCCTTCCCCTCAACAAAATGAGCACTGTGTTGAAATGTATGCAAACTCTGGATACTGGAATAATATCTATTGCACTTCCTACAAAGGCTATGTTTGTAAAAAGCTAAAAAGTAAGTGCTATGTTTATATTTTTTTAATGTAAGGAGTATTCTTATCGTGTGCTAGTATTAGTAGATGACTTTTACACACAGTGCATTTTAGCTGAGCATTTTGGGTTTTTATAAATAAGAAGAGAACGACATTTGCATGCCAACAGAAAGAAAGAATAACTCTTGCAGGAAAGTAGAAGGGCTGATTAGCATTTAGATCCCTTTGAATTGTTTTGAAAATATTCTGTTTCTATCTCAACTGTTCCTAGTGTATGCCCTTTACGAGTCTGCCTGTTTTGTGTTGACAGTTGTTCAGTTATCATGTTGTTAATGTTCTTTGCACACACAGATTAGTTTATTTGAAAATATATTCCTCAGGAAATCCCCTCTTTTTAGTACGGGGGGATAACCTTTACTCGTTTCCATCTGGCAGGCTCATATGTGTGTTATTTCCCAGTGTAAAGCAGTTCTTCTGTTAATTGATTATTTTTAAATTGTGAATTAACAATCAATTTTGATATTTTATCTCTATGTTTTGCTGTTTTGAGAAGGCAAATGAAAATTAAGGCAAATAGCATAGTTTGTATGTAATGAACTATAATGTTCCTGAAATAACAGAATGTGCAAATCTGGCACATTTAGGGCATATGTTTTCCTAAAACTCATACCGCTCATTTCTTCCAGTTTGTATTGCGATATCTACAATCTCTTACTAATATTTACTGAGGAGAACAAAATACATTTAGGGGCTGAGATGTTCAGTTCCCTAAAAATGAGAGAAATTCTGCTGTCCTTCCTAAGAATTTGCTTTCATGCTGCATTTTCGTGACTTACTCAGATACTTGTAATGGTGACTGTATCTTTCACAGGAAATACTGTAGAACTGTTGGGCTTAGTCATCCATTCAGAGTTTACTATCTGTCTTTTTACATTGTGACTGGAAAATGAAAGGACAATTTATTTTTATTCTTTTACTAAAATAGTCGTAGAGGCAGATAACAAATGTTGCAATTAATGGCCTCCCCTTTCTTTTCAACCATTCATGTCTCTTCTTTTTACTGACACTGTTATTCACCTGTTCTGATACTAAACCAATTCTGAGAGGTGAAACAGGTGAAAAATAGTTTTGATTAGCTTCAACCAATCTAGCTTCCTGAGCTGGAATGTTATTGAGTCAGTGCAATGCCAGTATCAACGCAAGGATTACATAGTTGCTCACTGAGGGACAGGTCTTGTTTGAGTCTTATGCTGCTGTAGTAATGTAGCTTAGGTCAGCAGAATTTTGCAAAACTCTGGTAGTGCTAAATGGAGTGTTAGAAGCATCATTTTACTTAGTTTCTTTCACAGTGCCTTGCAATGTTTGCTGCTTTCTGAAAAGGCTGCAAATGCAAAACTGACTGAAATTTTCCTGTAAAATAGATGCTATTTCCTGTTCCACTTGCTAAGGTAGAAATTATCTCAGTAACTTGAAATTTTGGAGCTGATCTATTGCATGAATAATCTAACTTATAGTTTTGTAAATAAGTAGGTAGTTTAAACAACAGTTCATCAGTTCTACAGGTGCTAGTGGATTGGACTTGGTTAGAAATATTATGTTCATGGCATTTCACTATAAGATGTCAGAGAATCACAGAATTGTAGGGACTGGGAGGGTCTCTGGAGATTGTCTAGTACAACTTCCTGCCTAAGGCAGGTTCTTACAGGTGGTTGCACAGGAAAGTGTCCAGGCAGGTCTTGAATATCTCCAGAGAAGGCAACTCCACAAACTCTCCAGGTAGTCTGCTCCAGTGCTCTGTCACTCTCAAGTAAAGAACTTTTTCCTCATGGAACTTGCTGTGTTCCAGTTTGTACCCATTGCCCCTTGCCCTATCACTGGAAAGAGCCTGGCCCCATCCTCTTGATACTTGTCCTTCAAATTTACGAGCATTGATTAGATACCCTCATAGACTTCTCCAGGCTGAAGTCTCTCAGCCTTTCCTCATAAGGGAGATGCTCCAGTACCCTCATCATCTTAGAAGCTCTTCAGTGCTCTCTCTCTAGAAGTTTCCTATCTTTCTTGAACTGTAGAGCTCAGAACTGAACACAGTACATGCTAAGACACTTTGGAGTTCAGGAATAGACTTAACTGTCTGTTTAGGCAAGTCATCTCTTAGCAAAATAAATATATTTGCTATTAATATGTAGAATGATGAGTACTACAAGGATTTATGATTGCAGTGAGGATCGTGTTTGAGCATGTCTGTCCTAAAGAAGCAGTATAGTTTTTCTTGTGGTTTTACACTGGTGTGGGAATCTGCCCCCATAGTGTTCATTGATATTCTTTGATGTTCAATTTGGTATATTTATCCTGCTAGTTTATGTAAATTCATACATGAGAGACCATAGTACTATAGACCACTGTGCTTTGACTTTTGGTATATGTGTAGAGCTTTGTGTGAGATTTGTATTACTGTATATTTTTCTGAATATGATTTTCACTATGATTCTTCAAATTGCATAATTTAAATATAAAATAAATAAATAAAAAAGTAATAATAACATAATTCTTCTTCAATGTTTCAAAATGCCAGCAACGGAAATACTGCCATCAGCTGAAATGCCACCAGCTGAAATGCCTACAGAGGGTAAGGATACTTGCTTATTTTCTTTTAGGTAGACAAAAAAGTATCAAGTGGAAGATCATTTAAAAAAAAAAAAATCATATTTTATATCATGCATCCTACATTTTCTGTAGGATCTTCTACATATTCCTACCTTTTCCAAGTAGTTGGGTGTTTTCTAGGAGCACATCATTTCCTAGTAGACAATGATATACTCCAATGAGTATCTGAACAACACTTTAAAATAAAAATTTGTGATATGAAATGCAGCTAGCTTTTTAAAATCAACTTATTATTTATATTTGTTTTCAGCAATGACGAAGGATGAGGAGGCCCCTACTCTAAGCCATGGTAAAACAGGAATTGTAGTTATTGTTGTCGTCATCATCCTTGCTGGAAGCAGCCTTGCAGGCTATCTCTTCTACAAAAGAAGAAAGAATCGCTTGTCAACAAATGACAGCTTTGAGAACAATTTGTATTTTAATAGTGATGGAACTGGAGACACAAAGGATCTTGTGACCAACATAGAACGGAATGAACATGCGACACTATAGTATAACAAAATTGATGTAATATGTAATGTAATACGTAATGTAATGTGCCTTGTTTTAATAAAATTATGCAACTACAGTTGCATATTTTCTCAGTGCAAATACTGTATTAGCCAGTTTCAGTGTGTGCATAATATTACGTACAGCTAATATGTTTATTTCATAACTTGTGTAAGGTTTCAGATCTCATGATCTTAGGAAAAAGATAATGCTAATTATTGAATGGAACAATAGAAATGGATGCAGTAAAGAAAGTGGAATTTAGGTAGATTCTCTTAAGAAAGCTGTTAAGATTTGAAATTTCTGCACCAAAATCAGTTCAGACCATGTAGTGATACACAGAATCTTCAAGCTATTCAAAAAACATCTCTAATTCTGCCAGGACTCGAGTATTCCCAGTGGCATAACTACAGTGATAGTTGCTAAGTAACAAACCTGTGTTTAGACATCCTCTTTGAAACCAAGAGTCTGAAAAAATCCTTTCATAGCAAAATTCCAATTCCTGTGATTTCACACAATGTGGAGAACAAGTATTTAGTTCTCGTTGCTTATCTCTTCTATGATTTGATCAGGTAAAAATGGGAGACAGGCCTTTGAAATGGAAAAAGCTTGGTTGGTTGGAGTTCTTGCTGGCTGCAAGGGGACTTTTCTGGGATAGGCAACAAAGTTAACAGTAAAATTTCCTTCTTATCAGGGCAGTTAATGAGGGGGAGGGGGAACATTACCAGTATGCATTCTGAAGGCTTGTAGGAGCATTGTGTTTTGATAATCACATGTTACTTCTTTATACTCTCACAATCAATGGCATAGATTTGTGAGGTGTTTGCTGGAAGTCAGGAAAAATTTTGCCTTAACCAATGTATCCATTAGTACTGACTTTGTTTCCTTTCAGAAATGCCTAGATCAGTTACCATTTACATAATTCTTAAATTTCCAAATGCGGGGTTTATATTTCTAATTTTTTCAAATCTTATAAAACACAAATCATATGCGATTCCTCATTCACATATAAAGGTGTATGATATTTGATTTTGTGGTTTCACGTTTGTTCTGTGAAATAAACAGTAGCTAGCTTTGATTTTTAAATGGTTTTGCATTGTATAGTCTTGCCTATGTAAGACTATGTAAGTTTATCCTATGTAAGATAGGATAAACTTAAATAGAAGACACAATCCTGGAGACATTCTAATCTGAACTGTGATTAAATAACAACTGTATTTTCCTGTATCTATGCATGGATTATATACTTAAAGCTGAGTCCAAAATGCCAGCTCAATGATCTGGATTTTATATTCATGTAGTGAAGATGGGGAAATCTCTCCTGGAGTCCCTTTTCTCTTTCTGCCCGTGTCCTTTTTAAATAATAATAGCAGATATTTCTTCTGCTATTCTCTTTTTTTAACACACATTTGTTCAAACTTGTCTGTTTGAAGATTATTACTTCTAATGGTTCTTCATCCCAGCTGGTGTGGTTTACCAACTAGAAACTTCCTGTTCAACTTGGATTAATGATGCTAAAGATCATGATATTTCAACAATATTATTGAAACAGAAGGAAACATATGTGAAAGCGGTAGTGAAATGCCAAGAGGCTGTGATTGGAATCCCAGCCTTATTGCACTGGCTGTTGTACAAAAGCAAATTGGTGCATTCTCTATCCAAAAGAAGTTTAGTCCTGTTCTGAGGCCCTTCACAGTCCTAAAGACCTCAGCTCACAGCCAATGATTCTTCTGGACAACATTTTGTCATGTGTATGTGTGCCGATGTATTAGTGGAAAGAAAACAAAGATTGAAGAGATGTCTCATTTCCTCATTCTCTGTCATACTTTGTAGGTACATCTCTACAGCTAAAAACTGACAAGGAGAGAACGCAGCTTCTGGAGCCTTGCTTATTCTGAATTCATTTACTCATTCTCAGCTAAATGCCACTAAATAGCCAGCATTAGGTGTAGCTACTTCTGTGTAATGCTGTTTCTGTTCTACTCTAAGACATGTAAGATTTTCGGAGAAATATGATATTTAAGCTGCATGTTTTACTGTCTTTCCAATTACACTTCAATGGGATTGGAGCAAATCTCCTATGAGAAAGAGCAAACATGAAAGCAGTGGCATTTATAGCACAGAACATCATTTAAGTTCCATTTAGTTAGCTTAAGATGAGCATATGTACTCTATATATGATGTATATAGTAATGACAATTTGACAATTTTTCAATTTTTGAATGGAAAGCAGAGAAAACAACTTGATTACTTTAAACAATATCTAATTAATGTAAGATGAAATGGACTTGTGATCATTTCAATTTCCTTTTTTTTTTTTTTTTCCACCTTTCACGTAGTTTCTGTTAGACTGAATACAGGAGCACAAAGTTTTTAAAATCATAATTTCTTTGGTCATATAAATCTTCAAGAAACATTGGGGAGAGTAGTTCTTAAGAGACTGTGGAAAGAGAAATACCTTGTTATTTCAGTCTAACCAGGACTGAGCTGGATTGCAGTAATTTAATTGAACATTATTTGGTGATCTGGCAACATGTCCTCCTTTCCTGCTGCTAAGCTATCGTATTCCTGACAAGTGACTAAATGCTTAGAAAAGTTTCCAAGACTGGGCTTGGTAAACTGTTCATGTTGCTCTATATACATGAATAAAATCAGTGCATCTTACTGATTGTCATATCACCATTTCTTTCAGTCATTCTTTGCTCCAGGCTGTTATTTCTTATGGAAGCAGTCTTCTCTTCTAAGCACCCTTGTTGCTTTTTTGTTCTCCTATTTTGTGTCCTGAGTAGATCCAGCTACTAAAAAAAGCTAAAAAAAAAAAAAAAAACAAACCCAACCCCCCCCCCCCCCCCCAAAAAAAAAAATCTTGATTAAAAAGGTTAAAGAGAAAGGATGGATAGAGAAGCAAAAGAGACTTTTTAGGTGATCCTTACTAGCTCATTTCCATAACCCTCTGATTCTGCTGAGCTTTCTTACATTTTGTCCTGGTGCTTCAGGGAGATGAATGAAAAATAAAGACGATGTATCTTGAAAATATAGCATGAAAATGCCAGGTGCTTTTTGTTGCTCTTTCAGTACACTCTGAACCTATCTACAGAAATGTAAAGCTTGTTCCCTCTGTTTGTTTGTTAGCATAGAACATTTCTACAAAGATTTTTGGTTTTGGCATTAAAAAAACCCTTTGTCCGAATTGGAAGCTTTGTGATTTTGCTCTATATATGAGGATTCTGAGTAGAAATTTTACATCAAGCAGGATAAATGATCACATTTTATTTTATTTTACTTTTTAAAAATTATTTTTCTAGATACTTATAACGATGCTTTTCGAAAATGAATTGTTTAACTTTAGGGACACATCCTGTAGAACCTGCATGGACTCACCCATTCATTTCTGTGGTAGTAACTGAAGAATGACTTGATGGTAATTGTTGATAGCGTGTAAAAGTTTGCCTTGCCTCTTTGCATCCTGCTACATTTCTTGCGCTTTGTTTCTGTTTCCTCTTTTTTGCAGAAGAGTTCTGACTTCAGAGAGAAGATGGTGAATCTGCACAGTGTAACTTCCTGCTTGGGAGCAGAGATTGCCAAAGGAACAACGCTGACTCCACACAAAACTCAGTGCTGCTTTTCTGAGTGTAGTGCCTCTCTGCTGTCTTCTGATCTTCTTTCTCAATTTTTTGGTTGTGACAGGCTCTTTTCAGACAACCGTGGTGGTGTAACTGACCTTAGTATCTTTTTTCAGCTTCTCTCAGCAGATAATTGATAACAATCCTTCATTCTCCTGTTGGTTCTTGCTTTTTGGTCCCTTTTTCTTGCCCACTAGTCCCATTGTTTTCTCAGCATTGTAATTCTTGATCTCCCAGTGTTATTCATTTGCATCTGAGTCAGAGCAATAGAAACAGGGTCCCAGCTCTTCATGTAGGTATCCAGGGTTTCCTTTGCCTACGATAGCAGCAATTTTTCAGGATAAGTCTTATTTTAGCTTCCGTAGCACTGGTGGACCTTAAGGGGTACTTTCTGTAAATAGAGCATCAGGGAACTCATCCCAAACCAGCCTTTCCTGAAGATACGGGGATGGAGATTTTTCAAAGGCCATATTCAAGAGTTTGAGAATTCAAAAAGTGTTCTAAACCTACCACAGGTGTGAGTGTTACTGCTTCCTCAACCTCTATGTATTTCTAATGATTTTGCCTACTATAAAGCAGAGGGTTTTTCTCAAAGTAGACAGCAGAATTTTGTCAGAACGTCTGAACAGAGTGTACTTTAGGATGTGGAAACTTTCACAGACCAGATGGATGAAAAATGTGGCAGTATTCCTTATCAGTTTAGTTTCCCTCTTTTCTGATAATTGAAAATCTATCATTTTCTGGTGGCAGGTTATATTTTTCCCTTACTTGTGTCATTTCTTTTCAGAATTTCATCAGTTGTTTTTTTGTTGGTTTGGGTGCACTGCTTCTGTATGTTCTAATAGAGAACAAAAGAAGGGGATAGGTGCCTCCTGAAGAAAACAGATTCTTCTTCTGCAGCTTTTCTCTTCTTATGGAAAAGCTGAAATGCAGTTTTTTTTCCCTCTAATTCTAGGATCATGGTTACCTGATTTGCCTGGTTTTCCCAGCCGTTTTTCATGGTACCATATTACATTCTGTTTATTGGATCAGACCAATCTTATTCTTTTTTACTTTCTTTATTTCCATTAGAGAGATATTTGTGTCAACTTCACCCTAGAAATAATGATCCTGAGTTGTAAGGCACGTGTCCAAACATCTTCACTAAAATGTGGCCTCTTAGAACTAACATATCCACAGAAAACTCTTGCGTTCAGTACTGAAAATAGCTTAAAAAGTAAAGCTTTTTCATTGAGGTATTATTTCAAAATTACATATGTGACGTGATTTGGTTCCTCATTTGCAGACCAGAACTTCCCTGTATCAGTTGAGTCTTAAAACCTAGAAGGACTTGTTAACCTGGATCAATGCAGAAGGGTTTTCTTGCAAGACACAATTTGTTCTTCAGCAGGAGTTAGAGCTGCAGAGGAGAAAGGAGCAAAACATCTGGCAATGGCTGTTTACTTTCTTGTGATTTTTCTCTTTTCCTTTTGTACGCGTCTTCAAGCGTCTGGTAAGTCTTTGTCCTCCGCTGAGTTTTGAAAGTGACCTTTCTCCTGCTTTTCTGTTATCCTTCCTCATCAAGATTAAGTTTAAGTCTATTTGCAGCCCAGCATGTAATTTGGAATAGTTTCTTCCAACTCTTAAATCTGGTGATGTTAGACATTGTTTTCGTAACCCAGTATTCAAGGATGTGAATGAGTAAAACAAACAAACAAACAAAAAACAACAGGTGTGAATGAGGCAGTGCTGATTCCTGAAAAGCAGCCAGCTGAGTGTGGATGTAGCTGACCTGAAAGTACTCCACTGGGTGGCAAATCAGCTCAGGTGCACAGGGCAATATTCTCTCAGCATGCTTGGAACCACTGGCTGATGTCTGTGCTGAGTTTCCTATTCAGCTCATGTGGCTGTTGCACATAGACTGTTGTTTACTGGAATCCTATTTCCTGGCTGGCAGCTTTAGAAAGGGCCTTAAAAGCTGCTGCCTGTGGCCTTGGTCTAATCCACCACGTGTAAGTTTCTTCTCTGCAAGTTTTTGGGCAAGGCTTAGCTGGCTAGCATGAAGCACCTCTGCAGCCACAGAGCTGTCCCAGGGTGAATGCCATCTGCTTGTTCAGATCTTTAGCTTTTTACAGGAATGTCAACACTGCAGTTGACTGCTTCCCAGTGTGCTGGGATGTGGGGTTATGAACCACATCTATTTCTCTCCTAGTAAGAAAGCTGGGGTGGCAGGAAAACTCAATGGCACAGCAGAGCAAGCTGAGTCGTATTGCTGTCAGTTGAGGAGAGTTGAGGGATACAAAGCCAGCAGCAAAAATATTCCAGATTTGGAGCAGGCTGAAATTCTGCCCACTTATTTTTTGCAATTGGTCGTCAGAAACAAAGCTCTTAGGAGTGTCGTGCAATGTTTCACATTTCTATTTACAAGTGTAGCTATTAATGGCACTGAGGACAGTTATCCAGTGCTCACAGCTGAAGTGATGATGTTGCAATTTGTGGTTTTCCTCCTGAGAAAAGCACAACCTGAACTCTGACTCAGTGAAGAAATGACTTTTTGTATGGTTGCCAAAAATTCTAGATATTATTAGCTAAAATTGTAAAGTGCTGCACTTGTTTACTGAGTTGCAAAACACAATGTTATTCTGGGCCAGATGTAAAAATGGTTGAATGTTGAGTATGGAAACCTTTTTTCATGCCTCTAATGCAACAGGCCTTTTACTCACAAAATTAAAACCTGTTTAAAATGCTCTGTGGTGGTGAAAGTTTGCGTAAGTCATTAAATCTCGTATTAAATCATTAAGTCATCATATTAATCATTTAAGTCATTAAATCTAATCTTGAATGGCACTTTGAGAACAGCGTGCTTTAAGAAGAAAGTTCTATTCTGTATGTATCTTAAAAATATTGTGATGAATGCTTTTCATACTGTTGATGAAACTCTCTGGATTTCTTTCTTGATCAACTCTGAATGTCTATTTTTTTGTTGTAGCAAACTGTCGTATAGCAAGAAACTGATTTATCTCCTATGGCAGCTCTCCTCAAAAATTTGCATTCTGATTTTGCTTTATAGATAGTGGAATATTTTTAATTTATAATGAAGATAGCAAGCTCTGTGCCCAAGCTCAAAACAGCAGCTCAGTCATAACTGCCATGTGCAATGTGAAAAATGAGTTGCAGAGGTTCAGATGGATCTCGGCCACACAGCTGCTGAGCATGGGAATGAAGCTGTGCTTAGGAGTGCTCACCAAGGATGATGAGGCTGCCATCACATTGGAAACCTGCAACAGGACAAATGAGCTTCAGAGGTGGGAATGTAAAGGTGAAGCACTTTCAATCCAAGGCAAGGATTTGTTTCTCAACTATGGAAAAGGGAAGGGAAAGAAAATCAGATTGTCCAAAGAATCAGGCAAAGGGAGCCGATGGAGAATCCATGGAACTGCAGGCAGCATATGCTCCAGGCCCTATGAGGGTAAGTACTGAACATTAATTTCTATATTTATTGGTAAATTAACTGCCCCTATTTAAATGGATTCAACTGCCTGCTTGTCAAGTAGCAGTCCTTGTAATAGTGACATCAGTAATACAGTTCACTGAAAGTGGCTTAGCAATGCAACACAAATAGCATAGTATCATAGAATCACGGACTAGCATAGGTTGAAAGTGACATTAAGGACCATTCTGTTCCTACTGCCTGCCACCCACTAGGCCAGATTTCTCAAAGCCTGTTCTTGCACATTCAGGGATCCACAACTTCTCTGGGCAACCTGATCCATTGCCTCACCACCCTCCGAGCCAGGGATTTCCTCCTAATATCTAATCTGATCTCTTTTAGTTTAAATGTTCTTTTCCTATGTCGCTCTTAGATCATGTTGAAAGTCTTTGTCTTTTTTTATAAGCCCCATTTAAATATTGGAAAGTCCCCTCAGAGCTTTCTCTTATCCAGTCTGAACAAGCCCAGCTTCCTCAACCTTTCCTCACAGGGGCGGTGCTCCAGCCCTCTCAGCATCTTTGTGGCCCTCCTCTGGACCTACTCTAACATGACTGCATACTTTTCTGCCCATCTCAAAAAGTGTGATTCTCTCAAATGAAAGAATAAAAGGCTCATGATGAACTAAAAAAAGAGAATGGGAATTCTCTTTCTACAGCAACAATGGAGGGAGATGGCGTGGGTGGAATCTGTGACTGTTTCAAAATCAACTTGAACCATTTCTGGGAGAAGTGGTGAATTCCATTATATTAAAATGTTGTTCTTACTTGATTTGACCAGGTGCTGTATTTATAAGTTAATTTCTATATAACGTTGTTTTGATTCACTGCTAAAAGTGTTTATCCAGTGTTTCTCAGGTCCAGAAAGAAGAAAAAGCATAAGAAGGCAAAAATAAAAGACAGGACTTTAATGCTTTAGAATGCAGTAACATCTTGCACTTAGATAGGAATGCTGGAGATTTCAACACTGGAGAGCTGGATCTCCTTTTCCTGCTTTATTATCCTGCTTGGGTTACACAGACCTAGCATTCAGTCCCAAGTGTTCAATGTCCTTTCTACTGTAACACTAGTAAGGTGAGAAGTTAAATAGCAAGAAACAGTTCTACCTGGAAGGAATTTTATCATTATTTTGTTCAGATACAGACAAACTAGACTGTGTAGACATTGGATAGTTGCTTTCCAACAGTTAAGAATTTAAGATATAACATTCTCTCATGTGGACTAATAAAAATACTCTGACAGTTCCTTTCCAAGCTTCTCCAACCATACAGAGAAAAGAAAAAAAGATCCTAAACATCATCTGAGGAGACAAATTTGTGCAATGGGAGAAGCTGAGTCATGAAATAATAGTCCACACATGACAAGTAATAAATCTGACAGACTTTTTTTTTTCTGAGGACCAAATCAAGGCTGTTTACGAGTGTTAATTAGAAACATCCACAGAGAGATGCCTGTAAACAAACCCTGTGATTAGTATTGGATACCAAGTGACTGCTATTAAACTGTTTCTCTCCATAGATATGTATACAATAGGAGGAAATAATTTTGGTGCACCTTGTGTGTTCCCTTTCAAGTTCAATGGTAAATGGTTTGCTGACTGCATCCGTCAGACTGATGCAAGCTCTCTCTGGTGTGCAACTACTTCAGATTTTGATAAAGACCAACGTTTTGGAAATTGTCCATCAAAAGGTAATTTATTTATAATTATTTCAGGAAAGGCGTTAAGTTAAATGTCACCTCCTCTCACAGTTAAAGTCTCCTCAGGATGTGAAAGTAGTACTGGACAGCAAACTGGATTCTGGGTAACCTAATTCACTGGTAAGCTATGCAACTTGATACGGGGCCTCTGCTCTTCATTCAGTTTCTCCATTGGAGATAAGGAGACTGGTATCTATGAAATGTATGGTGAGGATGTTGTGTGGAACTGATGGAAAAAGTCAGAACGAAGTACTTTTGAGGCATTTTGAGACAGGTAATGAATAGAGTAACAAGGGTTCCAAAGTAAATAGAATGGATGGAGAGACCAAGATTTTCTGCATGGGGAAAAGGAGGTTAATGTGGACTGAACTGTGAGAGAAGTAGATCAGATATAAAGGGAAAAGAAAAGAAGAAAAGTGAATGTAGAAAAAAATGAGACTTGTAAGAAGTAACTCTTTACATTATAAATGTGTTATTTGTATTGAAAACACAAAGCATATATTGAAGGCAAAACTACCAAACCATACACTACACTGGTTTTAGTCTTCACCGAATACTTTACTTTTGACATTAACAGTTGTGATTATCTTATCAAGTTGTGCTTTTCATATTTTATAGACACTCTCCACAAAGACTTTTGGAAAACAAATCCTTTGACTGAAACCCATTATCAGATAAACGCAAACTCACTTTTGACATGGCATCAAGCAAGAAGAAGCTGCCAGCAGCAGAATGCAGAATTGTTAAGTGTCACAAACCCTCATGAAGAAATGTTTTTGTTAGGTAAAGCAAAAAAATTACATACAAACAAGTAAATGAATGTACATAAAATGAGCTTTAAAATGGATACTTACATTCACAGTTTGAAAATAAGTCCCAGTGCCATTTTTAAAAAAAAAGCCCATCACTTTCTGACAAAAAAAATTCTTAAAATACTGTGAAAAAAATATGTAACCCATATAGAAAAGATAAAAAGATATCTATGACTTTTTTTATTCATTGTCTAGTTTTAAAAAATTTATTTCAAGTTTCCTTTAACAACTTACCAGATGCATTTAATTATTTTATTTATTTATTTATTATTATTATTTTGCACATGTAGGACTCACTAGTGATCTGGGATTCAATGCCAAGCTCTGGACTGGTCTTGTCAGACGACTTGATAGCAGCTGGGAATGGACTGAGGGTAGTCCCCTCAGATATCTGAATTGGGCTCCAGGTGAGAGCATTTTTCAGAAATGATGATCAATATTTGGACTAAAATTCTGTTCTCTTCCCCGAAGTCCTGTTACCTGATTCCTTTTGTTTCACAGAATTTTCACTGGTTACAAGTGCTTATGATAAAGTTAGGGTATTGCGATAGTGGGATTGCATTATAGATGGCTCATTGTTATTTCTGAATTTCCCAGGAAAAGCAGATAGCTCATCTAAGAAAACCATTAAAAACATGCATTTGCACCTCACTCAGTGTTTGATTTCCATCTACAGTTTTCTCATCAGGCATATTATTCAAACCAAACGAAAACCTCATGAAAAGTGGTATATAGAGAACTATGAAAGAGGAAAAAAAACACCAAAAGAGAAACACTGTACAATTTTTTGTTCTGTTGCTCTCCTTATGTATTGCTTATGATGTCTATGTGATAAACTCTTAATAAGTTTCCACTATATTTTTCAAGATTTAATTCACCATAGTGTATGTTGCTGAAGTCAATATAATTTCATAATAACAGTTCTGATGACAAGAAAATCCAAGGGGTGAGCGCTTATGTGGAATTCAATACAAATTTCACATCCATTTTTTGACAGCAAAAGATATTGAGTGTTCTGCAATAATACCAACCCACAGGGAGTTGTGCCTTTTCAGCTCCACAGGGAGCTGAATTTTTATGAAGTGTTTTCTGTGTGCTGCAGTATTTCAAACACCATCATTTTCTCCTTGAATTGTGCATGGGAGGGGGGAAATCCTCATATTTGAAATGCGGGCCCTCCCAGTGGGCTCACTGGTGTCTCTTCATCACTGCTCCTGGAAATTCTCATTCTGAAGAATCAGGAACTAAGGCCATGTGGCTACGCATTCCCTCCTGCGGTGAGATGAAAATATTCAGTGTTAACAGAGTGACTCTCTGTATGTTGTGCTTCTTTCCTAAAGGAAATCCCTCTGTGGAGCTTATAAAAATGTGTGGAATCTTCCAAGGCAGGAATGGCAAATGGGAAAATGTGGCATGTAATCAAAAGCTGGGATATATCTGCCAAAAGAGAAACTCTTCCATTGTGGATGACTCCTTCATTGTTCCCTCAGGTATGATGAGTCCTGAAAAAAGATATGAGCTAGAGCTCATGTTCCCCCCACTCTCTCTGACATTTTCTACCCTGTTCTGAAAAGAAAATACTAGAACTTGGGGTTGGCACTTTTTCCCACTGGAGTTCTCTTTTCACTGGAGGCAATGTAGTCTTTTCTATAGGAAGAAAATGTTTAGTGCTTGGGAGTTCTCAGCATGCCTCTAGCTCTGCTGTAACTCCCCCAGCAACACATATGATAGTCTATAACATTGTTCACTGGATTGAGGGTTTAATGGCACGCCTTAAATACTAAGGCTGCATCCAGGTAGCCTACTGGGGATGGTTTCTGACCCATGCTTACCTCCAGACCCATGCTTGGATGTTGACCAGGGGAATGCAAGCTTGTAAATGAATGTGTCTGGGCCTTCCAGTGCATATGAGCAGTGCAGGAGCTCAAAGTTACTGGCAATCACCTGGTGTTTCCTAAAAAAAAACCCAGAAAATCTCCAAAATTCACCAAGACAGAGTTCCTGTGTAGGACAAGAGGCCCTGTGGCTGTACCCAAAGCCTCACGGATGGGGATTTGATATAAAGTATTGCCCTTCAAGCTTTCATACCAAATTGATGAGTATTTATTTCATCCTCTAAAAGAGCTACTTGGGTAGCTTCCGGAACAATATTGTTCTGATGCAGATATCTGTTTTGCATTCTTTATGATACTCCCACCCTTTTTTGTCTTTTCTACCAGTCTGTACTCCAGTATCTCAGAGTTTGCAGTACAGGTAATTTTCTTTGTGATTAGCAGAGAACACTCAGCAGAACTGCTCACTAATTGTTTGAAATATTTTTTTTTAGGAGACATGAAGCCTGTTAAATGCCCCAGGGAATGGGTAGCCTATGCAGGGCATTGCTATAGAATTTACAGAACACCCAAAATATGGAAACAAGCCCAATCATCATGTAGAAAAGAAGATGGAGACCTGACAAGTATTCATAATGTTGAGGAGTACAGTTTTATAGTGTCTCAACTTGGGTATAGTGAGTATTCCCACAAGAAATTTCTTTGTCTGGAGCTATACTCTCTTGCTGTTACTCATGTAATCATTATAACCATAAGCTTACCTGTTAATTTGTTTACTTTTTGAAACTCCTTGTTCAGTAATTGTGGATATTAGACATTGTATCTCAATTTTAAGACAATGCTTATCATTAACTTTGTTTTTCCAGAGCCAGATGATGAGCTGTGGATTGGTTTAAGTGACTTCAGGTTTCAGATGTATTTTGAATGGAGTGATGGGACACCTGTGACATACACCAAGTGGCATCAAAGACAGCCGACCCACACACCTAATAAGGCAGACTGCATTGTTATGAATGGAGAGGTAAAAATCCCTCCCTGACTTTCTTTTGCCCTTTATACCTCCCCTATACAGGGAAAAAAATCTGTGAAAATTCTGTGATCAAAAAAAAAAAAAAAAAAAAAAAGAAAAAAAAAAAAGGAAAAAAAAGGCTTTTAAAGAGTTTTAGGAACTTGGTTTGCTTCAGAATATCTTAGTATGGTGAGAGGCTGGAGACCAGGTTTAGGGAGATGTAAGATGGAGCATCAGAAGCAACGCACTCTGCTGAGAGTTGATCTACTTCATAACAGTTGCAACAAATCTCCCATCTGAAATTGGCTGAAGTGACCCTTCACCTGCCTTTGACCTAGCCAATCATAGCTGCATAGTCTAGTTATTGGAACAGGGACTTTCTTTATCCTTCCTGTAAAACATCAGAAAAGTATGTAAACATACCTTTATTACAGTTGCTCTGGGAGCTCATATTACTGGAAGCACGAAGAATTAGATACAAAAAAAAAAAACAAAAAACAACTTTGTTCTGTTTTACACTCAGTTTAAAATGATGAATTATTATACTAGGGAAACAGTATGGTTTCCATATGTTATTTTTTTTCTCCAGCACTTCCTTGCTGATGTCATCTGGGTGTATGAGCATACTATTGTATATATGAGCATGAATAAATACTGCAGTGCTGAGAATAAGATGAAAGAGAAGATGTTTTGTTACTTGTCTCATCAGCCACTGAAACTTTAATACACGCCTCCCTAATTCTCACACTTCTGAGGAAATATGGCTCTCAGTTTGTTGTGTTCCCTGTCTGGGAGGTTTGGAGAAAGAATCCAGGCATGGAAATGCTGAAACAACTCACACCATATGAAGAGAGAAGTGGTCTCTCTGAGAATAGTAAATATTCCTATAGAACCTGGATTTTCTCTAGATTTCACTTCTCTTTGTGGTTTCTTCTTGCCTTGCTCAGGCTGGGTTCTGGACTGACAGTGCTTGTGAAACAAAACTTGGTTACATCTGTAAAAGAAAACCCTTGGCAGAGGAATCAGGGGAAGCTGAAGTTACTTACCCGGGTTGCCAGAAAGTAAGTGTGAAACAAAAGCAGTGAAAGGTCACTGCATCCCACTTTCACTTCCATGACGGTAAGTGGCATAGAAGTCAATTATTGCAATTTGTGGACTCCTAGAAAACTGTTTCTTTGTCTGTGCAGATACTTCTTAGACTAATAAACTCAAAATGTCTTCTCTTTTCCTCACTTACATATGCACTTCACAGTGCTGCCTCTTGGTGCAGAGCTATTCCCTTTGCCCCAACAGCCTCTCCCTGCAGAGAATCTCATTGCTTTTGAGCTGGAACCCACAGATTGCACAGACCCATCTAGGTTCAATCCACCCATCACAGGAGGCAGAAATATCTGAGCCTGCCGTTTTACAGTGCAACTGCAGCACAGCCTCTTGCAACCGCTGCACATAAAAATTATATGCTGTTTTATGCTCTATTTAAAATGACATAACATAATACTATGGAGAAACAAACAAACAAAAAAATGTTTTCCATATTTTATTTTTAATTTCTCCAGCACTTCTTTGCTAATGTCATCTGAGTGTATGAGCATAATGTTATATATTAATAACACAAAAGCAGAGCTGGCATTACCCGATTTGTTGAGCTATGGCTGTCAGCTTGCTTTCCAGTTCCAAGTCAGAGCCATGGTTCATTACTGACAAAGGCACCTGTCAAGGGGCGAGAAGCAGTGTTGTGGCTGCAAAGCTATGTTTGATTATACTAAATTCCTTTTCGTGGCTTCTGAGGTTGATTTTGGTGTGGGATGTGGTGTTAATGTGGCTTTTAGAAGAGCTCTATGCTGGGCAATCTGGCAGTTCCCCTTGTGTATCTGTTGTTTGCATTTGCAGGGCTGGATGAAGCATGGTTTTTACTGCTACTCCATAGGGCAGCTACCAGCAACATTTTCAGAAGCAAAACTTATCTGTGAAGAAAATAAAGCTTACCTGGCTACTGTGACAGACAGGTATGGCAGTGTAATCTTGTCCTTTCAGATGTGCAACCAAGCAAAAAATTCAACTCTTCCTACTCTGTAGTTATTAATAGTGTGTAATGTGATACTACTTCTTTGGTGTAAGATACATGTTAAAACTAAGTATAACAAAGTAAAACAGGCAGTTCTATGTCATCAGTATTAACATTCAAGCTATGGCTGCTACTCACCAGCACTCTTGTTGTCCCTGGTAGTAAGATTTGATTCAGCCCCCCCAGCAGTCCCAAATCATCAGACTGTTTTAAAACTCACTGAAATGAACTAAACAGATAAATACAAAACTATTTATTTCTTCTGGATTTGAGTTTTTAGCCTTTTCCTCATAATAGGAAGATCTGGAAATGTATTCCTTTTTAGAATAATTATTTTATCCTAGACTAAAAGTATTTAAAGATCTAAACCTTATTTTAAAGCATAGTAAATCACTGTATCACTGATTTAAATAAATGCATTAATTCAAGTATTGGCTTATATTGCTCATTGTATAGCACAAAGGGAGAATAGAATCACTTTAAATTATAAGCATGATTTACATTACCTAATTGTAAAGTAAATAACTTGTATTACGATGAGATCTTAAGACCATGATCCTTGTTTCAATCTATGCTTATTTTTCCCCACGTAATTAACAAATCATCTTAAATTTACCAGGTTTACTGGTTAAGTTTTACAGTGAACTATTTAAAGAAATAGGCAGATTGCAATAAAGCTTGATATATTACTTTAGTACTTATTCTTCACAGATATGAACAGGCTTTTTTAACTTCTATAATTGGATTCAAGCCAGTGGAATATTTCTGGATTGGACTCTCAGACGTGGAGGAGCAGGGGACGTTCAAGTGGACTGGTGGGGACCCGGTCATCTTTACTCACTGGAACATGGGAATGCCAGGTAGGAACCAGGAGTTCAGAGTTTCTGCTCTGGGGAACCAGGAAGTCATTGTTTAGAAACTACAGGGTGGTTTTAAAACAGTTCTGACATAAATGTGCAGGAACAACCATGCAACTTCTGTTTGTACTGAAGCTGTAGTAGCTCTTTCCAGGTGGCCACCTGGGTCTGCATGTGGCTGCTGCTGTCATTCATTCTTGGTTCTCTGCTGGCTTTTATATTTTGGTGATATAATATATCATTAGTATAATATAAAATGAGGTTTTTTATAACTTATTTTAACTACTTGAATATTCAAACACAGTGGGGACAGGTAGCTTTTAGTAGAGGATATATGTTTTGAGAAGATGTAGGTACATATCAATAAGGTGTTAAAATTTTGTCTTTCATGAAGGAAGGGAGCCAGGCTGCGTGGCCATGAGAACGGGAACTTCAGCTGGATTATGGGATATTCTCAATTGTGAAGAAAAAAACCTGTTTCTGTGCAAGCAGCTGGTGGAGGGAGCGACCCCACCACCCCCTCTGACGACTCCTCCGCTCCCGTCCTGCCCAGACGAATGGCAATCCATTCCTCAGAGCAGCTTCTGTTTCAAAGTAGGTGTTTAACAAGTGAAAACAAACACTTGTCATTTCAAGTAAGAATATGCTTCATGTATGCATGGAGGATGGATTTTATCCTGCTTACATAATGGGTCATTTGTGTTTACACATCTCTAACCATATCCTGGGTGGAGCATCCTGAGGTGTTGGAAAGTGCTGTGTGCTGCTGGATTTGAAGGTTGGAGCTACCAGGATTCTGAGATGATGCCAAAAGCAAGGCTGAAATAATCAAGTTTGCTAGGTGACCACACAAGCAAGGTGACACAACTAAATGCCCAATGATTAAACTAGAGGCAAAAAAACAGAGGCTCAGAATGCTGACTCTAAATTACTCTAATATCTGAGACTGTATTTAACTGTCCACTTTTCACAGATTTTTCAGAGAGGAAGGGAGAAAATGCAAACATGGTTTGGTGCAAGAGATTTTTGCAGAGCTATTGGAGGAGATCTGGCATGTGTCCACAGTGAAGAAGAGCAAAAACTAATATCTAGTTTGTAAGTATCTGCAAAATACATTGTGTAAATATAGGAAAGAAAGCATTTTAAAAATGAACATTTTGCACGACATGAGGAATTTCCAGTGGTCAATTTCTTTTTTGGAAAGACAATGTGCATCTCTGCAAAATGTAAACAGGTAGAAACTGAGGTAAAGAGGTGGAAAGAAGTGAGCAAATGTGCTTTTTGGCAAGCCTTTGGGTAGATTCATCTATGTGTGAGAATAGCTTGAATACATGTAAAAATGAAAGAAGCGTCATAAAAATTGGTTTCAGCTCAGTTTAGTTGAAAAAGAGAAGCCTGTTGTAGTTGACCAGCAGATGAAATAATAAAAAAATTGAAGGAATATTTTATGCTGTGAAATGTAATTTTCCTTCTTTAGTTAAGGGGAAAAATTGGAGACTAAGAAAGACTGACCTACTGATGTGTTTAAATAAATGTTTAACTGAAGCAAATGAGTATTGGCTAGTCTGGGTTTGAATGCATAAGTTTCTTTGTGGGACCAAAACCTTAAAATTTTCATTTAATTCAGTAATTTTGATAATGTGATATCTGTGATCATTCCTGTGCAGTTCTGTTTCCCTGATTCCTGTCAAATGTTTTTCTCCACATGAAAATGGGGGGATAACTTCACGTGAATTCCTCAAGTGATAATTCAAGTGACAAAACTTTCATACGATATATATTCTCCATCTCTATTTCACACTCTTATTGTCTATATTTGCACATAATCATTTAGAAATAAAGACTATCGTCACTTATCTTACTGGATGGGCTTAAATGCCTTGGACTCTGATGGAGGATTTACGTGGTGTGATGGTTCACCAGTGAGTAAAAATTTCTTGTTCCTACTCCTCTTCTTATACTACACGTATGGCTTGTCAAGCATGTACAAAACACAAATGACTTTAAGTCGATTTCCCAAGTCTGATTTAGGAATTAGTTTTTATCTTTTAGTAGTTCACAATCATACAGAGTAGTATGACAGTTATAGCAATGAAATAACACCAAAGATAATGGAATCTCTATTTTCTCTCTTGGTTTAAGCCATTCTGATTGTACCAATCTCTGTATTTCCATTTGTCATTTACTGTGGAAATAATTGTGTTTGTTTGGTCAAGATAAGCTTTTTCGTCTTCACCCTCTTAAGTTGCTCAATGTCTGCAAGGCCCAAGGCCATATGATGGCAGCTTCGGATGTCTCTGCAACATCAGGGCAGGAGGAGAGGATCTGAGGAAAGTTCTTAGATTCTACTTTCTAGAGCTTAACAGGACAGTTTAATCTCTACACATATAATGGAGAACAGTTTTTTGGCTTCCTAGTGTTGGCCAATAGGTACAGAGAAGAATCACTATGCTATACAATGGTCTTGTGGTCGTGTCCTACTTCCGGAGTTTGGAACAAACAGATAATGTGGACCATGAATTCAAATGAAATCTTTTCTTCTTTAACAAGTTAAAAGAATGTTTTGCTTCAGTAGAAAACCCTGAAAACGCTGTGTTTTCACTATAGGTAAATTTTCAAAAATGGGCAAATGGAGAACCGAACAATTATGATGGAAATGAAAAATGTGGAGTGTTTTATGGCTATAATGATATGAAATGGAATGATATATTTTGTGAACATATGCAAGACTATGTTTGTCAAATAAAAAAAGGTAAGTTGAAGACCTTTTTTTTTTTCTAAAAATGGTATTTAGAAACAGTTTAGAATTCTCCTCTCTAGGTAGATCGCATCACATGTATTAGAGCCAGCTGTTCCGTGAAAGACTACATGAATTTCAATTTAAATAAAAGTAGTTGAAAACTATGAATTCATCGATGAGATACATGTGTGAGTTTAGCATGTACATGCAGCATGCTGAGGAAATGAAATCAAGTAGCATAAATCCATAGTCCATATGTTAGAGCTTACATAAACTAGTAGTTTGCTGAGTGTAACACCTTCTTTCAGATATTCTTAGCAATTTTGTGACAAAAAAAATCTTACGAGTAACTTCTAGGTTTCATTTTATCTCTGGAAATTAAAATGCAATGGTAAATGATTAAAAAACAATGGCATAAACATATTTGATTGAGATATTTCTGATATACTCAGATACTGATTTACCTTGCAGGAGCATCACTGAAACCAGAACCTACATCCACATTTGGTAAGTCTTGTACTTTCAGTATGTGAAGAAATTTTCATGCAATGGTGTTAATGTCTATTATGAACACTCAATGTTTCAAATTGCAGATTATGAATATATTGTTAGTGAAGATGACTGGATAATATATAATCATAAGGAATATTACTTTAGCAAGGAAGCGATGCCTATGGAAAAAGCAAGAGACTACTGCAAGAAAAATGGTGGTGATCTTGCCGTTATCGAGAGTGAAAGTGAAAGAACGTTTCTTTGGAAATATGTAAGAAAATCACTTCAAAAAATCAAGTTTTATCCTCTACTGAGGCCTCTTTTTCAGCTGGCTTCAGACATATTAGAAAGTAGTCTGCATAATAAAAAATTAATGTCACCTTTCATGAATTTAACCACCCAGAAACTTTGACATAATCATTATTCTAATAAATAATTGCTATGTGTAGAAAAGTCTTCCGTTTCTTTACAAGACCATTGCCAGAGTGCAACTTTCAACATTTTTTTTTCTGTTCAGTTACAAGTTAGTTACTGAGTGTGTATTTTGTTTTCCACCTCGTTCTCTTCACAGAATTTAGAAACAAGGGGAAAAGAAATCCTTCTCTTTGTCAAAATAGATTAAATTTTCAAGAAATAGTTTGAGCCAGGCTGCTTTCCAATAGGAAGTGAATAACTTGGTGATTCTAGTTTTCTATAAATAGTTTCTATACTATTATTATATATTATATATACTAAGTATGATTCCTCCCTTTCTTCCATGTGATTAAACAGTAAACTCCGTTATTTACTTGGAGCCTTTCGGCAATTTTCCACTATGGTTTTCCTAAAAATATGGTTTTATTTTATATTATATCCTCTTAAGACATTTTTAATTTTGTTTTGTTTTTAATCTTAACACAGCATTTTGCCCAATTTCTTTTTCATCCCATTATGCTTTTTTTTTTTTTTTTTCTTTTTTTTTTCTTTTTTTAAATAATTGAATGATAATTTTGCATTTTGAAGTTTGGGCACATAATCCTAGCAACTCCCTGTACACTGCTTGTCATCGAACTGCATAAATGTAAATAAGGTGTTTCTAAGTGCTTGCTCATTTTATTTGAAATCTATTTGATTACATCTCATTGATACTTCTTTTTTTGTATGTTTTAGACTTTTTATAAAGATCAAGGAAATAATTTTTTTATTGGCTTAACTGTGAGCCTTGACAAGACATTCCGGTAAGTGAAAACATTAAGTATTTAAGACTCATATGTGATGTGCGAATATTTGCCAAGGCTGTTTCTAGGAGGCTACTGAGGCTTAAAGGTGAACAGAGTTTGCCTACAGCCATATTTTGACATAAAATCTTAAAATATGATTCTCATTTTCAGGGTAGCATTTCTCCTATGACATTTTCATTATCTATTTTCTCTTCTTCTCGTTCTCGGCCCCGTTTTTTGTTTTGTGAGGTCATGTTTGCTCACAGTCAGTGTACTCTGAGTTAACCATGCACTCACTTTCCTCGTTAAATGCAAGAGAAGATAAGATAGATAAGATTGAGGTCTCTAGAGATATTCCAGGTGGTACTTTAAGAAAGTATTAAATATTCAAATGATCAAAACCTTGCTCTGCCTTTCTCTTCTGCCCTTTTCTAGTGCCTTCTTCGGGGATTTCAAAGTTGCTCAGATGAATCTCTGCCTCATTCCAACTTTTCTTCTGAATTCTCAGGATGTCTTTCTTGTTCACAAACCACAGACACTCATCTCTGTGGAGCTAAGACAGTCTGATTTCTTGGAGCTTCTGCCCCCTCCTCCCCTGCCAAAGAAAAAAAACTTTATTGTTTATCTTTACTGCCCCTCTAATTTAATCCTTCTTTTTTCTGGATAATAGTCCAACTTTATCAGAAATCACAGAATCATAAAATCATAGAATCATAAAATGCCTCAGAATAATAGAAATATAGTTTCCAACCCATAGTTTGGATTGGAAGGGACTTTAAAGACTGTCTAGTTCCAACCCCCTGCTATGGGAAGAGACAACTTCCACTACATCAGTTTGCCCAAAGCCCTATCCAACCTGACCATGAACTTTTCCAAGCTTGGAGTATCAACAGTTTCTCTGACCAACCTGTTCCTGTTCCACCACTCTCACAGTAAGGAATTTCTTCTTAATGTCTAATCTAAATCTACTTTAAAGCCATCTACCCTTTTCCTATCACTATAGTCTCTGATAGCCCCTCTCCAGCTTTCCTGTAGGCCTCTTTTAAGTACTGAAAGGCCACAATGAGGTCTTGCAGGAGCCTCCTCCAGGCTGAACGACACCAGCTCCCTCTGTGTGTCTTCATAAGATATCTGCTCCAGCCCTCTGAGCATCCTCATGGCCCTTCTCTGGACTCATTCCAACAGGTCTGTGTCCTTGTTCTGGGGAGCTAGGTCTGGATGCTGTACTCCACATGGGGCCTCACAAGAGAAGAGTGGTTGAAGACAATCATCTCTCTTGACCCGCTGGCCATGCTCCTTTTGATGCAGCCCAGGATACACTTGGCTTTTTGGGCTGTACATGCACATTGCTGACTCATTTTGTCTCATGTCTTTAAGACATTCCTCCCAGTTTACTCTGTTATTTTTTTTTTTCCTGTTTGACTGAGGAAGATTTGCAAGTGAAAGCAGTTAGGCATCCTTTTGCATTCCTTATTTGTAGTCCACTGGCAGGAACACGCATACTGTTGATTAGCTTCACAAACTGGAAAAACACTGAGTGGCCCTGGAGCTCATGTTGTCTGAAAGCACATTCCCCACTTGACTGTGCTCCCTCCAGCACTCTGAGGCTTTTTACTTTTTTTTTCATAGGGCATTTGTGAGAATAAATTTGTGAATCACTGAACTAGGAAGTTTTTTTTTTTTTTTTTTTTTTTTTTTTTTGCATAACTGAAAGCAGTAGCAATATGTATTATAGATTTATTTGTTAACAAAATGGTTCTTAGTATATAATTTGAGAATCTCTCCTACCCTTTAAGACATTATATCACTGCTTTGGCCCCAGGAAATTACTAAGTTAGCCTCATGTTTCTGCATCTGTGCTCCAGGTAAGGCCAGGCCAAGTGTTGCACTGGTGTATTTTGTTTGAGTTATTAATGCTCAGAGACAGAGGAAAGCCATGACTTTGAAAATACTATCTGAGACCTGGTTCAAGTCAACAGTATTAGACATGAAGATATTTTTTAATGATTTCAAGTGAAAAGTTTTCCTTTTACCAGAGAGGAACACATGTTTGTAGACTAGGATATAGAAAAAAAAAACAAACAAAACTACCACCAAGCTCTAGTAAGTCCCTAGCAAAGAAATGCTACCCTACAAATTATTATTCTCCCAAATCACTTATTTCAGGTGGGTGGATGGAACTACTGTAAACTATGTTGCCTGGGCCCCAAATGAACCCAACTTTGCAAATAATGATGAAAATTGTGTGGTCATGTATACCCAAACAGGTGAGTGCTGTAACAATATCCAGTCCTTCATGGTGTGGTACAGACTTGAAAGGGCTGAATGTGCAAGTCTGTGGCTTAGAGATCTGCATTAGATTTTAGAGAGGTTAATTAAAAATGACCCTTTGGCAGTCATGAATTTTGCTGTAAACCTGAATATTTCTAAGTAGAATGTACATAAAATTAATCATTATTTCCATGGGGAGGGAAATACTGTAATCAGTTCTACTTCCTATTATAGATTTACTAAAGGAAAGGTTATTCTATATTTCAGTCTCAGTTTTGTCTTTTATTCTGATTTACTTTAAGGTACATGGAATGACCTCAACTGTGGCAGTGTTGAGCTTTTCATCTGTGAAAGGCTTAACAGTACTGTTCGTCCAAGTACTGCTCCCACGGTACCACCACCCAATGGTGGGTGTCCAGAAGACTGGCTCCTCTTTGATAATAAGGTGCAGTATGAAAAGTCAGTATACTGCTTTTTAAAAAGAATAGAAAAATTCCTTGGTTCAGTATTTAAGTTGAAGCAGTGATTTGTTTATCACAAAATGTATTCTGACCACGTGTATTTAATGACCCTAAAAATAAGAGTCCTAAAATAGAAATTATAGTCTGTAGTGGGGCCACAACTGTTATGAAAGAAATCATGTGCCATATAAGGAGAATACTTCATTATGTATTTTTGCTATTATTTAGTATTTCCAATGATAGTGGGCAACTGTGGGAGAAACAACTTCAGAACAACTGTATATTCTTATTTACTTTGCTAAGCTTATCTGGCTGTCACTTCTGGGATACTTTTTTGACCTGTGTGAATTCTTTTCTGAGGTCTTAGGCATTCCTTACTCAAAGTCAAGCCTCCAAAATGCTGTGGAACCATTGCTTGAACTTAATTTCCACTGAAATTTTTAGACTGATATATTTCTTCTTCTAAATGGGTGCTAAAATATGGAGGTTTTCCAGTATGCATCTTCTCTTTCAGAAAAACCTAAAAGCAAGCTAGAAAGGACAATTAAATCTCCTTTTGGTTTAAAATATTTAGCTTATCTCACTTGTTACACACAGAGATGCTTTCACTGGAAACTCTAAAACACCATCCAACTACAGCTTTGGCACACTTCTTACTTTTCAGTGTTTCAAAGCATTTGGCCTTGATGAAAATTATACACTGACATGGCACGCTGCACGGAATAATTGTATTACTGTTGGAGGAAACCTGGCTACTATCTCAAAAAAGGAAAATCAAGGTATAAAGTACTAATCTTTTGATACTAAATGAGACATCAAATGATCATGGAGAAGCAGATTATAACGTTTTCCTTCCATGTACAATATTTATCTTTTCTTCAGCTTTCCTCATGTCTCTTTTAAAAAATACTGCAACTGATGCCTGGATTGGACTGAATGACATAAATCATGAGCATACATACTTATGGACAGATGGAAGTCCAGTTTACTACACAAATTGGGCAAAAGGTTCCCGAAGTTACTATAGTAAGGTAAAAAATGCATTGTTATCATGGAATCATAGAACCATAGAATCATAGAATAGAATAGCTTGGGTTGAAAGGGACTTTAAAGGCACTTAGGGGGCAAGAGGGAGACTCATCCTTCTTGAAGCAGAGACTAGGACCCATTCTCCTATGTCTTCAGGTTTTGCGGTCTGTCTCCTCAGGTTTGGAAACTAGCTTAACTTCTTCCTCTTGCAAGGACTTCAGACAGGGTAGTTGCCCTGCCTGTATCACTGCACAATACCGCTCATCGATTTATCTCCCTGATTCCTGAATACTACATTTCCTAATGATTTCCTCATGCAACCTGGGCGCTTGCTCAAAAAGTTTGTCAAACTGGGAACACTTGCACCTTCTCTTCTCTCAGACCCTAGGAGAACTTCCAGGTTCTGGAGTTCCCTGCAACGGAAGATATGGGCAGCTTTATTCACTCACCTAGAGGTCTGTCTGCCCAAGTCATTGGCACCCAGTCTGGGTTTCCATCTCAGTCCAACCACTGTGGCCAATGGTTGCCATGTGTATTTCAATAATGCTGCTCCCAGAAGATAGAGACAGAGAGAGAGCTGCCTGGTGCCCTTCTGATCGCTCGTGTTTCCTGAATGCATCTTGGAGTCTGACTGTTAAAATAAATTACACTGCTTTTTAATGTCAAAAATGCTGCTAGCAGAGGATGGTTTCGATCCATCGACCTCTGGGTTATGGGCCCAGCACGCTTCCGCTGCGCCACTCTGCTGCTCTTATTTTAGCTTTTGTGGATGAATAAAATGTATGTCAGCTGTATTTTGCTGTAAAG
Source organism: Tetrao urogallus (assembly GCF_951394365.1). NCBI lineage: Eukaryota > Metazoa > Chordata > Aves > Galliformes > Phasianidae > Tetrao > Tetrao urogallus. The sequence continues at coordinate 32,255,451 of NC_136820.1, forward strand.
TTACATTTCTACATTTTTTTTTTTTTAAATGATCTTGTTGATTTTGAAAGCAAAGTAGCCATGAAGGTCCACCTTCAGACATTTTTTCTCAACTTCTGTGTTTCATCATGATTTTGTATGAATCCAGACAGATGTTTGGAAACACTGTAAAAATCTCAGACAAGTGAGCAATTTCCCTCCCTTTACCATGACTGATCAGGAGATTCAAATAAACCATAGCAACAACTGTGTAACGTTTTACAGAGAGTGTTATTTAGACATGATGAAAATATTTGAAAAATGGTATTTTACATTTCTTGATGCTAAGCCTAGTAAGATAAGTTCACTGAATGTAGTCCATCAATAATTTTATTCAGACATGCGTAGCTGAATGTGATAGGGAAATGTATATCCAGTAGGAAAAGGAATGCTTCCTATTTATCCACATCTTTTTCTTACTAATCTAATTTCCTCCATAGGATGACTGTGTCTATATGAAGAAGAACCCTATTGAACAAGCAGGGAAATGGAAAGATGAAGATTGTAAAGCAAGCAAAAGTTACATATGCCAGAAAAATGCTGGTGAGTTTTCTTTAAGCACCTTCTAGAATGGTTTACGTATTATGGTTATATAAAGCCCATGGTAAAAGTGATTTTCCCATAGTCAGTGTCATTTTAACTGAAATTAATTTGCAATTTTGAAATATCTCTTGCATTAGGATCCATTTCAACCAGCACGCATACTGTTTCCTGCAAGAAAAAATTCTTCCTGTTTTAAGGACCAGACCAGTAAATTAAAAATAATGATAATAATAATGATAAACTATGGATCATCATGTATTTTACAGTCATGTCTTTTACAGTACAGCAGCCAGGATGGAGAGAGAGAGAACCATAAAGATCATTTCTGACATGAAAATTTTGTCAGAGAACATGAAAACATGGCCTCATCACTGCAGTGCTAACTGGGAATCTTAATTTGTTATTGCAATCTCTCTCAGTTACTTGATTACTCTGATACACTAGGTCCTCTTTCATTGTGATAATACGTCTAGCCAAGATAAAGCTTCCAACTTACATTTTTGCTTATTTGTTTGTTTGTTACAGACCCTAAATTGCAAAGTTCCCAAGCTGTGGTTCCAGTGTTTGGCTTTAACAACTATGGTGATGACCGCTATGCAGTCATCAACTATAAAATGAACTGGGAAGAAGCACAGAAGAATTGCAAAGACCAGTATGCAGATCTTGCCAGCATTTTAGATCCTTATGTTGAAGCTTACCTTTGGTTACAAATACTAAAGCATGGAGAGCCCGTATGGATTGGTCTTAACAGCAACATGGTAAGCCAATAAAATGCTTGTGATAAACACAGCTGTACTCCAGATCAGCATAGATTGACCATATTTCTTGCTCAGAGGTTGGCAGAATCCACTACTGTGGCCCCCAAAGAGAGTGCTGTCTATGAGATCCATGAATGCTCAGCAGACATCAAAGTCTTGCCAAGATACTTGATTTCCCTTCAATTCAGAAGTTTTAAACATCTACATTTTTGGCCATAATATAAGCAAGAAGTGCCACAGCCTACATTTCAGAGGCCACCAAGGCTGTAGCTGTAGTAGCTAGTGGCTTCAGAGGTAAAAGAGGTTATGAACTTCTGCTTCCTGCGCTCTTATATGCATGTGGGAGGGCACAGCTCTTTCTGAGAACACTCTGTGGAGCATACCACAGAAACAGCTTGGCTTTAAAGTAGTTTTTTTCTGTGTGGTTATTTTGAGCATTATTTCAAGTTAAAGCCTAGCATTTACTTCTGTCTCAGTAGAAGGGGAAATTGTAAGGTGCAGCATAAAGAAAGGAGCAGGCCCCTGGATGTGGGAATCCTGTAGGGTGGTTTTCAGAGCTGATGTCAGTGCCCTGCAAAAAAGCTGCCACCAGCTTCAAGTCAACAGAGAGTGTGAAGGGCTGAAATGAGAAGCATTTGCTAAGGGCATATAAAAAGAATATGAAAAAAGATGATGCAGCTGGATATTTGTGGGAACAGAGTTATAAGGAAGTCAAGAGCAGAGTGTTAGAGCTGGAGCTTGGTGGGACATTAAGGCACAGTTCCTGATGTGAGATGAACAGGAGCTAAATTTTGGTGAGAGCAGGCGTGGGGGAACCAGGATTAGATACAAGACTGGGATGGAACTTGGCCAAGGAGGTCAAAGGAAAATGGACAGGAAAGAAACTGGTATGAAGAACTAAAAGGGAGCCTGCCTCCAAAGACAACAGGAAGAAGGGATCAGGCTGCACACGGTGGGGTTAACAGAGCCATAACTGCAGCTGCTGCTGGTCTGCTGGTCATGGTCTGCAAATAGTGGTGAAATCCACTGAAAAAAGTACATGTTTAGAGAAAAAAATACTATATATAATATAGTATATAAATATAGTATATATATATATATATAAATATTTTATTATTTATATGTTAATATATTATTTATATAGTATTATATACATATATATACATATACATATATATATATACATATATATACATATATATATATACATATAGTGTGTGTGTGTATATATATATTTACATACAGTGTGTATATATATATATATATATATATACATATATATAGTATATATATATATATATACTATATATAATGTTAAATAGCTGGTCCATGCAGTGGGTGGCAGAGGTCTGTGTATGTGTCCCATGAAAAATGTAATCAGTATTTCTTGTTCCAATTGAACTTCTGCTTTTTTCTTCTTTCTTTCTAAAAATATAGAAAAGCTTGTGTTAGAAGAATGCTAAGAATACTTTCTCTGCAATTTTTGTTTGATTTCTGTGTTTATTTGGACTCCTTCAATAAGATCTTCAGTTATATAATCACATTTGCTACCACAAGGCCCTTTGTCCATTATGCTATACAAACTGTATACTGTGAACTGAATAATGCAGGTTGAGTGTGAATGAATGTCTTTAGGACTACCATTCTATCTGCTGCATAGGGCTGAGGTTTGGTCATGACAGAGGAAAAATTAATTACTGTCAAGGAGTTAACTAGATCAGTCTATGATCTATGCCCCCCCCTGCCCTCCGGCCCTACAAAATAGGAAGGCAAAAGGAAAAAGGATAGGGAGATGGGAGCTGGGCTCAAGAAAGGAAGAAAAAAACCAGCAGCAACGATCTATGGAGGAAAACTTATTTTACTAACTATGATATTGGAATACAAGGTAACAGAATATAATACAATCTAATTGAAATTGAGACTAATAAATCAAATAAGATAAGAGAGAGAGTTCCTGGGACCGAGTCAAACCTCGAAAGCTTGGAACAGCTAGGAAAGCACCCTCCAGCACCCACTGCAAGGAAGTAAGAGACCGCCCCACCTAGAAGGGCCAGATCCCGTGATTTCCATAAATGTATAGGGGAATAGGTACCTGGAATTGGAGCATTAACACTTTAACTCCCAGGGCACTACATGATGTTATGATGCGGAGTACTGAAAGCCAAAAAAACACAAAACCATGACAATTACGTGTAAGTAACTGTGATTCTGACCTGTCCTAACTTTTACATACCTTCCAGTGCAGTCTTCATTTTCTTTTAATCTAATTCATGTATGTGACATGATCTTTACTGTCATTTGCTTTTAGACTCGTGGCGTTTACATGTGGTCGGATAGAAGGAGGAGCAGATATCATAACTGGGCCAGTGGAGAACCAAATAAGAATGCAGCCTGTGCCTATTTAGATTTGGATGGTTTTTGGAAGACAACATCTTGCAATGAAACATTTTTATCTCTCTGTAAACAATCTGATGGTAAGTCATGAATAGGAGAAGTGCATTTAGAAAGGCTGGAATTTCAAATCCTGTCTTTATTTCAGCATCAGCAGACCATGTTTTCCTTGGCTTTTAAAAACCCACTGAAAATTGTACATCTCCTTAACAGAGTTAATTCCTACCGAATCGCCACAGCTTCCTGGAAAGTGTCCTGAACCAAAGCATGGTAGATCTTGGATTCCCTTTCGTGGCCATTGCTACTATGTTCACACCACTTCTGAAGTAAGCTGGCCAGATGCTTCCATGATGTGTATTCAGATGGGTAAGTGCCTTTTTATGAGAGCTGCTCTGAAAGTAATGCCTTCTATTTTACCATGTCAACCCATGATGTCAGAGGTGGATATTGGTAGTCTGTCAGGAGAGGTTGAACTTTCCTTTTGTTCAAGTTCACAAGTTCACATTTTGTTGTGAACTTGTGATCTAATAATTGAAAACTCTTGGGCTTTAAAGGATTCCTTCACTCCTTCTCCCTCCTTTCCCCCACCCCTCCCCATTTTCTTTTTTCATGATTGTTTACTGAAGTAAAAAAAATGTATAGTGAGAAATATTGCTGAAATTTTTTTACTGTTTATTTGATATTTTAGGTGCTTCTCTGGTTTCCATAGAAGATCCAGCTGAAATGAACTTCCTCTTACTTTACTTGTCTCCACTTGCAAGTGATTTCAGAAAATTTTGGATAGGATTGTTCAAAAATATTGAAGGTAATTATTTCATAATGGTCCAGAAGGGTTAATGTGTTGACTTCATCTGTGTACAGCTTGTGAGCATTTACATTTGACAAGATCCCACCTAAAAATCCCTATCTGTTAAAAGTGTGAAAACTGAATCTTCTGTAAAGGTAATTTATTTAATCAAATAATAAATTCCATATGCAATGTCCTTGGGCCTGGTAGACTAGAAATATTCTCCCACTTCATCCATTTCCTATTTAATACTTTTAATTTTAGGGGAATGGATGTGGACAGACAGAAGTGTGGTAGAATTTGTCAACTGGGAGAAAGGAGAGCCTACAATGATTTATGATGAACACTGTGTGGACATGGATGTCTCAAGTGGATCCTGGAGGAACTACTACTGCTCTGTTGACCGCAATTTCATTTGTAAAATCCCAAAGAGTGAGTTCTAAATTCTATCTCCTGACTTATTTTGTAAGTAGTTGTTAACTTGCATCAGACTTAACTGTACATGCGCTGGATACTCTTTGTGGATGGATCTCGATGCATATGCATCAAAGCCAGGAAAAATAATGCAGGAGAAGAATCTCAATCATATTTTTATCTTCTCAGTTTAAGAGCATTGCTTTTTTGCTATTTGCTGTGCCAAGAACAGATCAGTTGGTGAGAGCGTGGAGGAAGTTACATTAGGGTGCAGTAGGAATTAGATGAAGAATAGATGACTAGATTAGTGATGAGAAGACAGACAGATGGCTAAGCTGAGAGGTGGCTGGGCAAATCACTGAGCTTCTGGAGGATGACAGCAAGAGCTGCCAGTGGGATTATTAGAAATGAAGTGTGCTCAGTTTAACTGAATGGCTAAGCAGAAAGTGTCAGTTGAGGGTGGGCAGTGGGGCCCAAATCATTTCTCTGCTGACCCAGGCATAATGAGACCTGCCAAGACTGCTATAGAAAACAATACATTTTATTATTAATGGTGGCCTTGTGGTTTTTAGTTGAATATGTCACAGCCTGAGATGAGGCTCCCTGGCATGCACAGCAGTGTTTCATAAAGTGTGGAGGATGCAAATCTGCACATGCATACATGGAGTGTGCCACATTTTCTCACATCAGCTGGGAAGTGGTTTGAAAAGTCAAACAGATCCACTTCTCATATAAGTCACACAACTTGCAACTAATTGAATCTTCTTTTTTTGGATCTCCACATGTTGGCAGTAGAACCGTCCATGAGCTCTCAAGGGCTAGCCAGCCAGGCCTGCAGAGAATTTACTGTATCCCAAGCAAAAGAGAAAGGAAAAAAGAAATGCCTAAAAATACAGCTTAAATACTTTTAAGTAAAAATGTGCTTTTCAGTTATTCAAGTGTAAAAAATTAAATTCTTCAGAATGAAGGTTGGGGACTGTGGAAGTATGAAAACTTTTAACATCTGCCTCCCGAAACAATAAAAGTGTTCGAAGCAATATAAAGTGAGACATCAGTTTGGAGTTTTTAGAACAAACATGTTTAACAAAAATCGTTGATAAAATCATCAAGAGTTTTCGATGACAATGTTTTCATATATATTTTTTCATCTTCGTTAAGTAAAATGTAATAGGAACACAAAATAACAATTATGTTTATAGTATGCATTTTGTATTTGAATGACTACTTGCAAACTATCTATAATATATGTATTTTTTTAATTTTAAAGTTATTGAAGTTGAACCAACCCATGATTCATCTGTCAATCAAGGTAGGTTTTATAAGCACATTAAAAAGAAATTTCGATAAATTATAGACATTCATTATTTAGAAGTAAATGAGTTTCATTGAAATATCCATTTAACTATCAAGTAGTGATTTCATTTTAAACCTGTTTAAAAGGAGAACTTTTATCTCAAACTGGATGGCTTATTGATATTTTTGTTGTTTTTTGAATAAACTGTGGTACATTATAATGCTGCTTTTGAAAGAAATGTAGGAGAGATTGAGCACATTTTTGCTCTGTCTATCCAAAACGGGTGTCAATTTTAAGTATAATTGTTCAGTACTTTTCTAGTTTACCTGGCTGGTTTACTTAGGGAAATGTTTGTTATATGCAGGAGTAATCTCTGGTCATTTGTAGTAATTGTTCTGTTTTGTTTTTCTCAGCATCAAAAAGAGAAGCTGCTGTTTCATCCTCACATAGTCGAGGTGTGATGATTGTTACGCTAATCTTCCTTCTGCTAGCAGGCACTGGCCTTATAGTATATTTTTTCTACAAGAAGAGACATGAACAGACAGCTGTTACAGCGAGTTTTGGCAATGCCATATACTGTGGTAGTCCTGATCCTGGAACTCATGAATCAAAATGTCTTGTGACCAGTATTGAAGAAAATGAATAGGCAATGGGTAAATAGGTATATGGATAAATAGGGTAAACTTGGGCCTGATTGGAAAGGAACTGAAGTACTGGAATACCAAAATTCTGAACTTAAACTGATTTTCTCCTATGGGAATTCTTGTTTTTTTTTTGCACAGGATACTTCTTGCTTATACTAGCAGGAACAAGCAATCTTGCAACATTCTAAATCTGCTCACAAACAGTAGTTCTTGGGAGGACTGTTGAACATACATAAAACCTGGAGCTACAATGTGTAAAGGAACACTCAGGATGTTTCAGATGATGCATGGGTCCTGCATAACCCTTAGATACCAGGATAACTGTACTCATCACAGGAAACAGTCAGAGTAAGTGCCTTAGCGTTCTTCAAAAAGTACATCTAGATCTGTAGGAATCCTGGTGATGCCACGTCTGGTCTCCAGCGCAGACTGGCAGAATTTTATATAGTGCATGTCAGCTCCGAGATCACTTGGTAAACACTCATGCTGGAGTAGCCAGGTAGCCTGCTACAATGCTTATATATGCTTCTTGGTAAAAATTGTTTTCTTTCTATCACGTCTGAACATCCCTTGTCTTTCCACTTTTGTATAGCAGAAGTCTGCACACCTTTGTCAAGATTTTGGCTGCACATTTTCTATAAAGACCCATTTAGCTAATTGAATATGACAGTCAGGTCTCTCATTAGCCTATTCGCCCCTTTGCTCTGAGACTCTTCTTATCATATATCAATACATCAAATCTCCCGTCCCTCTCAGTGGCCCTTGGCTGGACTTCAGTTCTTTTCTATCCAGCTTCAGCACATACTGATTCATGGAGTCAGACCATCTTAGACAGAGCCTGGACTTTGAATCATTGATTGTTACCCTTTCAGCTCCCTACTACAAGCAATTTTTCACCAACATCGCAATACATGCACTATAGAATGAGAGGGGATTTTGAAAGTCCTGCTAAAATCAAGGTAAATCACATTCATTTTTCTCCCCTTCTTTGGGATTTGTGAGCCAATTATCTTTTCATATGAAGTAATCAGTTCAGCCAGGCACAATTCACCCTTTGTAAATATGTTCTGACCACTTCTTCTTTTTCTTGACTTATTTTGTTTCTGGAAATGGCTTCCAAGAGAATTGTTCCATAGCCCTCCTAAGGACTGAGGTTACCTCCTTCAGTCACTGTACCTTGTCAGAGGTTACACAGTGTAGACTCTCAGTGACCACAGCCAGTTCCCTCAGTGTCCTCAGATAAAACCTTTCAGGTCTCGTGGACTTCTTTATATGCAGCTAACATTAGTCCCTAACTTAATCCTTTTGTGCATGCATAATCCTTCTGTGCCATGCATAGCACTTTTCTCCACTAGCATTTGCTGCTAGCTATTAAAGACCTGTAGAGTGTGTGAGGGGTGATTGGTGGCTTTGAATACCTCAGTCGTGAACTTTGTAGGACTCCTTTTCCTTTATCTATGGAACCATGTCTTCCTTTTGCTGCTGAAGTAAATACAGAAACCCTTTGTGTTGCCCTTCATTTTCCTGGCTAGTCTCAACCCCAGCTGAGTTTTCACTTTCCTCAGCCTGTCTTTGTGTGCCCAGGACATGTCCCTGTTTGTGTGGCTGAGTAGCTCGTGCCTTTTTCACCTTCCATACACTATCCTTTGAGTTTCATCTCAATCAGAAATTCCCTATAAAAACAGGCTTGCTTGCTTCCCTGCCTACTTTGTGCCTTGCACATTGGGACAGGCTGTTCTTGAGCTTTAAGGAGATTTTTCTTGAAGATACAAAAGCTATTCTGGGATCCTCGGCATTTCAATTACCACATCTGGACTTGATCTTCCTTTCAGTCACCACTGTGTAAATTCAGGTCAGAAACCTCCAAAATGTGGCTATTACATATTCTCATAGTGGGATTTGTACAGCACATATCTGTAATACAGGAGTGATACAATGCTTCAGAGTATTTCCTCAAATAAATTGTTATTTAATCTTATTTTACCAGTGATTTGTAAAATGTCTGTCTTTCCTGAATTAACACATTTTCCTCTTCATAACTAATATGAGGATTGAAAGGTCAGCTAAGTATGAATATATTGTGAATAGAAACATTTTCTCTTTTAAATAACGTAACAGGAATTTCAAAGGTTTCCATGAGAGGAGAATAGACAGGATTCATTATACTAAATTCATAGATGACAAAATTATTTAAAATTTCTCATTGAAATTACTAATACCAGTGAAGATTTTATATCTTTTTAGTCCATTTCTTCAAAGTCTGAAGCTTGTTATTAGGAAGGCTTTCATAATTTCAAACCAAATTCTCCCTCTCAAAGTCTTTCAATTCTATGAGATTTGTTCAAGACTTCATGACCAAGCCTACATTTCATAGAAGTGTACTGTCTGCTTTCAGAGAGTCTAAAAATATACAATATTCCCATATACTCTTTTTTTTTTTTTTATCTTTTCCCATGGATCTTATGCTAAATGTAAACAATCAAATGACTTGAAGCTCCTAGTTTCAAGAAGGTCTTTATTTAATTTTTTTTTTTTTATATTTCAATCTTTTGATAAACTTTAATCATGTTTAAGTTAAAATATTTTAGTTGTACATGAAATATATGTAAATATTTTTGTACTACTTTGATTCACTAAATAATCATTAAATGGCTGGTTGTAAGTAAAAGTTTGTGTCTTCTTAAATAGAGCAATTTATCATAAAAGTTAAAGTAACAGAAAAAAGGAGCAGGATTCTTGTAGTTCTACTGAAATAAGCATCTAATTTTCCCAATCTAACATGTTCTTAAACTCCAGTAATGATTTGTCTCTACCATCCCACGAAACAGTATGTCTCATTATTCTTTATTCCTGAAAGTTTACCCTAATAAATATCTGATATTCTTGTAATTTAAGACTATTCACTTAGTGTACTGCCCTAACAGTTTCTGAATAAGTTTCTTACATATTTAATAGCTCTTATCATGTCTCCTCTCCATACTTTCTAGTATTAATACCTGTTTTTCCCTTCTGACTTCACTGGCTATATCTTCTTCATCTTCAGTTCTTTTAATATTTCTACCTAGAGAAATGGTTACCAGAAATCAATAATCCAAAACCAGAAAATATATCTAATAAAAAATTAGATTGCGACAATTTACAGAGGTTGATAAGCTTCATAAGGTAATAGTCCTGTTGCATTTGTAAGAACTGATGAACTCATGACGCCAAGAGTATGCTGTGACTGTATAAGGCCACTAGTACACACAGGAACCAGCAGTGGATTGTAAAACCTGGACCACACCCAAGACAGCAGTGAGTGGTACCTGATCATGAAGTGGCACCTGATAATGAAGACTGTGATCCTCTAAAGGATGTTCCAGGCACTTTCTGAGAAGCCCCAGAATGGCCTCTGCATCTGAGACTATGGTTGGGATTAGTTGCCAAATGTAACTTCAACCATGCAGCTGTGAGGGACCATCTGTGAGTGAATTGCTTAAATGAAGGGGTCACCAGTAATCTGCTATTCATAACTTCTTGGTGAAAAATAAATCAAACTTGTTCTAAGATGCTGGTTATGATCTGCGTTTCCTCCCAGATTGATTCTGTGTCAGTGAAAATGAACTTTACAAGAAACTTTGGTCTATAAAGTCAGTTACAATAGATAAAGAATTGTGAAATGAACTGATGCCTTCAGGCCAGATTCCAGTGGGCAAGAGCCAGAATTTCTGTGGTCAACAGGAAAGGTTTGAACTGCTCCATAAACATGAAGTTGTTGTGATGTCACTGAATCTGGACACAGGAAAAGCTAAAGTTCCTACTGTCTCTCCTTTGTCGTGTCCTTATCTGACATATCCAGCTTTCTCTTGTGGAGAAGCCTCTGGGGTAATGGAAGAGAAAAATCTCCCATAGAGAGGTATAGAGAAAACTGCTTGCAATCTAAGAACTCATAGAGAGAAAGCTTAAAGGCAATCAGTTTCTCTGCAGATACCATGGACAGTGGAGAGATTTGTTTGTAGGCAGCCTGGTAGAGAATGAAGAAAACCCTTTAGTGTCCTGTTACATGCTTGATTTGAGGAAAAAGTTTCAGTAAATCCACCTGCTGGATCTGGCCAGTTTGGATCTACCTGCTGGGTGTGGAGAAAGCATGACAAACAAGGAGGAAAGAGGGTATATTGAGCATATGATTCCTGTGATCAGTGGGGAGAAAAAGGGAGAGGAATCAGCCACAAAGAGGCAAGTGGAATAATAATGAGGATTGATTGCACATTTCCCATCCTCCCAAAGATATCTCCTGCACCCCGTCTTGCAAGAAAATTGTTTTTTATTACCAGGCAGTGGGAACAGCAGCCTTTTCTCCTGGCGATGGTGATGGCTGTTAGCTTCCTGTCTGAAAACAAGTATCTGATAATGTGTATGTGTACTGTGACTTAATGTTGCACTTAAAAACAAGCAACATTTAGGATCTATTCAGAGTGAAATCTGTTTACAACACATTTTTAATAGGAAATGGGAAAACAGAAATATGCAATCTCCATACATTGCAAAAGTAACAAATGTATGGGAAAGAAGAGACTGACTTGCTTCTGGCTGATTATTTCCCTACATTTAAATCGCACAACATTAAAGCTGTTCATTCTTGTTGGATTAAAACTAAAATAGAATTGATTGTGCCACTAAAAGCTGTCTGCATTATAATTACTTTACTGAAGATGTGAAATTTAATTAGAAAAAAATGTAGCAGAGTGGAAAAGTAGGGAAGGGGATTTAAATAAAGGAAGCTAGAAATAAGATAAAAAGGAAGGACTTCTTTGCATGAAAGCTATTTTTATTCAGCTAAAGAGTAACAGAAGACAAGAATATTCTATGAATTGTTTTCTTTTATTTTCCATTGCTTTTTGTGCGCTTTCATACATTGACTAGAATTACAATGAATACTTGAATTATTTCAGTTCCAAAAGCTTAATGTTTAATCCCAGACATGCTAATTATTCATATGCTGCTTTTAATTGCTACCACAAGCAATGAAAGTGTCATATAAAGTCAATTTTGAAAATAGTCTGTGTGTGTTCTCATTTGATATCATTGTAGGTGAAATGGCCACAGGAATGCCATTCTTGACAGAGGAATCTCCATCTGTGGGAATATTCAAAACTCAGCTGGAAAAGGTCACGAAGCAGCTCTGAGAAGGGACATAGCTTTGAGCAAGGCATTCAACCAAACAACTTCCAGCGGTCCCTTGCTGTATAGTTCTGCAGTGAGCAGAGGTTTGTACAGGACTGTACAAACAGGAGCCATTTCTGCACATGGTGTGATCAGCACAGTGCTCCATCCACCTGGAGTCTAGGACAGGGAATCACCCTGGAACTTATGTTGGATATACTGTGTATGTTCCATGAACAGCCAAAGGCTTCTTGAAATGGCTGCATACTGATGTCTGTAGTGTGTCCCAAAAAGTGGCAGAAAGGGTTGATTGAAAGTATGGATATGATATGTGATGAATTATTGAGAATGTGGTGACAGTGTCTCACATAAAATAGCAAAGAAAACATAATCTTCATGGAAGATTTTCAGAACAGACTTGAGTTTGATAGACTGTGTTGCTGCCAAGAAAATGGGCAAGATTACTAAAAATGTGGGCAGGAGCCCAAATTGAGCTTGAATTCGCATGGCATCATAAATATAGAAATTCAGAGAAGTTAACAATACTCTCTACCTGCAATGATATGAACAGCATCTATAAAAGTATGCCCTGATGGACACTGTGCCCACTTAGGTGAATGTTTAGAGATGTTAGCTGGAGGCATTGGCTGCAGAGGATGCTGCCTTGCGTAGTCCTGTAGTTGGGAGCTGGCTGTGACTCAAATCTAAAGTTTTACCCAAGGCTTTCCAGCTATCTACAGATATCTCAGATAAATTGACCAGTTTTGCAATCCTGTGAGTCATGACATTAAGAGCTGAAAACATTTTTACAGGTATCAGTTAGATTTTGTAACAATATCGTGTAGTTCAGGTGTGGGAATTAGAGGATGTGTGGTTTGCCTGGGAGGGAGAAGAGCCTGACCTATTGCATAAGCTGGGAATGAAAGACTAACCTTTCACTTTTCCTATGTCCAGAAATCATAGGACCTTTGTGCAGTGTAGAATTTTCTAACTCACTACAGAGATTCTGGTTAGTCCGCAGAAATCTGGCTGGAGACTGTTGGTTCCTTTCACAGGTGTCTGTCAAACTGATGGTTTTACACACTGCTTCTTAATTTTTTTTCACTTTCTCTTCCATCCTCTTAACTTTCATTAGTTGCAGAGATGGGAATGGCAAGGTTCAACTCTGCAAATTTGCAAGTTTTCTCTGTCTCTAGTATGTGTATATATTAATGAAGAATTATCTAGTGTTTGGTTAATGATGCAAAAGAACACCTGGTTATTCTGTGTTAGATAGCTCCATGAGATATCGACACTAGTAAGTGTAATACAGTCTTCCTGCCTGAAAAGTCCAGGTTGGGCACTTTTTCCTCAAACATATAGGTGCCTGGAGTAGGTTTAAAGTAGAAAACCCTGACAGAGATTGCCCTAACCTGTAGGTTACAGTGGGGCCAATCTAGCCCTGGGGCCCTGGTCCCAGCTCCATACAGCTTGTGTGGATAGCAGTAAGCCTACACTGTGCAAACGAAATGAACTAAACTTGCCCTGAAAATCTGAGCTATATATCCTAAACATGAATGTCACCTGTGTAGCTTTTTTCAGGCTCATTACTAGAGAGCAGATGCCAAGCTGCCTAAATATGGATAGCTTTAGGTATGGGTCCTAGGTTTGCTTCAGTCTCTTTCTCCCTAAAACAGACAGTTCTGTACAAATGGAGCAGCCAAAGTTGCATGCCTAACACAAGTTCAGGCTAAGTAAGGTGGTATCTTCAGGAGAAAACAGTCTTGAAAAGCAGGTAAGCTGTGCTGATTGATGGCTGAGCCTAAGGCAAATCAGCTCCTCTTCCCAGACAATTACAAGTTCAACCCCAAAAGGAAATCAAAGAAGAAAAACCTGCATAATGCCCAGACTATGCCTGGAAGGGCTGTGACAGATTTAGAAACTCTTCATAACAAAGAAATCAGGAAACTATTTCAGACTGAAGTCGGTTCTTGAAGCAATTCACAGAGCACCTTTCACTCTCTGAGAACTACTGTGTGTAACTGCTCAGGAAAAAACTGAGGCATACAGATTTTTAAATCATTTTTCAGTTAAAAGATTTCTTTAGTAATAGTCCATATGAATATTTGCTCTATCTATCTCCTTCCGTGCTGTTAATTATGAATGGGACCTTGGTGTAAGGATGGACAGTCAGCTGAGTATGAGCCAGCAGTGTGCCCAGGTGGCTAAGAAGGACAATGGCACGCTGGCTTGTATCAGGAATGGTGTGGTGAGCAGGACTACAGAAGTCACCCGGCCCCTGTACTCGGCACTGGTGAGGCCCCATCTCGAGTACAGTGTTCAGTTTTGGGCAGCTCAATACAGAAGGGACATTGAGGTGGTGGAGTAGGTCCAAAGAAGGCAACAAGGTTTGTGAAAGACTTGGAAAATAAGCCCTACAAGCAGAGACTGAAGGAACTGGGGCTTTTTAGTCTGGGGAAAAGGAGGCTGAGGGCATACCTTATTGCTCTCTTCCAATATTTGAAAGGTGCTTACAGCGAAAGCGGGGTTGGTCTCTTCTCAGTGGTGACAGGATGAGCAGAAATGGCCTCAAGTTGCGCCAGGGTAAGTTTTAGGTTGGATATCAGGAAAATCTCTACAGAAAGGGTTATTAAGCACTGAAATAGGCTCCCTGGGGAGGTGGTTTAGTCACCATCCCTAGATGTGTTTAAAAGCCATTTGGATGTGGTACTCAAGGACATGATTTAGCAGTGGGTTGTTAGGGTAGTATGGTTAGGTTGTGGTTGGACTTGGTGATCTTTAAGGTCTTTTCCAACCTGAGCAATTCTATGATTCTTTGATTCTATGAAATTTCTTTTCTCTACCAGAAAATAGATTTGATACAATAGCAGCTGACACGTGTATGAAGAGGGGATGAAGACAAAGACTTCCTTCTAGGTTGATGAAGAAAGAAGAAACTTCAGTTTCTTCAGAATGAACTCTTTCACCTTCATACAGACTGACAGACTGGTCAGGCCCCAAATATCAAATATAAAGTTTTTGGAGTTCATTAGTCTGCAGGGTGGGGGAGTGGAGAGAAATTTTTTGCCAGCCTTTCTGCTTCAGTAAGTTTCTATTGCATATTTAAGTCAAATCTCGCACTTGACTGTGGTAGAGAACATGAAGAAAGGGATTTAAGATTTATAGAAAATTGAAGTATTATTCCATGGAAAATATTTTGAAGCATTTTTTTCTGGAATGTGCTGAGGTTTTTTTTTTTTTTTTTTTTTTTTTTTTTTTTTATAAGGAAGGAAAAAGTGATAAAGCAAAGGAAGAAAACAGTGACCATCATAGAAATAGCATAAATTACAGTTATTTTTATAACTACATACTGATATCGAGGATGTATGACTGGACAAGTTATTTTATCTTACAGACGTCATGCATGTTAACAGCAGTCTAAATTTGTATTTTGATTACTTACATCAACTACTGAGGATCAGTTAATTAGGAGCAAATAAAGTGTAGTACAAAATGTGGATGAGTGTAGCTTAAAATCAGCAGTCGCGGAGCATACATTGGCCTGTTGTACCTCAGCCAAAATATTGAGGTTCAAATGCTCTTGGATCATCTTGCCTAGGGAATGTCTGCAGCTGTGACATGACTTTCAGGTGCAAGCCTCCCAGATGGGCCCTTCATCTCCTGGAAACATGGTGTCTGTGGCTCCACTGCTGGAAAACCTTGTGTTGTAGTTTACCCTGGCAGCAGCTCAGCACCACTCAGCTATACAATCATTCCCACACACCCCTCCAAGAGTTCAAAACAAAACACTACCTAGAGACCGAGATATTAAAAAAAAAAAAAAAAAAAAGGAAAAAAAAAAAAAAGAGAATTTACTGAGACAGAAGAGGAAAATTTAAATAAATATGCAATTATCATCACCTACCAACCAATTCACAGCAACAATACTATGCCACTTCCCTGGGCTTAATTCAGGCACCTGTCCTGTCCCCATCCCACCCTTGATTCCACACCATAGAGGCAGTGGCTCTTCTCCCACAGATCAGTCTGCTTCTGGATGTGTTCCCATCACTCAGCAACGGTCTTAACAGCAGTGTGCTATTAATGGTGCTTTGGCTCTTATCAGAATATCCTGGAGATAAATTTTGCTGAAAGAGAGACAACTGAGTTTAGCTGACTTCTGATAACTGCTTATCTCTTTTGTTTTTATAAAGTGTTTCACTAAATAATCTGTCCAAGTACTTAATTCTCAATTATTTTTTCCCTGATGCTGAACTCTCCCTTGTTAAACAGTTTCCATTGTTTCTTTTTCCTGTACTTCCTGTCATTTCCTGAGTAGGAGAGTTTATGACCTTTCCCCATATAGTGATGATTTATATCTTTGAAGATTGTTATTTGGTGCTCTTGTCTTCCCTCCTCTGGACAAAGTTCTTTCTGCATCTCCTCAGAGGCTATGTAATTATTCTGTATTTCTGGGCTTATAGTTTTCCTTTCAAGAAGAAAAATTAATATCTTTTATGTTATTTCTACTTGAAAATTCTTCTCCCTCTATTATAGTTCTCTTATTATAAAAAGAAAGCAGATAGGTTTGTAAAAGGCTTTGTAGAACATTATAAAGAGTAATTTTAGTTTATATAACAGAAGTAAGGGAGGATTTTTGAAAACAGAAGACCATGTCTGATTTCATGGATAGGATAATAAAGTGGACATGCAGAGTGTTGAGCTGTTTAGAGTTTGCAGAGGCAAGTTGTAAAGATGGTTTAGCTTCAGAGGTTTTTTTTTAAGTAGGCTAGGCTGGTACTAAACATTTCAAGAAGTAAAGCTCTGATAATGGTCTGGAGAACAAGGGGATTCTCAGGATTTGTATGTTAGTGAAATGCTAAGTGTAATTTTAAAATCTTGCTTCTTTGAAGCATACAGTGTATAATAAGTCTAACAACTGTCTTGTTACTCATAATAACAAAGGCTAGAGAAGTAGATATTTAAGGAATATCTCCTTGTATCGGACAAAATCCTATGCTATTTCTCATTATCCTTCTACTGAAATTAGTGTAATACAGAGTTTCTCCCTCTTTTAACAATTTAAACTTATTGTTAAATCTGATTTAGGCACTCTTTTCCAGAATTCACAGACCTTATGTGTCATATCTTGGATATTACTGTTAGTGATTTAATGTTACTACATGAAATATTTCACTTTAGTCTTAATACAAGCATAGAAGGTAAGGCTTGTTTAATTTCAGTATGCATCTTTTTCTTTCTGTTGGGTTTTTTTTTTTTTTTTTTTTTTTTTTTTTTCTCAATATAGTTAACACCACTGACTGTTCTGTCACAAATCACTTTGGTTCAAATAGTGAGAACTTGATGTATTTTTGGCTTCTCCATGTCACTGTAGTACTTCATGGACCTCTATTTTGTTTGCATTTTTCACATCATATTCATGGAGCACAGGACTTTTCCTTAATTTGTAATAAATTTTAGATTTGAAAAGACTGAGGTTTTCTTATTATTAATTGCATTGTATTGCTGCTAGCATGATACAGGCCAGGTCATATGGACTAAGTAATTAATCTAACAACTGACTTTCACAGCATTTTTTTGTAGAAAATGTAAGGCAATTTCATGACAATAAGGTAGGTGATTTTTCATTACTCCAGAAAAATTTGCTGTCTTTTCAGAGCTTTGTCTACTGAATTTAATATTTCCTACTCTGGCTAAAAATGAACCAAAAACCTTTAATGATTTCACTTTCTAATTGGTGAAGATTTAACTTCACAATTCCATTTTAAATTTCATTTTTTATTTATGTATTGCTAAATGTATTTTTAAAATGTCTGTTCTCTGTGTAGTACCCACACATGCAGTCTCTGGCTGTGCATAATGTACTTAAGATGAGAGGATGTTTCAGTTATTCTCTTCTGAGACATTTTGGTAGCTATTTATATATATATAATGACTCTTATTCAGAAAAAGCGGATACAGATTCCACTTCTTTAGAAAAAGTCAATAGTATTCTTTCTCAAACAATGTTTAAGCTCATTTTTCCCCAAGGAAACTTCTGATTCTCTCATTCATGTTGATATTACCTTTCTGCTTTTTCTCTTCTTGCTTTGTTCTTGCTTTCTCCAGATATGTACAAAAATAAAGAAAATGAATGCAATAGCAACAGTATTTTCAGTCCAGTGACTTTTTTCTCTTTGTTAGTTCTTATTTTGACCCATACAGATTTTATTGTTTGAATTACTGATAAAGAGCAGCTTTAAACTGATGCCTTTATAAGACTGAATGAAATGCCAGACAGCCACCTATCTTTCCTGCTATCTTCTACCCAGAAAAATAACAAGAAACAAAGGCTAATTTCATCTCATGAAGACGGGGAGATTTACCTTGGGGTTAAGTGATCCTAAGGATGTTTGCTGTTGAAAGATCTCAGAGCATTTTATGGGATCAATATACAGGTTATTTTATAACAATGTAGTGAAGTAGCTTTCAGTGAACACCTGGCATCAGTGTTCAGCAGATCGTTGTCTGCAAAATAACCACTACGTTGCTTCAGCTATTTGTTTAGGTGTAACAGATATGTTGTGATATAAAGTGCTGTTTATGCTGCACTGTTATTTTTCTCAACTTTTGAACGATGAAAAATTTAATGAACTTATTTGAGATTTCCAGATGAATATTTAGCAACTTGGCTTTTACTATTAGTCAACAATCTGTTAAGGGATTGATGTCTAGGATGTAGGTCTAACAACTAATGTTGCAGCCTCCCTGAATTTGAGGGAAAAGAGAATTGACTAAATTCATGACAAGGGCTACAGCTTTGTTTTATAGGCTGGCTTCTGAACTTCTAGGTGAGGACTGGACAATCTGTGCCCTATGGACAGAAGCAGCTTGTTTGTAGACCAAGCACTGCTTTCGTGGTGGGGCTGTCCCATAAGATGAAGGCAACTGACTTCGGCAGATTGCAGAGGTGCCATGGGACAAGAACACAGTGCCACCCACCTTCTGTACGCCACTCCCCAAGGTGGGTTTCTGGTGTCTGCAGTGAGCAGGAGCTGTCAGGTAAAGGTGACAAGACTCCGTTGGCTTTGTTCTTCCTCATAGTCTAGTCTCATGGATTTTGATGGCTCTGAGCAGCAATCTCACTCAAGAACCAGCACAGCACCCTGTAATTCTCAATCCTGGACACAGTGGAAAAGACTCAAGAGTGCTCACTCTGCTCATGAACCAATGTTTGCTGTACTGCTGGGTGTCTGGCTGTGCTGATTAGAGGATCAACAAAGCTAAGTGAAGGGACAGTTCACTTTCTGGTTTTACGTTTTTGCACAGTGTCCAACTGAGAAGAAGGAGGAATGCCTCTCGGTTTTGTGCCATACAAGTGCCTGAATAAAAAGAGTCTCCTGATAGAATAAATGACAACATATCTTTTGTATAAATGGGCCATGAGGAAATACTGTCTGTCTGAGACATAACTGTTCGGGCTAAAGAAAGCTTTGTACTTTCTAGGCAAGATGTTTGGCAGCTGATTAAAAGACTTGGGAAAAAAGAGTAGTGTCAAATACCTTTTCCAGAAAAAGGTGTTGGCTTTGTCATTTGTAGTATATTTTGTCACCATCTGAAAAAGAAAATTCTGTTAACTTTGCCCGTAACTTCCTAATATCCGAACCATTTCCTTGTAATTTCTAATTTTGTAATTCAATTTCTCCTTTTTATTTTAATCTCACAAACCTGCTCAGAGAATTAATTCTCTTGCCTTGTCTTTCTGCTGAGAAGCCAAATAGAAACAACTGTGTGTTCAGGAAATCTTGGCAGCAAAGAGAAGATGATGCCAAATTTCTTTGCTATCGCACTACTAACAGTTACAGAATAAGTATGCTACTACACTTCAAATAATATCTTCATACAACAAATTCTTTTTTTTTTCATTTAACAGTTTTTCTAAACAAAATAAAATATTTACCTGATAAAAAACTACTGTGATAAAGTCAGGCCTTGATGTAACTAGAAAGATGTCTTCTGTGGTTTGGAGAGGAGCACTGCTTCTTCCAGATTTATGTACAATCAGAAACCAGACTGCTGGGTGCTTGTTCTGTAATCTGAGAAAGATCAGGTATGTGGCATTTCTTGAAACTGATCAACACCTGACAAAATTTGCCTACTCCACAGGAAAAACAGGGACTGAATAGAAAGGGAGACATTCTTCAGGAAGATTTCAGTGTTGGCATCCAAGCTGCATTGCTGCAAAAATCAAAGTCAGTAGGTTAATGAGGAGAGTCAGAAGGAAAGAAATTCTAGTAACTTTATACACAGTGAATTTCACTGAAATCTTGGTCCTTTAAAGTTCAGTTCTGTCACACGTGAAAATGCAAGACTGGTGTATTTTCCTGATGGAATTTCTTTACTGTGTAATGAAGGCTGAGACTGCGTTTCTCTGTGGTGTTTCAGTGTTGTTTAATCCTGTGAGCTCTGTTGATGTTTCTCCAGGAGAGAGAACAGTGAAGTACTGATATAACCTTGTCTATCACCTGCTTTCTCAAGGCAGCACAGTGTGCCATCAAAGGCAAAATTAGTGCTGTGTGGTCTTTTTTTTTTTTTTTTTTGAAATATAGCATGTGACAGAATATTTCCTCATTTAGCACTCAGGGCTTTTTCTCCAGCCTAAGAAACCGAGAAGCACTACTCACTGTCCTCACTTCAGCAAGGCTTCGTTATCAGCAACACTCATTGTATGGCTTTTGGTGGAAGGAAGAAAAGAAAGCAACACTTGCAATGAGGTTCTCCAGGTTCTTGTTTGTTCTTACTCTCATTCACAGTGCTTTGCAGCTGGAAGGTAAGTGCCTTCCTCTTGTCTTCTGCAACGCTGTGTGTGAAAGGCTTTTGGGGAATTAATTAGTATGAGTAACACAAATGAAGTAATATCTACATGAAATAGTTGGATTACATTTGGGAAGTTATGGAAGACAATATAGCTTTCATCTCTTTTGTTGCACTTCTCTCACAGATGTTAAGCAATGAACTTTTGCAGGACCAGATGTCTCCTGAGTAAAATTGTTTGTTATGGATTGCCTCACAGTTCCTGTTCTTAACTGTACGTGGTATTACTGTAGGGGCTGAAGTGCATTGTATATTATAAATTAAACTGATTTAATTTTTTGCAAGCTTTTAAAATTAATTTACTTTTTTCTTAATACCTTTTTTAGTATGTATGATACTCAGTGATCAAAAGACGTATCATGGGTCCCAACTGGTTATGAATCCCACAACTCTGGAGTGCTGCTTTCTCATGTTATGTTTGATTTCCCAATGCCATTCCTAGTTGCCATGGCTCCCAGTAGATGCTGCAGGTCAGCAAGGCTCAGGAACCTTTAGTGAGACCTGGAGTGGTTCACCCATATCTATAGTGAAAAGGAGAAAAAAAATCTGGATTCTGTGGGGAAAATAAGCGGCTCAGCAAAGACGGCTGTGACAACTGTAAGGTCTGGTAGCATGAGAAAAGTTTGTGGAGGTCAAAGATCAGCAGACTGTGCATCTGAGGACATGTGGCAATGGGGTGATAGTGACAGCAGTTTGTGTGAGGGAATTCTCATGGTTAATATAAATAAATCCAACAAGATATACTTAGCTCTTCTGATGCTGCTGGCTGCCCTAATCTGCAACATAGTGATATACAGTAAAGGAATGCAAATTCAGTTCTCTATTTTATTGTTAAAAAACGATAAAATTGGTGTTGAATTGGGCTTCATTGAAAAATGTTTTATTTGATAGGAAAGCAATGACTTCTACTTTGTGTGGATAGGAAGCAGAATATGCCACTTACATTAATTATACTATGCTTTCCATTGTTTTGTTTTACAGACACTGAAATATTTTTAATATATAATAAAGTCAGCAAACTCTGTCTTCAGGCTTCTATTGCACAATCAGTTAGAACTGCCACTTGCCATCAAGACAATGAATTGCAAAAATTCACTTGGATTACTGATCATCAGCTCATGAGTGTGAGACTGAACCTGTGCTTGGGTGTTCCACTGAAGGAAGATGAGGTTGCAATCACCCTGTTCCCATGTAACCAAACAAGTGAGCTGCAGTGGTGGGAATGTAGAAATGAAAGCCTTCTTGCAATCCAGGGAGAAGACTTGTTTTTCAATCCTGGCAAGGAAGAACATGATAATGTTGTATTAAAAGAGCAGTTGAGTCCAAAGAGTTATTGGAAGATCTATGGGGCCATTGATGTTTTATGTTCTCAGAGATACGAAGGTACCAGAAAATTGAGTCTTTACTCCATTACACTAATTTCTTTCTGAGTGTTAGAGTGTTTTAGATCTTTAGCTCTGAATATTCTGATTCCTTCAGAAACAATCAGTATTTTAGAAAATAGCTGTACTGGGAGAGTTATACTTGAATTTAATTTCATATCTTTTGCAATGTATTATATGTGTTTTATATAATACATATATCTTGTACTATATACACTGTGATATTATAGTAGTGTTATAGTATTATAATATTGTAGCATATTATAGTCCATAATTAGCTTCACAGAATAATAAAACAGCTTATATTGGAAGGGATCTTAAAGCCTACTCAGTTCCAATCCTCTGCCATGGGCAGGGCTGCTCCCCACTACAGCAGGTTGCCCTGGACCCCATCCATCCCTGCCTTGAACACCCCAGGGCTCGGGTATTACAGCTTCTCTGGGCAGTCTGTGCCAGTGCCTCATCACCCTCTCAGTAAAGAATTTCTTCCTAACAGCTGACCTGTACTTCCCCTCTATTAGTTTAAAGCCATTCTCACTGTCACTGTCAGACTGTGTAAAAAGCTGGTCTCTTGCTTATAAACTCTCTTTTAAGTACTGAAAAGCCACATTAAGGTCGTCCCAGAGCCTTCTCTACTCCATTCTGAACAAGCCCGTCTCCCTCAACCTTTCTTCATAGGAAAGTTGCTCACGCCCTCTGAGTATCTTCCTGCCTCTCCTCTGGGCCCATTCCAACAGCTCTGATTACTCTAAATTGCTTTCCCACAAAGCAATACATGGGAAAGCTAATATGGAAATAACTTAGAGATGCAATTCAGCAATTAATATAGCATTTTTGACAGTTCACATTATCTTCTATACTACTGTTATGCTTTTGTCTTCTCAGAGACCTTTACACTGCTAGGAAATGCTTTTGGGGCACCTTGTGTGTTCCCTTTCATGTACAAGAAGCAGTGGTATGCAGAGTGCACGAGTGCTGGCCGCTCAGACGGCTGGCTCTGGTGTGCAACGACTGCAGACTATGACACAGACCAGCGATACGGATTTTGCCCAATAAAAGGTAAGTTACCTGTTTCCCTGCAGTTCTCTTTAGCTAATCAGAGCTAGCAGAGTGTCAATATCTTTATAATGATGCATAGTTTACATCAACAAATTGCACTGCATTGCTCCATCCTACAGCACAACACAAGGAAGTAACACAATGTTGCATAAAGATTTGGAGAAAAGTGACTGAAGAGTAAAATATCATGCAGTTCCCATTAACTGTGGTGGTGCTGCTGAGCAGCAGGATAACTTTGAGTTCCTTCTTTCCCTTTCAAGATACATTCTGTGATCATTGTACAGCTCTTTTTGACAACCCCCATTGTGGTGGATATGGGCATAAATATAAGTGCTGTAGGAAGCATAATGATTAAGCTAACATGTTTTTAATCTGCATATATATATGTATATGTGTATGTATATATATGTATATATATATTTGCTTAAGTGGAAAGTGCTCTTTCGTTGATCCTAAAGAGTCCTCTTCATATAGTCTGGATACTTCTTTAAAAATGAAATTTTTCTGAAAATTGACTTCCATTTCTGTGGTCACTTCTCTTTCCATCTCCCTTTCTGGCTGTATGATTGACAGGTAAGGCTTTGCAATTCTCCTGATCTTCTTAACAATCCCCTGCCTTTTTCCCCATTGCTCTGCAGTCAAATGTGCTGTTGAGGTCACTACACAGATATCTATGACAGTAAGCCTAAATGGCATGTGACACAGGGATCAGTTAACACTTTTCAAAGCCTTTGAAAGCCAGTTCTCAATTCTTTTTTTTTATTTATTTATTCAGCTTTATACTGGCTTTGGGGAATAATCAAACGTCTAATCCAATTTTGTATTGCATTTTAACAGGCATGAATGGATCCTCACCAGATCAAAGAGGCAAAGATAATCAGAAGAGGGAGCAGCATGTGGCTCAGTACCATGGCAGTGCCCCAGCTCTCAGACTGTGGCAAAGGCCACAAGAGGCTTTTAGCAGAGGAAGGTTTCTCTAAAAACTGTCTGATGCTAAATTCAGACCTATAGCTGTATCTCAGAGCTCTCAGTGGAAACTGCTGCCAAGAAAGAGAAGAAGCTGGATATTTTTAAATAGATTCCAGCTAAGATTTCTGCCACTGCGCTTTATGTAATATACATTTCAATGCAATCACTTCCTTAAGAGTAATTCCTGGATTATGTATCTTTATGCAAGAGTGAGGAATATCTTTCTGCCTGTTGGGCCTTTACCTTCGTCTTTCCTTATCCCGCTCCTAAAATTTTCAGTGCTCTTGGAAGAACAGAACCAACAGACATGAGAATGTCATGCGTAAGGAGAACCTTTAGAGCCTAATTTTTCTGTGAGTGAACTACTGTCCCCCCATTATAGTTATTTTCTCCACAGACAGAGATACCACTTGGACTACAGATGTGTTAAGAAATGCCTACTACCAAATAAACTCTGAATCTGCTCTCACATGGCGCCAAGCAAGGAAGAGCTGTCAGCGACAAAATGCAGAATTACTGAGTATCACAGATATTCATGAACAAATGTACCTTAAAGGTAAGGAAATAAAGAAAACCCTAATCTACTTACATTCAGGATCTTTTCAGTCTATCACTATAGCTATGGTCTACCTTCTATGGTCTCGTGAGCCTAAATATATTTAAAAAATAAATAAATAAAATCTTTTATAATTTGCAAGTTCATATTAAACTCACTGAAGTTTAAATGAAATTCAGAGTATTTCAGCATGCTGCAAGAGTAGCAGTTTGACTTTCTGTTTAGAAATGTTATGTTGTTTAAAAAATTGGTAAAAAAAAATTGGTTGTTTTTTCTGTTTTAAGAAAAAGCATCCTTCTGAAAACTAAATGAAGATTTCATTTTTAGTAAAAAGTGATATTTAAAAAAAAATTGACAGTGAGAGAAGACATTCACTTATGCCAAAGGAAAGACATGTTTTGTGTCAAAAGCTGTTTGGCATGTGTTTTGTTTTGTTTTTCCATTCATTTAGCATTTAGAAGAATATTAATTATTCACACATCCGAAATCATGGCTCTGCCTACTGTAGTATATCTCAAGACTGAGATGGAAGAAAGTATCTCTTGCTTTAATGATGAAATTAACATACAAGATTTTTAGCTTTAGAGTTTACTCTTATACTATACTGATACTTCCACTTGAATATTGCCAGTCTTGTATAGATTTAGACTGTTCCACAAAAAACACTAATTCTGAATTTAGTCTATGAGATGTCATTTTGCAGTAAGAGATACAAAAAGTAAGAGAGTGTTTTGTTGCTGCTGACTGCATTTTTTGTTGATTGAAACTTCAATATTTAAATTTATCACAATATCTAAAGATATTCGTAGTTACATATTTAAGAATGTCATGTCTTCCTACAGTAATTATTAATGACTTTTGCTAAATAAAAAGTGATTTATGAATCTTTTGGTTATTTAGAATTAACAGAAAGTACAGATTCTGCACTGTGGATTGGCCTCAATAGACTGGACTTGAAGAGTGGCTGGGAGTGGATTGGAGGCACTCCTTTCCAGTATTTAAACTGGGCTCCAGGTAGCTGTGGCTTTGCTCGAATTCTGTACTTCTGAAGACAAAGAATACATACTTCAAATTCATCTTTAAAATATATTCTCAGATTATTTGGGCATGAGAAAAAGTAGTATGTTAGTGTTAAGCCTCCAAAATGACGTGTATTTAGCCTTCTTTGTTAGCTTTAGAAAAGTTTGTTTGTTTATTGGTCCATCGTTTTCTTTTTCTATAGCAATGTAAATCAGAAACTTCTATGTATTGCCAAAATAT
Organism: Tetrao urogallus; assembly: GCF_951394365.1. Taxonomy (NCBI): domain Eukaryota; kingdom Metazoa; phylum Chordata; class Aves; order Galliformes; family Phasianidae; genus Tetrao; species Tetrao urogallus. The sequence continues at coordinate 32,281,521 of NC_136820.1, forward strand.
TTTACTTCTGAAAACCACAGTACTTCTCCCACAAATATTTAGTTTTCCATTTCTGGTCTCTAGCAACAAAAATAATATTAAAAATCAGAGGATTGAGCAAGTTGCATGTTTACTTACACTTTAAGTTATATTGCAAATATGCTAGATTACATGGAGGCATTCCCACAAATGGAGATCTTCCTCAGTTAAAAAAATGTTTAGATGTTGTACTAAGGGGCATGGTTTAGTTGGGAAATATTGTGGACTGGGTGATCTTGGGGGTCTTTTCCAACCTTTATGATTTTATGATTTAGTTCTTGCTGAATCTGAAAAAGATGCAATCTTTGAGGCTGCCACCTCAGCCAGGAGTGATTTCTCCTGCTTGTTTTTGAGCTTAGAATTCTATTTGTCTTCAGAAATATTCACCTTTTTTCTTTTTTTTTTTTTTTTAATCTTTCCCGAAGGAAGTCCCTCTCCAGAATCTGGAAAACTCTGTGTGGTATTGAATCCTGAAACAAAAGCTAAATGGCAAAATTGGGAATGTGATCAGAAACTTGGCTATATCTGTAAAAAAAGAAACTTTACCTTGATACCCTCAGGTATGTGATCTGTGCTGATAATTAAAAATAGGAGCTGTTGTCTGAATTGCCTGTTTTTCCCTTTGGCAAAAATGAGCAGGAGAATTTTATTAGAAAGAACTATTTTTAACCATTACTGTCACTTCCATTTTTTTCTCATTCACGATTTTTCAGCCGTTGCACCCTTTCTAGGATGGTGTCTAAGTCCCACCACACAGGGTGGAACAGCCAGGTCTCTTTTTGAAACCACAGAGTACTGGGTGTGGAAAAGGAGAACAAATCAAAAGTTATTTTTCAGAAAAGAGAAGTTAGTAAATACAGTTAAAGAAAGAAAAACTGACACATAGCAAAGATAAAAGATATTTTAAGTAAATATTTCCCTGCATGTGTTTTCCTGTGCATATGTCTAGTTTGAAATTTGTCTAGTTGATTTTTATCTACAGATACACTTAATCTTTCAAAAAATCATAAGTATTCCGTTAAGTACAGATGATTTCTGATTTTTCTTAACTGATAAACAGCCTCTAAGTTACAGAGGGTGTTACCATTTATACATTAATGTGATTTTTTACAGATATTTGATCATCATAAAAACTGTAGATTTTGTGCTAAATAATATACATATTAAAAAGCTTGCATTTTCCTAGTTAAAACAGCAAGTTTTGAATCATATTCATACCTAATGTTTGCCAGCCATCATTTCATTATAGTGAGAATCCCCAAAGAAAATTCTTAGGTTAGAGCCTTTGCAGAGGATGAGTGAAGTTATTTTCAGCCTCCTGTTATTTGCATAGTATTTAAACTCTCCTAAAATACTGATATTTATTTCTAGGTGATATTGGGCCTATTGCTTGCCCAGATGGATGGGTATCATATGTAGATCACTGTTACAAGATCTTCAGGGAAACCAAACGATGGCAAGAAGCTTTGACCTCCTGTCAGAATGAAGGGAGTCACCTGGCCAGCATCCAACACCTTGAGGAGCACAGCTTTATAGTGTCTGGGCTTGGGTACAGTGAGTAATTCCAGTTGATTTTTTTTCTTTTTCTTTTTTTTTCCCCTTGTCTGTACACAAGGAGTTACCAGCCAGCTGACCTGAGAAGTAGAAATTGCGTATTAGAATTAAATATCTCAGCCAAAGACATGCAAGGAACCAAAGGTCGAGCAGTGATAGATTGGTGAAGTACATTCTGTGTCAAAACTGTCCAACCATCATCACAAGAACCACTTACAGGAATATATTTTGCTTTCTTTCAATTTTTGATTCTATTATCATCCCCTAATCTAGTGACTACTGATGAAATTGTGAGTATCCTTCCAGATCTTTCTCATTTTTCTAAATGCTGCCTAAATTTACCTTTCATTTTCAATAGCTTTTCTTCCATTATGAATACCTAAAACCATAGGATTGTGCACTGATTTATGCCAGAGTATACCTCAGAAGTCATCTAGTTCAGCCCCAGCTTGCACAGCTAGCCTCAGATCAGGTTAGACAACAATTTTAAGATGGTCCTATGTGGAGAAGGCAGTTACACTTGGTCCTTGTAAGTTGCTTCCAACCTGGGGCGTTCTATGATTCTATGATTTCATTATAATCTAATTTTGAACATGTACTGTAAATATTGCAATATGTGTGAAACGTTTCACATATAAGATAATCATGCAACAAACTAAATAATGTTCTGCTTTATAAACAAAGGGATTTTGTGTTCTGGAGCTTAAGGTAGCTGGAAAAAGGGTAAAGCACTATAAGATGTCTTTTCTAGTTCTGTGTTTCTCTGTTCTAGAGCCAACAGACAAGCTCTGGATTGGCCTGAACGATCACAAGTTTCAAATGTTTTTTGAATGGAGTGATGGTACGCCAGTGACATACATCAGATGGCATCTGGGAGAGCCATCCAGCACCAACACCAGGCCAGAAGACTGCGTTATGATCAAGGGCCAGGTAACATTATTCAGCATGCATCTGATTTTAATATAAAAACTAAATTGTTAACAGAAGAATAATCTGGCCTCTTATTTCAACAATGGCGTAGGGCCAGACAAGGGGTTGTGAGGACAAAAGCTGAGACTCAAATATTATCTTTCATTAAAACAAACAAACAAACAATCAAAAAAAGTCATTGTGCTACTTAGGACATTTTCTCCTCAAGTTCATCACAAAGCAATCGCTGAAATAAAGCAGGTCTTTCAATGTCATTTGGACACGTTCCCCATTCCCTCACTGCTTTTTTTCTGGTGGCAGCAATATCATATGAGGATCTCTGCTGCCGCACTTGTGCCTGCTCCTTTGCCTATTGTTGAGTGGCACAACTGCCTGTTCTGGGCCCTGCAGAACAGCTGGGGACCAGCTATAGTTGAAAAGTGGCCAGAAAATCTGGCACCTTCATCGCCACTCATCACTACTGTAGCAGTACTACCATAGACCACTCTACCATTTCACTGAGTGTGAGCGGATTTAGTTTTGTTATCAACTTAGAGAATTGCCTATAAAAGTGTACATCTCTTTCAAAATGGAAGGAGAAATGAAGATCTATTCAATTTCTTTCGGTTATTCATGTTAATCTCATTGTTACTTATTTCTTTTTCCTGCCTCATAGGATGGCTATTTTGCAGACTCCGACTGCGAGAAGAAAGCTGGCTATATTTGTAAAAGAAAACCTATACCACAACTAGCTGGAGAAAAGAAAAATACCGATGTAGGTTGCAAAAAAGTAAGTGTATAAGACTGGAAAATTAATTTCTCAGATCAAAAAAAGGTCCTTGTCTGAGAATAATCTAAAATTACTTGAATTAGTATTCATTTACAGAATTCTATTATTTGTTATGAAGTTTCTCTCTCTTACGTTACATTAAGCTACTTACAGAAACCATTTAGAAGAAATCTGGAATTTCAGAGCAAAAGTTTGCTAAGTCATAGTATTTACAACTATTGTCCTTCATTCATTTTGAAATTATACAGCTCATTTAATACACGAAACCACAATTATTTAAAACTCATATGGAGGTTCTATAATTGTGCTACAGGGATGGAGAAGATATGGGACCTACTGCTATTTTACTGGACATGTAGCGGCAACATTTTCCGAAGCAAATGACACTTGTGGAGGAGAAAAAGGTTTCTTAGCCACAGTTGAAAGTAGGTATGATAATGAATTTTCTTTGTCTTTTGAAAAGGTAAAAGTTGTATGTTTCAAATTACTTAGGGAACTATTTCTCAGTTGTTACACAAGATCTATTAGTAAATTATCCAAGCTACAGATGAGGTTTGTAGCACAAAAAAAGTCACTTTTTTGTTGATTTATATGGCATGTGAAGCAAGAAAAAGGAGAAAAGAATTCATCATCAGATGTCTAATCTAATTAGATAAATTAGATACATTGAAATTAGATAAATTTGGATAAATGCTTATTTTTTTCACTTGTGTTACTGTGATCTTCCTTGCAGATATGAACAAGCCTATTTGACTAGTCTTGTAGGGCTGAGGCCTGAGAAGTATTTCTGGCTGGGTCTTTCTGACATGGAGGACCAAGGAACTTTCAGGTGGAGCAGTGGTGAGGATGTCTCCTTCACGCACTGGGGTGCAGCAATGCCTGGTAGGTGCTGTGGCTGTGGATGGTAGAGGCACAGTCCCTATTCAGATTTTTACTGACATCAGTAAAAATCAGTAAAAATTTCTTGTAATGCAATGTTATCATTTAGCCTTCCAATATATTTTACAGGAACAGGCAGTTCCTAAAATCTATTTTTTAATTTCAAAGGGACAATTTGAATTACAGTTTTATACCAGGGTGTCTGATATACTTAGTCATAATTTTGACTTTATGTCTCTTCTTCACAAAGATATATATGTCTATTATGATAGATAATTAGAATCTTGAAAATTGCCTTCTTTTTGATAAGCAGGTTACAGGCAGTTTCTGAGACTATTCTGCACTCATCTCTGGAGAAAAGAGTGTGAAACAGAGCAACTGTAATAAAGACTTAAAGTTAGAAGTGCAAAATGACAGAATCAAAACTGATTCTGCCATATTTTTTCACTTATGATGTTAAGAAGCCTACATTCACATGATAATACTGAAACTGCACGAAAGAACAGAAAGCACTGTTTTGAAACGCTATGAGGGAATCTGCTCTCCTCAAGATAGAATACATCCTTCCTAGTGATAATTTGTCTAAAATTTTTCTCAAATCTTTCAATGAGGTTATGAAATCTTAAATAGAATGTAAATGTAAACAGCACAGAGCTATGAAACTTCTAGAAATGCAACAGGAGAAAACATCTTGCCAGGTACTCTACAGTGCCAGCAGATGAACAGATGAAACTTCATCATATCTCTTTTACTTTAGGCTTAAGTAAGAATGAGATCCTCATTATAAGCACAGGTTTTCCCTGTGAAAAATAAAAATTGTCTATCCATATAATTCATTATGAAGAACATCCAAAATAGAAAGAAAAACAAGGAAAATCTTCAAACTGATTATGACCTGCTCAGACAGAAATCTCCTCTTCAGTTCTGTGGAAAATATGTATAATATTTCTCTTCTGTTCAAGTTCTTCTATTCAAGTGCTATTGTATGACAAAAAGGGAATGGGCACTTCTCAGAGTTTTTAAGCAAGATTCAAGTAATTTAGAGTGTATGATGAAATAGTCAACATGTTTTTTATTTCTCATAAAGGAAGTAAATCAGGGTGTGTTGCCATGAGAACTGGAATTGCAGCTGGATTATGGGATGTTCTTGACTGTGAATCTAAGCAAAAATATATCTGCAAACAATGGGCAGTTGGTGCAACAGCCCCACCTATTTCAACTACTGCTCCGAAACCCACATGTCCTGAAGGCTGGATATCAAATGATGATGCAAGTTCCTGTTATAAAGTAAGTGCTTAAATAGTTAAAAGAAATGCTTTGAAATGCTTTGTTTTTCACCTCTGTGTTAAATAATCAGACCACTCTACTGGAAAAATGTTATAAGCAGTATAATCCATTTCTCCTATATATTATTTTGCTTCTATGAAAACTTCATTTATATTTGATAAAGAGCATATTTCTTCATTTTATATTTTATGTGTATTGTGTATACATGTATTATATTGTGTTATAGATATACATATATATCCTTATTTTATGTTACACACAGTGGTATGTTTTAAAGTAATTTCTTCACAGTACTTTTGCAGGTCAGATATTAAAGAGAAATCATGGATTGAAGCTCGAGATTTTTGTAGACAAATTGGAGGGGATCTGGCCACCATCAACAATGAGGAGGAGAAAAAAATGATATTAAGAGGAAACAGGTGAGTATCTGTGCATTTTTATCTTACTAGACTTTAAAGGTGCTTAAAATGAACTATTATAAGAACTCAGATAATTTCTGAAACAGAGATTCCTAAAAATCCAAAAACACTGAAAACTTTGAAATTTTATCTACTTATGAGCGTTAACTGTTTAATTAAAAAAAAAGACTATTTTTTTCATGGCTAATGGATATCATTTAGGAATACATGAAATTATAGGACATGGTATTCTCAGCAGGGTTGAAAATATTACCAATATATTTACTTTTGACACACTTCAGCATAGCCAAAGCTGAGACTATCTTCAAGAGCAACAGCCTCTTTAAATCAGCAAAGGCCTTTCCTAAGAAAACAGAGTAGAGAGGAAATACAAGATCACTACTATCAATAATTTTGATAAATCAACCACTGATGCCAATCAAATGTAGAGTGACTGTATAGCAGTTAGCAGTGCTACTGTGTCAGCTATTCTTCCAGCTCCATTGCTATGGTATTGATGATTAGTTAGGGACTTGATATTCTTGAAGTTCTTTACCAACCTAAATGATTTTATAATTCTGTTATCTTGCTTTGTTCAAGAAGCATCCCTTGAAGAGGGAGAAAAATATTAGATATTTCTATGGAGAACATATACATAAGTATAGCCTTCACCAAAGCTGATAGGATAATTAATACTACTTCACTTCACTTTGGAAAATGCTTTAGAAATTTTAATGTGTTCCTGGATGTTGTTTGCATTAGTGTTTACAAACTGTTCTGTTTTATAATTTGTGTTTGAGTCAGATACTGTAGTTTTGAAACAGTTTGGCTTGGTATATTTTCCTTGAATCCAGATGAAGGATTTGCCTGGAGTGATGGCTCTCCTGTAAGTACTTCAATTTTTCATCAGATTTATTTGGTTAAGATGTACTGGGGTTTGTACATGTGCTTTTTGACTTTTTACTGTTCTCCTCTTCAAAGAGAATGCTAATCCTGCAAATGTTTATATGGCTGTTAACCTTTATTACCATCAGTAAAATCACTGCAACACATTTGAACACATGGAAGTAATCTGCATCTCACTATGGCCTGCAGCTTTCTGCACAGTCTTCCAATATATTTTCTTTTCCAAAAATGTAGTATGAACACATAGCATCACAACATAAAACTTGGTCATACCGGATCTTGTATCCATTCTTTGGCCAGAAATATATAAAGAGCTAAGCATGCAACAGATGTATTTCTCAGTATCCTCCTGCATTTTTCAGTAAGCAGAAGATCAGGGTCTTTCAGAAACAGAGCCGAGATCTGTATTCCTACATGATGTTCCTACAGAATTCCACTTTTTATTATCTCCAAATGCTCTTACGCTCTATTTCCTATTTTTTGATCCATGCAAGGACCTTTCCTCTTGTAATGCCTCAGTTTAAAAGGTTTTGGAAAGAGAACTTTGTTCAAAATCCCAAGTAACTTTTATCAAACAGTTCTTCCTTCCTGTTTGGATGACACTTCCTTCAGAGCAAATTTCACCAGATTTGTAAGACATGGCTTCCCTCCCAGAAGCCATGTTCCTGTCCTCATTAACTGAGAGAGAGGAAGCAGTGAGAGCTGAATTGAAGAATGTTATGGTCACTGCTACCAGATGGCTGTTGCACAATATCATTTTGAACCAGGTCACAATCAACGCAGTGAAAACTACAATGCCTATGTAGGAACAGTGAGAGTGGGTTGGGGTGAAGTCTTCAGCAAGATGAAGTTTATTAGCAGCAGTGCATTTGCCCATTTTTATTCTGACTGTGTCTAGTGCTTGAGATATGAGCAAGAAGAAAAGTCCTCCACGGCAAGACAACCTGATCTCCAAATTACTGACATTGCCCCATTGTAAAAATATTTACACCTATTTCTTTTTTTGTATTTGTACTCTTAGTAAGACACAGAATCTTTGTTTCTTTTTGCCAGTGGATAGTATAACTGCTGAAACAGAGCAAAAGATTATTTCTTTCATAGGTTAGGTACACAGACTGGAGTGATCATCCAAGGAGTTCAGGAGGACACATGTTCTGTGGTGTAATCAACGGTAGAACATTTTCTGGGCAATGGCTTCTTTCAGTCTGTGAAGAAGAGCATGGCTGGGTTTGTCAAATTAAAAAAGGTAGATTTATTATTCTCTTTAATCAGGAAGCTTAAATAACTTTTTAAAGTATTTGCTTTCTGATCTAATTTGCTGGAGAAAGATACAAAATTTTGAAAACAATACTTTTTCCAAATGCACGTCAAGGAAATTAGATAACATAATACAGGCCAGGATTTTTCAATGACAGATGATAAGAATAAATGAATTAATTTCTTCATGTAAATAATGGTATATAAATAATGGTGCTTCATAGATTGCAAATATTTTGTAAAATAATTTTTTGTTTGTGTGCTTTTGATGTTGGAAGTAAGGAGTTCCACCTTTGTTACAGCAATGATCATGGATAAAGCCAGAAACAAATCTAAAAAATGTCTGGTACAAAGGTATTTTTTCTTGAGATCTGACTGGATTTACTGCCTCTATAGGCCTCTAGAAGAGGTAACAGGAGATGGCTTTCCTAAGGGAAAGCTCCATTAGAAAAGTTTGTGCTAGAGCCACTTAGTAAAAGAAGAGTGTTCAGGATCACAGCTGGTGTGTTTGGCACTTGTTGCTGAAGCTAATCATAGCTATAGCAGTACAGTTAAGGAAAATTGACAAAACAGGTCCAGAAACAGTACTCCATGTTCTCCTCTGCAATTATGAAGGAAACAAAAATCAGCTTTTGGAAAAGAAAATGTTCAAAGCAGTGGCATTTATTTTTCCATCTGAGGCAGAACAAATTTGCTCTTAGTATATACAGTTGTATTTCCTTTTGCCTATGAATATTCATGATTAAGAGAGTATTAGATAGAGATGAAGTAAATCTGGAGTTAATTTTCATCCTATTTATGAGAAGACCCCTCTGGAAAATTTTACCATCAAGAAAATGGTACATTTACTGGGGCATCAGTAAAGAAAATATAAAACTAAAGCTTAAAATGTTTCAGATAAATCTACTGTGGTTCATAGCTCAGGAGACTGTTTTAATTAATGCTGATCTCAACAGGTAAGCAATCCATCCATGACTTTGCTGAAATGAAGTGCAGCTTATGATATATAATTATAGGGCCATGTATTTTTCATAATGCATAGTTGAAATTTGTGGCTAAGCCTGCTTCTTTCCTAGTCAATGGCAAAGGAGTGCAGAAGTCTGCTTTATTCTTGCTTGGTTCTTTGCAGTCACTCACAGAAACCATGCCACGTTATAGCTTCTGTTCTATTGTTTTGCAGGAGTGATGCCAAAACCTGAACCAATTGATACATATGGTAGGTTTTTGCATGCATTTATTCATTTTTTTCATCATTTTTTAAAATCAAAATTGTTACTCTCAAATGAATTTTTATGTCCTACAAATGAAGAACTTAAGGCTACCTTACTTGTCTTCCAGAATATAAAACCACTGCGGATGGATGGGTCATGTACGAAGATAAGCTGTACTACATCAGCAAAGAACAAGTTTCCATGGAAGAAGCCCGAGAGTTTTGCAGGATGAATTCTGCAGATCTTGCTGTAATTAGTAGCAATAGTGAAAGGAGGTTCATACAGAGAGCTCTGATAAAAAATGTAAGAACCAATACAGTGTAGAAATAATTTTGACAACCTTGAATTATCTTAGAAATAGAGCTAACGGTATTTTCACCAATTAAATGTAACTGAGACCAATGAAATCCCCAACAATATGCTATTTTTTGTTCTGTGTGATTTGTTTTCTCCCACTTGGCACATGCTTTTCTACTTTTTTTACATCAAAGAATTTTTTTGAAATTTGGTTCAAGTTGGAAATCATCTTAAAGATCATTTTGCCCAACCCTCTGCCATGGGCAAGGCTGCCAGCCACCATAGATCAGGCCCAGGGCCCCATCCACCCTGGCCTCAAACATTCCAGGAATGGAGTATTCATAGCTTCTCTGGGCAGCTGTGCCAGTGCCTTATTGTTCTCTGAGTAATTAATTTCTTCCTAATATCTAATCTAAATATCTCCTTTCTATTCTTTTAAAGCTATCCCCTCTTGTTCTAACACTACTAGACCATGTAAAATATCAATCTCTCTCCTGCTTATAAGCTCAGTTAAAGTATGTGGAAGGCTGCAATGAGGTCTCCCTGGGGACTTCTCCAAGCTAAACAAGCCCAGCTCACTTAAACCTTTTTCATAGGAATGGTGTTCCAACCCTCAGAGCATCTTTGTGGCCTCCTCTGTATCTGTTCCAACATCCTTCTTGTACTCCAGATGAGGCATCACAAGAGCAGAGTAGAGGGGGTGATCACCTCCCTTGCTCTGCTGCCCATCTCTCTGTTGATGCAGCTGAGGATACTGTTGGCATTTTGGGCTGCGCATGCACACTGCTAGCTCATGTCCAGCTTTTTGTTCACTAGACACCCAAGTCCTTAAAATAGTTTCTTTCTGTTTTAGGGTAAATACAGGACAGAGTCAGAACAATACTTCATTGGTTTAAAAATTAGTCTGGATAAAACATTTAGGTAAGTTAAGATAATCATATCGTCTGTTAATAAAAAAAAGAATCAATATGTAGTCAGAGGTACTAAATGTGGTTATCAAGGACAAGGACTGAAGGTGGTTGTATGTTTAACAAGTACAAAGCAGAAGCAAATAATCCTAGAACAGACTGATTTCCAGTAGTTTTCCTCAAAAAGAAAAATGGAAAGAGCATTTTTTCTTGAGTCAATATATGCCGAAAGGAAAACTTGGCAGCTGTGCTCTTATGCTTTCTGTTTCAAAGATTGGCCCCATGAACTGGAGGTATTTTTTGCATCTACAGAAACATCAAGAATACTCAGATTGAAGAATGTAATACTAAGTAGATGATTCAGTGTGAAGAAATTAAGATAAATTAAACTTCTAATATCCTCTGCATTGCTTATTATGGCTAACTGAATATTAGTTTCTGATATAAGATGACGGTTGACCACTCCTGCCTGCCAATGGAAAATATTCTCGATATTTTCTTTTTCTGTACTGCAACCAGCAATAGCTTACTCAAATTTCTTCAAATTTGAATAATTAAATTTGATTTGAAAATCAAAGAGAAAAAATCTGTAACAGTTTTTGCCAGTTCCTATAAATGCTTACGGACTTTGTCTTCTTTGTGAAATGTTCATTAGGATTCTTATTTAATAACTGAAAAAGTATTAATTAATAATTATTTGTGTATCTTTTCTTTAAGCTGGATAGATGGGACTCCAGTAACATATGTGGCCTGGGCTCCTAATGAGCCTAACTTTGCAAATAATGAGGAACATTGTGTGGTAATGTTTTCAAAGCAAGGTAGATAATAAAATTAAATTGTTAGACTTTACTTCTCTCCTTTTGGATTATATTTGATTCTGACAAACTTCTGCTGTTAGTGGCCATACAATCTTACTGCTATTTTCTGCAGTTCTTTAAGAGGGACAAGCCAACAAGATACAATGACTGACATAAGCTCCAGCTGTAGAAGAATTTTCAGTATGGGGAGACTTTAGTCCCATGTGTAATTTAATGCAGGTACCTCTCTGGGTTCAAGAGATTGGCATTGCATATTACAGTGCTCTGCACTACTCCTCCGAGTAAAAAACTGATGGATGAGTGGAGCCTATCTTCAATCCTGTGAACTTAAAGTATTTATGACTTAGCTGCAAAATAATGGGAGTTTAAGGTACAAGCCAGTAAGAAGATAGATGACAAACATTTTATAATGTTTGAACACTATGTTATGCTCTCAGATTGATCTGGAATGTTCTATCTCATGCATTTTGCATGTTTTCTTTATGTTGTATTACCTCTGCTCCCTGCAATGTAATGATGCCATGGCCTGAACAAATCATAAACAGGTATGGGCACTGTGGAGAGCCCTGGAAGAGGAGGAACAGCAGGATCAAGCAGTTCAAATTAAACAAGGAGCTACAGCTATGCTACTGTGAGAGCAACTGGCTCATTCAAAGCTGCCATCGTTTGCTCTCAGATAAAACTGCAGACTGAAATATAAAGAGAGTACATTGTGTTCTGATTTAAAAAAAAAAAAAAAAATCATAAGATGTTTATATTTTTTCTCATCCTCTGACTCCTGTAATTCTACTACTTTGACAACTTAATGTGAAATCAGAATGAAGTTAATCAGTAGCCAGGGCATTTGCTCTTTTTTTTCCTGTCTTTTGTTATTTTTGCAATTGCAAAGCAAGGAGCCCACAACCTAATGGTGCTGAGTAGCTAAAGCACATAAACATCTTTCTTTTGTAAGCAATATTTAAGTTCATAAATGCAGTATGAGTCTCTTTTACTCATTCTGATGGTCTGAAAAGTAGAGATTACACTCTTATGCAAAATAGGAAGAGATTTTTACAAATGCTATAACAACTTGTTTATTCAATCTGTTTTTAGGCTTGTGGAATGATGTAAACTGTGGTGTCACAAATAGATTTGTATGTGAAGGACATAATAGTTCTATTAATTCAACACTTGCTTCTCCACTTCCTCCTGGAGGATGTCCAGAAAGTTGGCTTCTCTTTAACAACAAGGTACGTCAATAAGTATCTTAAGTGAATTCCATATCGCAACAGGACTGAAAAGAAAAACTGTAATCATAAAAGTATGCTTTTGTTATTATGAAATAAAGGAGTAATTATCCAGTCAGTGTATGCTGACTGTATACCAAGACTTCTCTGGAGGTAACTATAGGCATCTAACTTCATAGACAAACACAGTATATTGTTACTGCATAATACTTCTGTTTCTCTCCTGTGTTATGTATTTATGTTGCGAACTGAAATTTTTAATGATTGGGCTTGGAAAAAAAGCCCTTCAAGTGGAATGATTTAGAAAGAATTCATTTGAGCAAATCTGCTTGCTTGTATAAGAGTTCCCAACACTTTCAGTTCAGACATATGATCCCAAACTGAAATTGTTTTGAGCATGATTTTACATACAGTCTTGGTCTGGAAGTCCTCATTGCTGTGACAAAAGTATTTGTACCAATTGGAGTTGAAAGCTGTTTTGCTTGATGTACATACTCTGCACTGCAATTGCATCCCAAGAATGTTAGGTGAAGATGGCAAATAGTATTTCACACAGTTTCGCACAATGAGCAGTCACTCACAGTCACTGGAAGCCCGACAAGGAGCAGTGGCAATCACTTTCTGCAAATATATTACTCGAAGCCACTGAACTTAAATGATCTTTCTCTTACAGCAGGGGGCAGGCGGAAGGAAATGTATAGCAGGATTATATACCTATTATTCTAGCACCCTTATTTTTCTATAGAACTGTGCATCCTATAGCTAATTGATAGTATTTACAATCAACAGTTTCCATCCCCATTACTTTGAATGAATGGTTGCTTTTTTCCCACTTCCCCCAGTGTTTCAAAATATTTGCCTCCAATACAACAAGAAAGCTGGCATGGCATGATGCACGAGAAGTTTGTATTCATCTGGGAGGAAACCTGGCTTCTGTACCGAATCAGCAAGTGCAAGGTACGTATACAGGCTCTCCTGAAACATGTAACCTCTCAAAAATATCAATATCCTACTAAGGAAAGTGCTAAACTCTTGAATACATATTACAAAATTATCTGCTGAGAATGGCTTATCTACCAGGTCAGCTTATGTTTGGTTTTAATTCTGAAGTGTGAAACATTTGCTAAATCACATTACATGTAAGAAATAACATGTGTGTTTCTAATTCTTTCCATTACCTGGTTTTTGAGAAACTTCTAGTCTGTTTTGAGTGAGGTTGTCCAAATTCCTGAGACTTACAAAAAACTATTTTTTTCTCTCACTGTCAATACTATTTTTCTGATTTGCTACATATGCATACAGTATGAGGAAAGGGACATTTTCTAACTTGCTCCAGAATTTTTTTTTTTGGCTGCTTTTCCCAGCCTTACTGCTTGTTTCACATATGTTTCAGAGATGATTTTCTAAGCACTTACTTAAAAGATGATGTGCTCTGTACAGGGAAATGTTATCCTTCTAATTTGGCTGCTGTTCTGGGCTTGTCCACATTTCTTCCTGGTTTGGATGAGTCATTATGAACTTTCCTTAATAAGAAGTTTTTGCTTCCCTCTAGCTTTTGTCTACTACCATTTAAAGGATGCTACAACCAATGTTTGGATTGGGATGAATGATATCAACAGAGAGTCTACGTTTCTTTGGGCAGATGGGAGCACCATTTCCTATACCAATTGGATTGAAGGTGCACCAGAAACCAAACAAAGCTTCTTCAACTTTTATGAGTTTGAATTGCTGGAAGATAACACTGTGGAGGTGTGGAAAATATAATCAGCCTCTGTATCTTAGGCAACCAGATGATTTTCCTAAAAGGAAAGTTACAGAAAACAACAAAATGTTGAAACAGGTCCTTTAGCCAGCAGAATGTACTTTAGTAAAGCACCTGAATAGATATTCCAAATTTACCAAAAATATTTGGCAGAGATTCCGAAGAAAGACAAAAAGTCTGAGCTATTGCAAAAGAACAATAAAAAAAAAGTAGAAACAAAAAAAATTACATCAGTTCCCTTCAAAACTGCACTACCACTAGCACTAAAGTTGCAACACAAAATATAGAAAAGTTATGAAAAAAAAACAAAATTAAGGTCCAAAACTAATTTGTCCATGTGTATTTCCCATTTCCTGGTTAATGTGATTTCAACTTGTTTTACTAGTTTCTGATGGTATAGAAGGATATCTTCAACTAAAGGGCATTTGTTCTGTTGAAGTTAAATCTCTTTTCTGAAGGAGTTTCTGCAGAAATATTAGGCAGCTGGTGGTCACTGGAGACTCTTAACATGTGCCATCAGTCAGCTTGTTTATGATTAAAACTCATTCAAGTCAGCATAGCAAATAAATTCAGATAAAATACAAAAAGTTGGGCAAGAACAATCCTGAAGGGGAACCATCTAGAGGAAATGTTGAAGTAATTAAAAATAGGGAAATTTTTGTTGCTCCTGAAGACATCTGATAGTGATATCTTTAGGCTACAAAAACTGATAGAGAGTGCATGCTTTCTGCAAGATAATCAACATACGATAAATCCAGAGCAGTGCTTTTAATAATAGTTCATATATGTTTCTTCATACATGTAAATTCTCAGAAGTAAATCTAAATAATAATAATAATCAGAATTGAGAAGAATGTAATGACGGTCTTATTTTTATAGACTTTTCTTCCAGATTTTGGCATCACTGAGAGTCTGGTTCAAATGGGTCACTAATAAATATCAGGACAGATCATTTGTCAGGAATCTTTTCAAACTGATCCAGTGACATAGGTGCTCAGTAAGCTCTTCTCCTCTCCATCACAAGGCTTGCACTAGGAGCATGGGATTTTCATCTCACTGTATACTGTTTGCCTTTTCTGATGACTGTTTACATTGCCCTCTTTTTCAGACAGACTGTGTTTTCATGACAAAATTAGATGGCAAATGGAGAGATGATAGCTGTGACAATGAGAGAGGCTACATCTGCCAAATGAATTCACGTGAGTTCTGCTTTACCCAGTCTCCTAAATAGGTTAAGTATCTTGGTTATATAAGAACAATATAAAATGCACTGCAAACTGTTGTCACTTTTTCTAGCTCTGAATGTCATTTTGAATCTCTCTGATTTTAAGAGCTCCTTGTCTTAAGACAAAACTTTTTTCTAAAGTATAATTTGTTCCACAGAAATTATTGGAGAGGAAGCACTGTCTTAATTGGGATTTTGTACCTAAATCATGAATAACGCTAGAGAATAATACATGAAAAGATTTCTTCTTAGTGAAATAGAAGATGATTAGACATACTCTTAAAGCGCAGAGTAAAATGAGGGACTTGCAGTGAGACTTGCAGTGATATCCCCGTTACTCCTAGCTGTATCTGAGAAGATATAGTCCTCTTCTACTGAAACTATTCTGCCCAATGTTGTAGGAACTCTAATAAAATGTACTGTCTCTTGGTGGTGTCTTCATCTTCAAAGAATATTTTTATGTCAAAACAAGAAATGTATGTTTGTTTTCCTGCTATAGAATTGTAGTTACACAAATCATTGTAGCCCAGATATGCAATGGGAATGGAGCAAAAGCACAGATAACAAAACAGTTTTGCCTCACCTTTATCACACCACTGCCAAAAAAAAAAACCAAAAAAAAAACCTGTCCTCTCTTCAGTCAACTGCTACAGCCTGCTTGCTCTCAACACAGCTAACTTGTTTGTATGAACCCCATCTCCCTACACAGCAAACAGAGTTTCAAGAAGGCATTTTTGTCTCATTTTATTTCACAGGGCAGAAATAAACACTGTTTCACTCAGCCGTGCAGACAACATTCACACAGCCCTAATAGACAGGCTAATGACTTAGTCGACAGTGATCTGTTAACATAAACTATCTCAAGTTGTGCTAACAGAGAACAACAGTAAATGTCTTAAAAGCCATCCCCAAACCCTCTCCTACGAGTGACCTGAAATAAGTGTGTATTCAGATATCCAGATGTAGTCAAAATATTTTGAATTACGGGAACACAAATACTCAATTTATAAGGGAAATTTCTACACTAGTCTGGCAGCCAGCAAGTATACTGTCTAGTTCACGGCACCCAGGATTTTAGTCTGTTTTTTACATTAGCAAATTTGGCTTTTGTTTTACAAGGTTTTTTTTTGTTTGTTTATTTGGTTTTATTTACGTATTGTTCAGGAACTTAAATGAATAATTTAATTTATGGTTATTTTGAACCTTTTATTTTTTTTTTAATTTCTTCTATGCTGGCTACCAGTGGTCTGTTTTAAATTCATGCATCCTATTTTTGTTCAGTAGTTACTGCACTATTTAACTTACCGGCAACAAATCCATCTTCTGACTTTGTCCACTATGGTGATAGCAGCTATCTAATTGTCTCATCTAAAATGCACTGGGAAGAGGCCAGAAGAAACTGCCAAGAGCAACATGCAGAACTTGCAAGCATTTTAGATGCCTACATCCATTCATTCCTTTGGATCCAGATACAGAAATATGGAAAACCTGTATGGATTGGCCTTAACAGCAATATTGTAAGTGTTGGACAGATGTGGGGTTAGGTGCTCAGTGAACTCTTCTGCTTCTTTTGTTTCTGTTGGATGCTCAGCTTACAGCAATTCTGAAATAACCATCCTGTTGGTGGTTACACCGTGTGTGTACATGAATTTCTAATGGCCCTATGAAAATTAATTATAGGCTTTCATGCACCAAGTCCAGCGGAAAGAAATCACAAAAGAGGTTGAGCAGGTTGGAACTAATACAGAAAGAAAGCTCCAGAAATGATAAAAGAAATGGTAACAGAAATAATGTTACAGTCTGAGTGTCACAAACCAAGTTTAGCTACTATGCAGAAGCCATTAGCTGCTCTGAAAGCCATTGTAGCTCTCTGCCTTAGGGCTACTTGTAACTTTTGTTTATATCACAATGGTTGCTATGAGTATTAGAGGGAGATTTTATAGATGATCTTGGCTGTTAAATATCAAGTAATCTTTACTCACCAAATTGCTCAGTCTAAATTTAAAGCAGAATACCTGGGGCGAGTTAATTGTGATTGCTTCTCTTATATAGGTAAATAATTTAAGATTGATTTATAGGAGTTTCTTACCATGTTTTATAAACTTGTTTTAATTTCAAAAAATCCTATTGACAGTAACACATCATTGAATAAGATTCATTCTTAGTTCTTATGTAACTACAGCTTCCAGTGACATTGGTACTGTGAATAGTGTTTAAAACAACAGAGCAGCACCTGTTTGTTTTTTTCTCAAATCTCAAATAAAAATGGAATGTTGTGTGCTTGAGCTTTGTCTGCTATAAACACCACACAACTTTATTATCAAAGCTTAACTGTTTTCAGACTAGGAGCTATTACAAGTGGACTGATAACTGGAAAACCAGATTCACTAAGTGGGCAGCAGAGGAACCAAAGAAGAAAAATGCTTGTGTCTATCTAGACCTTGATGGTACCTGGAAAACAGCGCCTTGCAAAGAAACATACTTCTCAGTTTGTAAGAAATCAAATGGTGAGTAAGTGAATGTAATCATTCAAAAGACACTTTCTTAATTCCACTACTTTGCCGAAACCTAGAGGCTTTGTTATGGCTTAGGTTAAAATCCTCATAACGGTAAATTTCAAAATACTGTCTACCTCCATGCAGAATCTGCAAGTTTTCTACTAGATAATATATGAGCTAAAGCCTATGGTACATGAAAGCCTTTTGTATAAATGGATATGGCGTCTCTGCTTTTATAGTAGTCATAACTGTTTGCATAAGACGAAACTCTGTTCTTAAGGTATTTTTCCTTTTTCTGAGACGTGGGCATAAATCATACTTGAGATTGTGTAACGTAAGTAAGTGCTGGAGCTTGCACCACCTGCGCGGACAGCAACACCTGGATAAGTTCATGCTCTGATGTCACATCGACAGCCAAAATGCTAGCAAGAATTTTACTTCCATTTGCTACTGTTAGAGCTAAAGCAGTTCTGATCTAGGCATAAGAGCCTTGGGAATGGGAATGATAGTTTAACTACTGGTAGAGGTATTCCAGAGTTATGTTTATTTGTAGATTTTGCAGAAGCATGTTGTTTCCCTCCTTGATTAAGGAGGCATGACTTTGAAGTTACACAATATAGTCTCTTCCATACGTAAGACTCAAGACAGGCTTAAACACACCTGCAAGGGACTACTGAGTTAAACTTTCTAGACATACCTTTGGTCTTCATATGCAGTGCAAGAACCAACAGAAGTGAGTTATACACATGATAAATAAACTGATTTGGCAGTGACGTGCTAAACTGATGGCTCATTTGTATAAAGTGACCACATACGGACTGCAGCAACCATAAAATATGGGACTGTGGTATTGACAATTTGTTAGCTTACAACAACTTGTTGTAATGTGAGAATGCAAATTTAAGATATGAATCCTCATCGCTCAGGGTTTCTTTTCCTCACAGTGCTGCCAAGCCAGATAGGCATTATAGGATGTGATTTGCTTCCATATCTTAAGGAATGTGGCTGGAGAGTAGATGTTTCACAATTCTGAATGCCTAGATCTCCTTGTTGTCTGAGCTGGGGCCTAGAGGAATAGTCAAGAGTAGAGTTTGAGGTAGTTAATGCTTGCTGATAGAAACTGTGCTCCATTTATACGCATACCCCACTTTATGTGTTGCTCACAGTGCAATAACAATTTCAGACCTTCCGACCAATTTCAGTCTTCTTTAGTTGTAGCTCCAACTGAGCCTGTTCAGCTGTCTGGTGAATGCCCTGAAGCTGCTGACCTGCAAGCCTGGATCCCTTACCATGGGCACTGCTACTATATCGAGGCATCAGCAGCAACAGGGTGGGCCCAGGCCTCCCTCAAGTGCACTCATTTAGGTAAGAGACTTCTTTGTCAACTGACGTGATCTTTACAAAGGACTTCTACAAATTCTACACAGAAATGTAAAAACATTGATTTTAGAATAACATAAAAAATATTTATTTAAATTGAGGCTGTGATGGGGAACCATGGCTACCACCAACAGGGGTGCTGTCCTCATAAAAATCATTGAATCACACACTGCCCCAAGTTGCAAGGGACACATAAGGAGTAAGTACAACTTCTGGAGAAGAAATGGGTGAAGCCAGCATGCATAAAACTTTCAAAAGTTATCATTTTTACAGCCTTAGAAGAGGAGATCATTCCAGTGGTTGTTTGTCTAGATTGTGGTCATTTGCTTGTTAATGCTTTTCAGGTGCTACACTGGTTTCAGTAGAAAATGTGGATGAATCTGACTTTCTGATCCATACAATACAGCTACTTGGAAACAAAGTAGGAGGCTTCTGGATAGGTCTTTACAGAAATATGGATGGTAATACCTTACTTTCAATATTTAATTTATTTGCAAGGCATTTTTATCTATGCTGCCTTTTTATGAAGTCTGTTTCAGAAATGTGAACTCATAATGGATGGTGCTTGAATTCTAGAAGTCTCTCTATTTTGATATTTAATTCTGTGGTGCTACTTTTGAAATATAGACAACTTTAACAATTTCCAGAACTCAAATGCTTTTTTTTTTTTTTTTTTCCAATTGTAATTTTAAGGAATTCTCTTCTACTCTGGCATTTCTCATTGTCTATAGCCATTCTGGATGCCAATTAATGAAATACAATTATCTCTGTAGTAATTTTCTGCAGTTTTATTGTAGCATTCCTACCTTTCTTCAATGATCTTCCAGTAAGAAAAAATGACAATGTCTCCTCCTGAAAAATGTGACATTTTTCAAGTAATTTTCTGTGGTATTAAAACATTTGTGTGGTACATTTTAAAATTTATTAGTATATATATTTCTCTTTAGAGAAGTGGTTGTGGTTGGATAACGCTGCAATGGACTTTGTCAACTGGGAGGAGAAAGAGTCTGATGAGGAGCACCACTGTGTGGAAATGACTGCACCATCTGGTTACTGGGACAATGCTGATTGCTCTTCTGAAAAAGGATTTATCTGCAAGAAACCCAAAGGTAAGTTCTAGAAATAGAGCCTGTGACTTTACTGCTAGCTTTCATTCTTCTATATCACAAGTCTGGAAGTTATTTCTGGTGGTTTGATTTGACATATCCCACTTTTCCAGATATTTGTGATTATTTTAGCAGCAATGTCTGCTCTCATATGGAAATATGGTAACGTTCTGTATATGCTCTAGGTTGAGAATGAGACTTTCAAAAAATTTTTAATATCTAATGAAGATTCTTGTGCAAACTTAGTTCCTGGAAAAGGTTTAAGTATTGTCATAGTTGTTGTACTCTTGGAAGGAGGAATTCATCTGAGTATTCAAGTTTTCTTTTCAAGTGTGCTGTACTCAAATACTACCTCAAAAACTGATGTAATATTGGGCCTGATTTAACAACTTCAAAAAACAAAAATGCCTGAGGAATACAAAAAGATCCATTGGTTATGTTGCACTAGTAGTATCATGAGCACTATTATATGAAAATGTATAGAAAGTCACTACAGAGCCTGAAGATGAAACTTTAGCAAATTATTTTTTGCCTCACTTATGGCACCCTTTATTTAATTAATCTCACTAATGTAATAGTAATACTTCAGGTTTTTTTGATCCTGTATAATTTTAGAGAAATAATCAAACATGAATTTTAATGAAGTGTTATATTATTTCTCTCTGATATTTGTTGAAGTTGAACCAAGGGGGAGTCCTCTACTGCAGAAAGGTAAGAGCTTTTGTAAGAAAACTAATGAGAACCTAAATGAGAAAAACAAAACAAAACAAAACCAAAGCAACTTTAAAATGAGTTTTCCTTATTATCCCCTTTTAGAGAACACCCTGCTGGCAGTTACTGAGATGAATAATTGTGAATCACTCATGAGAGTCCCATGCTGCCTTTTACAGCCACATGAGTGCTTGGATGGGCTTGGGTGGCTGAATTGCTGCAGGGCTAATGCAGATATGACAAGCTCATCAGTGACCCAGCTAGAGACTTAGAGAAGAGAGACACAGAGAACTGCAACTTGGCTGCAGAAACCTGTATAGATGTCTATGCAACTTGCTTCCATAGGAATTATTGCAAACGAATTGATAGGAAAATTAATTTCCAAATAATTATCATCCCAAAGCTGTATATAAAGCATGACTTGAGTCAATAAATCAAAATTGTGTCTTTCAAGATCTGCTCTCCGTTGCTCTAAGGTCTTCAGAGAGACTTGTTTCCCATTTCCTCAGTAAGGCACTGGGAGATTGTGCAAAGTTTCTTCCATGTTTTCCCTGCAGAACAGTAGCACCATACTGGGGGAACAAGGAAATTTCCTTTCTCAGGCCCTGAACATGCTGAAAGTTAACAAGATTATGCAAGACTGTTGTTCCCATTCACTGACTTAAAAAGGACTATGCATACAGGTGCAGAACAGAATGAGGACTGAGGAGGTTCTCTAGCCAGTATTGATCAGTGAGTAAGAAACCTCAGTGTGGCTTAAACACCTGAAAGGGACTACTGAGTTAAACTTTCTAGACATACATTTGATCTGTGGAAACAGAATATTCTTTAATTTCCGAGTCAGCTCTATTCATTACATAATTAAAAGCAGAAGAAAGACATGAAACAAAGGTGACTAGTCATAAAGCTCAGAAGTCACATAATGAACAAATAATAGATAAATTAGTCACTGAATTCTTATGCATGCTTTGACAGATAGCTTTGTATATCACAAACTCAGATCCACTGAAACTACATTAGCTTTAGTGAAAGGGATCTGGATTCCAATCAGCAATCATTCAGAGAGATTTGCTCTCTCCTGAGTCTGATCAGGAGAGAACAGTTTGGTTTTCATGTAGTATGTGTAATAAAAGAAATACTAAGATTTCTCACAGTAATACGCATTCATTTCAGACAAGCAAAGGAATGAAGAGACTCATCCACCTGTTCATCCCTCTGTTTGGCCTCTCTTTTTCTTGGCCATTCTCAGTCTTCTTGGAGCTGGTGTGTTAATCTACTTCTACAAGAGAAAAAGGCAAAACCAACTATCAAGAGATTTAAACACTTCTAAATGATGTGTTGGTACATTAAGGAATTGGTGAGAATGGGTTCTCTGGCACAAGCTAATTCAGGGGAGGAAGTTACTTGCTGAAATTGAATCTTGCTGAATTGAATCTTGCTGAAATTGTATCTGTTAAATGTCTCTAGCAGTCTTAAATACTTTTTCTCATTTTGCAATATTTTTCTTTTGTATTTTTGCATCTTTTGTACCACGCATATTTCACAAAATCAAAGTTACTGAGTTATGTTATAGTTTTGTAATAGTCAAGGTATTCCCCTTAAGAGCCTTAGCAAAAATGGCAGTGTAAATAGCTTGTCAAGAAAAAAACATAATGAAAAAAAATGATGTCAACTTGTGAGAATAAATGTTCAATAAAATGTGATTATTATTAAGAACTGGATTGTTGTGAATTGAAAAACAATAAAAATTTACAACTGCTCAGATTTTTTTCAATTGTAAAATCCTTTTGCCTCAAATTTCGCTCCAACTGTCCACCTGTACTGTTGTTCCTTGTAGCTGCATCTTCCATTTATCTGAAAAAATGGAGCTGCATATACTTGTTTCATATAACTTTGGGATATCAAACCGTAGTGGAAATGCTGTCATGATTTCAACCAGTGATTGAGCATCTGGGGGGAAGGCAAGGCCAACCCACAGTTGTCAGGTGTAAGCAATGCACCTGAATGACCAGAAGGAATGGAGCCAGGATCTACCCCTACCCAGACCTAATTTAAGAGTTGACAGTGGAGGTGAGGGTATCTCATCTGGAAATCTCTGCCTACATGATGACCTTACAGGCCTTCTGAAGGTAAGCAGTTTCTTTCTTTTATTTCTATGCCTACTGCTATACAATCTAAGCAGGTTCGCACTCACTGCAATTTAAGACTTTGCTGCTTTGTCATCTTGTTGTATCTGTCATCATCTTGTTTTTCTGTCATGTTACAGAAACCTTGCTCATTTTCATTTTCTGCCATGGAAAGTACTGTTCATACCTATACCTATGTATATCTATCTATATATAAATATACACTTATATAGGTATATATATACATATATATGTATACATATACATAGCTATATACCTATACATATATAAGACTCAGCTGTATTTATTTTTTTTCAGTCTACTAATGTGGTTGTCAACCGCGATGTATTTTGTTCTGAAGACCAGTTTATTTTACAGTATAGAGGCAATCTTGTCCCCACTCATCATGGCAGGCACTGATTGCTAAAGGCTGTATCTTGGAATTATCTTGGAAGTGTCTTGGAAGTATCACAATATTAAACAAACAGCACTATTTTAAAAAGCGGTAACACCAAAATACTGCTTCAGCAGCATGCTGCTGAAGGTTACCAGTAGGCAAAGAACACCAGCACAGTCATTATTACTACTTGCTAGTAGACGTGCATGCAGCAGAAAGCTTCAGCTAGGCTGCTGCCAGGAGCTATCTGTCAAAGGCACCGGAAAGACTATATGAGGAAAGCAGAAGGGAAGTGCTCACATCTGAGCAATGACTTCTCTTAATAAGAGGGCTTCTCTCCTCACTTCTTTGTATTCAGCTTAAACAAGCACCAACTTGCCATGTTTAAATACAAGTAAAAGGAACTGAAAATTGAGGAATGCAGCAGTATTGCCTGTATGAGGAATCAGCAAGAAAAAAATAATCATGCCGTTAGAAAAACAGCAGAATCAGAATAAAGTAGAAATTTAGGTGAGCCACAAATGCCGTATAGATACTGACCACTTTGTGTGCTTAACAGATGGCCCAAGCATTTTGCTTGCCTTTTGCTTCTCTAGGCTGCGTAGGGCCTATTCTGCATGGTGGAAAAGTAAAAGAAACAATAAAGTTCATTTCTCTTCCTTATTTTCTAGGCAGTGGGACCCAGGTTTTTTAGCATAAATAAAACCAACAATTTAGCACAGTGGTGAGTCTAGCCTCTGGCACAAGCAAAATGTAGTACGGAGAACATTGATCCCAAAATGATGGTAACCAGCATAAATTCCTCAGTTAACTTTTAGCCTGCCTCAGTGTCTGCACTGATCTCCCTCCATCACCCTTCAGCCCTGAGGAGCTGAAATCTCATAAGCATCCATTTACTTGAGGCAACCTAAGGCCCACTTAGTCAAGAGTGTGACTGGTACTTCAGGGAGAAGAGGGAACCAAGCAGAAATTGTGTCCTCCAGGTACTTTCCCTCTCTCAGAGCTATTTTTTTTTTTTTTTTTACACTGTTTGTGACCAGTCAGCTTCGTTTTTCTGGGTTGCTCTTGTATGCATTGCTGACCCTAAGCTCTCGCTGAATCTCAATTGCAAACTTATTAAACACTTATCGCTTTTTTCATGATTTTTGTCACAACTTTGAATTTAACTGATGCTGATTTTGGAAGGAACTTAATCTTCAAAGAGAGTGATATTTCCAGTGTGCATTAGAGTTATTTTGGAATGTCACATGACAGGATATGTCATGTGTACATCAGCACTTTGGCAGAGAGAAGGATCTGTTACTATCCTCACTCAGAAGGCTTTTATACAATATTTTGATTGAGGGATGAAAGGAAAATTTGCAATGATTCTTGCCAGGTTCTTGGTTTTCCTTTGCCTTGTGTGTGGTACATTGCAATTACAGTCTCTGGGTAAGTTTCCTGCTGGTTTTGTGTTAAATTAGGTATGCAAATATTTTTCCTTGAGCATATTTACAGTTTTAATGGACAAAGTGATTGTTTTATATTTGTAATCAGACTTGATATATGATGTAAAGAACACGTTATCCTGGTAGCTCCCAATTCACAAAATGAAAGAGGAGAGATGTGCAGATGTTAAGGGAAAGGAAGGTAATAAGAGCAGGATACTTAAACTAGTGTTTCTTTCTGTGAAAATGCTAATTTAGATGGTACTGTAAATGAGGGCAATAGGAGGTGGGGTAGCATAGGGATCTCTCAATTTACTCTCCCCATCATCTCCATAGTGCAATGATGAAATTTTAGAGCCATATATTCATGTTAGCTGTAGTGATGACTGACCTGTATTCATTTTGGTCAGCCTTTTTTGTTTTGTTTTATTTCATTTTGTATTGTTTTTATGTTTGTTTAATAAAAAAAAGATGGAATAATGAAGTGAACCTACTGAGCTGCACAGAACAGTACAATGCAGTAAGATCCTTAATGTGCGAGATCTACTCAGGGTTTTTGTGTCTTCAGGAACCACAACTTACCAGTACAGGGCAGAATCAGATTTTCCTACAAGGTTAACATACCAGACTCTGAACAAAACATTTAAAGCTCAAACCATGCTATTGCAATTTTTTTATTTAAAAATTCTAGATGCAAAAAAATATAATAGTAATAAAATTAAAATGATAGTATGACCTCTCAGTTTAGGTAGGAAAATGGATTGATAAATAGTTCTATTAAGTCCTCATTAAATGTTGCTGAGAAAACAATTTATCGATCCATCAGTGAGGTTTGTTATCAGTTACAATGTGCACATCCTTGTCAGAGTACAAGTGAATAAGTGAAAATAATCTGTCTGAACATTAGTCCCAGCAGCTGAGGGCTGCCTCTCTGCTGAGAGAAAGGAAGAAGAATCTCTGGAGCCTGGCTCAGCCCAGCCAGGTCCTGACTCACCTGCTGCAGGTGGCTGCTTTTCCTCATGGACCAGAGAACTGATAAAGGCTCCTTCCTATATGTCTTAGGTGTGCAACTTAAGTGCATGTCGTGACCAGACTGATTCTGGACTGCTATCTTTCTTTCCAAAATTATAATTACTCTTTATTCCTTAGATACGTCCTGTAGGTCAATTCTCATTTATACTGCTATACACTATTGCTTCTTGTTTCCCTTTAACATCGACTTTTCTATCTTGCTCTTGTGTCTTCCTACCAGCCTCCATAACACGCTGCTGCTAAAACTACCTTCCTCTCCCATCTTTGTAACAAACCTATGCTTGGCATTCCTCCACCGCTGGACGCAGTCTGCAGTCTGTTCTGTGTTCCTTGCCAACTGCTTTCCCAACAGCGCAACAGTTTGACAAGGCGTTATGAGTTGTTCTGCAAAGATTGCAGCTGATCTGCACACTGGTGTTACACAGACAATTTTATAGCTCCTTGGGGCTGCCAGAGGCCAGGTTCAGCAACTTTGAACAAGCTACTTCTCTGGCTGATGAACTAAGAGGGAATTCTTTTCCCGGAGTTTCCAGGGCCATAGTTCAACTGCATGTTTGCTTTCTTCCTCTGAGTTCATCCAGGAATTATTTTTTTTTAATATACAGATTTGCCTGGTTTATGTAGTATTACTATCCCTTTTGTGGATTAAAAACAAGTACTGAGTAATATTGGGTATCATCTCAGTTCATTTTAAAAACAAATTTAAAAGAATGTTTTAAATTTTTTAAAAAGTACATTTTTAAATGGATGATTGATCCAATTTCAAACTTTCTGGTGCTTTAGATTTGATCATAGAATCATTAAAGTTGGAAAAGGCCACTAAGATAATTTAGTCCAACCATCAACCTGTCCCCACCATGCCTAATAACCACATCCCTCAGTGCCACATCTACATGTCTCTTGAACTCTTCCAGGGGTGGTTACTCCACCACCTCTCTGGGCAGCCTGTGCCACTGCCTCACTGCTCTTTTAGAAAAAAAAATTCCTGATATCCAACTGAATCTTCCCTGGTGCAATGTAAGGCCATGACCTCTTGTACGTATGGCTGATGCTGTGCATTCTTACGGGTTTTGCATCATTATGTACTTCATTTTCTTTTAGCTGATGCAATGCTAATACCCTAACAGTAGCACTCCATTTCACTTCTTTCAGATGACACAGAGAGATTTTGGACAGAAGATGCTTCTACTGGTGTTTGCTACCAAATAAACTCAGAATCAGCTCTGACATGGCATCAAGCAAGAAAAAGCTGTCAGGAGCAAAATGCAGAACTATTAAGCATCACGGAGATACATGAACAAGAATATGTAGGAGGTAAAAGAATAGAAAACAAGACTATCAGATATGCTGGGGAATTGTGCTGCTCCAGAGTTTTAGAGGATGCAGTTGGCTACCTTGTCTCTTGGCTCAATGAAGAAGATGAGGCATTCACTAGGAGCCACAAGGAAGGTGCTCTGAGCAGCTCTTCCATTAGCTGGTATTTCTTTGTGATTGCTCCTGAACCAGTGCAGGGAGAAAAGTCGCCCCATCCCACTGTTGTATTCCAGGTAGGGGCTGCCATGTCTGCAGCCTGCTTCAGTTGGAGGATTCCCTCCACTTGCCTTACCTACTGGTATGCTCATTTCCAATGAGGACTAAAGCCTGGTCCTCAAATTTACCTCTTTCCTCTGTGCTTCAAGGACTACTATTAACAATATGGGGGTTATAAATGGGAACAGATGATGAATAAACTGTTATTGAAATAGTAAAATCAGATGATTTGCCATTTTTGCTAGCAATAGGAGATCTCTGCTATCTTTACAATTATTCATTTATACATCTTACTATTTAAATCTGTTTACTTTTAATGTGAAAAGCAGTATTTGTGGGCAGGTTTAAACCAAAAAAGGTAAATTACTTTTGACTTTATTTCTTTTACGTGAGCTTGCTAATAATTAGAATAGGAAGGCACCACTGACTTTCTTTTCTAATTTAGAGCTAATTAAAAAATTCAGTCTTGCATTGTGGATTGGATTGAACACTTTGAATTTCAACAGTGGATGGCAATGGGCTGGGGGCAGTCCTTTCAGATATTTGAACTGGGCTCCAGGTAAGAACTGCATTTACTTTATAATCTTGGAATGGATTCTGATAAGACATCAACTAATTAAGCTACCTCAGTTGCTTCTATTTCAGAGAAGCCGGTGTTAATTTACAATAGCCAATGACTTTTTATTTTCTCACATAAGCAAAGAGTTTATTTATGAATGGAGAATCTCTTTTGAAGTGATGTTTAACCTTGCAGATCAGAGGTCAGAATGTTTCCATAACGTTATCTAAGAGTATAAATTTAAATCAAACCTTCAAAAAGTAGCAAAATATTTAGAAAATAATGGCACTATGTTGTCTGGAGAAATTCTAAATATTATGGAGAGACTCGCAGAGCAAGCTCATGATTCCTCAATACTATATGCAAAACCGTATGGAATGATGTGTAGGAAGAGAGACTCGGGAGCTGGTGGTGCACCTCACACATGGGCAGAGGGACAGCCCAGAGAGGAGGGAAAGCAGCCCAGAGTGATGGGAGAGGGGTGGGAGTGGGGTTTGCTGGTGCCAGGGCAGTAAGGGCCACAGGCTGGCTGTAGGAAGTGGCCACCACCCAGCAAGCAGTCATGTCCCCTTGCTTACCTTCTTGTTCCTCAGCACTGGCAGGTCTGGTACTAGGCCACCACTTTTCTGTTCTTTTCAGAGGCTCTTTTACAACAAAACAGAAAAAAGAAAACCTCTTTTATAGGAAAGAAGAACTGCAAAATTCTTGAGACATGCAAGTATGATTATTCTGCCTATGAGTAACAGTGTATCAGGAAAAGAACTAGAACTTTCCCCATACTATCCTGAGACAAAATCTAAGGAGAATCATTTATCTCACTCAGTGTATAAAGATAAAAAGCACCACTCTGAAAACTGCAACAGCAATTATCCTGTGGGGAGGGCTTCTTCACGTTAAGCACTGAAAAAATCACTATAAGACAATCATTCTACTAATAATGCAATCCATTTGTTGATCTTTTTGTAAGAGAATCTGTTTTCTCTCTTATTCAAAGGAAGTCCTTCCCCAGCTCCTGGGAAAATCTGTGGCACAATGAATCCCAGACAGAATGCTAAATGGGAAAACCAAGCATGCAACCAGAGATTCGGCTACATCTGTAAAAAGAGAAAAATAAATTCAAAATTTGACAATATAACCAGAGGTATGTATAGAAAGAAAGATTTTTCTCTGGTTTCCAGAGAATGCAATCCCTAATTTACAAAAGAGAAGGGAATGCAACATTATTTTTTAACCAACGTTTCCAAAAGCAGAGCTATATATGCACACACAGGCTTTCATACAAGATGAGAGGACAAAGGTGTAATATATTTATCATCCATAGGAGAATATTGTTATTTTGTTCCATCATTGCTATTCATTTTATCAAAACAGATAGAAGCTGTTCTGCCACTGTAACAGTGATAGCAATCGCATTTTGCATGCAAACAGTAGGAAGTTTATGGTTCTCCTTTGCTCCAGATGAGTAATTACAAGGATTGATTTTTATATTGATTTATATTATCAATATAAAAAGTCATTTCCGACAACTATATGCAACTGACTGAGTTCATATGTACAGAGCAGGAGGAACAGCAGCATTCACGCAGGCTGGCTGTGTTTCATCTGTTGCCTGCTGAGACCTAAGACTTCAGTGACACATCAGTGTAGCTGTGTACATGGACATGCCCCATACAGGAGGGATCTGCCAGATGCTGCTGTCTGGGAATGTTATAAAAGCTGCTTTTATAGTAGAAGACAGGAGAGACAGACCTCTGCCTTGGTCTCTCTTCTGCAGAGTAAAATTTTAAATTGTATCTCTGACACAATGTGGGCATTTGTATTGGTGCTTTACTTGACATTGAAAGACTAATCATTCTATTTGCATATTGAGCAAACTGTGCTTTAATGACATTTGCTTCTTATTTGATGATATTTGCATTTCTACCTGCAATTTTGTGTTTATTCATATAGTACTACTTCTTGTAAAGAATGTTTATTTTACTCTTTATAAAATTGCTCTGAAAATTTTTGCTTCTATTTTAGAGGAAATGAGACCTACTAAATGCACAGAAGGTTGGTGGCCATATGCAGGCCACTGCTACAGCATTCAAAGAGAATCCAAAGCGTGGAAGGATGCCCTGACTTCATGTAAGAGGCAGGATGGAAACTTGGCCAGTGTCCACACCATTGCTGAATACAGCTTTCTGGTGTCACAGCTTGGTTACAGTGAGTATATAAGTGGGCCTCTATTTTATTTGGCACATCTGCAATGCAAAAGCTGAGCTTCATTAAATATTAATGCTTTCTCTGAAATATCACAAGCTGAAGGCTGTATCTAACTTATGGTGTTGTCTGTTACTGATGCGCAAACATAAGCATATATTTATTAAGAAAATCTACATTTTAAAATATTTTGAAATAAGAAAACAACTTATTGTCAACAAATTTAGGTAACAGAATTTCCACGTAAAGATCTTTTAATATTTGCAGGTTTTGTGGGTTTTTTTTTCTACATTTTATAGTTCCAGAACTGAGCTTCAAATCTGAAAGAAATTTAACTTCCTGCTGAGAGTAAACCCTCTTGTTGAGGTTAACCTCTCAAAAATATTTCCTTCTAAGAAAATAATGCTTTTTCATTTGTGACTCTCCTCGAATCTGTCATCACCAGTCCTGACACTTGCCTCGCATGCTGGACTTGGTGACTACTCTTGACAGACCCTCTAAGGATCCCTAGTTAAGGAAATGTATTGGCAAATGTCTTTGTACCTCGGACTTCATCTCATCTCCTGATCAGTGGGGCACACTGAGAAACTCACTGCTTTATATCCATGCTGGGGGTGTTTTGTTCTTCTAAGCCACAGGTGCTCAGTTTGCAAAACATTTCTGTCAGCCATAAGGAGCTATATGTCCATTAATTTATGGGTGACATCTGAAGTCTCTTCTCTACCAACTAAATCATCCCTTACTGGAGATCCAAACAGAAACCAGCACTTTGATTAGAGCATGAAGGCTGCCTCTTGTGCACTACATCCCAACTTTTCTCTGTCCCTCTTTGTGCTGGATTTGGAAGTGTTTGATGTGTTACATAGCAGACAATAAGCAAGTCTTTTTCTTTCCATGCTTTAGAGCCAACAGAAGAGCTATGGTTGGGCCTAAATGACCTGAAGGCTCATTTCTACTTTGAGTGGAGTGATGGGACCCCTGTGACGTTCACCACATGGCAGCGCAGACATCCCACCTATAGGAACGGTTTAGAGGACTGTGTTGTTATGAAGGGACAGGTAAAACTTGGCAGCTATTTTATAGAAATGCAAACTAATAACTGCCTCAAACTGAAATCATGTACCAACCATCTACTTATTCAGCAGTCTTCTATATCTTATCTAAGAAACAAATTTGGCATCAGTCAAATGAAACTTGAGAGAACAGAGAAGATCAGAATTGGAGAGGCACCATAGTTGTAATGCTACATTTTGAAATTTCTTTCTTGGTGCAAAGCCAGATCCATGAGTTTTACATTAGAATTTACTTGTATTCTGCTGGTTACAACAATGGAAAAAAAGTTGTAGCTCTGGAGTGAAAGAAAGATGAGCTAGTAATATGATTGGTTATCAAAGATGCTGTTAGTATACCTTATTTTCCTGTCTGGTAGACCATTAAGTTCATCCATATCACTTCATTGGGGCATGAAGACATGGCACTAGCGCATAGTTCTCCTCTGTAACACATATCTGCCAAATAACCTAATCTAAAGCCCTGTAGACTTTATTTTTGTTGCCATCGTGATTGTTTGGGTTTTTGTACTCATTTACACATATATGCATACACATATAGAAAGTATTATGGAAAAAAACAAACACAAAAGAATTTGAAAATGCACAAGTGCTATGATGTAGAAAAATATTTATGTCTGTCAGTATTAGACATTAATAGGATTGATCCTTAACCACATTTCATGAATAAAAAGGTCTTATTTCAATTTTATTTTTTAACATAATTCCTTCTTTAATAGAAACCAGTTATTTTCAGTCTTCTCCTTGATGGATGAAATAATTGGGTGTATTATGACACATTTAGGTGTACATTATTTCTGTTTCATTGATCTCTTTGCCATAAGCATAATGAAATATCACGACTATAAATGCGCATCCTTTGGCTGTGGAGGAGAGGTCTTTTACTAACTCTCTCATGAAATAGGTAGTTGAAATAGCCAATAAAGTCAAAACTTCAAAATTTAATTTATTTCATTCTTTCATCTCAAAACAGCATCAAATGAACCTCAAACCAATTCTCAAAGGTCTTTTTTTTTTTTTTCTGTTGATGGAGATTTCTTAAAAAATCCTATAGTTTTCTTACGTAAAATACATCAGTGGATCTTGTAGTGAAGAAGAAAAATAATTATTTTCTTATGCTTACAAATGCCCCTATTTTTACACTTGTTTATTCTCTCTGCTCTTCTAGGATGGGTACTGGGCAACTGATGTTTGTGATAGGCAACTTGGTTACATCTGTAAAAAGAAGCCCTCATCAAAGTCTCCTGAAGAAAAGATCAAGGACCCAGGCTGCCAGGAAGTAAATGGTGTCTCATAAATGATTTATGTTGGGGAAAATCAACATTAATTATTTTATTTGCTCTTCGTACTTTTAGAGACTTGGTGTTTGTTTCTTTGAGGAAACCTAGTCTTTTTCCCACAAACAACCTATTAATATATGCATATACTTCATTTTTGCTCTGAAAATATTCAAGAATGTAAACAGTTACTTAAATGTAAATGATAACGTAAATGTAACAAGATACATCTTTTACATCAGTTCATTATCGTTCTACTTATACTCACAGCCAAACATGCAAAATTGCCCGAAGTCACTTTGTTCTGTCTCTCAGATCTGTTATTTAAAGTTTTCACAGCAAAATCTTTACTATTGAAAGAACTCTAAAAGAAACAAAGTAATTTCCAAACACAAGAAGATCGGGTTTTCTGTACCGTATGACTACTGGTGGGTTACTTATTTGGTCTTTTAATGATATCAGTGGGTTATTTCTTCCAAAATTCACCTTTTTAGAGAATCATTAAATCTATTCTAGTCAGCAGTAATCTCTCTAATAACAGAAAGAAGCAGGGGTGTTTTAGTGAGGTTCCTCCTTTCCACTCACACCCCAGACAAGCACTGGCTGAGTTCCTCTTGGCACAGAAAGTCTCCTTGCTATTCCTTCAAGGGTGGCAGACACAGCTTTGAAGCACTGTGATTATACAGTTATATAATTGTATTCTTACAATTATAAGAATTAATTTCAGAACTGGAATACTTTTGTATTTCATCATGTCAGATCCTGCAACTAGAGAATGTGTGGCCATAGCTCCCCCTGAATGAATCACTGCCTTATTATGGTGATGTTTGCACAAATCCAGCCTTACAGAGAATTGAAATGTGATAACAGTCATTTTCTTTGAAAATTCATGTACAAATAAAAGAAATGAAGAGTTTAATATCATCATTTAAGTAAAAAGGCCTTTTGTAGGAGAAGAGACAACAAAAATCTCACAGTTTTTGTTTATTAACAAATTTGCCTGATCTCATCTTGTTTTTAATCCCAGCTGCAACAAATTAAATATAAAATATTTACATATAAAAGAGCACAGCTAATTTCTATACTGAAGTATCTTTACAATTCACATTAAGGTCATCCTTTTCTTCTTCACAGGGTTGGAAAAGATTTAGTTTTCACTGTTATTTGGTGGGTTCTGCACTTGCAACCTTCTCAGACGCAAATAAGACATGTGAGAAGAGCAAAGCTTATCTAGCTACAGTGGAAACCAGGTAGGAAATTATCATTCTTCTACTTTAAAATTAGTGCTTCTACTTCAGAAACCTTCAAAATTTGTCCCATTTTTT
This sequence comes from Tetrao urogallus, assembly GCF_951394365.1. Classification (NCBI taxonomy): domain Eukaryota; kingdom Metazoa; phylum Chordata; class Aves; order Galliformes; family Phasianidae; genus Tetrao; species Tetrao urogallus. The sequence goes on from NC_136820.1 coordinate 32,315,606, forward strand.
GAAATCTTTGGAAAGCACTTCAGTAACACTTTTAAATTGTTCAGTAGTAGGAAAGAAAAAAGACTTCATGTTTTATGGATTTCTATTTAATTAAAATTGCTTTCGAATTTTGAGGGTTCTTGAGTTCCATTTTCTCCTAGTATTAAATTTCTAATCAAGGCAGCCCCTGTTTTATTTTTAATTTTCTTTTGGAAATTGATTACTACTGTTTTCCTTTATTTACTGAGGAGCTTTATTTCATCAAATGTAGGAAATTTAATAAATAAATAAATAAATTCCTAAGCATCTTCTACACCAAGTTCTGAACAAATGTAGGAATTCTCCCAGTATATTTCTACCATAACCAGAATGTATTATGGCACCTATCTCCATCTCAAATGGGCTTTGCACTTCATGGCCTCTGAGGAACACCACTGCTTTCAGAGGTGATGTGTAGCAAATCTGGCTGCAGCTTACTTCTCACCTGCTGGTAGATTTGAGGCATCACACATTGTGACATTTGCAATAGTGATTTGGTGATTTTTCGACATTTCAAAGAACCGGGTAGTAAGGAGAGGATGCCTTCAGCTGAAAAGAGAAAGCTGTCCCTCACCAAGTTCTTTCAACCACACTAAAGCTTGCTGAGGTTTTGCTTGAACTTCTCTGAGGACTCGTTCTCTTGGGGTCATATTAGCATGATAGCCTTATTTGTACCAATTGGATCAGCACTGGGAGGCAATATGTTGTGTTTCAATGATGTTTTCCACCTCAGGAATGAGCAAGCTTTCCTGATTAGTCTGACTGGGCTGAGGTCTGAAAAGTATTTCTGGCTCGGTCTCTCTGACACAGAAGAACAAGGGATGTTCAGGTGGACCAGTGGTGAAACTCCTTCCTTCACACACTGGAATTCAGCAATGCCAGGTAAGTTGTGCATAAGCTCAACGCTTGTAATCAGAGTCTGGCTGAAATTCAAGCAGACTTCTGCTTTCTATCCCCCAGTACTGGAAATAAGAGAAGGTACTTTTGTGTTTACAGCTGTAGGTGACCAATATCAAGAGACCTTGTTTTTGGCCCCAGCGTAAAACACATCCACAGCAGAGTGTCAGGTGCTGTGTAACTGAGTTACTTATAAATCTGTATAAAGACATATTTAATGGGCTACACTGAATGCAATAGGAGCTGACAAGATCCATAGTTTTTTTTTGTTTTTTTTTTTTTTACATTTTTAACAGCTGTTAACAACAACTCATCACTTTGAGGAAATTGATTATAGGCAGTGCATGGGGCCCACAGGTGAGAAATGGAGAGCAGGTGTCCAGCTGTTCTGCATTTCAACAAAAGGTTACGGGAGGCTCTTGTCTTCATAGTAGCAAGTTGTGTGTTGAAACAAACTTCTTGTACTTGATATCATCCTTTCTGAAATTGAATTACCTGGATTCTGAGAACTGCAAAGCAGTTGACAGGCCATCTGTTACAAACGAAAATAAAATCAAGTGCTATGTGCCCTGTGATTTCCCTGGGGTGGCAAGATAAGGAACATTTGTATCCTAAATCTGCAATCTCCAGTTTTAGGACAGGTGTGTCTCTGAGGTTCATTGACCGATCTCTATGCTGTGGCAAGAGATATTCAGAATAATTTCATAGCTATGGTGGCTTAAAATCTGCATAATATGCAGCTTTATATCATAATTTTGTATGAATACGAAGATCTAATTTCCTAGAAAGCAATTAGACTTTGATTTTGTTCATTTCTTTTATGTATCACAAAGGGAAAGAGCAAGGCTGTGTTGCCATGGGAACTGGAGCCAATGCTGGATTATGGGATGTCATTAGCTGCCAGGAGACAGCAAATTTCCTTTGCAAGCAGCGGGCAGTGGAAGTGCTACCACCAGCTCCTCCTGCCCAGGTCCCAGCAGCATCCTGTGCCCAGGGTTGGGATGGAGCCCCACAGGCAGACTCCTGCTTCAAGGTCAGTGCATCGCTGCCTTGCCAGCCTGAGGGCCTTGCCTGACATGAAGGGACCCAAGTGCTGAGCATTTCTGGAGAATTATCTCCTTTAGGGAATTCAAGTGCATAAAAATAAAAAAGAAACCCATGAGACAAGTCCATCAAATATAACAAAACACAACAATGAAAGAGCTTACAGCAGTGAAAATGAGAAGCTAAAAATAAGCTTCATTTTACAGAAATGAGAGGTGGGAACCTTACCACATTTATCTCCTTCCAAGAATTTGGAACTTCAGACAAGTGTAGTACTAAATCTCAAGAGCTGACTGCGTCACTTGAATAAAACAATGTCTCCTAAGAGAAAGATGATGGGAGTCTGGCCTTCTGACAGCTTTCTTTCACAGAAGTAATGTTTTTAGTGATACTTTTAGATCCAGATTTAGTTTGCCATTGGTGACACTTCAGCAAGTAAAAGCTTTGTATGTTCTCATGATTGAGCTAAAAATTTCTGAAAAGGAAAAAGAGAAAGTAAAATAGATGAAGTAAAATGTCAATAATATGTAACATTGCTCTTCCAAGTCTTTATGTAAGCATCCTTCCCCTTTCTCTCCTGAGATTCTGCCTGCTAGAAGGACACACGATTTTAGCCTTTTATTTACAAGGGTATCAACTTTTATGTCACAGCCATTTAATTGTTGTTACTCGTTATTGATTTTTCTGTGTATCTGCTTGCTGCTTATCCTTGCCCCAAAATGTCAAGCATCATTCTTCAAGACCATGTGTACTTCGTACTAGGATGCAGAGCTAGCAGTGCTGTATAAAATCTCTTCATCAGCCCCTTTCAAAATGTCTGTCTCCATCCATATTATCTTTCTTATTTCAACATATTGATTTACCTGCCTCCCATTTCTCAATAATCTCCTGCTTTCTACTGCACAATACTAAGACTAGTCAATTCTATTTTTCTTTGAGCCCTTCGGTGTTCAAAGCTCTAATTAAGTTATAAACTATTGTGACACTTTTTGTTCTTCCCTGAAACCTAGGCTAATCTTCCCTTGCTATTTTAAAATAGAAGAGAAAAATATAGTTACAATCTACATGACTAATGTTTAATACTATAGGTCTTGAAAGACGTTGTCTCAGTTTTAATGGGATTCTAAAATAATATTGATCTCAATTACACAGTAAATCACATTTTTACATCAAACTTTATATTTGTATTTTATAACTTATCACAATTTTTTTCTCAATAGTTCTTTGTGAGGGACAAAAACCTAAAGAAGAATTGGTTTGAAGCTGAAGAATTCTGTAGAGAAATAGGAGGAAATCTGGTCACAATCAATTCAAAAGAAGATCAAGTTTTTATATGGCAGTTAGCATTGTGAGTACTTGCACAGTCATTCTTTTTTATGTTAATGTTATGCTAAATAATAAGATACATTAGGAGCTGAGTATTAAGTGAATAAAAATGATAAATGAAAGCTATGAAAATGTAAAATGTAAAAAAACAAATGTAAAAAACGTATGTAAAAAAAATGTAAAAAAAATATAAAAAAAAATGTAAAAAAAAATGTAAAAAAAAATGTAAAAAACAATGTAAAACAAAATGATAAATGAAAGCTATGAAAATAGCTTTCATTTGGAAATACAATTCAGTGTGATATTTTAAATACACATATTTCAACTTGAATATTTTCATGTAGCTTTGAAATTCTGAAGTTTTCATCACAGTTTCTTGTTAAGGCTGTTCTCCAGATCTGATCAATGTTGTACATGTGAACCACTTCTTCCAAAAAGGAGGCACTAAAATGTTCGGCTCTAATTGTGTGGGTTTTTTAATGGTTACGATTCATATTTTAATACATACATTCAAAAAAACTTAAACACAAAAAAATCCTTGTGGAAATTACTAGCCTATAAATTGAAGACTCCTCAAATCAAATGAATTAATTTTCATTCATTTATATTAACATTGTAGATGCCATATTGTCATCAAGTGCCATCACAAGAAGTGCCATGGAGGAAATAAGAGAAGTTGAAAAAGAAATTACTTTTTCATTTGTTAGATTGCATCATAGCTCTCTAGTCACAGTTTACTTTTATTAAAAGCTGTTTCTATGAATTCCTGCTAGGAACTAGGAACTGTACTTCAGCCACAAGTATGGGACCTGAGCTAGCACCGTGATACTCCGCTTCTCCTCCAAATTAACTTCAACATGTCCCATGCCAGCACAGATCTTTGGGAACTCCATGTCAAAGAGTGCAGTTAATGAGCTTGGCTGTGGGCCGGCAGGGAAGGAGTAGCTCCTGCTTCAGATGTGACTCAAAGCTGCATGTTTTTATGCTTTCCAGCATTTATATGGCTCCTCTTCTGCACTGATGTACTGATATTGTATGATTTCTTTCAGGGAAAAAGGACTGCAAACTCAGGGTTTCTGGATGGGTTTGTTTCTCTTAAATCCTGACGAAGGATTTACCTGGATTGATGGTTCTCCTGTGAGTACTTATTTGCTGGATACTATTTTTTTTTTCATAGATTTTATAACATATAGATTTTCATGGTTTTAGTGCTTTTTTCCAACCTCTTTAAGCTGTTGTAGGGCAGCAGTTCACCGTCAGCTCAACAGCTGCAGCAGTTGTCTCAGCAATGGCACTGTCTCAGCACTCTGGAAGCACATCACTCATAACTATCCTCATCACTCGCACCATGCTATATCCCATATTCCACTGCATGTGCTCTTAGGTCTTCATCACACCCATACCTCTTCTGCGCAACAGAATTGGGGAAGTCAGCTCGCCATCTCTTACAGAGTCAGATTAATGTCACTCCCTCCATGCGTCTATTTTTCCTCCATGCTTTATAGAAAGTGTAATCTTTTCACCTGTGGGAAGTGATGGAAAGTGAACATATTAGTAAGACCTCCCCAGCCTGATCAGAGCTTTCTGAACTCCTTTCGATTGCATAAATGAGCTGCTTGGGCTGATGAGACCCTGACCCTGAGAGACAAAAATCTCAATTACTTCCACTCCGTTCCAAGCACGTAGTGAATGAGCTGTGTTTCCCACACAGGTAATTTATGAGAACTGGGATGAAGATGAACCTAATAATGATAAAGGAATTGAGCACTGTGTTATGTTTAATAGATCACCACAAATGCGCTGGAATGACTTGTACTGTGAACATTTGCTTAATTGGATTTGTGAAACTAAAAAAGGTATGACTACTTCACCATTTAATTGGAGTGATAAGCGCAATTCAAAAAGAAATCATATGGATTTCAGCAAATTTAAAGAGGAAATATATTGGGAATTTTTCATTGTAAAAGTAGAGCAGTGAAGGTAACACTTAAAGCAAGAGGAACAAATTGAGATATTTCAGATGTACTCAGATGTAGGAAGTTCAAGAAATTGCTTTATATCCGGCTTTATCTCTTTTAGATGTGGGTTGAATAAATTTGCAAGGCAAAGATGCTTAATCTCCTTAGAAAGACAAGGAGAAGATAAAAGTAGATAAAATCTCCTTATCTTGCTATCTTTATGGGTTCACAGAGGAGACCTGAAGATGCAGGAGACTGAGTTCCCTATGCAAAAGATTAAAAAAAAAAAAAAAAGTTTGGTTCCCATTGTAAGACAGATAATGGGAACTAGAGAGAGGGTTAAGTTGCTATAGGAACTAGAATATTGAAAAGCTGATCAAAAATAGAATTACTGTAGCCCTGAAGGACTCCTAGATCTACTTTAAAAGCTCCCAGAAGTTAAAAGGAAGGTGGATGCACATGGGGAAATTGTGAGAGGAAGGATAGGGAGGGGAAAGGAGAAGCAGCTGCGCAAACATCACCGAGTATATCTAATAGACCTCTGCCAACAAATAGCCAGAAATGCACCATATTACCATTGGAAAATTACTTACCTGAACTGGAAGAATCCCTGTTCCATTGTGGGTAGATCAGTTCTCACACACACTGGCAGAACACTGCTGCTCACCAGCACATCCTGCACAGCCCTGCAGACATGCTGAGCCTGCTGCACTGCACAGAAGGCTTTGTGAGATGCTCAGGAGGAATTCACAAACTGTGGCAGAGATACTCCAGTCAGCTCATCTTGACTCTAGGGTACTTGACTACTACTCTCAGTAGTAAAAATAAATAAATAAAATTAAATAAAGGAAATAATTAGACCTTGTTATTATGTGTATCAATTAGATGAGATCCCAACGAAAGGGGAGATGGACTGAAGTTAATTATCTCATTTTTTTTAGCATGCAACGTTATTATTTAGCCTGGTGCACCTGGAGATCTGTGTATAACATTACAAATCAAATCTATGTGGCTTGTGATTTCCCCATTGTTTGTTTTGTGTTTGGAACATTGCTCATAATTACGTTTTATTTTACAGGTACACTGCTCAAACCTGAACCAAACAACAAACATGGTAGGATTTTTTCCTCTTTCAGTGGAAGTTTTACTGTATAGTTTTTGGACTTTGTACAGATATGATATGATGTCAAATATGTTTTTCTTTATCTTCCAGAATATCAAGCTGTAGAAACTGCTGATGGGTGGATTATATACAAAGAAAAGCAGTACTATTTCAGCAGAGAACGTGTCCCTATGGAAAAAGCACGGAGAATTTGCCAGAGGAACTTTGCAGATCTCGTTGTCATTGAGGATGAAAATGAAAGACAGCTTATTTGGAAATATGTAAGCACTGAACCTACTGATTATCTATTATTATTTACATAGTAATTACAATTTTTATTTATATATATATGTACTAATTATTAACTGAGCACATTGGTTGTGGGCACTTTTGAACCCATTAAGAATTTCACTGTTTTTTATTTTAACTGCTTGGTAAAATTATTGCATTGGTCTTGAAGCATCCAGCACAAAACAGGAACCTGAGCTTCATCCTCACTGGCAGGCAGTGGGCAGTGGGACTTTCCAGCCTTCCTGAAGGTTTGAAATCAGCAGCCAAGAATGCTGATGAGGGACGTTTCAATTCTGATGCAGAGCAGATGAAAAAATAAAAAGATTTTAGTTGTTTATCCAGGCTAAAATCCGGAGTTTCTGTCCTATATTACGTATTTGTATTATGGTACATTTTTCCAGTAATTTCCACTGTCTTTAGACATTACTACTGTCTTTAGGAGGAAGAGAAAAAAGGCACGTGAATGTTAAAGGTGTAGCAAAGAATAGTTCAGAGATCCTGCATCTGTTGCCTTCTTGCAGCCCAGGTTTGAGACTGTGAAACAAACAAAAATACAGCTGAAGAACTGTCCAGTTGTTAACTGTGCCAATCACTTTTGTTTTAGATTAACAGAAAACTGAGTGGTGTATTTCTCCAAGAGGAATCATATTTCATTGGCTTATTTATCAGTTCTGATCGGAAGCTCAGGTGGGTAAAAGAAGAGTACTAAAGCTGTTAATGGACAGCAAACAGTAATTTCATCTCGCTCTATGGGTGCAGGTACTTGTGTGTTCTTTAGTTAATAACACTTGTGTGACAGAACTCTGGTAGGTTTCAGAAGTCTGAGATGAGGGATATTATTTTTTTTCTATACTTAAGCAAAACAGTGTGTGTTCCTTCCAAATCAAGGCGAGCAAACGTAAAATTTCATGGGTAACGTTCATTTCACTTGCTGTCTGACACTGAGAGATGTGAATTTGAGACCCAGGCATCCCTTCACAGGCAATGAACATAAACAGCAAGATTTGTGGTGTTAGACATCCACTTTACGATGGGTTTAACTCAGACTTAGATCTCTAATAGTTATGTAGAAACTCTGGAGGTTCACACAGAAACATTTAACTAGAGAAATCCCACTGGCTCAAGTTATGTGAGCCTGAAGCTTGTGCATCGCACAGCTCTCTGAAATTCCTGTTAGGTAACCTTTTTAGAAATCTGTTTGTAGAAGACTTTCATGAGGATACCTTTCTAAAATGAAAGGCAAGTCCATGCTCTGGTGTTACAGCCTCATCCAGACTGTTAGAAGCTGCCGAGTCCACTATGTATCCAGCCTTTGGCCAAACAGGACAATGATGGGACTTTAGTGCGACAGCACTGAACAGGTGAGAGGCAGCACTAATGCTGTGGATCTGTCCTCTCAGTATATGTAGAGCCTTTGTTCTTTGGTCACTAATCATACCTTGTTTAGCAGAAGGGCTGAGCACTCATAACTCAAATTGGCTGCTGGAGATGTCTGTATGGCAACCATCTGTCTTTTTTTTTTTTTTTTCTTTTAGCTGGCTGGGTAAAACCCCTGTGAACTATGTTGCCTGGGCTCTGGGTGAACCCAATTATTCACATAACGATGAAAACTGTGTGGTAATGAGAAAAGATTTTGGTGAGTAAAACAGCAGCAAGAAACATTTGGTCAAATATCTTAATGGGCTTATTCATCAAAAGCTAAAAGTTTTGCCACCTGTTTAAACCTAAGGCTCCCCATTGGCTGCTGAACAAGGGGAACTATTTTTCATAACAAGTACATTAAGGTTTAAGTGTATGCCAGTGCTCATAGAAGACAAATGTACTGCAGTGGGAAGAGGGCTCTGTTTGGGCTGCTAGTGTAAATGTCGGCTGTCTCGACTGTTATATGTCTCTGGAAGGTAATGTTTGTGAGTTATGAATGTTGGCTGGGTTAAACTCTGCAATGGCAATAGGAGTGTTTGACAGACTGATTGCATTTCTTTTATTTACAGGCTTTTGGAACGATGTAAACTGTGGTTTGAAAAATGCCTTCATCTGTGAAAGGCACAATTCAACTTACTCAGGATTTGTTCCCACTGTACTTCCGCCTCTGGGAGGATGTCCTGAAATGTGGATTTTGTTTCAAAATAAGGTAAGCATACACAATAAGTAACAAATATCAGCAGCTTTTAGAAGACTAGCTATAAATAACTGCATAAGTGCTCCCATTTTATACACTACTCTCTTAAGTGACATTTTAACTAGCAGTGGAGTCAACTTTTGTGGGTTTTTTTTTTTGTTTCCTGTTTCTGAACTTACATTTATTAAATTATAACTTCTAAGTGCTCAAATGCAGTTAGCCATTGTTACTTCTTCGATTTCTGTAACTTTCTTTTTATTTTAGACATCTTTATTGCACGGAAATACAGAATTACCATGGGTCTGAGCCCTGCACACACAAAGTTGTGATTAGCTGTGTCTACTCCTCACTGGCTGAATGTATGGCATTTCAGCAGCTCCCTCAACTGCTGCTCTTTGTATGCAGGGACTGATAAATCAAATCAAATATAATTCTCTTTGACACCTGAAATTTTGCTTAATTATTTACTCTCCCTACAGTGTTATAAAATAGTTGGGTCCAGACGAGAAGAGAGACTGACTTGGTACTCAGCAAGAAGTGCTTGTATAGAACTAGGGGGAAATTTGGCCTCTATACACAATGCTCAAGTACAAGGTATGGTATCTCAACTTTTGGTGCTAGCTGCAAAGCCAGTAAATCTCACCAAAGAGGTTATAATTGTTAGTTAAAACTGTAGCTGTGGATGTTATGGCCAAGTGAATTCTTTCTTGTGATTTCTAAATATGTGAGCACTTTGAAATGACGTAACTATTTTGCACTGGATCAAAACATTCAGGTTCTGTATGTATTGATGACAGTACACAGAACCTGCTGGCATTGCTAGTCATGGGGAAATTGTAGAATAATCATGTAATGACTGTAAAGATGAATACTCATGTGATCCCACTGTATGATAAACCCATCACCACCTTTCTCATAGTTCCCCTTTTACAAGGTCAGAAGTATCTTCAGAAAACTATGCATTGGTCACCAGTAGCTCTCCAGGGTGAGGGCAGAAAATGTTATTCCAAAAAACTCCTGACTGTTGTAATATTCAATATCTCTTTTTAACCATTTCAACAAGCAATACATATGTCACTTTTTCAGGTGATGTAGTGGCATGGTGGAGGTCAGGGTTAGAATTTGAAACATTCTTGACAAGATTTTTGTTTTTTGGATGGGGAAGGGATGGAGAAGGGAAGGAAGTAATTGAATGAGTTTAGGTGCAAACAACTATATCAACATACCAGTAATCTTTTGCATGAAAACAAAATGTCAGTAGCCCTAATAAGATCTGAAGCTGAACTGCAAACTAAACATGAATCAGCATTGTTAGAGGATAGAAGGAGAAGAAGGAGGCAACACTGGAAGAAACCTATTGTCCATAGACATCCAAATCTTCTGCTTCCTTCTCATCCATCACCCCCCGAATCCCTCTGGCCTTTCCCAGCACCTCTTCTCCAAAACTCATTCTTTGCTTCCACTAACTGTAATTTTGGCTGTTTTACAACAGCCAAAATAGCCTCCAATTCTAAATAGTAGCTATCTAAGCAGTCTCCATCTATGTAGCCCCTGTGAAGGAAAATCCAAAGCTGCTTGATCCAGAGGACAGATTGGAGTGAGTTATTGATGCTTCTCATCTCTTGGCAACAGTATAGGGTGGAAAGACAAAAATAATCTGTTCCCTCTGGCCTTAGAAAATGTGATAAATAGCAATGTTTGAACTGCCCTCAGAAATTCAAAGTGTACAAATTTCCACTGGAAATGACATATGTAAAGTTAGTTGATGCTAACTTTAGGAAGACTAATTAATTCTTTCAAACTTCCTTCTAGCCCTAATTTCGATACTATTTACAAGAGTTCTCTGAGTAACATTTTTATATTAAAAACTGCTTATTTTATATTTTTAATATAATGAAAATACTTCAGTTAAAATATTCATTTTAAAATTTATTTTCTTTTAGCATTCCTCACTTTCCATCTAAAGGACGTCACGGATGAGACTTGGATAGGATTAAATGATAAGCATTCATATGTTTGGACAGATGGAAGCCCTTATGATTATGCATGTTGGGCAAGAGGATTCCCCTTGGGTAAATACAGTAGAGTTGGCTGGAAGGTATGAGACAGTACAGGTAAACAGGAAATAAAATCAGTACATGCATAACTTAGACAGCATCCTCAAACCGAGTAGAAGTTTTAAAAGTTGACCCAGAGATTAATAGTTCTGTTAAGTGCATGTAGTTATGTTCATTCCTTTGCAGAAGACTATAACTGTAGAAAAGGACTGCTGTAGTTTATTACAGTTAGAGTTATTAGACCTATTAGATTTTACTGAAAATAATCAGCATTGTTGTTTCTTAGTTCATTTTATTATTCTCTTTGTACAGCGTGAATGCAAATTAAAGATTCAGCAAATTAAGTATAGATTAACATAAACTATATTAAAAATATCTTTTCTGCACTCAAAAAATTTAAGAAACTGACAACATTCTTATAGTAATATGCCAAGGAAAGTACTCAAGATATAAACCAAGACGCATTTCTTTTCCAAGAAGTGATAAGTGAAACAAAAAGAAAACAATAAACAAAAAACAAACAAACAAAAAAACAAAAACCATGGCCTCCTTAGACCTTTCTATTTGCTGGGTATCTTTCATTCTTTCATTTTATCACCTATAAGTTTCTTTTCTATTTTTTCCCCTAGACTGACTGTATTGCGATGACGGTAAGATCTGTAAATGAAGCAGGGAAGTGGGAAAACACAGACTGCCATCACAACAAAAGCTATATTTGCCAGATGGACAGCAGTAAGTTCTATTTTTCATGCTCTTTGTTGGAAGACTGGTACTGGATAATATGAGCACACGTCTTCCACTACAGTTGCCTTCTTATGTCTACAGAAATTGAGGTGAAGCAAGCAAGGCTCCTTTCCTAGCTCAAGAATTCCAGATATGAAGCCTGCTCTGGGATAAGAATTACAGAAGAATTTGTGTTTTACAGCCCCTCCCCTCACAGCTTTCAGGGGAGCTGAATGCACCCGCTCTGCAGACCAGAGATGCACATACAGGCTGGTTGCCCACACATAGTGGACTCTTTGGAGGCAGGATACATCTGATCCTGACAGAAGTGCCCAACACAAGTTAGGTGATCTGTGCCTTCAAAATCCTATTCCTCTCATTTCACAAAAGGAATTTAGCTGTCTATGACCTAATTAACAGGCACAGATAAGGATATCTGAATAAGGTTAGCTGGCAAAGGCAAACCCTCTCACCAAAACCCCTCACATGCCTCTCTTGGAGGGGTTAATTAAGGTCAGTAAAACCGGTTATGTTGCCCATCAGTCTCTTGTAATGCTTTTATATCTTAAGACTAAGGATCAGAAGGACAAAAGTTCTTATCGTCTTCATATATCCTTAGGGTGGGAGACATAACCAAAGAACAGCTATGCTGCAGAGTCTGCAGGAAGAGAAACAGGAACTGCTGAGTAGTGAGCCAAGTTCTGTGGCTAAAAATACAAGGGGAAGCCACAGCTGGGCCAGGTGCTACACCCCATGCAGTGGCAGAAAGATGCACAAGTGCATCCCTAATGACACCACTTTAGGGTGTCTTCAGCACTGTGTAAACATGAATGCCCTTTTACTGTACTCAGCACCACCTTTTCTACTTCCATATATACTATTTAAGGTGCAAATACAATTTCTTTTTTCGATTTATCCTGTACAGAAAAGAAGGAGAGTCACAAACTGAATGAACTAGAATGAACTGAATGAACTAGAATGAAATTCACCCTTTTTGAAACTCAGAGGGCATGGAGATCCTGCTCCATACTTTTCTGAGAGGAATTTCACTTGCACTGCAGTAGGGGAAGAATCCAGGAGAGAACTGGATAGTGAATAGCTTTGTGACCCAGATTCATAAGTTTTCAAAAAAATCATTAACACTGGGAAAGACCACTAAGATCTCCTAGTCCAGTCATTATCTGGTGGGAGTGTATGTCTGCAGAATCTGCTTCTCCCTAATCCCTGAGTACTCTATGTAAATTATAGTTACAAACAATTCTAAGTTACTTTTATTAAATATTTCCTGCATCTTAAATGATAAATGGTTTTATTCAATGCCTGTAACAAAATATCAAAATATCTGTGTACTACGCTATGTTAATCATTACTGAGAAGTTATACTGCTTTTTAGGCAGCTAGGAACTATCAATGTTTTCTCTTCCTCCTCTCAAATCTTTCTGCAGAGCCTGAACTATTCCATTCCACAACTGCTCCAGATTCTGACTTCTTCCATTATGGTAACAGTAGCTATTTAATCATTCCTTCTAAAATGAGTTGGGAAGAAGCAAGAAAAGCCTGCGGGGCGAAATCTTCAGAGCTTGCCAGCATTTCAGATTATTACAGTAATATATTTCTCCTGCTCCAGGCAGCACAATATGGCGAGCCCTTATGGATTGGACTCAATAGCAATATGGTGAGATTAATAAGTTGATGATTGCTGTGGTTAAATGCTGTTATTTGATTATATTGTTATTAAAAGAGGGAGATCTGTAGCGTGAATAGGTTTTGGGAGCCTAGAAATGGTGGAGAACACTCACTTCATTTAGCTTTATCATCTTAAAAATGGTAAACTTCATCCCAGGCAATGGAGAGGGATGGAAGCCTCTGACAGCATTGATCTCTTTACTAACAGTATGGGAATCTTGGGTACACACACATGTCAAACTACCTGGTAAATTTTCAGATGTCCGCTTTTAGGAGAGGTGAATACTACTCAAGGGGACCACCAAGGTCATTAATGATAGAGCCTTGTGATCGTTGGCAGCTGTATTTTCATCACTAATTTTAGATCAGAAGGTTTCATAGAGACCCCATATGCCTCTGACCACCTTCATTGTTACACACGCAAAGTCCATAAGGTTAAGAGCAGTAAGAGTAAAGTACATACAAACAAACAAAAAGCTGCATCCAAAAAAGTGAATCACAAAGAAGTGAAGAATGATGCAGGTCCATTGCTGTCTAGAGAAACACTGGAGTAAGCATTAGCTCTGTAACTGTGTGCCAAAGTAAGTGTCAGCTTCTCAGATAAATATGTCATTACTCAATTCATTTACATTATCAACATGCTTTTCTTGCATCTTTATTTGAGCTAAGTAAACTACACTGATATTAAAGATTAGTTCTCTCATGAGTAATAATTTTCTTCACTTGTCATTGTTTTCACTGATTGTGATTCCACACTGACATATAACTAAGTAAAATGTTTGAACCTACAGTATCCCTAGGGAGATCTTGCAATTAATGTTGTGTAATGATGACATTTCTGATTATATGATGCAGTCGCACTAATAAAAGGCCACAGTGCATGAGGCAATCCAGCTGTTGCTGAAAAAAATATATCTTATGGCCTCTGACAGTGCCTCTCCATACTAGACAGAATCTCAGAATGTCTTTGTGCTTGGTATGTGACTGCGTCACTGAGCTTGACACAGATCTCCACATTTGCAGAACACCACAGGAGACCTCTTTCCAAAACAAATGCTGGTGTTTATGTCCACTTAATATCAAAGCTGGGTGATAATCATAGAAATGTGTTAGAAAGCTGTTAATAATTATGAACAAGTCTGGCAGAAAGATATGTGATGATCCAAACATCTGTAAAGAATCTGACCTTGCTCTTGCAGGGTGAGATTCTGAGGTTCTTCCTGTTCCCCAGTCAGTGACCTTGCCCAAGTTGTGCTGAGCTCAAGAGGAGCTTGTGTATTTGATTTAAACGCTTCTGCTCAAGCTCAAGAGTCCTTGTCTGACAGCTACCTTCATAGCCCTGATTCCTCCTGATGGTTCTGCAGGCTTTGAGTTTCTCATGGTCACTTTGGTCTTTGTGCTTACCTGCCTCCTCACATCATCCAACAAGGGACTGTCACCAAGAGAACCTTGGAAGCACCATCTAGCCTTCAAAACACCTTCACGGGCTGTTACAGCATTGGAGGCATTCTGCTATGTCTTAAATTTGTGCTGCTGTGTTTTGATTTGGTTAATATTCTAATAGTGCAAGCATAGATATACTGAGTTCTACACCTCACTGCAAAATTGTGCGTTTGTGTGGAAATCTGCTTATCTGCAATGGAAGATGAGGATGTGGAAAAACTATATTAAAAAGTGTGTTTCAATTCTAGAGTTATGGGTACTACAGATGGAGCGATAAAAGGAAAATTGATTTTTCTAATTGGCACTATGAAGAACCAAAAGAGAAAATAGCATGTGTCTTCCTAGATCTCAGTGGGGAATGGAAAACAGCACCTTGTAATGAAAAACACTTTTCTGCCTGCAAGAAATCTGAGGGTAAGTTTGATGCTATTTGGTTTTAAGGCAGAAACCTTCCTGAATCTGCCTTGACTAACCTACATATTTCTAAGTATATATTAAGGAATAATACCTTTGTTCTGCAAGAAAAGTATTTTATTTTGATGAACTCATCATTCAGCAGGAGAATGCTACAAATTAAAATGCTTCTGTCATACTGTGGGATGGGATCAAACTTTGTTTTCTCACTTGTTCCACTTGTCCTAGATCAAGTGATGTTAGCCCTAGTGATGTTAGCTCTAAAGCAGCGTTAATGGAAATTCTGAGTTTCTTCTGAGCTGTTTTTCTGTACTGAGGCTATGATTTCTTTTCTATGCCAAACATTTTCAATTTTCTTTTTAATTAAAAATGTACGTATTAACTGACAATGTCACTGTTCCACTCTATAATGTCATTGCCTCTGGGAAAATGGGGGCAACTACACAAAAATTCAGTAAGTTTCTGATCATTCCATGCATTGTCTGCAGTAAAACTATATAAGAATTATCATATCAAGGAAAACATTAGATTAGAAATTTCAGTTGTAACTTACAGTTTAGTAGGAGTCTCATTTAAAATCAAATGGTTAGGTTTTCTACCTTATGTTTTTTTTAATCCGCTTTTTACTGTATCTCTTATTTGTATGAAGCTGACACTCATAACAAGTAACTGGAATTTTAAAAAGCCCTGAACACACAGATATCCTTTGAGCAGTCCTAGTTTCATCCAGCTGGTAACACTGAAGGTTGCAGGTGCACTGTTCAGCTGTGACTGTTCAGTTCTGCTCCTCACTGTCACTTTCAGCATAGTCACTGGGAATTCTAGCAGTGTGTACTGAAGTAGATTGTCACTACTTTTAAGAATTTTTTTAAATTTTTTTTTTTTAATCTTAAATATTTTTTTTTCATATCCAAAGAACTGCAATATCTAATCAGTGAAAGCATCCATAATGTTTCATTTCTTTCAGATATACTTTCTTCTGATCCTCCACAGGATATTGGAAGATGTCCTCAGTCAGGTCACATAGCTTGGATTCCTTTCCGTAGCTACTGCTATTACTTTAATGCCAATGAAATGAGCTGGGTTCAGTCTGTGACTCGATGCATTCAGTCAGGTAGTAATCGCTTTCATTTGAAGCTGGGATCTCAATATTGACATAAAAAAAAATAAATAATAGTCGCTTTTGAAAAATCTTGACAATGTTGCAAAATCTGCGTATATTAAAAAAAAAAAAAAGACATTAATGTCATGGTTCATCATTGATGCTGTTCACTTATCACTTATGCTGAAATTAAGGTGATTAGTTGCCTTTGGTTTACTGGTTATTTATTTTTCTTACCAGCTGTGCTTATTCCTGACTCTGGTTTTTTAGTCCATTCACAGAACTTCTATTTTTAGTGAGGTGTAGAAATGGATTAACTTATCTCTATCCCTATCCATACTTTTTCTGTATCTCTCCCTACGTGAGAGTAGAAGCAAATACTATAATAGCAATTACTTATTTCTAAGATGTGTGATCTAAAGGGGATTGCAAGAACTGCTTGAGAGCCCTCACTTCACAGATGGGTTTCCTGGCAGTTTGTAGAGCCAGGTTAGGGCAAATGTCTCCCTCCATCCTTTTGGGGGGGAGTTTGGCCCTGGCCAAGACCATGAACTGCTGCTTGGCCATGTGCCGCCTGCAGTGCTGAACTGCTTTATACCCAGGTACCTCATCCTTACTTCAGGCAGCTGTGAAGGAGAAAGGGAAGCACTGTTCTGCCCAAAATAACAGGTCCTATGGTTTCACATCCTATTAGATCCTCTTAGTTTTCTCCTCCTCCACTTATAGTTTGCCTCCTCTGCCAGAAAAATTAATCTTGCAGTTTGAATTGCAAATTTGTTTGCTGAGTACTTTTATCTGCTATGTATCAGCCTGTCAAATCCATTAAGAATAAATAACCGCTCATAATATCTATGAAAAATATTATCCAAACACTTGAAAAATATTATGTTGTTTTTTTGCCTGATGTTTCAAACTCCTCATCCTTTTGTCCTCACCTGTCATGCTTTTCATATCTTTCATTTCAAACAATATTTCTGCTAGCCTGTGCTGTTCACCTGTGCTACTTTCTAGTCTCTACATTAACCCTTCCTTACTCCCTGCCATCAGGGAGGGGATTTATTATTAAAGTTGCCCTATATCTGAGCCTCTAATTTTCTCTGACTTCTATCTTAGGGAATACCTCTAACTGTCTTCTCCTTTCTTTCTTATATGTGATAGGTGGAATGCTGACTTCTGTAGAAGACTTGGCTGAATCCAATTTCCTGGCAGAACATGCAGACTTATACACAAGCAAGACAAGTGGCTTTTGGATAGGATTATACAGAAATATAAGTGGTAACTATTCTAATTTCTACATATGGTCACAAATAGTATTCATTAAGTACAGTAAATGGAAGTATGATTTACATATATTTTTGCTTTCAGTGAACTAATTCTAGGTAAAGACAAAAAATATATTTAAAAATTACTGGTAGTTTGTTGTTTTAAACAATATCTGTGACAGTCTGTAGGGAAAAAAAGTTTGCTTGGCTCCAGTGAAGGATCTTGGCTATTGCCTGGACAAAGGGTATATGCCTTCCTGCCAGCACAGCCCTGCCAGGTCTATTGGAAGGAATATTCCCACCAGCTTTCATTGTGTCTGGTTGGGAATGTCCTCCACACTCCAGCCTGCTCTTGACTGGGCAGTGCCTGCACTGCTGGTATCTGGCTGGAGTTCTGTCAGGCTTCACAAATAGAGAAAATTAAATAATTATACTGAAAAGCAATTATGCTGTTTTTAAGGAGAGTAAAAAAAAATACATTATAAAATAACCACAAAATGGTGGAAGTGGTATCACTTTATTAGGCTGAGTAAATTAATTAATAGAGGAAAAATAAACATAAGTGAAGATCTTTGATATGTAATGCTTGGTACTGCTAAAATATCTGCAACATCAGGGGAGCTGCTCTGGCAAGACAACAGTGCATTGGACTTTGTCAACTGGGGTGAAGCAGAGCCCTTGGAAGAGCAGCGTGAGAACGAGTACTGTGTGCAGCTCTCTGCCTCCTCTGGGTCCTGGAATAGCATCCCTTGCTTCTCCAGAAAGGGTTTTATCTGTAAGACACCAAAGAGTAAGTAGCTGATTCAATATATGCTTTTGATGTTATGGTATTCTGTTAGCAGTAGTAATGCGCAATATCTTTATTATAAAAAGCACATGAAAAATCCCATAAAATGGTTTATGAACTTTTCTCTATTGCTTATTTCAACATTCAGAAAAAAAATGTTACAAACAAATAGACACCTCATCATGTTTTATTGTATTGTAACTTCGGATTTTCTCACATTCTGTAATGAGTTTTCAGTTCCCAACTAAAGAGGTTCAATGTTTTCTGTAAAATTGTTAAACTCTTTGTGGCTTTGCTCTCCTCTGGTAAGCACACATTTCTTCCTTCTAACATCAAACCTTTGCTACAGAACAAGACTTGTATCAATAATTTGCTTTTCTTCCTCTTTCTGTACTGTTACACGCTGTTCCAGCAACAGATAGATGAAGCAATTCCATTTCAATAATAACAGAACGGAAGCAAAATCCAGAAGATGTATAGTGACCTTTAAAAATAGTAGAAGTGTTTTGGTTAGCATTTATTTTTTTAATGTTGTGTTTCTATGTAATTGAGCACCATCTGTTTTGGTCAGGAAGCAGAAATATCAGAATACAGTGAGCCAAGAGCCATGTGGTATTTTTGACTTTAACTGGTAATTCCACAGGAGAAAAAAAAAAAAAGAAAAAGAAGAAGAAAAAACAACAGTACTATTTCCTGCTCTGTTTCGCAAACTGAGGGTTTCCGAGGTTCTGCCCTTTCTCCTAGCAGAGCAGAGTTGCATCTGGTGAGGAAGGCAGCTGTACACACTGGTAGTGATGGCAGAGCATTTTCAGAAAAGGAAAATTCCTCTTTTGAGGCAACTCCTTGTATTCTTTGAGCAACTAGAGGAAAAGTCACTTCAGAAAGTTAATTCCTAGTTACCAGCCGTGGCAGAAAGCACACACTCAGCACCTACACTTATTCTGTTGTCTGGGTTTGTTAGTGAATGGCCCTTAAGTGCAATGCCAAAACAATGCCAGCACATATCCCTTCTGCCAGGCTCTCCAGCAGAGTGGTTTATCAGAACAAGGCAGATATTCCACTACAGAGAGCTCAGCATCCTTCCAAGAGATGATTTAACAGTTGCTTTTCTCCTGCCTGCCAACAGCCTGGAGCTCAACGCGCACAGTGCTCAGCTCCTCATGCCTTTTGCACTGACACCACCCCGCTACCACTGGCATCTCTTTCCCATGGTGCCCTCTTAGCATAGCTGGGAACAACTGCACAGGAAAGCCTGAGCCGATAAATGTGGCTGCAGATGCAAATGGGTTGTGGTACATCAGAATGTGCAGAGTCTCATAGGAACTACTTGCTGTCTGGGAGAGTTTTCGAATATCAATGATCAAGCTGTTTTTTGGCCTGCTGGCATGCAGACCTAGTAAAGAGGACAAGATGGATTGACCAAAGGAGAGCCTGCCTGACAGTCAGAAGGCACCTGCGGATATTGAAAAAGAGGCAGGAAGGCTTAAAATGCAAAACATTGTAGTTTCATTACAGTGTATATCAGGTTAAAATCATTCATGCACTTTCATCTTCATTTAGCAAACGTGGAGAAGTAGTGAACTGCTGAGCATGGAACTGTCTGGATAGAAATGTGCTTTTGACTAAACATCTGTCTTTCTCTTTGACAGCTGCTCCTGAAGCAGTTGCAAATGTGAAAGGTAGGCCGTATTTTTCCTTCCCAATAGTTTCAAGGAGATGTGAAAATAAATACTTGCTTTTTAATGAATGGGCACGTATAATTTACTTCACTTCTGTATCTTTATTTATGTGGGCTTAATTTACTGTTGCCATTGAATTCACTACAAGCAACACTTAGCAGTACCTGGGAGACATACAGTATCTCGGGAAAAATAAATGCTTATGTAAAATGATCTTCCTCTGTTTTGTCCTTCTTTTGCATGCTAAAATAACTGACGCAGTAATACTACACTGGATTTTCTAATGTAATTGTTATCATGAAAAAGCATACAATAGTATTTACATCGTAATGACCAAAGCTTCTTTACCTAAGAGAACAGTGGAAGTAGGCCATGGATGTTGAAATTATCTTCTACTTTCTTCATAAGCTTGGGTTCCTAATTAACACCACAGTTAACACCACGGGAAAAATTAGACCCGTATTTTTTTAGAAGTTTACATATTTATTTATGCATATAAGTAGACCTACTTCTACTTGCTTTACATTTATTTACAGGTGGCCAAAAGGACAAGGATCAGAGCACTGTTTGGATACTCCTTATTCTGGTTCTCGTCATTTTAGTAGGCATGGGCATCATGGTTTATTTCTTCTTCAAGATCAAAATCCAGAGTGAGGCTGAACGAGCAGTGGGGCAGCACAGCATGCTGGTGGAGTACAGCAGTGCCCTGGCCAGAGAGAACAATGAAAATGATCCTGCCAGCAGCGAAGGAGGAAGTGAACGCAGTGCTGTGTAATGTGATAACAGCTACTCTATAAATCCAAGCTTTAAAAGTAATCTAGCTAGAACAAATAAATCTTAGTAAAAGTTACATGTACCCACATGCAACTTGAACTAAAGCGGCAATTATTCCTTTGGTATGGGTTAGGCACTATAGAGCATCTGTGAGTGAGATATCTGTCCTTCATTCATGGCTTCAATCAACTTAGATTAGACATACCCTGCAACTTTGAATATTTTGCATCAACTATGAGACTGTAAAGGGTCTGTCTATCTGTAAATAAAAGATCTATATCTTATGTAATGGTACTTAAGTGTTGTCGAATTAGCACATGGAGATGTTATCTGACTGGTGATTCAGTGTGTCATTAACCTTGAGAGGCTAACAGGAAGAAACATGAAAACAAGTCATATAACTAAGAAGAAATATAAGTAAGCCGTAAAATAACATAAATGACAAATAAAGCTGGTAGAATCTATTCCTGTTTCTACTTCACTTGGCAGCTCATTTTTGGATGTCTTCTCTTATTATCCTCCAGCTCTCTGAGTGAGCTGAAGACAGGACACTGTGTCCATGCCTCTCCTGAGAAAACAGTCCAGCAAGGAGCAGAGCATAGAGCATAAACATGCTGCCTTACAGCATTACTGTGCTGTTTGTTGTCTCTAAATTCTATGTGTGTGGCTAACTGCAAAATGAAACAAAAAAGATTTCAAGGATTTCAGGGGAAAACAGACCCTTGAAAAGTTCATAAGAACTGTACAAGAGAGGTCAGTGGGAAGGAATGTCCATGCATACCCATGACATTAGACTCATGGCTGGCAGATATTGCTGTCAAAAAAAAAATATTGCAGAGGTCAGGGAATGAAGGGTGTTCTGTGTTTGAGATATTTTTACTGAGTCCCCTTCATCTTGCACATTTTTTTTCTTTGTATAAATTATGACGTACCCATGTTTATCTTTTTTTAAGTACTGACACTGATTTCAGTCAAGTGCTGCTTGATGGCCACTGATATACCATAAGCAAACAAAAAGAGTAAGCAAATGAATAAAACCCCCATAGATATAACAAATAATGACATTATAATTGTCATATTTTGATAGCTGATATTGGTAGACTATATCTCTGTGGACTGTAACTGGTTTTCTTCTCATACATTAAGTGACACTTTAGCTTTGCAGAATATATTGTGAATTTGTCTTAATAACAAAGCTACAAAAAGTATGAGAAATTCTGAAGGCAATTTCTGCTGAATATTTTTCCTTCAAAACAAAGGATTTTATTTTTGCTTACACCATGGCTAAATTTGATTTCCTCTTGATAAAGGGTTACAGCTCATTTCTTTGAGATTATTTCTCTTTGTCTCACACTTGGTGCAAGAAACAAATTCTTTAGTGTTAAAATGCATTCATACTTTATGTATTAAATACTTTTGAAAGATTGCTTCCTGTATGGGAACTGTTGAGTCTGGCCTGAACCACTGATTGATCCCCTGAGGCAAACACTGAGTAAGTCATGGGAGCACAGGTGAAGGCAATTCAGCTGCATGACCGGAAGGGGTGGAGCCTGGCTGCACCTCTCTTAGATCCCATTTAAGGGCTGACTGCCACTGGGGAAGAATCTCTTTCTGGAGATATCTCCTTTTGGAGTTTTCTACTGCTGGCCTGAGATGTGGGTGAGCGTTTTGTTTTTGATGTGTCTTTCCACCGTGATAATCTTTCTAACTAAAAACCTATGAAATGCTATTCTAACCATGCTACTCTTCTAACTGTACATTTGTGTTCTGTACATTTTCAAACTATTTCCGCTCTGCGGAAAGGGGCCTGGGTGTCCTGGTGGATGACAGGTTGGCCATGAGCCAGCAGTGTGCCCTTGTAGCCAAAAAGGCCAATGGCTTACTGGGGTGCATTAAAAAGAGCGTGTCCAGCAGGTCGAGGGAGGTGATCCTCCCCCTCTACTCTGCCCTGGTGAGGCCTCATCTGGAGTACTGCGTCCAGTTCTGGGCTCCCCAGTACAAAAAAGACAGGGATCTCTTGGAAAGAGTCCAGCGGAGGACCTCAAAGATGGTGAGGGGCCTGGAGCATCTCCCATATGAGGAAAGGCTGAGTGAACTGGGTCTGTTCAGCCTTGAGAAGAGAAGACTGAGAGGGGACCTGATCCAGGTCTATAAATATCTAAGGTGTGGGGGGCAGCATGGCGAGGCCAGACTGTTTTCAGTGGTGAGTGGAGACAGGACAAGGGGAAACGGCTGGAAACTGCAGCATAGGAAGTTCTGCACAAACATGCGCAAGAACTTCTTTACAGTGAGGGTGACAGAGCACTGGAACAGGCTGCCCAGGGAGGTGGTGGAGTCTCCTTCTCTGGAGATGTTCAAGACCTGCCTGGATGCCTACCTGTGCGACCTGGTGTAGGGAACCTGCTTTGGCAGGGGGTTGGACTCGATGATCTCTAGAGGTCCCTTCCAACCCCTACGATTCTGTGATTCTGTGATTTTGTTGTTAAAATCTCTAGTTAACAGAAAGATTTGTGAAGATTTGTCTAATTTGTATTGATTCTCCTGAGTCAAATTTGCGTGAAATTATGGCTCTGTATTTTTACCTGTTTGTCACTGAAAATGAAGTTTCAGATGCAAATCTGAATTCTGTGATTATTTATATATTTCAAAAATATCACATGTGACAGGATGTTTCCTTATTTAGCGTCAAGTTTTCTCTGTGTCAAACAAAATTCTCCAAAGCTGAGGAGGACCCAGCACCAATTATTCATTTAAGATTTCTACTGCAGCAATTAAGCTTATCTCTTTGTGATTAAGAAGAAAGGAATGAAATACTTGACTTCTGCAATCTTAATTTTCTTCTCTTTCGTTACTACTGCTTCTCTAGCACTTGGTGAGTACTTGTCTTCTATCTCCTGCAAAAATAGATGTGAAAGTGAGAGCTTTTGTTCTCTTGCTCTTTTCTCGAGTTCTTAAAGATTTTCTTATACAGCTATTCTGCATGTCATGTTCATCCTAACTGGAGTGGTTCTCAGAAGTTTAAGAAATATGCAGTTAAAGACATTGGTTCACTTTTAAAATGTAAAGAAGATCAGAATAGGGCAAAGTTGGAAGTTAGGAGTCAGGACAATGGGGGCAATAGCTGAAATTAAGTACACTATGCTATGCTCTGTAGTAGTTAGATGTAATAATTAAAAGATTTAATCCAACTTACAGCTTTCTGCTTAAACGGATAAGGTAAGAACTACGTCTTAGTTCTTAATTTAGATTTGAATAAGTGAAACTTCAATAAACTACTAAACTGTTATAAGTTACACTGGACCTTAGGAGAGCTAGAGCATTAAATGCAAATATAATAATAATTAAAAAATCATCAAAAGTTCATGAATCAGAAGTTCTTAAGACACTTTCTGTTCTATTCTCTACTCAATACCAATAGTATTCTAATATCCTTTCCCATCTTAGGAATTTGCTTTTGTTCCCTATGCAGTTACTGTCTTGGACAAATAGCAGAGGGATGTTACATCTCTCTTCAGGAATTAAAGATGTGAAGTACTGAAGGGCAAACCTTTGCCCTCCTGTCCCATAAGTCCTAGGGCAGTCCTTGCAGATGAAAATTATCTCCCTTGTGAACCTAAACTAGTGAGAGTTATATGAAATCATGAAAAGCAGGCAGTTCTGTTTACAGGCAACTGAATAACTGCTGTATATGTTGACAGGCGTACAACTGCGACGCAGATAACCCTTACCAGCAAGACCCACGAGTTGTGGTGCCCATAATCCTTTGGGAGCATTAACTATCTTGTTTAGTGTTAGTGCATTATCTTAACCTAGTAGAGCATAGAAACACAGAATCATGTATAGTATCTTTACTGCCATACACTGCTCAGTGTTTGCTCTTGTGAGAATTTGCTTGGGATTTATTATGTTTAATTGTATTGATTTCTTATGTTAAATGTATAAATAAGAGAATACTAGAGCAGGGCAAGATTACAAATCGCTGTCCTTCATACTGAAAAAATAGCAGAATGTGCCAATTACTGAAGAAGGGAGGTGTCACAAGAGGCTCACTCATTAACTGAATTAACACATGCAATCATTTGGGCATGTATGTAAGAAGGTTTAAGTCCGCTGTGCACAGAATGACAACAAACTTCTGAATCTTCCATGAGGTTTCTTTTGGAAATCACAACAGGCATATATATTTCATATGTATTTCAGGATGCATATGGAAAAATAAAATCCATTATACTTATGAAAATTCCATTATACTGATGACATTTTGGAAACAATGTCATGATATAATTTACTTTCTCTTGTTCCCATGTACTGTATTTACATGAGTTGCATGCATTTTTCTATCTTGGAAGAAAACGTCTTGAGAACGCTGTGTGACTTTTGCGAAAGTGACTCGGAACTCCAAGACATATGACGAGTCAGGAGACCAGTGTAGAAACAGCAGCAGAACATGCCCCTTTCCTCATGAGCTCCCCTTGCTATTTCTTTACACATTAATTCTTATTATTTTCTTTTACAGACAATGAAATATATTTAATGTATAATGAGGATAGTAAACTGTGCCTAATTGCTCAGAGTTCTCATGCAGTCACAATAGCTGCTTGCGAAAAAAACAGTGAATTACAGAAATTCAGGTGGGTGTCCGACCACCAGGTGATGAGTGTGGCATTTGCACAATGTTTGGGAGTGCGCTACAAGCAAGATCAGGCTAAAATTTCTCTGTATCCCTGCAACGAAGAAAGTGAATTCCAAAAATGGGGCTGCAGAAACTCAACCTTGGTAATCCATGGAGAGAACTTATTTCTCAGTGTTGGTAAAAGAAAGAAAGATAATATTGTACTGGACTCAGGATCAGATACAATGAACAAATGGAAGATCTATGGAACCATGGATGACTTGTGTTCTCAAGGCCATAAAGGTAAAGTTTGAAGATTAATCCTAACAGTGACTTGTGTTCATTTGCCATCACAGGTAGGGCCCTTTTATTTCTGCTCCTGGTAATCTAACAGCAGCTGCTCCCCTTGAAGCAATGGTGGACTGGAAGACAATCAGTTCACATAAGTCACATTCCTCCATCCTGAGATATAACGATACTTGGCTTCAGACAGAAGACAGTATATGTGCAAAAAAATTGCAGTTTTTTATTTACTTTCAAAACAAATGAGTGTCTAGCTTTGTTTTATTATTATCTCTAAACTAAGCATTTCAGTTTATTTAATTGACTGGTACTAAAATACTAGTTTATGTGTTGGTTTCTTTTTTTCAAAACTAGTAAAATATTATTAATAATGTTGGATAAAAGACAAAAAACTTTTTAAGATTAATTCTCCAATAGTAAGTGCAAATAAATAATCCCATACACACTACCATTCTGTTCTTCCACAAGGTTTTAGATGATTAATTGTTTGTTGTTGTTGTTGTTTTTTTTTAATACATGACTAATTTATATGGAATGGCAGGAAATTAACATATTTGAAGAAAGAAATAATTTTCTAAAAATAGCATTTTATGTGACAAAATTTTATAGTACAAAATTGTTATAGTACAAAATTGTCTCGTTTCTGGTTGTTACAGATGGTGATTTCATGAGATGATGGTAAATTGCAAGATCTATGCAGAGATTTTGTGAAAGACTGCTGATAGCAGTAGGTGTCCAGTTACACTAACATGTGGAATACTTCCTCTGCAAAATTTTTAGGGAGTAATGATGGGTAGAGATTCTCTCACTCATACTATCATTTCTGTTTTATCCCTGTAGATCTCTTTACACTGCTAGGAAACTCCCATGGAGCTCCATGCACCTTTCCTTTTCAGCTGAATGGGAAGTGGTATGCAGGGTGCACAGATGCTGGCCGGTTGGATGGCTTGCTGTGGTGCGCAACGACCCCCAACTTTGACATCGATCACTTGTATGGGTTCTGTCCCATTGGCAGTAAGTCCTAAATGCTGATGTAGGTGCTGTAATGCAACACTATTAGGTAAATATAGCAATATGGGGGTAACGTTACTAACATGGAAGGGAAAACTATGGTAGTTGCATTATTTTACTAAGAAATATCTATGCCATATCATAATCTTCCTTACAGGGGAAAAAAAAAGTCACACTGGAATTGCTGGGGTATGTCACTAAGTAGCTAACAGCTGGGAGTAGACCAGTAGGCTTTAGATGTGACTGTATTTAGCTAAAGCATTTGGAAATTGAGAAGCTGTTCAGAGTGTAATTATCCCAGTCTCATTGCTACTTGCGATATCATCATTCCTGTTCTGTGTCACAAAATTGATAAACAGTTCATGGCAAGAGGCAGGTTTTTTTCTGAAAAGCAAAAGGAAGAACTGTCTCACAGATCTTCCTAGAATGGCCAATGACAGCTTTCTCCTGTCACGCTTCCTAACTGGCGACATCTCCTGGTTCTGCCTCATGATCTACTGAAAGCCGTAAGTAAATGTATGTGCATCTGAGAGCAGAATGAAGGGCATTAAAATATGTAGTTACTGAAAGTGCTGCCTCATTTTGCAGTGCTCTACCATAGACCCACATTTGCCATTTGGTAGATGGGAAAAATCCAATTCTATTCATTATCAACTGCCAACCACCACCGTGTTTTTCCCTGACAGTACTGAAAATAATTTCCTGTTGCAATTTTGCATGCAGTGCCTTCAAAAAAAAAAAAAAAAAAAAAAAGACAAAAAAAACCCAAAACATTCTTACTACATGAATAGAAATGCATGAAGAAGTTGGCATTATATAACTGTTGGACAGTATAATCAATACACTTGGGTCTAGAATTAAAAAAGAATGCTCAGAATAGAAGAAAACCAGCAAGAAGCACAACTGAAAATAAATAAAATGTTTCTTCTGAAGAATGGTTGAAGAAAGCCATTTTTCTTGATAGAAGAAAATGCTAATGTACAACTTATTATTGCATATTCAGGGAGAAGTTTTGCTAACAGACAGCTCTCAAAAAAACAATTTCTAAATTGAAATGACACATGCAGTGTAGAAATAGAGCATGCCTTTTTTTTTTTTAAATGGAATTAATGATGCCGTAAATTAAGGAGAAAAGTTTCCATAGTTGGAAATACTTTCATTCCAGTCACATTTTAACCAATAATTCGTTCAGATATAGCTTATGAGCTGCTGAAAAGTTTTTCAGAGCAGATAATGACCAAGCCAGTTTTGTTGTTTTTTTTTTTTAATTGCTTTCTTTAGCTTTTTTTTTTTTTAACCTGAAGAATATTGGATTTGATTTGGCAGAAGAATTAAAGAATCAAAGCTCGCTTCTGTCAATGTCACTGGCAAACCCCCTTTTACTTAACAAAGAGTATGTGAAGTATATATACGAAGGGTATGTGTTTTTTTTTTTTTTTTTTTTTTAATTGAGGCTTATTTACCCAAAATGCTCAAATTTCATGAGAAATCTTGTAGTTAAATGTTATTATAACATTTTGTAAGATGTTTTTAACAAGCTGCAGTATTAAGTAGTCTTTTTCTCACATAGACAGTGACAATGACAAATTTTGGAGTACAGATCCCTTGACAGGAACCTTCTACCAGGTAAACTTCCAGTCAGCTCTCACGTGGCACCAAGCAAGGCAGAGCTGCAAGCAGCAGAACGCAGAGTTATTGAGTGTCGCAGAGATGCATGAACAGACGTATCTGAGAGGTGAATAAAAAAACAGTAAAAAGAGCATCAAATAGTAAAAAGAGTCTTAAGACTTCTTGATTGATTGCAAATATTTTGGTGCTTTGGTCACATTACAATGAGTAGATAATGTAATATTAGTATCTGTACTGGCAGAGAAGTATCAAAATTACTGTAAATTATGTTTTTTATAAGTGAGACTTACAAAAGGTGTGAAATTCTTGTTTTAAATTATTTCCATTTTTTTTTATAACAAGTTAAGAATTTACATTTAGTTAAGTAAGACTTGGATCAATCTCAGAAAACTTTTTAATGTAGCAGTTTGAGAGAAGGGCCTTACAAAAGGATAGTTATTATAGTGAGCAATAAGTATATGGTTTTTGTGTTAAGAAATCAGTATTCTTCATGAAGACCTAATGGAATAGATTTTTTAAAATTACACATGAATTTTTTACAAAACACTAATGAAAAACTAAAGACTGTTTCTTCATGCACAGACTGTGGAGGAAGAAGGCTCTGTATGAATTGCTCTGTATTAATTGCACTGAACTTAAATGAACTTGTGAAGTAAATATGAACAACTGCAATTAAATCTTCTAGTATTTAAAGATTACTGTTTATGCATAACAGTGGAATAGTGTTAAATTCAGATGAAGTAATATGCAACCTAGCCTTTTGCGTGTCAACTGCAGAATGGAGTCTCTGAATGTATTACTTTTAAGCACAAATTCTGCACTGAACTTTGAAACTTCTAAGCATGTATTTATTGTCCTCCTGCAAAATTTGACACTGCAGAACATTTAATAATGAATGTCATTAGAATTCCAGTTCTTTTTGTTCCCTAGATCTGATTGACAGCAACAGATCACCTCTCTGGATTGGATTGAACAGTCTGAATCTCGACAGTGGGTGGCAATGGAGTGGTGGTACTCCTTTCAGATACATTAACTGGGCACCAGGTAGTAATCACTTCTTTGGTTGTTTTGTTGGTTTTTTTTTCCAATCAGTTTTTAGAATTAATCTTTCCTGAAAGAATGTTGAATGTATATTAATTACAGTCCTTTCACATGCAGTGAAAGTCTAGGAAAGCACTAGCTGTGTGGAAGCTGTAAGGGAACCATTAGGTCACTGCCTGAACCAGTGATAGAGCACCTGGTGAAGGGATGTTGCCAGCCCTGGGAACATAGGTGGAAGCAATTCACCCTAGGTCCTCCCCTCCCTGACCTCGTTTAAGGGCTGGCAGCCACAAGAGATGCATCTCTATTCTGAGATTGCTTTTTCTGCAGTGTTTGGTGAGTCCTGATCCTTGGAAAAGGGTAGGCAATTCCTTTTTTTATTGCTGGATTATGACCATTGTCTGTCTTGTGCAATCCAAGATAACTTTAAAGCAGTTATATCTTCTATTTCCTGTCCTTACAGTAGCATACTAGGACTGCCTTCAAGTCAGCTGATATCTGCATTTCCAGCTCTTGTAGGGTTATCAGGCACTTAGCCTGCAAGGACTCAGCTGTCAGTGAGGTCAGTCCTCAGCTTCTACACTTGTTCTGCTTTCTTCTCTCCACTTTAAAATTTGAGAGAGACTGCAAATAGAGTTCACAGCATTGGCAGTTCATCTTTGAAGATCTCCTAATGATTGTCATGGTAACATTTGAAGCAAATGCTGAATAAATGTGCATATATTCTAATTCTGGCCTTTCAAAGCTTCCTTGTATCTTCTAGTTTTGTCTGGCATGGCAGATGTGAGGAAAGCCTAGCATTAAGTCTAGTAGAGGGCCTTCTGCTCAGCTAGTGCAACGCTTCAAGCCTTGCAGAGAAGAGGAACAGTTGGCTCTCGAGCCAAGCATCCCACGCTTCTGGAGTTCTTATATTCTCTCTATACATCTACAAAATTCATTACCGGATATCTTTTCTTAAAAGATACTGGCATACTGTGTTTCTGCTCCAAAAAATTAGCTCAGAATTTGCTCTCTGATTTCATGAATGTATCTGAAGTCTTTAAGCTTGTTACCATGTAGTCCTGTTAATGTAACTGTGTCTTTACTTCAAACTGGGTACAAAACAGAGTATCAGAGCTCCCAGTGTTTCATAGGTTGTGAAACTATGATCTGTGTACAGCATCACTACTGCAGCAGGTCAGATATCACTTCAGTCACAGACTTGCAGAATGGCTTGCCTTGGGGGGGGGGGGGGGGGGGGGGGAGGGGGACGACTTCAGAGCTTTCCCAGTCCTAACCTCCTGCAGTGGGCAGGGCTGCCTCTATCAGATCAGGCTGCCTGGGGCCTGACCATCCCAGCATTGAGCACCTCTGGGGATGGGGTGGGGTGCTCACAGCTTTCTGGATGAGCCAGAGTCTCATCACGCTCTACGTAAAAAATATCTTACTAATATCTAAGCTAAATCTCACATCTTTTAGTTTAAAGCCACTCTCCCTTGTGCTGTTGCTATCAAACCATGTGAAGAGTCTCCTTCCTGCTTGCAAGCTCCTTTCAAATACTGGGAGGTTGCAATGAGGTTTCCCCAGACCTTTTCCAAGGCCAGCTCACTCAAGCTTTTCTCATAGGCTTCAGCCCTCTGATCATCTTCATAGCCCCCTCTGGATCTGTGGATGTAATGCTCCAGATGGGGGCCTTATAGGGACAGAATAGGGGGAAATTATCACCTTTCTCACACTGCTGGCCACCGCTCAGTGTCAAGAATCTTCTGCCCACTGTTTACTGACTGCACAAGAACATCAGTTGTGCTGCAGCTGGTTGTAAGCAGTGTATTTCTTAACAGATATATGACTGACACCTTTGAACAGGCTGATAAAACAGTTGGGGTGAAAGGAGAGGGAGGACTAGCTGCAAATTTTCCATCAGTTGGGATGTCCTGTCTCTTACATGTAAGTTGACCACTCTCACAAAACTCATAGGACTGCCTTACTTCTGAGGCTGTAGTTCTGCAACAAAATATGGCAAAAAATGTGAATCATGCAACAAACATAAAAAGAAATGTTTTGGTAAGTTATTTTAAATGGCATTTCCTTATCTGCGGTAGGAAAATAGTTGTAATGAAATCATGCACCCGTAATTGACACATGAAAAAGCTGAAGGTAAGTTGTTCTTTCAGCTGCTGCTGTAAAAACTGTGATACATAATAGTAATTTGTTTTCAATTTTATGAAGGAAGCCCTTCTCCTGAACCTGAGAAACTCTGTGCAGTACTAAATCCCAGAATATATGCTAAATGGGAAAACCGGCCGTGTGAGCAGAAAGTTGGCTATATCTGTAAAAAGGAAAACTCCACACTGAGTCCTTCCAGTCTTCAATTAGGTATGTCAAGCAACCAAAAACAGATTTAATAAAGGTATAGTTTGACTCCCTAAAATGAAATTTTACAGCTACTTAAAAAGAAAAAAGGTTTTTTCATTTGCTCTTTTGTTGAGTAGATGGGTTAAACATGTTTTATATCTTAAATCAAATATATTTAAATATTGGAGATGTTCCTGGAACTTAGCAACCACATAAACATTTTTAAATTAATGTTAATATTCATTATTCCAGAGGCAATGATCTAAACCATTATTATTGAAGTCTGTGATACTACAGCAGTAGGCTCATGCCATCTTCTTGGTGGGATTGCACATGACCTATAAAAAGGACGAACATCAACTTCTTACAGACCACTTTTCTACCATGCTTTTCCCACTACATTTTTCTCCTCTGGTGATTTATTTAATGAAGCTTATTACAGAAAATTATGTGCAGATAAAATTATTGTGCTGCAGTAGTAATACCTTTGAGAAATGTGTAAAACATCTTAGGATGTGTGTGAAAACTTGTGCTTTTTCAAAATGTTTCCCTGCCTACAAGTGAACATTTCACACAAATGAAGTCCAGTTGTCACTGTCTCACTTACTGTCTTCTTTTATTTAAATAGAGGATATTTTCTTTAAAAGCACAGTGTGCTGTCTAAAATGCTTTATACATTGAAAGAATGAATAGAAATAGTGTTTATTTATAATCGACAAGTTTTCATCCTAATTAATTAGTTGATTTAAAATGTCATTGTGGCTATTTTACATCATTTAAAAATGTGAAATGTGTTTTTCTTTGGAGAGGATGCAGAACCTGTTAAAGGCCCAGAAGGATGGTTGCCCTATGCAGGTCATTGTTACATGATTCATAGAGAGCCCAAGGCATGGAAAGATGCCTTAATGTCCTGCAATGAGAGCAATGGCAATCTGGCCAGTATCCACAACCCTGAAGAGCATGCCTTTATACTGTCTCAGCTTGGTTACAGTGAGTATTTCTATGGGATGATGTTTGGGAGAAATGGAAAACTATATCATAAATTTTAAAAAGTTTCTTATCTGTTTTATATGAATATTTACACAGAAACTCACAGATACAGAGCTAAGAAAAAAACCCAAACCACAACAACAAACCCACAGAAACAAGAGGAATCTTTAGCACTTTTATTTTTCATAGTTTTCAGTTTGATTTGCATTTGTTTTTCACAGCATGAAGACACTTGAAGGAAATAACATCTCTAGCTCCTGCAGTATTTGCACTGATTGTCTGCCTCAGACACAGTGTAGCTACAGATATCTTTATCATTAAAAGCCCATTATACTCCAAGGGATCTCATTTCCTGCTGGTATCTCACATTTTGGCTTCTTGGGCAAAGAATGTGTGTTAGGTCTTAAAATAAATTCCATTGTTGTTTAATCTAGATGAACTCATATTTCAGCTTATCTCCATAAAACCTCTTCTATAAGACTGTCACGCTCAAGCAGGTGGATTTCTGTTTTTAGAAGCCATAGATGAGCTCTGGCTTGGAATGAATGACTTCAGCACTCAGATGTATTTTGAGTGGAGTGATGAGACTCCTGTGACATATACCAAATGGTTGCCTGGAGAACCAACCCATGCAGTCAATGGGCAAGAAGACTGTGTTGCCATGGCAGGGGAGGTAAAATCATCACACCTGTACTGCCTAATTTTTATTTCTAATCACTTTATGAATGCATTAGATCAGGGAATGGTCAGGGATGTTTGTTCTAAATTGAATTTAAAGTCAAACTTGCAATAATGGGGTGAAGAATGGGATAAATGTTGGTATCTGGTTGAGGTTGGGCGTTAGATGCTACGTGAACCTTAACAGCCTGACAGTGACATTTAACATAACCTCACATTTAAGCAAGAACTTGAAATTCATTCAGAGAACACAGATTCTTATTTTCCCTTTGAAGCAATATTAAAAAAAAAAAAAAAAAAAAAAAAAAAAATTCAAAGAAAACTGATTCTGCCTGACCATGTTTCACTTCTTCTCAAACTGCATATAGGATGGATACTGGGCGGACAGTGCCTGTGATAGGAAGTTAGGCTACATCTGCAGAAGAGGGCCACTACAGGGAGTTTCAGGAACAATGAAGACTGATCCTGCTTGTACAAAGGTAAGACGAAAACAGAAGCAACATCTGCTTAACAAAAATCCATTCTCTTCACATGCTCCATTTGATGCTAAGGTTCCTGCTGAAGTGTGATTGTAAATCAAGATTGTAAATTTTCACTATGTTGCCTTATTTTTAACAAAGTTATTTTGACATGTGTGTTAATGAGTCAACCCTGTTATCTGTAAAAACTTCCCATGAAGAAGTCAAGTCATTTTTGTGGTTCTGTACATACTTCTTATTTTGTTCTACCATCTGTGGTTATCAAATACATAATAGAGACTGGAAAACATTTCTCCACGTGATGTAGACCATATTAATGAAGCCAAATCAGCACAGTGAACTTTTATGAACTGATTTTAATTTTTAGGATATGTTTTTTATCAGACTGCTTTCCTCTCTTTCTTTTATTTCTCCAGTTTACTACTGCTCAATATTTGGTAGCATTTCCCATCACCCTACACAGGGAAGAGCTGATGTTCATTGCTGGAACAAGGCAGTTGCCAAACACTGAGCACAGATATTATTATTATTATTATTTTTAACTTTTCTTGGGTGAAGCAAGCACACCTTGAGCTAGTAAGGAAAAGGGAATCAGAATTCAGCTGTAATTTTGAATATTTTATCTTCCAGTAATTTTTCTGCTGCCTCTTCAGTCAGACTTTCTTAGGTGAACTGTTGGGTGAAATTAGTAAATTAGTTTAGTTACAGTTCTTTTAGCCTAGAAACATAAGGAATTTTGAGTGTTTCATTACAAAAGGCTATTCTCTTTGATTCTCAGTAAGGAATATTTTGTTCAACCGTTTCTGAATACTTATTATCTGCCTCTGACTTTCCCATAGTTAGAAATAATGATTTACTAGTTGACAAAGAGAGGGATTTATATGCATTAAATCTTTCTGCATGCTCACTAAGCTCAATTATTAAGAGCCTACTGGGTTTCAAATGATATATTATTGCATTATTTTATATTAAAATACATAGATTTAGAGCATACAGTGCAATTCAAGCACTAAAACACATGTTTTTTGCAAGTGTACTATTACACATTCTTCTTTACAGGGCTGGACAAGACATGGTTCTTACTGCTATCTAGTTGGACGTGCACCCGTAACATTTTCAGAAGCAGTGAAAACCTGTGAAAGGATTGGTAGCTATTTAACAACTGTAGAAGACAGGTATGAAAGATTCTAAAAACTATAGTTCTGATGGAATAACCTTGCCATTTTATAAAATAGTTGAGAAACCTTTTGAGAAAAAAAAAAGGTGAAACCAGAAGAAAAGAATGCCCATCTTGGAGAGAAGTACTCAATAAATACAGTATGTCTTTTCTATTGAAATATGTTATAATTTCATGCTTTCCAGTACTCTGGAAGAAAAGACCATAGTTGCTTCTGTCCCACAAAGAGCAGCTTTTCAATGTAGCTCAGCTTCCAATGTTTTCAGAGCTAATACTTCTGATATTCAATCCAGTATTTCCTTGAAAGATTAAACCTAAAGGAGTCTTTATTCTTTCCAGTCTTGTGTAGTTTAGGATTCTGAGAAAGTGCTAAGGGAGGTTTAATCTTCATCTAACTCATTTCAGGTATGAGCAAGCCTACCTGACCAGCTTTGTTGGTCTGAGTTCAGAGAAGTGCTTCTGGATTGGTCTCTCCAACACAGAAGAGCAAGAAATCTTCAAGTGGGAGACTGGTGAAGGCGTTTTCTACACAAATTGGAACTCAGCAATGCCTGGTACTCTTTCATATGTGCAGTCTCTGTAGTTTGTGTTTAAAAGTTGGATCTTAAAAGCCCCAGGCTAAAGAAGAGATATGTACAGCCATTCTTATGCTTTTAAATGCCATCGTGGTTAGGCATTCAGTTATACCTTTGCATTCCTGTTCCCAAGATGTCATGCTGTATGTTTTTGCAAGTTTGGAGTGGATCTTCCCAGTTTTTCTGCTGCCTTGCCATGTATGCTGGTACCCGGCTGTGCTTCCTTCTCTCAGCATCTACAGTCACTCAGGCATCATCTCACAGAGTGAGAGATATAAAGGAAAAGAGACTTAAAGAATGTGTATCCCTTCACATTGGCTTTTCAGCAAAGAGATGTAGGTGCTTCAGACATTCACTGAGACCCCAGATCTTACTCTGGTCTTGACAGTATCTATTCCCCACTGACAACCCTTACTATCACCCTGCAGCGTTTCCTTTCTGTGATGCTGCGTTTAGCTCTCTTTGGCCTTTAGGGTTGTGAAACTAACTGCAAGTGGCCAGGTTTTGGGCTTTCCTCCTGATACTCCAGATATCTGTCTGACTTAGTCTAGCAAATGAAAATATTTCAGTAGTTGATTCAACAGAGTCATAAATTACAGTAGGATCATTAAAAATATGCTCCAGCTGGTGTCATTTCCAGCTCTGGGATTACTTCTGGGCTCCCCAGGGCTGCTTCCTGGTGACAGGAGTTTAGTCTGCTATGGCAGGGCCTGGAGGCAGCTGGAGCTTGGTGGTGTTCTGCCAGCACCTCTGCGTAAGCACTTCTAGCACCACAGGGTTAGTTTCCTTGTTTCCTTTTAATCATTGCAGCTAGTTCTACTTAATGTACACTATAAGAACCAATTTTAAAAACAAAATGCAGAATAAGCAGGACAGCTTGGCAGCCAGACATCCTCCTTCTCCCCATGCACAAGCAAGCAGCTTGCTTCTCTCTGACTCTGAATTCAGCACTGTAAGGACTTTCTCAATTGCAACTAATTCTGTGCTACCAGCTCCCTAAAAAGCTCTCTGTTTTTATAACACCTAAACAAATGGCTAATACGTCTGTTTCACTGTTGACGTGGCAGACTTGAGCAGCTGCTTACTCTGAGGTCTACCTGCCCCTTTCTCTACCTCCCAGCCCATTGAACTCCCTGCTGCAAGTGGCCAGTCTATATATGATGGAACAATTTCCTCTGCATTTCAGCAGCCTTACTCAAATTTCTGCACAGAAGTCAGCATGTAGTAATCAGGCAGCTTTCTTCCCTTCCACCTGGGCATCACAGAGGTGATGCCATCTTTTCTACCTACTGTTCCAACATTGAGACCATCAGAACTCAGTATCTTAAATGCTCTCCCAGTGTTATTGAGCAAGTAATGCAAATCACTAGGACTTCCTGCCAATTATATTTTCCACTATTTACTCTGATGGCAAGTGAATATTAAATACTCAGTTTCTGATGTGGCAGAATTTCACATCTGTTTCTCATAAATAGAAAGAAAAATGCTCTTTTGAATCACTTGCTGTGGTTGTCAGAGTGACTCTTCACAAGTCTTTATAGGGCTATTTTCTGAAATGATTTGTGCTACTGAGGAAATTAGTGTTGCAATACTAAACTCTTTCCCAATTAGCCATTATTTTTAAAACACATCTAGGATGACGTATATGAGCATTCTGCCTTTGAAATATTAACTAGAAGTGTCTATAGAATATGACACTGTAGAAATAGTTATTTCCTGGCTCCTCATTGCTTACAAGAGCAAAATCAAACTGAGTGTAAAAGATTAAAATGATAGAATTGAGGAAGAAAAAAAAAAACACATAAGAAACAATGCAGTAAGAGTTTTTAGACTCTAAGGTTTTCAGCCTCAGGTTGCAAAGAGCTTTTTGCCACTCCAATGTAATCTCTATTTTTTTCCTTCTATTTTTTCAACTTGTCTTCATTGTTAACTGAGGAGGAGTTGATACTGTGCAGTGCAGCACTATGCCGGAAGTACCTGAGTTAGCTCCCTGGGAGCCATTGGGGTTGCAGTGTAGCATCACACTTAGATAAAGTGCCTGGGTCTTGACAGTGAAGGACTGTGTAAATGAACTGCAAAGCTCAGACTCGTTTGGTCCTTTCAGCTTTGTACTAGCACAGCTGTGCTACTTATGCTATAGAAGGCAATTCACTTAGTTCTTGCTCTGAAATCTCTGCAGTTTTTCAGTTCACAGTTTAGGCATATCCTTAAAGACTTAGGATGGGATTTGTCATATTAAAGTTAAGCTAAAAAGAAGTTTAATATCTTCTTTATAACAGTGGTCAAGACTACACAAAAAAAAAAAAAAGACAAACAAAAGAAAACTACAACAAAACAGTGGGATGAGTTCTCAGAATGTGAACACTTGTGGACCTCACAGGCAGGAAATCTAGAATTTTGGCTAGGCTAAAAGCTTAGAAGCTAAGATTGCCTCTAAGTAATAGACAGAAGTTGCTTTTGATAGAGTCACAGACCATTTTCCCACTGGTTTCAGAAGCAGAGAATGAGGTGTTGAAGACGGCATTTCAAAAGGATGCACGTTCCTTGGTGCTCCTCATCTCTCCTGGGTGACAGGCTGCCAAATGCTTGCTGTGAATGGTGTAGGAAAGAGCTAGCTAGGTGTGGGGAGGTTAATGCACTTAAGCTACAATGCTTTTCAAAGGGGAAAAGCAGTGCTCTTTGTTTTCCTCTTTTTAGAAAGCTTCTCCACTGAGCAGATGCTACAGATAATATTTCAAACAGTCTTTTGTAAATGAATTGCATGAGCTGTAGGAAAAAAAAAAAAAGGAAAAAGCAGGGGAACTACTTGAAAACATATTTTAATTTTCTTTTATATTTCGCAAAGGGAAAGAAGTAGGTTGTGTTGCCCTGAGGACTGGAAGTGCAGCTGGACTATGGGATGTTCAGAACTGTGAACTAAAGGCAAAATTTCTCTGCAAAAAAACAGCTGCAAAAATAACTCGTCCACTTGCTCCTGGAAAAAATTCCAATTTCAAATGTCCTTTGGGTTGGAATACAAGTAATAGCACTAATTCTTGCTTCAGAGTAAGTGTTATTTTTTTCCTATAATACTTCTCATGAGACAAAAGAGTTTCTAACTGATAAAAAGTCTAAGCTTCAGAGAATGACACCTCATTGTATGAATGTAGTGAGCTTTTATTCAGACTGCCCAAGGGAATCACTGCAATGATCTCTGTGTCAGTGATACTTAGGGTTATCCAAGTAGCGTATTCTTTAATCTGTGTTATGCATGATAATCTTAATGTAATGTTTTCCTATTTTGATTGTACAAGGCAGTCAGTGGACTTATTTTTATACTTAAAACACAGTTTTCTACTTTAAAATTTATTTACAGACCTTTGTGAGAGAAAAAAATCATAAGAAAACATGGTTTGAAGCCAGAGATTTCTGCAGAGAAATAGGAGGAGATCTCGCTGCTATTAATAGTGAAGAAGAGCAAAGAGTGATAGAAAACTTAATAACGTAAGTAAAATAAATATTTAATAACCATTTAGTCTTTGAATCCTCTGAAACACTTATACCTACCTCACTATTACAGACCAAGTACCTCCTAGCCCATCCTTGCAGCTGTTACATACACTTACATAATTGGTTTCAAAGCATTGGGTAGTCCTCAAATCCTTCAGTAAGTGTGAGAGTTCCATGTGAGCTACGTAACTAAACACAGCTAATGTGTCCTTTTCTTCACAACATATCTTTTCATGTTCTAGGAAGAAACTGCCATCATCTCAGCTTTTCTGGATAGGTTTGCAGCGTTTGGATCCTGATGGTGGGCTGTCCTGGAGTGACAGATCCCCGGTGAGAACTCAACATTCCCAGTTTCTTTCAGTTCTGACTCTTTCACTGTTAAAGCTATTTTCATGACTGGCATGGATGAAAGTTGTATTGAGAATTACCAGGAATCATTGCCTTACCATTGGGTAACCCTAAATCAGTGTTCTTCATACTCATTTGAAAAGAAAAAGGTTATAAACCACGAGATTAAACCATCAAAGCAGTGATAACATGAAGTTCCAGAAAGGAGATAAATAGGTGGTAAGTAGATGAGAATCATCTCTCCTAATTTTATGTGGTTGTGGTGATATATTGCCGCATTCCTTTCCCTGCTATTGATTTATAACTTCATTTGATTCCAAACCAGAGCAAAAAGGTTTAATGTGACTGCTGGAGTCCACTGAATGCTGTGTAAGATGAGAGCTTTTTTTTTTTTTTTTCCCTTACAAAATGCTATATTGCTTTGACAGCCCACATGGACTGCGCAACCACACAAAGAAAATGAGAGGTTTGTAACTTTGGAGCTACCTCTCTTTTCTGCCAGAGTTCAGCTATTTTCCCTGTTATTGCTATGATTTTTATTCATATCTGTTTCTACTGTAGGTGAGTTACATGAAAACAATTTCTTTTTACGACGCTCCATTAGAAAATTGTGGAGCAATCAGCAAAGAGCATTCCATCTCCTGGATTAACATGCACTGTGAATACAGTCAGGACTGGATTTGTGAAATAAAGGAAGGTAGGATAAATTTTACTCCAAGATCCCTCTAGAAAACCATTTCTGTTGCAGAATTTCATATTTTAGGATAGTGTTATGCAAGTTACGTGCTCAAAGAAAATCTGGTTGATTTATAGGATGTCTGTACGTGGAACAATAGGTCAGAACATACTCATTCAGAATACAGCGCTTCAACTGAAAATTATCAATCTTGTTTTGCCTT
Organism: Tetrao urogallus; assembly: GCF_951394365.1. NCBI lineage: Eukaryota > Metazoa > Chordata > Aves > Galliformes > Phasianidae > Tetrao > Tetrao urogallus. Next base: position 32,355,853 of record NC_136820.1, read on the forward strand.
ATTTTTAAAAGTTTATGTTGTATGATAATTTTTGTTTGTTTGTTTTCCAAAATGTAACTACTGCAACTACAGAGAAATAAGAGAAGAATCTGTTATGGCTTTCTACTGAGTTGCACATTTCAGAACATTTACTCTGGCTGTCTTTAGGCTCCTTCACGCAAAGTGTGAGAAGCAGTGTTCAAAGTGATACCTCTCCATTGCTGACTATTTTTGTGCTTGTTAATTTTCCAAAATAATCTGATTCCCATTTATTCACATTGTCTCATCTTCTCATGCTTAAAAAGTAGCAGCCATGGATATCTATCTGAAAGAAATGCTGTGCAGATGTCTTTGCTAGTTACTTTGCAATTCTTCAACTGAATTATCAGTACAACTATCTCTAAAAGTATCAATGGTAGTTGTCTATTTTATTAGTTACTATCAGTGTATGAATGGTACCAGTTACAGTCTGAAGAAATCACCGTCATTAGTCAGTAGTACATAATGTCATAATGAAACAGTCCTAATGTTTTGTGCTTGCAGAACTTACATAATTTTTTATCTTTTACATCTTCCAACCAAACATGGAAGTAATTATTTTTTTAAAAGATGGCAAACCTTTTTTAACAAAGCTTATATGTTGCACGCTTCATTTAATGCAATTATACAGAAATACAAATATTATGTTGAACTCCTGTGGGGAAAAAAAATAAAGATGGCACTTGTCTTATTTTTATAGCTTGGTCTTGCAAGTTTAGATACATTATTTCAATATTCCACTTAGTGTTATATCTTTTTTCTTTATTGAAATTTTCTTGATAGTTGGTGGCTTTTCAGTCAAATGTGATTCTTCACAAGGTAATGTCACAGAAAAAGTTTTCCCAACAATGAATAGTAAATATATATGCTGTTTTAAGAAGAAATTTGTTTATAATCTGAATTTCTTGCTCAGATTTGACAACATCTGTATAATCTCTTATTACTGTGCAAAGTATATCAACATCCAAGTATAGTATTTTCATTCTTTCATTTTATTGCAGAAAAATTATGGAACTTTGATTGTCACTAAGATCATTTCTGCTAACTGAACACCTACATTGGTTCAACAATTGGAGAATATTTTACATCTTTTTTTCTTCATTTCATTACAGGAACACTCTTGAAGCCAGAACCTGTCAGCCCTTCTGCCAGTTAGCTCCTGTTTATCTCCTCACACTCAAAGGATGCTGTCATGTAACAACAGCAGTTTTCACAGGGTCTGTGCAGAATGCAGACTCCTCTCCTGTGTTGCAGTGTATGAAGTCACAGAAGATGGCTGGATTATAAAAGAGGACAAACAGTATTTTTTCAGCACAGAAAGTACATCTATGGAAAAAGCCAGAATGTTCTGCAGAAACCACCGTGGAGATCTTGCTATTATTGGAGATAATAATAAAAGAATTTTTTTGTGGAAATATGTAAGAGGAAATTTGATTACAATTTACTATATACAGCATATATATTCTGCTGCATATGCTTGTGAAGTACAGGAAGGCATGCTTGTTGCATAATATTAATATATTTTATCAGCAGTAATTTCAATATTCGATGAAAAAAAATATATAACTAAACGTACAAGGAGCAATGAACAGAAATCTACTTTTTAGCCGTGTTCTACATGGTGGTGTTATACAAAGATTTGAGGCTACTGCAAGGGTAGCTCTGACACACCACATCATGGTGCTGCCCTAAACAACTTTTCAAAGAGAGGTTTAGCCTGTTCCAGGTCAGGGATTGAAGAACAACCAAGACCTTCATGAATTAATTTTGCTGCAAAACGTCTCAAAACTAGCCTTTTACTATGTATTTCAAAAGTACTGCTCAGACATCTCCTGGTGGGTAAGTGCCCATGCCAGGGGCACGCCTACTGTTAAATAGCATGGATGTTGGCTCAGACCTCTGCCATAACACTATTTGTTTTATTAAAGTTAAAGCTGCCATGCAGCCTACTGTCTGTGTTACACTATTTTAGATGTTTGCTTTTGTGTGGAAAAGGATATGAAAGGAATAGTGAACAGACAGCTTGAGATACAGAAATTACACTGCAGCTTAAGAAGAAAATAAAGATTTATTTACTGAGTAGAACTAAAATATTTTGTTATTTTCATTTCACAACTCTTGTATCTTTCAAAATAACTTTGACAGCTTTCATTATACCAGTAAGGCAGTCTAACGTAGTGAAGCAGCAATAAAGTTACAAAACAGAATTGTGTGATTTCTGCTATTTAGTTCAACAGGAGTTCTGTCTGGTGCCTATGCGCAATCATTCAAACAATATGTATTCATCTCGTTGCATCAATAGCACAAAAATACACTTTTTTTTTTTTTCTTTTAGAAAACTAGTAAGTAACAGAAAGCATTAACTGAAAGTACTTTTTTTTTTTTTTTTTTTTTTTTTTTTTTTTTCCAACGTGTTTAGATCTTAAAAAATGGCAAACTGCATTCGTATCTCATAGGATTAATCCTGAATGCTGACCAACAGTTTAGGTAGGTAAATGTGCTATATGATCCATTTAAAAAAACAGAGCAGAAGTTTTGCACAGCCAGAGTTCTTTCTGGATGTATCCTGCAAGGACCTCATAAGCAATATTGGAGTTATGTTGAAATGTATGCTCCTGCTGGTTTAACTACAGTGCAAAATCACTGGTTTAAATTATGTTTTAATGCTTCCAATACATAGGTAGCATCTATTAAAAATGAAGGTTTTTTTTCTTTTTGATTTGTTATGCACCTCATTATCTAAAATCTTTTAATCTTTTTTTAAGTCTAATTACAGACAAACTCAGCTGTAAATACATAAAAATATATATTTTTAGCATAGTTTTTTTTTTTTTTTTTTTTTTTCTGAACTGTTCAATGAGCACAGTCTGTTTAACAGCTGCTATATTACTTTCATGTTTTTCAGATGGATAGATGGAAGTACTTTACGCTATGCACCTTGGGCAGAGGGGGAACCCAACTTTGCTTCTGCTCAAGAACATTGTGTGGTCTTAGATAAAAAATATGGTGAGTTGCGCTTTTTAAGAAAAATATTTTTTTAGTTATTACTCTTCCCCCGTTTATTAAATCTTGCTAACTGTTAAATCTTTTTTTCTTTTTTGCCAGTAATTTGGGGAAAAATATATGTAAAACATATGGTCGTTATATCTGATGTTAGTTAAGGGACAGCGTTAGCTATAAGAGTGGAATATATGAAATTGACTTTGTTAGAGAATGCAGGGACAAATCAGTCATTAATTTTTCATCTGTGTGGGCAGTATGTTCCATTCAAGCAAAGGGAGAATAGTTCTTTCAAAAAATAATCAGGAAATAGTGAGTAAAGGAATAATATAAATAACCAAGGGCCTAAAGAGCATACGAAGTATCACATTCAATTGTTCTTTCACTGAGAAAGTGTTACTTTACATTTGCAGGCTTGAGTATAACAATGCTGTTAGTGGGCTTTACTCAGAGGCAAGGGAGTTGTCATGTCTGCCACATCATGTGTGCAGTACTCCCACAGTCACAGCAGGACTAAAGCCCTCCTGCAAGTGGTGATAGGATGTAGTGTCCAGCTGAAATACACTCTGACATTCCTCAGCAGAGTGTTTTCAAAACTACAGTTATATAGAAATACAAAGGTACTTTTCCACAAATTTCAGTCTTTTATGTAATGTCTTATTATCTGTGCTTAAACTTCAGGTTTGTGGAATGATGTTAGCTGTGGTCATTCACATGGCTTTATCTGTGAGAGGCATGGGAGTTTTGTGAATGCCACACTTTCTCCAGCAGCAACTTCACCTCCAGGAGGATGTCCTGAAGACTGGCTTTTATTTAAAAATCAGGTTTGGTAGTGTGCATCTATACACAGTAATACCAGACCTTGGGGAATGTACCTATAGCCATACAGTGGGACCTTTTATCTCCCGGACACCTCTTGACAGTGATTTTTCTGAAGTCATGTTTAAAATTTAATCAGTTAGCTAACTCTTAAAAAATGATGATATTTGTAGTCATATATATTTTTATTATTTTTCAGAAAAGTGGTCATCTAAACTACCATGGAACAAATCTTAATAGTATGTACTTAAAAAAGATGGAACTTAATTCAACTGACAGTCAACATTAGTGTACAGTCAGTCATTTGAGTAGGAGTGAATCAGAAATAATGCTCAATTAGAACATCTTACATGTCAAAAATACTTCTCGAAAAGTGAACATGATTTCAAATGGAATCCTGGGCTTGGCTTTTTATGTATTTATTGGTAGCACTTCTTTGTCTGATGATGGAGTATGGCTTTTCCAGCACAGCTAGTTGACACATTAGGTTTTGTGAATTACAAATGTGAGTTATAAATGAAAAGATTTTCTTCTGCCATTCACAGTTCCTTCCAGAACGTTAGGGAATACATTCTAAAGACATGAAAAGTTCTGCCTTGGCTCTAGTGCTAAGTCCCTGCCAGCTCTTTTCTGGTCTGATGGGGTTATTTTCTGCTTTATCAGGTGTCATACATGCCTAAATTCCTTTTGCTGTCAATCTCTGATAACCTAGCTTATTTTTCCCCAGTGTTACAAATTTTTTGGTTCTCAATTTCAATATTGGTATACTGCAAATACAGACTGTATCAACCTTGGAGGACATCTGGCTACCATACAAAATGAACAAGTACAAGGTATAGTACAATGGCCTTTTAGATAATAGCACTTATTCTGTAAACATTGTTCATTTCCAGAAAAGAAGCACGGCAAGAAGAGAGACAGTATGTCGATATATTTATTTCATAATACATATACTCAATATGGGTTATATGTTCATGGCATCAAATGTTTCTGGAAAAACTGGAGCTGTTTCATGCTGGTCATACTAAGGCTTGCTTGCTCTTTCATTCCATGCAAGCTGCTTTACATTATTCATAGAATTTGAATTGGCGTAGAATAGCACATTCCAACCTGATGCTTGTAGAATTTGACATAGGGAATGAAGAACCACCCGTGGTCTACTTTTGGCATAAATATAAATGACTATATTATTAGACCTCTCAAATGACTGTCTAAATTCTGCAAAGTAATTTAGGAATACATTGTTAAATACACATTTCCATCTGGACTATATTTTTAGGCTTCCATTTGTGGATCCATCAATCAACTCATCCTGAAGTTTGAAATAAATGAACTCTTATGACAAATGGTCAAGTGGCTTTTTTCTGTAATACCTTATTTCTAATCTATACTTATAGTTCTAAGTGCTTTCATTCATTGAGATGTTTCATAATCAAAGGCTTGGTAAAATTCTGACATAATAAACTTAACAGAATCAAACTGGGTACATTCCTGATTAAAAGCTAATTAAAATATATTTTCAAGATTTTTAATAAAGCAAGCAAAATAATTATAGAACTTGTTTATTACCTGATGTCTTGATTGGTGTTTTGACTGATTACGTGACATGTTCAGTTTCTTTTCTATTGTGTTTTTTTTTCCCCCCTAGCTTTTCTCACTTACCATTTGAAGAATGTTTTATACAATCCCTGGATTGGCTTGAATGACATAAATAGTGAACTCAACTTTGTTTGGGCTGATGGAAGTGCTGTTTCCTATACAAACTGGGCTCCAGATTCCCCAAAACGTTATGAACCCATTTTATTTGACAGCCTCCGTCCAGAAGATGATGGCAATCGGATGCAGGTAAATATTGCTCAGAGTTTACTGTAAGATGAAATGTGGAGAGCAGCACTTCAATTAAACATCTCAGTTTTCCTCAGCTTTTCTCCAACTTACTCATCTTATAAACTGGGATGACCATTACAATGCCTTAATGTTTACATATACTGATACCTAGCACAAGAGAATGTTATTGCTGCAAATTTGCCTAAGAATTTGGGAATATTCTGGGACAAATTGACTAAATGAAGTTTTCTTTTTCAAACTAGTTTGCTCTCTATTTTGGAGAAAATGCAGATATAGCTTTCAAATTTTAGAAGCTAGCACACGGGAAACACTTTCACGTGTTTGGTAAATTAAATCACGTTGGAAAATGAAGGAAGAGACCATGCAACAGTTGAATTTTTTTCTATTTCTTCCATATTTAAAATTATAGCTAAACTACTAAGGGCTGACAGATGCCAACTGCTTTCCAAACCAACAAAACACTCTTACTAGGTCTGAAATAAAATGCCATAATGTTGTAAATACAATAGCCTTCCACATACGCAAACCACCTTCTCCCATTTATTTCCCTATCTTCTTTTCAGAACTTACCCTTCATTTTCAGTGTGACTACTTTACTTGTGTCCAACCTCCCCTCATTTTATATCTCACTCCCCCAAAGAATCCAGAGAGCTTAATCTTCACTTCAGCTAATTCATTGTGCTTTTGCCCATTTTGCTCTGGTCCTTGTCTGAGGCGTGTAGGAAGACAAATAGGATGCAGCACAACACGTGTCTCAATTTCACTACAGTTCTGATAGTGCTTCAGGGAAACATCCTGAAACAAACAAAACAAAAACCAGAAGGCAGAAAGGTACATTCTAATTCTCTCCTTCACCTTGAACATACTGTTACTCTCTGAGTATCCTTTCCTGCAACTCCCCAGGACAGTGGTCACAGCCCCAAACCTGTCTTGAAGAAACATTTGGACAACACTCTCATAGCTACAGTTAGAATCTGGAGTGCTCCTGTTTGGAACCAGAATTAGCATGATCCTTCTGGTTCAATTCCAGGGTCTCTTCTCAGGATATTCTATTATTCCATGATTTTCAAAGGAGTGAAATATCACTGAAAAATTGCTGTACTATTGGAAGCAATTGCCCATCTGCTCTACTCCTATTTCATTATCATCTTCTGCTTCTTCAGAGTAAACTCTGTGGAGCTACCACCACAGAGGAGGCCTGAGATGAGAGAAAAAGAAAAGAGGAAGGTGTTTCTTCAGTTGTAATGCGAGCCCCAGAACTAAAACAAAAAACAAAAAAGAAGGCATGAAACTTCCCATAGCTGTTTTACTTAGTTTTATAACTTCTAATACTAAACTAATATTAATGTGCTGACTGTCATATTCCTTCCCTTTCTCCAACAGTATGACTGTGTTTCTCTGAAGAGAGATTATACTGATATAGGAAAATGGAGTGATGTGCCATGTTATAAATCCAGTGGGTATATATGCCAGAAGAACAGCGGTGAGTTCTGTATCACTAATCCTGGAATTCATAATGACAAAATTAAAATCACTTTTCTTTTTAACACAATTTAGATCACACTTATCTTCTCATAGTTGGTTAGTTATAGACAAAATATCAATAAAGCTTAAGAGACCATCTTGCATTACATTGTTACTTGGAAATGTTTTGAAGCAAAGAATTTATAAAAGCAAAATGTTTTTATTTAAAATCATTTAATTAAATAGCTAAAAATCTTAAGCATTTTTTACAGAAGTTCATAATAATCTAGAAATTACTGTAATTGGTAAGTAAATTTTACACGTATCCAAATAAACTTGACAGAGTTGTGAAGATACTAAGCCCCAAAGAGAATATTGAAAATGTACAGAGTATGTGTGCTATTTTTGACTCCCTGCTATGTAAAATTCAGTGAATTTACAGATTTGAAGTCCCATGTGGCTGCAAGTGTATTTACTTAATCTGAAAATTGCACTGCTATTTTGAAGTTATCTGTTACTTATTAAAAAATGAATGAGAACATATTCCATTCAAATTATCACAGAATTACAGAATGGCCAGGGTTGGAAGGGACCTCAAGGATCATGAATCTCCAACCTCCTTGCTACACGCAGGGCCATCAACCTCCACGTTTAATACTAGATCAGGCTGCCCAGAGCCCCATACAATCTGATCTTGAACACCTCAAGGGATGGGGCATCCACAACCTCTCTGGGCAGCCTGTTCCAGCACCTCACCACTCTCTCTGTAAAGAACTTCCCCCTGACATTCAACCTAAATCTCCCCTTCCTCAACTTAAAACCATTTCCCCTTGTCCTGCAGTTATCAACCCTTTCAAAGAGTTGATTCCCCTCATGTTTTTAGGCTCCCTTTAGGTAACTGAAAGGCTGCAATGAGGTCACCCTGCAGCCTTCTTTTCTCCAGGCTGAACAAGCCCACCTCCCTCACCCTGTCTTATTAGCAATTAAAAAAGAATTAAAAAAAAAAAAAAAAACTAGCAATTTTCTAGTACGTCTGTAAATAATAGTGATGTCATTCAGTTGCTCAAGCCAAATGTGTGTCCTCCAGATTTGTGTTCTTCTGTTTGGCATTGTTATTTTTATTCCCACAGACCCTAAACTCTATAAGTCATCGGTAACAGTGTTGGAATTTGCTTTTGACCATTCTGATGGCATTAGCTACTCTGTCACCCACTCCAAAATGAATTGGGAAGAAGCACAACAATCCTGCAAGAGCAATTCCTCAGAACTTGCTAGCATTTTAGACCCATATAGCCAGTCACTACTGTTCTTAATTGCACAGGAATATGGACAGCCTATGTGGATTGGTCTTAACAGCTACATGGTAAGAGCACGTGCATTACAGACAGTTAAGCTTGCATGTACAGGTCTTACTGAATGCTCTCAGCTTGAAATCTATAGCAATTTCTGACAGCATATTTCTTAAAGCAGCATGTTATGTCAGTGCATTACCTGTCTATTATGTTGTTCATCAAAAAGGACTCAGAGGAGATTCTAATGAACTGTGAACTCTAGAAGGTGCTTTAGCACAAGGAAATACTCCTGCAAGCCAGTACCTAACAAAGTTGTGTATGGAGTCATTAAAGTGTCTAAGTGATAAACTGTGAAATCTCCCCCATCGTAAACTTATTTTAATCTAATAGGTATACCAGAAATGATATGCAGGGGTACACCCTGCCCTCCTCTCATGTTTTTATCTACCTCAGACATTTGTGACGTGGTATCTCTAGTTGTATATCAGAAATCTATGAATGATGATTTTTTTTGAATGTATGTGTTTATGTTCACAAATAATTATCTTAGACAATAACTATTTGTGGTTAGCAGTAAAGAAAATACAATCCTGAAAAGAACGAAGGGCAAAAATTGTATAAAGGAATCTGTAGCCCGTATAATATGGTAATTGCACATACTGGGCAATGAAAGTATTCTTCCTGGTGTAATTTTTCTCATTAAAAATTTAGAATATTATAGGGAAAAAAACTAATCTCTGTCTTTGAGATGTATGTGCCAACTATATGACGTAGGAGGGTGAACATTTGGATAGTAGGTGCATTTTGACATGGTGCACTCTTCTACATGAATCACAGTCACGATACCACAACCAAAGTGATAGCAATCAGCATTGCTTATTAAGAACACATCCACTCACAACATGCAGACGTTTTGGGTGGAGATACCAACTTTGTCTTACCTAGTTCTCAGTTTTTCTGTCTTCACTCATGTTTCCCTTCCTTTTTTTTTTTTCATTCCATATCTCCATACTCAAAAAAATATTCTGAATTAATGTTAGATACTTTTTGGATGACTGAAAGAAAATTACCCTGCAATCATGTCTGTGTGTAACAGACACTGCACATCTTGTTGCAGTTAGCAAGAACAAAAAAGTGGTGATTGTAAGCATTTGAATCCATACTGGTTACATGAGAGTCCTCTATGGACTCTGTGTAGTAGGTTTATGAGCCTCAGTATCCTTGAAATTACTGCATGCATTTTGCTTCCAGACAGAGGGCAAGTATCATTGGATTGACAGATGGAGATTAGTTTACAGCAAGTGGTCCAGCGGGGAACCAAAACAGACATTAGCATGTGTCTACTTAGATACTGATGGAACCTGGAAGACAGCTTCATGCGAGGAGAAACACTTTTCCATCTGTAAGAAGTCAGATGGTGAGCGATTTAATATGTTTTAGCTAGAGGGTGTGAGGATCTACCAACTGTGCTAATATAACAAACCACCTTGTTTTATGCACTTGTTTATCAGAATACATAAGCAGCTAACTAACACACTGTGGTGGAAATACTGAGTCACGTCCTGAAACAGTGATTGAGCACCTGGTGGGAAGGCAGGGCCAGCCCAGAGGAGCTCAGGTGTATGCAATGCACCTGAGTGATTGGAAGGGGTGCAGCCAGGATCCACCCCCTCCCCAGACCTCATTTAAGGGTTGTCAGTAGAGGTGAGGGCATCTCTTGCCAGAAATCCCTACCTGAGGCCTTCCAATGGTAAGCAGCTCTTTTTTCCTTCATTTCTGTATCTCTGGGTGGTGCGTTTGGGCTCATTACCATTTATTGTAGCCAAAGAATTTGCCACCCTGCTATTATCATCCCATTATAGTATTACACACATTAAGTGTTGTTGGGAATTCTTTCCAGAAATAAATAAATTCATAATAGTCATTACCAGAACCCTAAGAAGAACCCTAAGAGTACTCATTGATTTCTTAGCCACTCAGAAGCTTCATTCATGAAGTTCTGTACACAGTTTGGGGCATCAGAGATTGAAAACGCTGCTGTTCAAATAGGATATTCAGATTACTAGAAAACAAGAATTAATAAAGGAAGATTATAATTGAGGTTCTGCAAATGACTAAAACAAAATGCTAAGAGAAATGCATTAATTAATTAAAAAATGGTGGGAATAATTTATCTAAACAGATGATCAAATTTAAATATTGAAAACCAACCCTAAAGAAATTGAATTTAATTATTCTTATATATGATATGAGTTGGAAAAGGAGTAACAGAAATACAGGAAGAAAAACTTGATTTTAACAAATACAAAGCCTTTACCAAACACAGGATAAAATACAGAAAACACAAATTAAAAACAGGTCAGAGAATTTCTATCACTGGAAATAGCTAGGAATAGCAATGACAAACATCTGTTCTAAGTGAGATGTAATTACATATCAACTTGTCAGCTGTGAGCATACGGACAAAGTACATAACTCACTGAAGAAACTTCTAATTTTATGGTTCAGCTAAATATTCTTGCTTTCTTCAATATTACGGAAGATATTGAACTATTAGAAAATGAAAAATTGCATGCCAAATCACATCTCCTGATGCTGTAATTTGACAAAAAAAAAAAAAATATATATATATATATATATATATATATATATATATATATATACTTGGAGTTTATATATAATATCCCTTTCCACTTCAATATTATGGAAATCTAATTTGAGAGTTGAATGTTCCTTAACAAGGGGAGAAGTAGACTGTGGAAGACTCACAGGAAGAAAATGCGATTTGGCAGAGCATTTAATTTTCTTTCTATGTGAATTTATCTTCTCATCCAAAATCTTCCTAATGTATTGATCACTATGGAATTTATTTAGTATGCAGTTTAATAAAAAACTCTGCAAGCTGTGTTAAGTTATAACCCTTTCATTCACAACTACAGTTTCTAGCAGAAGGTTTTGATCCTGTCAAGAACTGAGGAAGTCAGAAACTATTTTTAAAATAACAGTTTTAACTAATCAGGCAGACATTTATGCCAGAAAACCAGTTGGATATTTATTGACTTATTCACGACAAATATGTTAATTACAGATAATTCGTGCTGCTTATACTGTATCTTCTTCATCACCTTGACAAATAAAAGAAGTCAAGTAAGCTCTCAAACAAAGCCATACTCAAGCTCTTATTAGAACATGCTTCAGTTCTCTGATGACAAACCTAATATAGGATTTTTTAAAAATATTTTCTTACTTGTGTAATGGGGAAAAAAATTAACAACTTTCAATACCATCTTTTACTAGTAACGGCCCCTACTGAGCCCCCTCAGCTTCCTGGAAAATGCCCTGAATCAAATGGACACAAATCTTGGATACCTTTCCATGGTCACTGCTACTACTTTGAGGCTGTCAGGAAAAAAAGCTGGTCTCAAGCTCGTCGGGAGTGTGCCCAACTAGGTGAGTGTTGTGTTTTAGAAAGAATGAAGATGCAGTGAAATTCATAGAATAATGGGTGATAATGATATGAATGCCTTATATTACTTCAAAACTTCAAATGATGCTTTTAGATTGCTTTTTGAAGAAAACAAGATTCATGACATTTCATAATATAATTGATATCTCAATTACCAGGAGAAACATTCTTATCTCAAAAAAAAAAAAAAAAAAAGTTCCTACTAGTTTTATGGAAATCAGTAATTGAGGAAAATAGAAAAACACTTTTAGTTCACAACATGAACTAGGACACTTGTAGGGAAGGTTTTTTCATTTGTTTGTGTTTTTGATGTTATTGTTAGTGCCATGGCACTGTTTAATAGTTTAATTTGAATGTCTGCACAATAAATGAGATTGAGGAGTCACCTGGATTTGTGAGCCAGTAAAACACACTCACTGTGTCCTGCTCTGCAAGTACTCCCTGCTGTCAGCTGTAGTGTGGGGAAAAGAGCTCTATGTGGATTAGGGTCAATGTTTTATTCCACGTCTCAGATTTCTTTTCACTTTTAACTGGGCATTGTTGTGAAACAGCTTACATTTCAGTGTAAGTAAGAATAGGAGACATCGTGCATTGACATCGTATTTCTGAGTGGTATTCTTTTTTAATTGCAAGTAGCCTAGTAGCCAGAAGGAAAAATTACATTGAACATTTGTGCATACTGCAGGTTCCTACACTTCTGCAGCACATACTACCCATGGCAAAGTCAGGTAGGTGATTTCCTGGTGAGCATAACACGCATGTCTGAATTAGTACTGCTAGGGGCTTTGTAACAACTTCTGGACACAGAATCATTCAATCATCAAGATTTGAAAAGACCTCCAAGATCATCTAGTCCAACTGAACACCTTCACAATTCAAGTACTGCTAAAGTCACTGCCCAGCCACTGGCAAGTGATGGAGCTGTAGTGACAGGATGCGTGGTGCTGAAAACATCCCACATATCGCTTTCAGCCTACCTGCAGTCTGGAGCGTGGTTGGATCTATCCAAAAGCGTTGAAAGAGAGCAACTTCTCTAAATTGCAAAAGGCTAAACAAAAAATCTGTCTTACTGTCTTGTAGCCACAGATAACTCATGCTTAATATACAATATAGTATTACAATAGCCATAACAAGACTTGTGAATGTTACTTGAATCAGTAATATCTTCCAATATCTTCTTTTTTTTTTTTTTTTATTTAAGCTGTAAAAAAAGGAAATGTGATGTATGCATTAATACTTTTCAGCTGCTGACTTGGTATCTGTAGGAGACTATACCGAAGCAAACTTTCTGGCAGAAACCATTAAGATACTTCATGGAAAATCTCCAAACTTTTGGATAGGTCTAAAGAGGGATGACAGAGGTAACATCTTCATTTTTTAATCATGTATTACAATATAATACAAAATTATTATACATTGTTAAGAAGAAAGCAAAAATCCATATTAGAAAACAACATAAAAATCAAATATGTTTATTTCGTGCTTACATCACATGTTTACATACACTTAGAACTGTAGCAGAAACAATTATCCATGTTAAAATTTGCTGTTTTCCCTGTCACAACCTGTTCTATGTCATTGTTTTATACATATACACTTATTTTAAACATCAGAACAATGGGTATGGACAGACAAGTCAGAATTGGATTTTGTCAACTGGCAAATTGGGGAGCCTACAAACAGAATGCATAAAGACTGTGGAGAAGTATGTGCATTGACTGGGTTCTGGAACACCAATGTCTGTTCTTTCAGAAAAGGATATATCTGTAAAAAAGCAAAAAGTAAGTAACAGTTCTAATGTATTGAGGCTAATAATGTCTTAAAATGTATTTAAATTACACCTTGTAGAACATGTAAAAATGTAAAATATTACAAGCTCAAGTGTAAAACCAGCAAACAACAATAGCAGCACTCTGTTGCCAAAATATTGAGGCCTCAGGGACAGCAGGATATTTCATGTGGATTCTGACTGCCTCATCATAAGGCTGCAGCTCCAAGTCCTGTAAAACTGCCATTAGCAGCTCCATGCAGCTCTCAAGAATACTTCAGATACCTATGTTTAACCAAAAGAACAAAGACTTCTCATTTTTTAATAAAAAGGTAGTTTTCCTTAGATCTTTCCATCAAATATCGCACCATCTAAGTTCAAAGGCAGCAATTCTTGTTTCATTTCAATGGACTACTTTCTCAAAAAATCTTGTTCTGATGAATGCAATGCAGACTCTGTCTGATGCTGGATTTGGTGATTACTTTCATTGCTGTCCTTTGAGCTGATGATTTGAGGACTGAGTGACATGGGAATCTGTCGTCAATCTTTAGCATTGTGAAGTCACATTTAATAAAATGCTGATTGTGTCTTGATGCAAGAATGATCACCTGCTAGAAAATTCAAAGGTCTGATAGCTGAATGACACTAAATGAAAGTGGTTAATAACAAGGCCATTTGGTGTTGCAGACTTCATACTTCTGTTCACCTTTCACTTACCTGATAAGTTTAGGAAGTGCAATTACAGTAGGGACTACATCCACAAGGAATAGCTGTCTCCAGCAGAAAGAGGCTAAGCTGGCAGATCACATTCAGCTCAATATCCTCATTATATGTTTCTAACTTACAAGATCTCCATTCATGAAATGTTTCTGCTTCTGAAAATGCCTAAAAAAGAATACAGATCGTGTGGGCAGTTTCTCAGAAATAAACACATTTGAAAATCCTTGTGGAAGTAGAAGAAATTCAGCTATGATCTCATTTCTTGTTGGCTAGTATCAGATGCTCTTAGTAGAATGCTTGATATTTCTTCTAGAGGTTGCATGTGCTTAGTTCTAGCTCCCTGAGAGGGCAGGTGGGTTTGGGGCAAATTCTCAGGAACATCTGGTCTTAGAAAGTTTAAATTTCTTCCCTTTTTTTGAGCATTCAGAATAATTGTTTTCTTTTCCTTCTGAAAGCTGCGGAAAAGATAGAGATGTCACCTGAAAATAAGGGTAAGTTGACTTACTTTTCAGTGAGAGATATTCAAATAGAACATGAAAATAATAAAATAGTTTCCAAATACTAATTTTGAGAGTGCCTAAAAATAAAAGTTCCATAAATTTAATTCATATCTAGAGGCAGGAAATAAGGTAATTCTGAATTAAATTCTTTTTTTTTTGGTCAAACTTGTCTAATTGTAATTTATTCAGTTGTGTGAATGGAGAAACCCAATGTGTTGAACAGAAAATATACATCTGTATCCGTTTTTCTGAATTTTGGTTAAAGAAATTTTGTTTATGATTGGATTCTGAAATCTCTTAAGATTGAAAGTTCTGATTCTATTTCACTAATTTACAGGACAGAAAATGGAGACAGTGCTTTCTACTGGCATCATATGGCTGTTTGTTTTATTAGTCCTTTTTATTGTTGGAGCTGTAAGTGCAGTTTACTTCTATTTGAGGAACAAGGGACAAAACCAAGTAAGTATTTCAGCCAGAATGAGTGGATCAGAAGCAGCAGTGGATATCCAAGGAAATGATGCATACACCAACAAGTAGTCTGACAAAATACCCATAAGTTCCAAAAAAACCAAAAACCAATCGATGCAACTATTAGTCAAATCTCATGGCAGCTTCGTGTTTTTCCACACAAATAATAGTCTTATCCCTTCACAAATACAAAGCTAATGGATTTATGTAAACATGCACACACACATAGATATGTTTGCCAAAATGTTTCAGTTTGTTGTTTAGTATGAAGAGTACACCTGTTTTTCACATAAATGAGTGTGGCTGAGAAGAGTTGGGGTAACCTATGATGTTTACTATATGAAATTGTTTATTTAACTCATTTCTCTTTTTGTTTTTGCATATGAAGGAAATAATTACTCCTATCTTTTTATAACTTTTCCTGTTGTACTGCTTCGGTGTTATTTAGACTATGAAGGAAAATGCTGCTTATTCAGAATTGCAGCTTCACAGTTTATTACAGTATCTTTTCATTAATGTAAAACCTACTACCATACTTGTCTCTGTGAGTTACATATTGTCTCCTTACGAATAAGCAAATACATAGATGAAATGTAATTGAAAAGATTCCTGTAGAAAGATTCCTGGTCTAACTAAAAAGATTTCTGATCAGAACTTTGGGAACAATTGTGTCATTCTCTACAACCTTGCACTTCTGGATAATTCTGTAAATATTACAATTTTTCCACCAGGTTCAAATTAATACAACAAGAGGGGATCTTTCTGTTGGGTTTTATTTCAGTAACTATGTTTTCAGAATAAAATATTGATGCCTCTTTTAAAAAAAATTTACACAGGTGTGATAAATAGCTACATTATATTGCATAAAGTTATCTTATAATTCATTAACTAACTTTCCAGTTTAGATCACTTCTATGCTTTTGAAACAAAATTCTTCCACCCCTATTGTAATTTCATTTGTTAACATACTCCATTAGATTCATTTTCAGAGATTTTTTTCAGCTGTATGCAGTAGCAGTGTCTTCTTCCAGGCAGTCAATCATTCTGCATGTTTCTCATCCCCACTGAGCTATGGAAACATCTTGCTCCAAGCTTCTGTTGGGCACCTGGCAAACAGAAGGACTCAAGAAAAGAAGTATATGAAGAAGCTAGAGCAAAAGAGCTTCTACCAAGTATTTGTAAGGAGAAACAGATGCTTTCTCAGAACTGTCTGTAAGAACTGTAGTCAGGATTTCCTGTGTTTTAGATGACTGATAAAAATGTTAAAATTCTTATTTAAACGGAGTAAGTTGTACGTGTGGAATAGGTTTAGGCACCAGAATATACGTGTTTTTGTCTGACTGGTTTGAGAACACATTTGTATTATCCTTATAATTGGCCTTGTATTATCCTTATAATTGGTCTCTTCTCTAGGTAGCTAGTAAACAATAAAGTAAAAATACTATTGTTAGCGACTTAGAATGGAAGTAGTTCTTTGCGATGCCTTGATAAAAAGCTGAAGCATACTTGGTATCAGATGTTTTTGCCTGAGCTTTCATTTCTTCTCTTACACTCCTTTGTTGGATGGATGCCTTATTCTACAGCTTTGGCTGAGTTTGTAGGGAAGGCTCTCCAATCACAGATATCGAAGGACATATCTAGATTGTAAGACTTTTCCCTTTCTAGTATGTCTGTGTGACTGTATTTAATGGAGAGAAGTGGTGAAAACACCCACCACCAAAAATTACAGATTATTTAGAGAGATTAAAAATGCAGTAAATCAAAAGTAAATTCTATAATTAATGCCCTTTAAATACAGAGGAAAGCCCTGAAATAAAAACACATAAGAAAAAATTCCTAAATTGATATAGTGAATCCTATAATCCCATCACTCCTGTGATGAAAAAGGAGTCACAGTTATTCTCAAGAGGAAATAGGAAATAACTGAGGACTTTGGATAAAAATGGAAGGAGAAAAACACCACCTGTTTCCCACTGAGACGACTAAAGATTAAATTGTTTCCGGATACGTGCTACAGGAATCTGGGAATAAACAGTTACACTTGTCTTTTTGGATGAGCAAAGAAAGAAAGTGCTTTTCCTGTTCTATTCTTAAAAGCAATTCAGGCTGCAGAGTCTTACAGTATATATGTCCATGTCAGACAGCCCTATAAATTGAAATTATTTTCCCAAAAGGAATAATGCTTTCTTAGGAAATGCATGATAGAAAAGACTTATTTTTTTTCTGTTAAAGTTATTTGCAAGTTTTATGGTCTGTATCCATAAAAACTGAGCTCATAGCACAAGCATTCTAGTCAAACTCAGCACCACCTGTGAGGTCCTAGGAAGAACCATTGGCTGGTACTGCATCTGTGCTAGAAGTAAGAAGAGCTCAATGGTCAGGCTGCTTTGCGTGCCAAGCACCAGGATTATCTTTAGAAAATTATTTGGTATAGATCTTTACAACTATTTTGTGGTTGAATTGAACATCACATCTCAACAAGACATGGGTATAATCATGGGCTAGGTATAAATTATGTTGTTGATCCCCTGCAAGAAACAGAGAAGCTGCAAAGTCTCGCTCCTGACTCAGAAAAGGGAAAGAGAAAAGCATCCTGGTGAGAAAAGCAGTGAAAATGGGTGTGGGCAGAATGAGCTAGTGTAGCAGGTCTGTGTCCACCCAAGGGATTGCGAAAAAGGCCAAAGCTCTGCCCAGAGCTACTCATGTTAAATAGGTAGTCATCATTTACTGGCAGCATGGAATGGCATTGCCGTAGTAAGGACAGCCTATTCATTCAAGCAAGAACAGACACTGGGACAGGGATCTGTGTGTCAGGAATACTCCAATTCCCCTACACCTCTTTTTCGGACTATTTATTGTTTGAACTGACACCTTACTGAACATTTCATCCATAGTTCAGACACAAAAGATTATTGCATAAGATTATTGCACGCTTGGTTAAACTACATAGGACAGAGTCACTCCTTCCTGTGCATTATCTCACTGTCCAAAACAGATGGTCTGCCTGTTTCTCTTCAAAAAGGCCTGTATATGCAGTTCTGTGCCTGGGACATGAAAAAATACTGCTTACTATGAATATCTCAGTTAAAATTAGCTTTGTCATGGGGAGAGAAGACATACTGCCCCTGCTGTTAAACATACGCATTTATACTGGAGCATGTGTGTGTGTGCATGCATAACTGCTCCCCTTGCTTTTATAGATATTTCTTGGTTTTCCTTACCAGTTTTTGAAGGATACCTTCTCTGGAAGTACACTGTGATCAATCTGTGGCAGGAAAATATCACTCAGCAATGGAAATAGAGTAGCATTGCAGGACGCAGTTGGTTTTATCTGTATATAATGTGAAGGGAGGAGCTGTGCCAAACAGTGAACACTGAAGAAGAAAGGATGACGTGGTATTGTAAATATGGGAGAAGGAATGGTGACTCAAAAACAGCAGCATGTAGTCTGCTTGGGACTTATTAATTACACTGCTTGTAAGTTTTGAAGTTAGAACCAAGTGAACATACAACTGCTGTAATGACGTCAGTAAAACGAATCATAGGCAACTCTGATCCCAGTAGCTTATGCTCACAGAATAAACAGGAATTGCAGAAACATTTTTTTCTCACTGTACAACAGCTGAAAATATTTAGGATTTTTAAGAACTGATATTCCTTCACAAACAGTTGTTATTATGCATTTTAAATAAGCTTCTCCTTGTTCCCTACTTCTCCACCCAGAATAAATTTTTATAGAGAGGAAAAAATTTAGCGATTGAAGACTTTTACATGGTATTAAAGATGATCATAATGTTCCTTTCTGGAAAACAGGAAGTTGAGACATGCTGCAGCTGCTGCATTCTTGACTGCTTTAACATAAGACAAAAACATGCCCACAAAAGAAGAATACAGAAGATGGAGTATACAAATATTACTGCATGTAATTACTGCAGCTATTGCAGTTATACCATCCAGCAATTTAAATCTGCTTCTGCTTTCCTTACAGCAGTGCTGTAGAGATGTTGTATATGCAGTATATATGTATATGCATATGTTGTATATTCATTCAAGCAGATTCCTTTTTAAACAAGTTGAACGTTTCAATATTAGGAAAGAGAAGAAACATGACAAGGAAGAAAAAAAGGCACGGGGAAGAAGATGGTATTAAGAGCAGTAATTTCACTTTCCCAGTTACTTTGAGCTGAGAGCAGTAGAGACAGATGCACTCGTACCTTCCAAGAGGTAGACACACAATAGCATCACAGTGAATCACAAATCTTTGGAGATTGTAAATACAGCACCAAGGATGCCAGGATGATGAAATTTAGCTCTCTCCTACTTGGAGAGAAACAAGATTCAAACAGAAGACCATAAAATGAGTGATCAAACAATTCATCTTGTTATTTTTTTCCTTGTTATCAATTACGCATGCAGTAATTTTAATTAATTCTTTTTTTATTCTGCTACCTGTTTGTTTACAGTTATTGTCAGTTATTGTCAGGAAGCATCAGTGGAACAATAATTTTTGCTGATCTATATAAACTGCTGCATATAACAGGCTGAATCAACGAAATCAATTTGTAAAATGCAAGTTCATTTATTACAATTCTTAAAAAACAAATAAATTAAATCATCCTTTTGCACATTTTAAACAGTCTTCATTATCTTAATGCCAGGTTAGAAGATCACTATTTTTGGTGAACAAGTACATAAACTCCTGTAAGAAATTTTCAATTTTTACTTCTGCTAAATCTGGACAGAAATTATTTTTAATTTATGTAGCATTGTCTGTACAGTATCATAGCCCTAGCTATAGATAAATCATAAAAAATGACCATCAGGGAGTGTATTTTCAGCACACAGAAAGCAGCCCGATTTGTTTGTGCCTGGAAGACTTCCTCTGGCTGCCCATAGAGGCTGTGAAGTCTCCAGGCTGGGAGATACTCAAAGCTCATGTGGATGCAAGTCCAGGCCACGATTCTGTAGATGTCAGGAGGAAGAGGTCGGTGAGGCACTGGTACTGCTGCCCAGAGCTGCGGATGCCCCATCTCTGGACGCACTCATGGCAAGTTTCGATGGGGCCCTGGGCAGCCTGAGCTGGTGGGGGGCAGCCCTGCTCGCGGCACGGGATGGGAGCTGGGTGGGAGTTAAGGTCCTTACAACCCACGCCATTTGGTGATACAGTTCCACGATATCAGAAGCCTGCTTGGCACCAGGGGTGGGCAGATGGCGGCCATGCCAGCAGAGCAAGAGGCAGAATGCCCGACCAAGCGCAGGTCCCGGACAGCGGCCCGACTCGTGATGTTCCGCGGCAGCCGGCGGCGACACCTAGCGAGCGAGCGACAGGCTGCGGCCTCGGAGCGAGCCCAAGTTGGGCTCTCAACTTTGTGTTCGCTGCAGTAAACGCTGACAGAAGCGTCGAGGACACCTGTGACCTGACAGCCGACTTCCTTCTCTGCCAGGGACCGGTCTGAGCTGTCCCAGGACTCGCTGCCCAGTCGGGCTGCGCTGCGAAGGGCTGCGTGACCGCGGTGCGCTCAGCACGGGCTGCGTGGGGCTTGAGCATCGCTGCAGAGCCTTGAGGCACATAAATGAGCTGCAGGGAGACCAGATGAAAGGAGAACTGATTCCGATTTCATAATTAACTTTTTAGCTGGTGAATGAGATAACGTGCTGGTTATTTCTCCAGATGGAATGCTCTTTTACTGGTATAATAAGGGTCATAGGGTTTTGTGATAGTGGTTTTTTTTGGGTTTTTTTTTTTTTTTTTTTAGTTTTCTTTTAGTTTTTTTTTTTGTTTTTCTTTCCTCATAGCTGTTACGTTTGACTTTCAAATAAAGCAAATGTTGTAAAATGTTAATTGTTTTCTTCTGCTTTTCTTTTTTCTTCCCTTGCAGGCCCTGTGGGATCACCACTTCGGTATCCCAGGTAGGCATCTGTGCACTATGTGACGAATCAAAAACCATTTGCTCTGCTTCTCCCTTAGCAATAAAGGGATAATAATGTGTGCTTATCTCACAGAAGCATGTTAGAGTTCAGTTAATTTCTTTTCAATCTTAAAACTAGAAAGTCCCCGAAAATGCCAAGTATATTAACTTATTAGTGGCATAGAACTGACAGGAATTCTCATGGCTCAATTTCAGAAACTTGTTTACACT
Organism: Tetrao urogallus; assembly: GCF_951394365.1. NCBI lineage: Eukaryota > Metazoa > Chordata > Aves > Galliformes > Phasianidae > Tetrao > Tetrao urogallus. Next base: position 32,377,356 of record NC_136820.1, read on the forward strand.
CCAAATTTCTTCCTCTTGAGAATTTTTAATAGCCACTTTTATTTCCAACTTTACTTTCTTGTTACTGTCAGGATGAAATTATCTCTCTTTATCACCATTCTTCCAGTAATTGTCCATTTACTCTCTTTCAGTAAGTGCTCATTTTGTTGCTTTCACATTTTTCCAGACTTTCATTAGGTGCATTTGTTTGCTAATTTTCCAAAAAGATGAAATGGAATTGCACTTAGAGACCATACAACACTGACACATCAGATGTCATCAGCATGGTTGCTTACAGTATTTCTCTTAATTTTTTCCTGTTTTTCCTTTAAACGTAGAAGGAAGAAATGGAAGACTTCAGATACCTGTGAACAGATTTGTCCTATGAACTATTACAAGACATGAATGAGATTTCAGAAAAAATCTGCTTTTCGAAATGAAAACTCAGATTAATCCCAAGAACACGAGACCTTGTCAGAAAATGCTGGAGAAACATCACTGACATAGTGACAGTGTCAGAAAAAAGGAACCTTGAAGTTCCTGTTTGCTCTAGTGCATAATCCATTCCTGAATAGACCTTCAGTGCCAAAGGAATATAAAGTGACAAATACCATTTCAGTCTGTGAAACAATCTCTGTGTTTCCTGAGCTCTAAAAACAGATCTAACTTTCTCAGAGGTAAACTGAAATTCTCTGAGGTAAATACAGCAAAAGGAATTAGGAAATACATATGATAGTTTATAGAAGACTAGATGTGGGATTTTTTGTATTACAAAACCATGCCTCACACTGTGCTAGAATTGTAAGGGTCTAGTATACACGTGGCTAGCACAGTTCATATGCTATTGCAGATCACCTAGAATAAAGCTAATTATGATGTTTAGCAATAACCCAAAGTTATGCCTGTTTGTCAAAATTAGTACTTGACTGTAAAGACTTAAAGATTTGTATACTGCTAAGATGACAAAATGGGAACTACAAACACTGCTATTTATGCGGGAAAAATAAAAATATAAAAAAGCATGTGCTGCAACAGTTTTTAACTGAGAAAACATTTCTGACAGCCTACTGAAAAGCATTTGGTCAGTCCCCTGTAACATTCAAAAAACACGTAAGAATGTGTAGAGCTGTGACTGAAAAAGATACATAGAGTCTAGAAGAGTACAGGAAAAGGTTATCAAAGTAGTCAGTTCTGTGATTGATTGGGTCACAGTGCACAATGAGGTTAAATACACTAGGAGTTTTCAGTAATAAGACACAGTGATTAAGGGGCAAATATTATGGAAGTATAGAAAATCATAAGCATTTTAATTGCCATGGGATAGCACAGTGATAAAAATGGATTAACCATATCTCTGGAGTATAAGTCTGCAATGATCTGTTGAATATAATTATTCAAGTGTGACCTCTGGCTCTGGAGGGCTATCAGATATGCTTTTCCCTCTTCCATGTCTGCTGATTTGATTCCTTCAAAGGCTTTTTTTTTACTGCCTAAAATAATCAACTTTCATTTGTCTGCCACTGAGGTATTATGAAAGCTTGTAGCAACATTTAATTTTGCCTTGGAAATGAAAATATATCTTTTTACAAGAACTTGCATGTTTGCTTATTTAATGGTTTTCCTGTATTTGAAGCACAAACATAAAATGAGATCTCTTTATTTGTAGAAATCATTCATGGGGCTCAGAACACGAGTAGAAAGTCAACAGACAGGTGTTCTGAAAGATGCTGGGCTTTTCATTTTATTGTACTCCAAAGATGTTGCTTTGTTATTGATTCAGGAGATTAGCAAGTACGTAGGGCCATGACACACTATCGTATTCGAAGAAGTGTTTGTATAGCACTAGCAATGCATGCATTGCAAGGCCAGAAAACATTGTGGTAACTGCCTGCTTTAATCAGAGCCCAGATGTAGTAAAGTTTAACTTTTGTCAAGCTATTCTTGTACCATATCTCTTACTTATTTTATGAAGAGTTTACATATTTTCCAACTACCAAGCAATAGAAACAAATATTTAATACTCTCCTAACACTGCCTTTGTAGCGTCAGCTTTGTTTCAGAAATATGCTGTCTTGTTTCCTGCAGAATTTCCTTTCTGTGCTCTTTATTGCTTCTCAGTTGCTTTAATAACATCCTTTAATCTTTGCCTTTGGGACTAAATAATGAATGTTCAACACCATCTTTACTTTTAAATGATGCTTGAAATGCAGAGCAGCATAGTTTATTTCTCCTTCAAATCTAATGATACTTAGAATTCTCAATGCTTAAGCTGTAAAGACTAAGTATAGAGCAACAAATAATGTGTTTCTGTGTAGCAGCCTTTATGGCAGCCATTTAGATATCTCACCAGTTATTCAGATATGTGTTTTTTGATTAGTTGATCTGCTGATTTTTTTTTTCTTTCCAGTTTTCTGCTGTTCTGCCAGCTCTGCTGTTTGTCAGGCTTTGCAGGAGAAAGCCAGCTGTCCTGTTAAATTACCAGTCTTCAAGACGAAGTCAACCTCAGCTTTCTTTTAACTGATAGATAAACCTACACTGCCTGAAATAAAATAAAATAAAAAAAAACCACAACTGTACTCAGTATCTGCCTTCATGACTACAGATGCTCTCGTACTGATGTGGGGATGAGAAATATGTAAAATTTGTCTGTATCATCATAAATATTGTCAGCTGATTGCTACTGTTTGTTTCCTTTTTTCCCAATATCTGCAGTTACAGAGCAGTGAGGACCTGAAGAAATGGTTTCTTACTCTTACTGAATTGTATGGAATCACAGAATGGCTTAGGTTGGAGAGGATCTTAAAGATCATCTTTTTTCCAACCCTCCTGCCATGGGCAGGGTTGCCTACCACTACACCAGGCTGTGCAGGATCCCACCCAACATGGCCTTGAATGCTTCCAGAGCTGGGGCATCCATAACCTCTCAGAATACCCTGTTCCAGTACCTCACCACCCTCTGAGTAAAAAATTTCTTCCTAAAATCTAACCTCAATCTCCCCTCTTTTAGTTTAAAGCCATTGCCCCTTATCACTACTAGACTGTGTAAAAAAATCCTCACGTATAAAAAGCTCCCCTCAGATACTGTGGAAGGCCACCACGAGGTCTCCCCAGAGCCTTCTCTTCTCCAAGCTAAACAAGCCTAGCTCCTTCAACCATTTCTCACAGGAGAGGTTCTCCAGCCCTTTGATCATCTTCACAGCCCTCCTCTGGATCCTCTTCAACAGCTCCACATCCCTCCAGTACTGAGACCCTCAGGCCTGAATGCAGTACTCCAGATGGGACCTTATAAGGGCAGAGTAGAAGCCACTCATCCCATGCCCCTGCTTATACTTTTCCTCTTTTCCATCAGCCTGGTCAGCAGGTCCATGTTCAACCATGCTGCTTTACTGCCTCATCTGCCCGATTTCTTATTCCGGGGAATGGAGTGCTCTTGTTCTTCATGCTTTCAAAAAAATAAATAAATAAATAAAAATCTTTGTGATACCTTTCCTTGCTCTTTGGTTGCTATAGTTTTGCTGCTTGAGAGCTAAAAAAGTAAAGGAATACTGACTGTAGCTGACATAATTACTTTCAGGTTTTACCTTTGTTTGTACACAAGATTGAATTAATCATTACATTGGTTTCTTCTACTGTATAAACATGCCCTTATATCTTGTAATAGAGCTTGGAATTAAGTCCGTTTAAAACAAGAAATGAAAAATTTCTTTACATCACTTTTTATTTTTCCAGTTTAGCAAAAACAGTTTAAAAATCGTGTTCAGAAGTGAAATGAGACACAGCAATATAAACAAGCCTGTGACCACATACAGCTGCTCCCTAAGAAGTTTATATGAAATTCACTTCTGCTAAAAATAGAGACTTGCCTAGAGTAAGCTGTGTTTCTTTGCACTCCCATTTAGGCTCTGCTTTAGTCAAATGCTCCGTGCTGCACTTTATGCAGTGACTGGCAGGAATGGGGTCTTATGTAAATATGATGGATGAGGTGTACTGAATGAATTCAAGTTCAATAATTTTTGAGTATCTAGCCCTTGTACTTTATCTGTCTTTCCTGGAGAAAATGTCTCAGGGAATTGAGACATCTGTTGTGATGGATTTTGTATGGCAAATGTCAATCTCAACCAGTGAGTTATTTTCTATATTTAAATTGGTTTTAGAAAGGCATAAATTGTACTTAAACAAGCCCTTTTGTCAGTGAAATTCATCGCAGTCTTATAAATTCAGCAGAGATTTCAGTAATTCTATCATCTGGGCATGTCCCACAACATTTTATTAAACAAAACAAACTTGTGGTTAAATAGCTATGGCAACAAATACCTATAATGTTATATTTGACAGATGAGTAACTTGCAGACTAAGAAGTATTTTCAAATTACACTGTTTGAAGCACTCATTATTTAGTCACACATTTTTATTTTCCTTAGGTTTGTTTTGATAGTAAATATTAGTCCAATGCTTTGCATTGAACCCATTAAGAAAGTAATTTAGAATTATTGCCAGCCTTAAGCAATCACTACACAAAATTATCATTGCAGTATTTTCCGTGTTCAGTAACTTTGCTCTTTTGTCTTCTCTTTATGTTTAGAGTAGAAAAATAGTGAGCAACTGAAAGTGTCAAGTGTCACTTTTTCAAGCAAAAAAAAAAACAAACCAGCAAAGTCAGTTCTCTCAGCTGTGGTGAATTTGTGAAAGATATAGTTATATAGAGCTCTAAAGAATACATTTCTGTAATGATCAGTATTTTTTGCTGTTGAAAAAGACACATTCAAGTCTGAGCAGGGTCATCAGAGCAGTGTTTTGTTATTGCACAGGGAATACAAGGAAAATTGCAAAGAAGGGAAATTTTAACAGTCTGCTAGTTTTCATTTTCTGCTAGTCTGGATTTTTATGACAGTTGTGAAATGTTGCAGAGAAATGAACTGCAGAACTGCAACGAATTTTCAATTGTGAATAATCATTGGCTCAATTAGCAAATTAAAAATGAAATCTTGGTGTGTTTTAGTAATATTGTTGCAGCTGTCTTCCATATTTGTACAGTCAAACTCTAAATGAATTCTTTGTCTGGGTGATAACTTCTTATTATGCTGTTCTCATCCTTAATATTTCACTTATCTTTTCTGAAACATCTTTTAAGAGCTCCATTCTCCATTGACTGGATTCTTAATTAAACTGACTGCTTTTGAAGATGTTTTACATTTAGTTTAAGATTCTTAGTCCTGGGTTATACAATCATGGATGAGTTCCCAGTTTGAGTTACAGCCAAGGCCAGAAATACGTAACTCAAAAATGCATATTTCATGCAAATATTTCAAATAAATGTGATGACAGCGTGTTACTGTCCTCTCCAACCTCCTGCCTGTGGATGAGGCCAGGATTCCACATTGAGCTTCTGCAGACCATGAAGGTTACAGCCACCCTAAGAGGACCGTCAGAATTAAAAGCATAATTGACATTTTTTTTGATGAACCTTTAAAAATTATATCAGTGATTACTCCAGTGCTCCCCTGTCAAACAACAGATTATTTTTATATGATGGACACAAATATCATTAAGGAAACTGATCTCTTTACATGGGCAAAGGTTATGATTTTAGGGAGGTGGACAGAGATTGGCTACATCATTGTAGATCAGATTCATTGCTCAGATTCACCACGCTAAAGCAGATAGGTTTTACCTAATACTGCCATCATTTCCGCCTGTTCTAGCATGTAACATTTACTCTAACTCTTCTGCACATACCCATATTAAGGCACGTGCCATCTTATGCATGGCCCTGCTCATCCTGCATCCTTGAACTGAATGTACAGTGCCTGTCAGATCTGCTAGTAAACAGCATCTGGAATTCATGCTGCTAAATATGAAAATGTAACTCAAGCCCATGAGCGGGGTACTTGAACATAGCTGGTCTGTTTTTATGTTGGCTCACCCCAGAATGGCTCTTTCCTGAGTTATGTTAATAATGTAAGTAATATATTGGGTATATTATCCTAGCACCATTAGCCAATGGAGTCAGCTAGGATGATTAAGGTAGATGGTAGATGGATGTCTATGCCTGTTCAGTATTTCCTAGCTTGGCTCTTCCTGTTCAGGTATAAACTCAAGGGTTGTGGAAAGTATAAGACTAGTCATATACCTAAAGCAGCTTTGTAATCTCTTGAGGCAGTGAGTAACATCTTTTAACTTCACCAGGCAATGACTTCCTTATCTGTGGAGCATTTCTCAACCCTTTTTCAGAATGATGTGCTGTGTCATTGTCTTATATATAAAAAATCTAACTAAATTATTCTTATGTTATTATTGGTCCACTAACAACTGGAAGAAATCACTGCAATTTAAGACAATATACTCATGTTTAGCATGAGTTTCCACAAACACTTTTAATTCCTTTTACTTTCAGAATAATGGTGTTTCCAAATGACTTGTATGTTAAAAATGCAATACATTGCTTAAAAAGCCAGAAGAAAACAAAACAGACTGTGTTGATCTGAAGCTAGCTGAAACCTGAAATACAACAGCTTAGGAAGAAAATTTCTTCTCTGTAAACAGCTTGAAAATAAACAATTTAATTTGACAGTTCCAGTCTGGGGACATGGCATTTACAAAGTGCACCGAGGATTGTATTTAGCAAGTGAGGTATATATTAACAGTGAGCATTTGGAAAATATCGAGTTCAGGATTGGGGGAGGATTAAGTGCTTTAGTTCTGTCAAGAGAGACACAGGGAGAGAAATAGTTCAAACCAGCATCAGTTCCTGAGGAAAACTGGTGAGAGAGAGAATACTGTCAAATCAAACTTATCAGTTATCAACTCTAAATGTTATCCCACAGAAAGGAACATTTGCACTTAGACTAGGGTGATACATTGTTTACATTATATGAAGTCCTGTAGAAAATATCTGGATTATAAATAATATTTTTACAAAAGTGCTCCGGTAATTTTCCAGAGGTACTTGCAGCAGGAGGTAGTAGAAGCTTTGATTTTTCTCAGATAACTGAGTGTTGTGTGGGATGAATAATAGTTAGCAGATAGTGTGCCCTAAGACTTCAACAAAATAGTGTGAATCATGATTATCTGCAGGAATGCAGGTTCATCTCATTTGTGGTGAATCCAAATGACATTTATTTGCAGTTGAAATTTGGGTAAGAATTCATCATTTAATTCCTTTAAAATGCTGAACTAGCCACTATTTGAATCTGTATTTGAAGCTTACTCTCACGTCACAACAAGAGGCAACTCCCTATAGCTTTCTATTGCAGTGAGCAAGCTGTAGGACTGGATTCTTGGAAATAAATGTATGTTTTTTCCAGGCACTGATTTCACTAATCATAAACTTTAGTGTATATCATACTATATGTATCAACCCACCTATCTCAAAAATATTTTCCTCGTGTTGATTTTTAGAACCAAGTACCTTATGGAATGTGTGAGAGATGGGAAAAAGTATTGCAGATTACTGCTTTTATGTATCAGTACTAAAGTTATGATTACTTTAAAAACAACATATTGATTCCAGGAGCTGGAATCAAATGCCTACGACCAGTACTCGCTAAAAAAAACATGTGCAAATGAAAGCGTTCTGCTAGCTCTTCTAGAAACTAATCAAGAATATTCACTTTCTGCTGCTCATGACTCTGAGTACCCCCAACTTGGTATTTTTGAAGCTGTGGTCTCCATGTTTTTGAAAGACATGCAAAGAGAAGCAGAATGATTTTGGAACAGAGAAACAATCTGAATGTAAGGATAACAATCCTCCTGAGATAAATGGATGCATGTATGCATTAAAAAATAGAAATTAAAAAAAAAAAACAACGAAAAACAGAGAAGGATAGAGTTACTGGAGATAAACTGTACTCAGAGAATTGGAAAAGTAATGAATTAATCTACTATTCATGTTTGATTTTGTCTGTTTTTACTAGTTATTATTATTACTTACAATACTTATTCAGAGATAATACTTACCAAGACATTACTGTTAATGGGTATTGCAGCATATTTAACTGAATCAAAATTATCTGCTGAAATAGATCAAATTCATTACAAAACAAGTTTGAGAATAAGTTTCTTCTAAATATTAAAACTAATATTTACTTTGATAATAGCTTTCATTCACACTGAAAGTCTATTTTTCAACTGTAGTTGATGGTTGTGTGGGAACTATTAAGTCATAGCCTGAACCACTGACTGATCACCTGAGACGAGCACTGAGTCAGCCATGGGAGCACAGGTGAAGGCAATTCAGCTGAGTGACCAGAAGGGGTGGAGCTTGGCTGCACCTCTCCTAGACCCATTTAAGGACTGACTGCCACAGGGAAGAATTCCTTTCTGGAAAGTGTTCCTTTTGGAATTTTCTACTGCAGGCCTAGGACATAAGTGAGCATTTCATTTTTGATTGTCTCTTTCCACTTTGATAATCTTTCTAACTAAAAACCTCTACGATGCTATCCTAACCGCTACTCTTCTAACTGTGCATTTGTTAATTGTACAGTGGTGCAGGCATTTGCATCAGGGATGATCGCTGCAGGCTCTCAACTGTTATACAAGTTATACATACAATCACTAAGTCTAGACCACAATTCCTCTCCTCCAAAAGCAGTCTTCTAGAATAGGCCAGATAAACTGCCTGTTAGACAGTCTCTTTTTTTCTAGTGATACTAACAGGGAGTTGCGAGTGACTATATACAGAAGTGTGACAGCTTTACTGTAAAGTCTGAAGTTTTGTATTAAAAATGTGGATAATATATGCAGACCTGTGTATTTGCATTCTGGTAGATTTAATTCCAATTTGTGGGTTTCTTAAAGAAGAGGTAGTATTAAGGAGCATGCCAAGAGGAAATGCTGTGGTTTTTTTCTCTCTCATATGCACATACTTTCCTCTTTCAAAATGACAGTGAAGATGGTGTTTGGCAAGTTTATTTGTCATATTTTTGTTTCAGAAGTAGGAGAGCAAACTGAAGTTAATACATAGCCAGTTATCCTAAGATACAGACAGGTGGTCTCAGTGTTTATACTTATTCTCTTTAATAGACAGAATTTTCTAGTCAGTTAGCTCTGAGTCACTCAAAATATTGCAGCAAAACAACACGAGGGACTTGTCATTCAGAATGGGGAGGAAATCCAGTACGTTGGACGCATCCATTCTCCAGACTTTTATCTGAAAGTATACACAAAGAATGAGTTCTTAAAGCCAGCACTCCCACCTCCCTTTATTATCCTCGGCACTGATTTATGAATAACCTTAGTTTTCTTCTTAAATAAATTTTTGCCCCGGCTTCATCTTCGGTTCTTATCAGTTTCTGGAAAATAAAATAAAATGAAATTCTAGATAAGACCAAAACCAAACTTCTTAAGAGAGAGTTAATTAAAAATTCCTCTCAACACACCATGCTCTGCATACTAATCCACTTAATGCTTTCTTTTCCTAGCTAACAACTGCCAGGCATTGACTTGTTCTACTTGGCTACTTCTGAACTTTACAGTGAGCTGCAGATTGTATGTTGTTAGATCTAGTCATTAATAAATACACACTTTAAGCTCAATGAAGTTGTGTAAAGTGAGATTAAACTTCACATTTATGGTTTTCCAGACTTGTTTATGTGTGAATTTGTGCATGAGATACTTTAAAAAGACTCTTTCTGTGAAGCTGGAAACAACACTGAGCAAAACTGGGAGTGGGAGTTTTTAAAAATTAAAATGAGAGTGGTTATTGTTAAGAATGATAGTTGTGTTAAATAGAGATAGGGCAAATTCAGGAATTATTACATTTGTGTTAAAAAGTAATATTGAAGGGAGGGGACAGTAGAAATTGTAATAAAAATTTTTGACAAAACAATCCTTTATTTCCCTTTATCATCTGTCCAAGCATCATAAGGTATTTAATACTGTATTCTCTTTTTGCAATTGTACTTTTATATATAGTAATATAAATATAATGCCATCAAATAACGTATAAGAAAACAAGGAAAACAGAAAAAACATTGGCAATGAAAACAAATGAATAAGCACAGAGATTATGTAAAAAAGATACAAAAGAAAAGCACAAGTAAGAAAGAAAAAAGTTATTAAATATTAGAGTTAGGGATATTTTTCACAAAGGAAATATGAAAGTTACATGATATGCAGCATCTGCAAGGTTTGTGGGCACAGGTTTTTAAAAATTGAAAGGGTTATTTCTTCTAAATTTCCCATTGCTGCCTTGATGAAAGGACAAGTTTAATACATTCTGTTACTGTTTTTTCCACAATAGGTTATAATTAGAACTTAATAGAAAATTCAGACAAGCAATTCTTGGAACAGTATGTGGGAGACTGCAGGTACTGATTAAGAGTAGATTGTCTGGGTGGTGAAATCTCTAAATCAGTAATTAGAGCTTAAAATAACAACCGAAATCACATTAAGTGATAGTGTTGCAAATAATTGTACTTGATTATTTTCAGCTGAGTATTAGGTTTTCCAAACCCAGGATCCAGGACCACAAGTGTGATAGCTTTCCTACCACCAGTTTCTTTATAACAGGTTGTCTTCTGGTACTTGACAGAGACTGGCTTTAGTCTCCTTGAAAACTACCATCCTGTATTGTTTCCTTAATGTATTTTTATTTTTATTATTTATTTGCTTATTCCTATTTGTTGTTATCATTCTAGGAATGATATATGTATTCATTAATGTGTATTCATTAATAAGTAATGTGAGTTCTATGTTATTATTTGTGGTCTAAGAATAACCTTAATTTAGAAAAAAATTAGTCTCTTATTTTTTTTTATTTATCTTTGTTTATTTCCTGTATGCAGCAGACTGTGTTCAAGCAATGAGCTGATGTTTTTGAGATGGTTAAAAAAGGAGGAGTTTAAATTCTCCAAAGTTTCTTTGCTATGAGGGTGATGCACTAGAACAAGTTGTACAGAGAAGTTGAGATGCCCTGGAGTTGTTCAAGGCCAGGTTGAATTGAGCTTTGCCCAGCTTGGTCTAGTGGCAGTTGTCCCTGCCTGTGGTATTGGTGTTGGAACCACATGATCTTCAAAGTCCTTTCCAACCCCAAACAATCTATGATTCTTCCAAAACCCGTACTTTATTCATTGCAATTAGTTTTTGCATTGAAATGGAATAATAATATGCATGTATAAAACTACAAATAACTTGGATAAAACAAGTAAAAACTAGAACAAAAATGTCTAAGAATGGAATGTGCTGTTGTCAGTGCTGTTGCCTTCAAAAGCTGGATGACATTAAATTCAGTTTTTTATTTTATAATTAACAGCAATTTGAGGAAAATGAATCTAACTGGCCTATCTATACAATGCTTTTGTTTTTGTATTGGAGCGAACTTCAATTTCAGACCTGGATGAGCGTATATGTATTTTTAGTAACTTCCAGATGAATTTGCTAGAATGAGAACAAATGTTTACTCACCTAGGAACTGAGTACAATAAAAGAGATTGAAAGATCTGGCAGTAGAAGCACAGTCTCAGATTTTTCAATCTAGTAACACTGCATGTTAAATTTAAATCATCTTATACTATATACTTCTAATGGTTTTAAGTATTTTTATATTTTCAGTAATGTAACTTATTTGATGCAACTAGAAAGGACTAATTCTGTATTTTTTTTTTTAGCTTCTGTTTTCATAAAATATAAAAAATTATAGCTAAATATTTCTTTTAGTTTCCATTTAGCTGTGAAAATGAACTAATTAATAAGCCATAGGAAAGTACTTTTTTTTAACATGGTTTTTACATGTTATTAATTTGTTGATCTTCTGAATAAAGGAGATGCAGTAGATGATATCCGTCAGAACTTCACTGTAACAATTACATATAACTATTCGGTATGGTACCAACAGGAAACTACTTACTAAATTGAAGGAGATTAAAAAATTGAGGATAAGTAAATAATCTAGAAGGTTATGAGTTGCTTTGAAAATTGATTGATTGACTTAGAGGTTACCACTGAGATCTTCCATGATTCAACTATTTAGACTATTGTTATCTAATAAGTAGATAGCAATGACATCATTTGCTGAGGACATTGAGTCAGAAAGCAACAGAGCATAATTGGGCTTTCATGCAAAAAGAACTAGAGGCTTGGTATTTTGGACATGGAGTGAAATACAGTACTACAAAAACAGTCTGAGAACACACTTATCTCAATCACTGTAAGAATAAAAATGTTTTAGAAATATTGTATCAAGTATGATACCTAGCACTAAGGGACTTTTGAGTGTTTGTCAAACCTAAAAGGATGGCTATTCAACGGGAAAGGGCCATTCCAATATGATATGTATAGTGGAAATGTTAAGTCATGGCTTGAACCAGTGATTGAGCAATTGGTGAGAAGGCTGGGCCAACCCATGGGAGCTCAGGTGTATGCATCTGAGTGGCCACAAGGGGTGCAGCCAGGATCCACCCCTTTCCTGATTTCATTTAAGGGTTTGTAGTGGAGGTCAGGGTATCTTGCTGGAGATCCTGGCTTACCTTAGGTCTTCCTGGAGTAAGCAGCATTTTTTCCTTTGTTCCTGCATCCTCAGCTGTTGCATTTAAGCAAATCCTCACTTGCTGCAGCCTAGGACTTTGCTACTCTGCTATCATTGTTGCATTTTCCATTGAGTTACAGCATTACACATGATCAGAACAATGTGGGAAATGATGTGATACCTAAGTCTGTTTCCTATTTGGTAAATAGCATAACTGTTAAAACAATTTCTTCATTTTATTACTAATTGGTGCTCTGTGCTGCAGTGTTATGTAGTTATTCATGTGTAATCGTATGTTTAATGAAATTGTAAGTGCTTTGGGTTAGATTATATGTTCTTAGTAAGGCCAACTCATGTTTTTATCTTTAGAAACATAAAAAAGCAGAAATGAAGAATGCACGTGGTAGATTCTGGTAGCATTCCAGGACATAACTGAACAGGTGGGAAGCTGAATAACTCACTTTCTGCATCTTTCTAGCATAAAAGGAGGTAAAATAGCTGAAAGTGATGTTGAATCATAGAATGGCCTGAGTTAGCAAGGACCTTGGAGGAAGTTTTTCACACAGAGGGTGGTGACACACTGGAACAAGTTACCCAAGGAGGTTGTGAATGCCCCATCCCTGGAGGCATTCAAGGCCAGTCTGGATGTGGCTCTGGACAGCCTGATCTAGTGGTTGGCAACCCTGCACATAGCAGGGCGTTGAAACTAGATGATCGTTGTGGTCCTTTTCAACCCAGGCTGTTCTATGATTCTATGACCTCAAGTATCAGTAAGTTCCAACTCTCCTAACACAAGCATGGCTGCCAGCTGCTAAACAGAGTACTAGATCAGATTGCCCAGGGCCCCATCCAACCTGGCCTTAAACACTTCCATATGCACGTATCTGCTGCTGTATCTAAGTTCTTGATTAGATTTAATGATACTCTTGAATAGTCTTCACAGTTACGTTTGTATCCATTTTTTGGACTGTTTAGTCCAAAAACACTGACCAGAAAATCAGCAATGGAGAAGTTGTATGAGGTTAAAGTTTGTAGTAAGATAAGGGCAATTAATGAGACCTAAGTAGGTCACACACTTCATATAAAATAATGTTTTGTTAACCCCATCTGAGTTTTTATGCCATCTGAAGACAATAGATGCCAAGAATTACTTGTGCAGTATGAGGAAAAAATACTTCTGAAGGTACACTTCTCAAAACTTAAGAGGCTTTGCTGGTCTAGAGTGGAAATAATCCATGAATTCCTTTCTTCTGTTATAAATAGATTTCCAAGTCTCCCTAAGGAAACTTGCTGTTAACACGTGAGTCAGTCAGTCCGGAACTAATATAAGGCTTGTTCCAGAGATACAAATTAGTATGTGAAACTATATTAATGTATATCTCAGATCATTTCAATAGAATTCAGTCGTTTTAATTAATTGGCACTCTAAATATATGATATTATTGGGATTGGCATGTGAGGCCAATGAGGCTGAATAGACTGTAGTAATTTTAAGGCACTGATTTTTTTTTTTTTTTTTTTAAAGTTCTTTGGCATTAATTCATTGGCAAGAATGCTCTATATATAGAAGCTAGACTTAAATTTCTTGCAAAATATAATCCTTTCATATGTCAGTATGGTGCCTATGGCTGTAATTATAGTAATGTGCATGCATTGCATTAATAACACAGGGGAAATCTGCAGTAGTTCAGAATTCTCTGTTTGCCAAAATTACTGTGATTAATAAAAGGGCAAAAACCACATTTGCTTTGTCCATCAAAACAAGATTTACAGTATTTAAGGAATAAGAGTTATATAGCTGCATTTCTCAGTTAAGATGTGAAGTTCAGCAGGGGTCTTGCTAAGATGATGCCTATATCCTCTCCCTATTCTGCTGTACAAATAAAATTAAGTGGCTTGCTGGGTTGATAGAGCTCATGGGCACGTCCTTGTCATCTCTCAGTGAGTCCTCTAGAGAGTTTTCCTATTCACATATAATTTATTCACTGATCCTTTGAAAAAGAGTAAATTGCAGAGTGCAGTTATTCATGGCATTTGTGAATGGGCAACTTGCTTTTGTTCTTGCAGCAGGTGTGTAGGTGGGAGAAACAAGACAAGCTGCAGTGAGTCTCACTGGCTCACTTAAAATTTAAACAGCTGAAAATCCTGTAACCAAAGAGGGCTTGCTGCACATGCTTATCATATTCTGTGCCTGATTATGCTATTTGGAAATTGCCTTCACTCCTAGTCATGGAAGTTTGGGGACATAATAATATGAGCTTGCTTAGTCATAAAAGAGAGCACTTGTGCATGAAGATGTGCTTTGTTTGAGATCATGAACAGAAACATGAAATAAAATATGAATTTTGGGAAGTTCCTATCTTGATCACATTCTTATCTTTTCTGATAACATTTTACTAGGATGATTAGCAGTGCTGGTCAGCAATCTGTTACTCTCTTCAAGTATCCCTCCATGATGTAAGTTCAAACTGATTAAAAACGGTGATTTATCTCTGCAAATTCTTGATGTCAGATCCTTGCTTGAGCATGAGACAGTCCTGAACTAAGTATAGAATCAAGTTTAAAAAGTGTCATTTACTTATTTAAGTTTGCCATGCCTAGTGTTTTTGGTCTTTTTTCATGTTAGAAGGGCAAGTTGCTTTGCTTTGAGATACCTGGTTCTGCAATAGCTCTGAGGGCTCTTTCTCCATAAACATTGTCATTCTACCTTTTTTTTTCCCCCATCTATTGAAAAATCACTTCAATTTAAGTCAAAGTGGGAGAGATTGATATAAGAAATGAGAGAATTATATTAGTGATGCTTGTTTCTTGAGGTTCTGAGTCATTTCTCTGTATCTGTCAGCAAACTTATATTAGGCATCTAACTATATGGCTCAGTTGTTATCGTTGTCCCATTTTGTTGGTTGACATAATATCAGCATGGGTAGGTAGCAGGGGAATAATGCTATTACAGAAGAGTTTGAAAAAAGGAGTTAGCAATTGGTTTCAGAAATCATGTAAAAAGTAGTCCTCCAATTTTTGTGCAGACAGAAATATTCCTAGCTCATGACAGAAAGCAGAGGCAATGCTGTGATGCTAAGGGTTACAGCGGAAGTGGAAGCTTGAGTTCTCATCAGTAACTTTGTCACCAATGGGAAACATATTTGCAAGCCAGAGAAGGAAGTTTGCAACACTTAACCTGAAAAAAAAGGGAAATTTCTTTGAAACCATAGTGCCCAGTACTAACTCTCATCTGTGGCTTTTTAATACACTAAATGTTTCATTTTGTTACCATCAATTTGTAATATGAACAGTAATATGTGATATTGCCAGTATTATTATGCAAATCTTCTCTCAGAAGCTTTTGATAGTAGTAAAACATAAAATGTGTATTTTTAAACATTAGCTTCTCTCAGCAAATTGAAACAATTCATCTTCTGTTTATACAGATTAACTGGATGGAATAAATTTTTCATTTCAATTACTAGTTATACACAAAATGCCAAATTATATACAGATAAATGTACTCTATGTTTGTTTGGTGATTAAGCAATCTATGGAACTAAGTGTTGGAAGCTATTCCCACATCATCTGAGGGACTGTTTTTATTAGTGGAACAAATGTGGACATAGCGTTGTTTCATAGAGCAAATTACATAAGAGCCA
Source organism: Tetrao urogallus (assembly GCF_951394365.1). Classification (NCBI taxonomy): domain Eukaryota; kingdom Metazoa; phylum Chordata; class Aves; order Galliformes; family Phasianidae; genus Tetrao; species Tetrao urogallus. The sequence continues at coordinate 32,393,442 of NC_136820.1, forward strand.
GAACAGGAAAAAAAAAAAAAATAGATTGAGAAAGTAAAATAAAACACATTTCAATACAAATGTTGAGGGTCTTTGGTATCATTGAGTAAATAATAGTAGGACTAATTTTTTAAATGTTCAGCTTTGATCACACAAGAGTTTACACTGTTCCATATGCCTGTAATTGTGTTTTTGAGAACATCATTTCTTTACATTTTGCACTTCACTTGAGCTCTTGTTGTTCTCTTTTCTTTCTTTTCTTTTCTTTTTTTTTTTTTTCCACCAGTCTCAGTTGCCAACTCTCAGCTTTACTAACACCAGATTATTCCCTTTGAGCTGGCAGCTTTGGAGGAAGCACTGCTGGCATTTTAGAACCCAGGACTGTGTCCCTAGAGCTCTGAGGAGAAACACGATGTTTCTGTTATCAGTAAGGTAAGCAGTCTTACTGCTTCTCAGGGTTTGAAGAACAAAGTGAGATGCTAATTATTCATTACCGCACTGAAGGTTTGCAAGGTGGAAGAACGATATGACTGGTGTATTTATCACTATGGAAATCTGTCAGTCATCAGTTTTCACTATATTCTAGTGCAATAATACAGTAGCAACATGGCGACATAAATGTCAACTTTGCAACAGAACCCCCTAGGAAAGTTAGAATGGGAGGAAGAATTTTTTTCATTGTGGTTTGGGCTGCCCCTGGTTTTATAAATGGTGTGAGTGTAGTACAGAATGAGAAGGAAAGAAAGAAAGAAAGAGCCTGTTCTCTGAGGACAGTGCTTCCTAAAGAAAAACAACTTTTTTTTTTTTTTTTTTTTTTTTTTTTTTTTTTTTAATGGAAGTGCTTTAAAAATGTATTTTTCTGTTCTAGTGTTTGCAAAAGGAAATTAAGTTTTGATTTAGAAAGAAATTCAATATATCATAAAATCGCTCCATTATTGTAACATAGCAGAGAACAGTTAGGGTGCTAATTTGTATTACCCATTGTAATGAAATAGATTCTTCAGTAAATTTTACACATCTTGTGTTTTGATAGAGTAGAGCAGGCACCATTTGCATAAAATGATAACTACCAGAATATGTGAAATACGTACAATAATGTGATGCTTAGAACTTGCCAAGAAGAACATGTACTAATTCCTGTCCACCTCCATTGTTACCTTAAGAGCCAGCTCTCTCCATAGCAACTGAAAACTTTTCAAGGCAGCTATAAACTAATCCTCTCCAGCTTCCAGAGCACCATCAAGAATTTTAAAAACATTGGACTTCCAGCAGCTAAATACTTCTGTGGATTCAAAAGGCCACGAAGCTAGATACACAGGCTTTCTTTCTCCCTTCAAAAGGTAAGAAAATAATGTTTAGATGTCAGTGTTTCCCAACAAGAGTGCTAACAGTAACGTTTATTTATATAGCAAAAGATTTCCTAGTGTCTAAAACTTAGTAACTTTAGTTAGGGAGTGAATGTCAGCTTGAATTCAGCAGTGTTTTGCTGGTTTTTTTTTTCCTTTTTAAATACTCCATTTGCTGAGTTTGTTTTGAAATCGAACACACACACACACACACACACACACACACAAATCATATTGCACTTCAAAAAAAATGCTGATCTTGTGTGTGGCTGTTTAATGCAGGTATGTTGTCATCTGAAAATATCTGTTGCTGCCAGCATATGCCTACCAATAGAATGAAAAAGCCCTTGTGGAAAACAGAAGAGAAACACTTTTGTTTCTTCTGTACTGGAATGGATGTTGTTAAAGCAAAGGTGATGGTATAGCCTGACATTGGGAAGGATAGTGTCAAGACAGATTTACAATACAAAATGTGTTTTGCATCTAGAGTTTAAGAAGTCAAACTTGTTCTTTCTGATGTTTGTCTTGTTTGTTCCCTGAGTTCTACGAATGAAATTATGACCTCAGTCTTGTAACTCTTTCCCCTGATCATAAAATGTCATTAATTTTTAAGGATATCCTGTTCATTCTGTTTCATGTTTTATAGCTGGAGCTTGGTAATGATGATAAAGTGTTTTGGAAATGAAACTTGCTCTATATCATTCATTTCTAACATAATTACTGTACTCTGTATCAGAATTAGAATAGTAATCTTTATTTACAGATATTTTTTGCTGCTAAAAACCTGTTTCATAATGGAATAAAAGTGAAAGCTACAGCATTTTCCTGTTCTTACTGAAGAGGATTATTAGTAAGTGCAATGCCATAAGAGTGAAACGAAAATCATACACTTTATTTTTATGAGGAGGGAAAAGCAGTTTCAATCAATCACTTATTGGTAATTCTACAGAAATTTTAAGGCTGTGATTGTCTTAGTTTCCTGCTGTTCTGGGCTGTAAAGCCCTTACAGGCTCCCTGTTGTTCAAAAACAGCTTGTCACTGCAAAGCGGCTTAGCCAACCAATTAATAAATCCTTTCAAACATATTGCATTCACACTAATTAAGGGGTTGGGGTTTTTTTCCCCTTTACTATTCAGATTCCTCAGGTTTCGAGTTTAAGCTGTGAAGTGCAAACAACACTCCAACACTCAGTGCAGCTCAGGCGCTGCAGGAAGAGGAGATGTGCTTTCTGAGCAAGCACCCAGCTATTGGGGTGGTATGTTCCGCTTTCCTGCTCAGCGTGCTCACTGCTGAAGGACAGCTTGGGGAAGAGCACGGGCAGGATGGCAGCTCTGCTCCCAGCCGAAGCTATCTGATGGAAGTTTTACGCCTTCTTTCAGCTGACAACCCTGAGCTCCACACAAACCACCCACGAGAACTGGTCAGAATGGTGCTGGAGAGAGCTGAATGCCCACAGCGGATTTATGGCATGCAAGAGGATTGTAATCTGGTCAGTGCTTCAATTAATGAGCAATATTTTTACGGAATCTTCAGTGAGTTCTAAAGTTGTTTGTTATAGTAAAGTCATCCTAAATACATAGCCTAAACCCAAATAAGACTCATCACAGGCAAAAATTGATAGTCCCTGCTTGAATCGTTGCTTTGCAAATTACTAATGCTAATTGTTTGATCTTGTAAAGAAGAGGTGTTCCAGATGTGACAAGTATGCCTTAAAAGCCCCATATTTCAATCTCATGACAGTAATAGTTTTCCTTTGAAGTTTAAGTGTTTATTTTCCAACAAGGATTTTCCAGTTTCACTCTGATCTAACTAAAAAAGCATAAGCTTGAATTTGACTCCCAGAAGGTTTTCACTGTGGAAGACATAGGTAAAGTCTGGGGTAAGATCAGTCACTTTTGTTGTTGGTTTTGGTTCATAAAAAGTAAAACTGAGAGAATTAGCACAGATTTATCTGCAGCTTTGCTGAAGTATTGAAGATTCAGGAAAGTTTTTGGTAAGCAGTTTGAGTCAAAGAAAATTAAAGGCAGAGCAATGAATCTGCATATCCAGACTAAAACTGGAAACAGTCCAGGGTATGGCTCCACAGAAGTCTCAGCTGCCGAGTTGAGATTATTTTTCAGAACTGATTCCTGGTTTGACAAGGAAAGGAACAAGAATAATACGATCATAAACTGTGGGAGGAGAGAGATGGTGGCAAGTGAGCGACTCACCTGAAAGGAGCTAGTAAGAGCTTGGTCAGTCTTGGCCTTGGTTAATGCTCCTTCAGCTTTGGCTTGGTTCTGTGAAAACATACGTCTGACTATCTCTTTGGGTTGGAATTATGAGGACATTCATAATGGTGACTGTTTTGAGAATATACCATTCCTGGCAATAAACCAAGCCAATGAGGTGGAGAAATTTTCCTCCTGTGCAGAGGATGCTTAATTGTCTCTTCCTTCAAATGCTCCCATTTTTCTTGTGAGCCCCAATGTGAAATTTCATACGTAGATAATGTAGTTGTCTGTTTTTCCCTAAATCATTTTGTGTTTGTTTAATAAAAGGAGATAGTACAGGAGATTTTTCTCAGTGTTTTTAAGTATGGACCCAGATCAAAGCAAGAAAATATTAAATAGTAATGGTTATAGATGCCTCCTAATCATCTCAAAATGGGCCTAGTCTTTGTTTTCCTTCTTTGCTTAGCTTCTCTGAATTGCCATCATTTATCTTCTGTTTGCGATCTTTACTTGGAGAGCATAACCACTGTGTCCCTTAACAGAAGAAATCTAAATGAAACCCTGCTGGGCCTTACTTTATCTCTTTAGGCTTCATCTTTGAAATTTTCTGTGGGAAAAATGTAAGGGCATTCACCATTTGCAGTACATTTCAGTGCTGGCTGTAATACTGCATGCATCCTGCACTGGGACACAGCTCTCTACAGAAAATCCAGAGGCTGAGAGTGACATCTTCAGTGATGTGCAGCCCTCATAGTGCTGTGCTGAGGTCTGTCGAGATGATTTAACGGGATTTGGTAACACAAGATAGTGCTGCTCACAGTCTTTGCTGCCTTTCAAGATCTCCAAAATTTGAAACAGAACGCCCCATCTTTGCTTGGCATTTTCTCTCTCATGCTTGTTGGGAATAGCTAATTGATTTCAGACTGAACTTTCCCTTATAAATCCAGGATTCCAGTCATACCAGAAGACTCTGGTTTCGTTTTTTTTCTTCTTTTTAATGATGTCTCCAATGGATATTTAAAAGCAACAAAGTTTAACAGTTTTTTTAGTTTCCTTTTTGGTTCGCTGTTACATATTGGCTTCCCGACTCCTTGGGCAGGGTCTGGTAGCTCTTGAACAGCATCTGTCACTCCTTTATTTCTTAAACACACAAAGGTATATATTTCTTGCAAAGTAAGAGATGCTTTATTTTGTTTTAAACTTCTGATCTCTTGAACAAAGAAAATCAGGGTGCTGTTCCTAGTTTCAAATCTGGGCTCTGTGTTTTAAAAGCAAATAAGTTTCCTAAACCAAGATCATGCATGTTGTTATGCCTATGAAATATTCCTAATGGCAAAAATTACAAGTGGTGAGCCCACTTATGTTCTCTCGATATCTCCTTAAAAGTCACTTTTATGGGCTGACCTTATACAGTAGAAGCATCTTTTTACAATGTACTTTATTCCTTAAAAACAAAAACAAAACAACAACAACAACAACAAAAAAACCTGCTTACTTTTCTGTCATCTTCCTTGTAAAAACAAACAAAAAACTGGGTGATTATAGTTTATCCCTACTGAGTTTTGAAATGTTACAGAAGCCTTTGAAATTATTTCAGGACATACAGAATTTTTTTTATTGTTTGTTCTGTTTTTTGTTTTGTTTTTATATTACTACAAAAATTGAATGTGTATTCAAAAATACTAGCTGGCTAACTTGAGGCCTTTGGGACAGAGAACAGAGTACCTGTGTGATCTTAGCCCAAATATTAATGTTTGGAGTCATACACTGAAAGTCTAATGTTTTCCAGACCTTGTAGGCAATTGGGCAGGGCACAGTGGATCCTACTTCTTTTCATATTGAAATGGAGCTTGCTTATGAGTATAAATATTTAATTGGTCATTACCATCCACAGTTCTCTTTGATTATATTGAGTATTTGTGTCAGTTTTTGCAGGAATTACTTATATTAAAATGTGGCAGCTCTCTCAATTCCTTAGGGAACATTGGTTTCTGAATGCAACAATGCGTGTTTGATTCTACTCTGCCTCTGTGTAGGAAAATGGACTAATGTACAGGGAGAGCTACACCAACAAACACATCATGCTTGTAGCCATAAGCAGTTCAGTTTGACAGCATGAGTTCAATTTACTCATGAACTGGAGTGTAATTATGGTCCTCTCATGCTGTAGTTTTCTTCTCACAAATGTACATTCTGGCTAGTCTATCATAATGTTTGAGATTAGCTGACATGGCTTCTTAGTGCTTGGAGGGAGCCAACCTGAGAAAAAAAAAATGACTGCACAATGAATAGTTACAGAGTCGCTTCAAGAAAGACTCCATATTCAGGAATTCACTGTCTCATTTCGCATAGCCTGATACAGAGCTCTATCGATTTTTATGGCTTAGTTTTAAAGGCTCACTTTAGTCTGAGCTGGCAAAAGTTTCTGGAAATTTTTTTTCATCATTAATAATTGTAGTTTTACATATATAAACCTTTGCCTGCTCAAATATAAACCACATATAGGGTATTCATTTTCAGTCCCTCTTGAAATTCATTTAGAGGACCAGATAATGTTGAGAACTTGTACTGCTTTTCTGCGCTGAAGGGAGCTGTTCTGTTTAACAGGATGGATTGAGGAAAAAAAAAAAAAAAAAGATAGCCACATGATTGTTGGGTCAATTAAGACTCTTAACACTGTATTAAAAATGATGTAACTTTTGTTCACGTACCGTGGATTAACTGTGGTCAGTTATGGTCTTTGTCATATAACAGAAACCCATACAGAATGATTAAGCAGTAGGTCTTATTCCTAGTTGTAGTTATATTAGATAAAATCTGTTGAAACCAGTGGAATACTCATTTCTCTGCAGTGAAGTTTTGGCAACAGTTCTTCCCGTTTTATAGTAAATTTTAAATCCCTTGGAGGCTTGACATTGCTATAAAAAGAAGAGGCTCTGGAAAAAAAAAAAAAAAAAGATGCAAGGTGTGATCTAGCTGCTGTAGAACTGAAATAAATGATAAGCACCTTCCTCTTGTATTTCCATCAGCTCACATCTGTGTAGTCTTAGGTTTGATGCCTTATATTTAAGAGTGGAATTCTCCTATTACCCTATCATATTGAATTACAAATGACCAGCAGTGTGTTTCTTGATTTGAATTTCCATTTATTTCAATTTCTTTGCAGTGTCTTGAACCAGATGCTATGTTACTAATAGCTGGTGGAGGTTTAGAAGATCATCTCAGTGAAGAAGTATTTGAGAGAATTTCTCTTGTTCTCCTTTACTACATTCTTCATCATAGAGATGTGTGTTCTTCAAAACTCAACTTGAGTAATAAGGATTATAAATTTTACCTAAAGAGTATGCTCAATTTGAGACATGATGAAGACTGTTATTATTTTTCACGGAATGAAACAGAAGACATTTTGGCTGCAGTAAAGAAACATTTTAAAACTCCTGAAACCCAGGTAAAGAAAGGATAAGTAAAAATACTTTTATAGTTGCTGCTGATATGCCTTTAAGCAAATGATACAGTGCCTTTAAGCTAGTTCAAGCATTATGTCGATATTGCAGACAACTGGCCAGTAACAGAGCATGGGCTGATTTTTTAGTGTACCTCCTGTCCAATGCTAGCTTTCTCCTTGACTGGCATTCTGGCATGCACTGCCTAACCTTTTCGTAGGCTCTGTTGAGACATAGTTGGGGAAATAGCTAGCATAGATACAGTTGCTCTGCTTAAGGTATATGGAAAACTGTAGCTGCATAGGTACAAGATCTCGCACTTAGCCTCAAGGACAGAAAATACTTTCTCATCTACTATATTTACTAATTAATATAGATATGCTACTGGTGATTGTATCTAAATGGTATAAAACAAAGCAGTTCTAAAACTGGTCTGGCTATAGAATGAAAACAGTAAATGTACTGTCATGAGAACCTATGAGATTCTATCTCCATGCGAAGTATGGTGGGAGAAAGATTATGGCCTAAGATCTGAAGGGCTCATTCATTTTTGTCACGTATCTAATTATCCTTGAGCATGGATATGCCTTGCAGAAAGACTGACATGGATAAGCTTAAATTTCAGACTTAATAATAAAGAGTGTATTGAGTATATTCAACTCTTAAAGTCATGCAACAAGTTTTTTTCACCACTGTTTACAATTCCTGATCTCAAGTGTGATAAAATTATAGAATAATATGTTTGAGTTAACAATCTAAAAAAATCCTACTCTTTTCCTTATTTAACAACAAACAAACAAAAAAACCCAAACAAACAATAAAATAAGGTTTTACTAGATTAGATAACTACTGAAGTACAAGTTGAACTGCTGTAAGAAGCCCTTTACGTCTGTTCATAATATTAAAGTTAAATTTGGTCTATTGCAAACTTTGAATTTCCCCCTTTCTTTTTTATTTCATTGAATTTTAATTTGCACCATGCTGTAGTAGGTTTTCTGTGCAAACAGGCAAGGAGTCCCAGCTAAGCAGAGAGCACTGAGGACCTCCAGTTCTTTCTGTGTTCTTTGTGTGATCATTTCCCTATCATAAATTATTCATTGACCAGTATATTTGCTTCTAAGCCTTGGTGAATGTGCTAATTTCCAAAAAAATCCAACGGTATCTGGGCAAATATAAAGGGACACCAGTGGATATTTGGCATGTCCAGATAGAATAGCGATCCATAAAGTGCTTTGCTGTGCAGTCTGTTTGTTTGCACTGGCAGTATATTCAATTGTCAAATCACTTCTGTAACTGAGAGTTTACCACTGACACGAGGGAAAAGAAGGTTGGTTTGTTTGTTTAAATGAAAAATACTCAAAATATTATAGACTTTCTAATGCTTAGTTTCACAACACTTAAATTATGGAAAAGGGCCAATTCTGCACAATGATAGAAGAAAGGCAGTTTGTGTCTTCTTCTATGTTTATGACTTACAGAAAGTATCTTCTGATTATATGATTATAGCACTAGTAAGTTATTTGAAATGAGGGAGGAAATTTTGGGTCCTGGGAATGAAACCGTATTGCATGGACAGGAAAAGAAGATGTTAGCTTCTGCCCCACAATGTTTAAGGCACACATAGAAAGAGATGATTGTGTAAAACAAGCAATTACTGTACTGGCTCATCTGACTTTTCAGTTTCATTAATATCAGAAATAATAAATGAGCTTTTATAAATTTAATCTTTTTTTTTTCCCCCAAACTCCTAATTTTTGCAGTGAAAATGAACAAGAAAGCCAGAACTGGTGGAAATAAAGGGATATATTTTTGTGCAACAAACAGCTGTAGACTGCCCCTCATTTCAGACCTGCCTGCATACACATTTCTGGATGTGCATTACTGTCTACAGCATCTCCTTGGCCACCTGGAAGGGAAGTCACCCTTTATCTGCATAATGGTGGCTTTCCATCTTGTTCCATATAATTGTCCCGTATCGATTTCATAAATAAGGGAAAACATTAAGAGAACTCTTCCTGAAGTCTGAGATTAATAAGAGTTTAAAATCCATATTATTTGGGCCACCATCTTGTGCCTTAACAAAAATTCCTCGCTTTTCTGCCACTTCCTGAAATGTGAAGGTAACTGAGCATGGCATAGGAGAAGCAGAAATAGCACTGAACAGGAATAATGTGAATGAAGTTCTGCACTTCTTCCCCTTAGAATCTGGGTAAAATTTCAGCTTATTTTATTCTATCCCTGTTCTCCTGGAACTGTCCTCTGTTTCTTATTTGCTGTCCTGCTGTCAATTACAGCTTTAACCTCTGTTTTTTTTTCTGGCTGGCTGTGAATGCGTTCTCTCCACTTTCTCCTCCTGTCACCCTTATTATTTAAATCGAGGTGATCGGGGCTGTCTTCATGCTGTTTTCTCCTGATTTCAGTGTGTTGATGTGAGTACTCTGGAGAAAACTGCTGATATAATGGACAGAGATGGTGCTGATGAAAACACTCTTCCACGCTTGGCTGCTTTGATTATTACTTTGGCTCTACAAGGAGTCTGCATGGGAAAAGCAAGCTTGCCCTCCCCAGAATTCTTTATAAAATATATTTTCAATTCATTGAATAGTACCACAGAGCTTCAAGTGGCAGGTAAGGTATTTCTTCACCTGTAGGTGCTGGAAAATAAACTTTTTTTTTTTTTCCTAATTCTCTAGGAAATATAAAACATTGTTACTATAGTTATTACATACATAGTGTTGTCATAATTTATGACAGCTTCTCAGTGTAGTATGGAGTCTGAGAGTGGAAGTTTCGCTGTGAGGGCACTAAGTTTGCCAGGGCCTTCTCTGCTGTTGTGCTGCTGCAACCACATCACAAGACTAACTTAGGGGTAGAGGGGATCATTCACATGCACTGGGCACATTAGGTTCTCTGGTCCCTCAGGCTGCAGTGCAGACATACCCATGTAGGAGAGGAATTAGATGCAGAGTTCTAAACCATCTACTCAGGGCCTACTGTGGATTTAGAAAGTTTGGATAAGACATCTACTCCTTTGTGGGTACTGCTAAAATCAACACTTCTACAGTATATTCAAAGCACTTCTAAAAAGTTACACTAAGTCCGGGTTAAAACAACGTAAAATGTAAAACTAAGCATAGGTAAACACATTTATGAGTGTTAGGATGCAGAGAGATATATTAAATCACAGAAGCAAATTATAAAATGTCTTAGATTGCACTTGCATAAACTGTCTTTGCAGCAAAACTGCTCCTTTAGAAGTGCAAGTGGAGATCTTGTAAGTTGACTCACAAGAAAGGATGGAGATGGGCACAATGCTACTCGATAGTTTTGTATGTTAAAATCCAGACCCTAGTGAAGACAGTAGAAGGTCTTCCTTTATGGTTAGTGGAGATAGGACATCATTTAGAGAAAATGAAAAATATTCTTAACTATTTTGTTACAGTGTAAATGTATTTGAAACTTAATTAAATTGTCTCTTTAAATAAATTCCTAAATTCCTAAAAGGAACAGGAAGAAAAAAAGCAAGAATGTGAATTGTGGAAAAAATGAGAAATTAGAGTTGCCTACAGTTAGCAAATAAAGCTGTCTTCAGCTGTGTTCAGAGCTGTTTAAGAAAAAAAAAAAAAACACCTTAGCATAAGCCTTTCTCAAAGTTTTATTGTTAAGACTATACTATTAGCTTTTTCTAAATAACAGTACTAAAAAACAAAGGATCATCAGATGGAAACATTGTTAATCTCATCAGTCTAAATTTCACTGAAATCAGTATGTATGTTCTTAATGTACAAACTCAGGTTTACCTAAACAATCAGTATGACTTTATCTTGAAAAGCACAGGAGTGCAAGAAGGGAGATGACCAGGCTGGAAAAAATGGAAGGGAAATGAAAGTGTGATAGAACATGCCCCCTTGTAAAATTCAGCATTTCTTTAGCAAGTACGACCATTGTGCTCAATTATGCCATGGGGTATGCATGCCCTGCCTTGTCTAGGACTTGGACTGGGGCTCCTGGCTCCCTGCTGTCTACTTCAGTACTGTGATCGGGCATGCTTCCAGATTAGCAACTTGATCAAACGAGACAGAAAATCTGCTGCCCTGTTTTCCATTTCAGAAGTACAAGGGGCAGTACGGTGTCCTCAGGGGTGTTTTCAGGGCACCCAATAAAACACCTTTCTCTCTGGAGTATCTTAATGCCTGCCCCGGCAGGACAGTTCAAGAAATTATGAAAATATTTGGCAGTAATTCGTAGATAACTTTGATAGAGACCCATGTTTGAATGGAACATGAAATGCTTTTCAGTCACATCTCTTTTTCCCTGAAATTGTCATTGCCAGTGTGATGCTGTAAAGGAGGAAATGCTGAGTATATTGATGACTTAAAATACCGGAGCTGCTATGCTGAAACTACCTGCAGTACTGAACAGTGGAGAGAAAAATATTAAAAAGAGGAATTAATATTAAAATTAACAAAATTATTAAAAAATAGTTTGAGTTTTGTCTGTCTAAATGTGTATTTTCCCATGGTAAAATTTCTGTTTTTTGATAAATAACCAGAATTGGAACAACTCCTCAACGTGCTTACAGCCAGAAAGTCCTGCACTGTAAATGGACAATTCCAAAGTTACAAAAGAAGATATTATGGTATGACAAGCACGGGTACTGGAGCCAGGAGCAGTCCAGTCAAAGCAAGCTATACAGAAGACTATCTGAAAGATTATCATAAAGATCGTGGGAGTAACACAGATTGGGATCAGGTAAATCTATTTTTGTTTTTATATTATTATATAGTATTAGTCACAGTATTAAGTGTTATTAAATAAAGCTTATTGGACAGGGTTTCATTATGGGTGGTGTTATCTTAGTCCTAAGTATTAAACACTAAGGAATTGTTGTTTATCACAGTGATTAAAACGGTAATTGAGCTTCTTCCTTTAGACTGAAGGACATTCCTCAGACTAAAGGGCGAATTTTTTTTAATTTTTAATGTATCTATTGAAAATATATGCTTCAATTACTGTTTCTATTGTTTTTAGTACATTATACTTCAACTTAGCACAAAGACAGTGGTTCTTTTTCCTGTAGTTGTGCAACTGACTTTTGCTGAGTGATGCGAAACTGAGATGAACGGCATCTGTTTAAATGCCATTCTGATAGATTTGCATAATTTTATTTGTATCTGGTATGCAAATCCTTTCAATATGGTTATCTCATTCCAAGTGTCCACAAAACAGAATCATGCTGATGAGCTGACGCGAGGCATTTAATGGAATCTCAAAATAACTTTAAATGAAAGTCACTTTAAGTGTATTCCATATTAACTTTAAATTATGAATATCAGAAATCGGCAGTGATATCAGGCATACAAGATGCAAAAGCATTCTCCAGCAATACAAACAATAGATAACACTCAAGTTCAGATTCCTTGAACTTGTGAGACTGACTGTAAATCAAAAGAAGAGTGCACAGGAGTCTTTTCTGAAGTGTTTTAGTGGGTCAAACTGAGGGCCAAATATTTTGTATGGATGCTGAAAAATCATGAAGAAAAATCTGGAGAGAAGAGAATTTATCTTCTTTGATTCTTAACCTCTCTTTTTTGTTCCATTCCTCTTCTACTTGCATTTATTTTCTTTGTCATATTTTTCCATTGGAAGGCTTTGTGTTTCAGTGTTGTTGCTAATTTTGTCTCCCGCTTTCTGCACAAATCTGTGCTTCATGAGTAACAGATACTGCCACAGATGAAGCATTGACTGGTTTACAGCTTGTTTGCTAACTAGATTTAAACCTGTAATTTGATTTTTTTTTTTTTTTTTTTTTGAAACATCATTGCAGAAAAGAAGGTCACTGCTTTCTAAGTCATTGTATCTATCATCTTAAAAATGCTTATAAAACAAGCAGTGGAAGATCTAATAAGAACAATAGTATTAACTTCAATTTAATTTTATTACTATATCTGCAGGATCTTTTATGATTCCTCATTAAAGAAATATGTATTCGTGTACTAACATCATCAATTCATCCAACCATCTAGTTTTTCATATGATAATATGCAAATTTTATTTTTATCATCCTATAGGAGTACATACGTAGTTACCTCATTAGTGTGGAAGTTTAGTAGTCTGGCTCCCTAATTAAATAACTTAAAAGGCAAGGTCTTGTCACTGGACAAGGTGCAGGTCCTCATGCCCTCAAGAACATTTTAGTAAGTGAGTGTTACAAATTATTTGTGTGTGGAGTATTTATTTTCCAGGTAAGATATTGCTGTTTCTTTTAAAATTCCTTGTTAAATCTCAGGAAAAGGTAGGTTCATGGGGGCCCTCTAAATTCCTTCTCAAAATATCCCAGTTAGATCAGGTTCCACAGGGCCATGTCAATCTGAATTCTAAATTTCTCCAAGGATGGAGATGATGCTGTCTTTCTGGGAAACATGTACCACTACTCTATTGCCTTATTTGGTGACTGTTTTATTGTAAATAATTGGATTATCACCTGCTGCAACTACTTCCTATCTTCACTTACCCTTTTGCTGTACATCTCTGAAAAGGCTCAGTCTCCACCTACCTAATGGAGTGAGGGGAAGATGATGTGGTACCTTACATGCCTTGTCTTCTCCAAACAGAGCAGTGCAGGTTCCTCAGCCACTCCTTGCTTCTGCTCCTAGCTATCTTGGGCACCTTCAAACTTCTCGTACATGCAGTATATTTCTCATATTGCTGGTTTTTAATCTGGATACAGTGTGCTGAGCAGATGGCAGTAATCATTCTCCATTACGGCCACTGGTTCTGCTCTTGCTGATAGAGCCCAGTGTGCAGTGAGCCTTCACTGCCAGCAGGGCCCACTGGTGGCTCGTTCACGTTGCCTGTCAGGACCCCGAAGGCTTTTCTGTTAAGATACCTCCCAGTTGCTTTCCCTCGACCTTAATTGTTGTATGGGGTTATTCTGTTTGAGGTGCAATAAGTTATCTTCACTAATCTTCAAGAATGATTTGTCAGCCTATTCCATTGGCTTGTGAGGATCCCTCTGAACGGCACCCATTACTGTCAGCATATCTATCATTTTCGTCTCAGCTGGATTTCGCAACTGATGGATGCACTCTGTTCCAGCACTGAGGCCACTGATGAGGCATTAAATAATACCATTGAGTACTGACCACTGAGGAGTGCTGCTTAGAACCAGCTATGACCTGGACTTCCAGCTGTTGATACAACTCATTGGTTTTGCACAATTTTTGCTAAATAACTCCAGAGCACAAACATAAGGTCTTTTCTACTTTGAATTCTCTTGCTGCTGTCCTTCCACTTGAAGGTGGAACTGATGAGATTCAGACAGTAAGATCACCCATTACTCTGAACACCCGAGCGTGATATTCAGATTCAGTGTATTGGTGCTCAATTCATCCCATTTCTCAGAGAGATACAAAGCATATTTCACTTTACTAATGAATGAATGGATGCAGGAAGACTTCTCTAGTTATTTAAAAGTGAGGTCAATAACAACTTTTAAAAAATTATTTAAATACTGCTTTTCCTTTGAAAGAAACCCAACCAATTTACAATTTCAGTGAATAGAAAAGCAATATTCAGGAGTTCCTCAATTTTCAGTTGCAGATTATTTAAATGACAGAAACAAAATATTTAACTTTAAATTGAAATCCTGAAAATTAGATGGGATTAAGAAATTAAGGTTATTCCTGAAAGGGAAGTTTTTGGTACAAATTTTGTCTTTTTAAAAGGTTTTGCAGAAATTCCCACTGGAGCAGTCTTGGTGCTGAATGATTGTATCTTAACCAGAAGTTCCACCTTGGAGATGAAAGAAAGTTCTTCATGAAATTTTTCAAAACATATTTTCCTCTTTTGAAAAGGAGACTTTATAACAGAAAGTATTTGAAACTCTCATGTACCTCTAGAAATACAACTACTAAGTAGTCTTTAAACCAAATCTAGACTACGTAACAGCTGGCATGCTGACCTTGAAGTGATGGCATTGTTAAAAGAATTTGAACACAAACTCTGAAGATATAACCATGAAGCACAAGGACAACCTTCAGTACTGCCTTGATACAAAGCTGTATTAGATTAACAGCAAGCACATACATACATAACAAGCAAGACTTGTTAGCACATAAGATAATAAAACATCAAGAGGTACTGCCATGTCAGACCCTCAGATGGTATTAACAGAGATCTAATATTTCTGAAATATTTACTAATATTAAGTTTCAATGAAAAAAAAGAAAGGATTTATTGAAGTAATTGAAATAATATAACCAAAACAGTGTATATGGGAAACAAGTTTCTCTACTTTGCATAACCATCTGTTCTCCTAAGATTACAGATTACATCCTAGCATAAAATGTGGATGCGTGCAACGTACTCAGTAATTTTGTATATATTTCTACATAGGTTTGTTTCTCTGCTGATGAACTCATGAATATATTTTTAAAAAATAGTTCTTCATCCATTTCCAAGGAGCACTTCAAGCAAATGAGTCCAGCAATCATTCAGCAACTATTAAGTTGTTCATGTCAGCTTCCTGAATCCAAGCAGACGAAACTTCCACCAACAACTTTGGAAAGTGAGTTATGTTGTTGTTATCAGTGTAGCATTGCTTCAAATCAGGTGAGGAGGTGCGGGGGCTTCTGGAGAAATTTCATTCGCAAGTAACCTTAAACCAATCAGGATGAGACTTATGCTCTCTGTAATTTTCTGTGCTGCGTGACTTTGTAGCATGCATGTCAGATAATAGCATTGTATTGGGCAGTGGAGGGAATTCAATGGTTTTGATGTTACATTAGAAAGAATTCTTGTTCAATATATGTTTTTTTTCCCTATTTCTTAGAGAAGTGCCTAATGTAGCCAGCAGGTGAGCTGCAGTGGGCCCTCAATAGGGGATTGCTGGGCAAAAATTTTACAAAATTTCTGCAAGGTTTATACTGAAGCCATTACACAGGTTTTATATATAGCCTCAACACTATGTTAGCTGTCAATTTTTTTTATACTGTGATGTGGCAAATGTTTAATACAGATAAATTCTGTGTGAACGTTGCTGATTTTTCATGCTGTGTTATTTTACAGCAGAGGAACTTTGGGCATATTATTGTGAAAAGAAAAAACTAAACCAATTGTATGGGAAGCAGAAGTTGTGTGATGGAGCGGGAACAAGGGCTGAGTCAGAGTATAATTAGTCAGCTTATTTCCATTTGCAGTTATAGCCTTCACATGCTACTACTTCCAGGCATATCTGCACAACCATTGTTGCTGATGCAGCTTCTTCTCTCACCACTCCCTAGTCCACCATCAGAAATAAAAAAAAAATTTGAGCTAAGGGCTTCTTAATATGTTTCTGGTGTTTGTGTTTTTTTTCTATAAATAATCACCTTTCTGGGAAATGTTTAGAACCATAGATGTGCTGGTATATGACAGGAAGTGTTAATTTCTGGCAGGGGGTTTGGGAGCCAGGAGTGGGCAACACGGAATAAGCATCTGTCAATAATCATTTGCACCTAGAGCATCTCTTTCGGTGCTCTTGGAAAAACTTGGCAGGCTGAAAATCAGCACCTTCAAAGCCTTTATCCTAACATCTCCATTGCTAGCTCTAGTTGTTTAGATCCATTAGGAACTCATAAGTTTTTCTTACATCCTAGCTGGCCAACATTCTTTCTGGAATAGATCTTTCAGTCTCTAAACTATGTCTGTTCTTTGAGCTAGATATGTTAGTCAGTTTGTGGGAATAAGCAGAAATATGATTCCACAGTGTGCAGATTAATTGAACTATGAGCATGAATTAAAATACATGAGAAAAGAAATTCAAAGAATTGAAACACATTAGAGGACCTTCACGGTTATCGCAATAATAGTTACAGGATGAAGAAATGTACAGAGTATGGGGAATTATTAAAGCTCCCAAAGAGGTAACAGTCCTTTCTTATGTCTCTTTTCATTATCTGAATATTTAATTCTTTTAATTCTTTTATCTTTTCTATGTTATGGTGATATGCTCATTTTTTCAGGTAGGAAATTGAGGGACCAAGAAAAAGGAACTTACCCAGGTCATGTACAAGGTTCATGATAGTTTCTATGTTCTAGAATTTTCCAACTCCAATACTGTCAGACTGATCGCTGACATTTTAATGATCGCAGAAATGTTTACATCTGTGTAAATGAGGAAAAACTGATCTATTCAAACACAAAGGGGAAGGAGCCAGAGCCCTCTGTGCAGCTTTTGCCCCATACTTGTTTGGGAAAGGTTTCCATGAGCAGAGGGATACTTTTGCTGGCTTGACACAGACAAGCAATGGACTTCATGTTTGACCTACATCTGACCTGAGCATAGGCTCATTAATTTTATTCTTAGTTCTATTTTACTGACAGACTGTGCTGTTTTGGATAAGCCATCAGGGTCTGACCTTCCTTGAGTATCTACTATAACCTATTGGATGTGCAGTCTGTGGGATTTACTGTCTAATTTTATGAGGTGCTGAGCTATTAAAGTGTGAAACATTAAGTGATACTTTTGAATATTTTGGCATTAGTTCCTTTACGTCTGTTTTTCATCAGTGTTTTACCTCCATCGTAAGACTTTCATACAGGTTAATCAGGATTCATACTGTGCAAGAGGCTTGAAACAAAAGTAGTGTATTAGAGAAGAATTATAAGAGTAACCTTCCAAAAATCCCAATAACTTGGGAAAAATAAGTCACTGGACCTGGTGTGATGACTGAAGGAACGTATGCCCACACTACACTTGTAAACAGCATTTGAACTAATAGACTTATGTCTAGATCCTAAACTAAATGCCTGCATTCATTTGAAGCTTTAAGCCTTGCTCTCTTTACTGGTTTGGTTAATTATGTGGTGTTGACTGTAAAAATACACAGGTGATGACATAAAGAAACAAGCACAAACCTGTTAAGACAGAGAACAAATGCAAACCAGCATTCACTGTGCTGCTCTGAGCATCTTTAATCGGCACAGTTATGTTCTACTCAGCACTTTAAGGCCTGAAACTTTAAGGTATTAGACTGTATTAACTGTAGAGCCTGAAAAAAATTATCATTTAGGCTTTCAACTCTGTCATCTGCATCACATGTGACTAGAAAAAAGTGAACGTAGCACAATGAATCACTTCATAGCCTCAAAAACAAATACAAAACAAAGACTCAAATGCAAACAAGTGGAGATACTTGAATGGTTAAAAGTACTGTTGTTTTACTTTGTTTCTTTTTCCCTACAGAATATGGTTACAGCACTGTTGCAGTTTTACTTATTACTGTTGGATCTATGTTTGGTACATCCCTAATTTTATTTAACTCCTGTCAAGAAATCTATACGCTCATTTTACAGCTGTTTGTTGGTTTGGCAGTCGGGACCCTTTCTGGCGACGCATTGCTACACCTTATTCCTCAGGTGGGTAATACACATTTCAATGTTGTGAAGATCTTAGCACTTGCACATGCACTGACACACAGGAGAAAGTTTCATTTAAACCTGGCTAATATTAATATTTTAACAAATAAAGCTTCCCGTGAATCTGTGTATCAACTACTTACCATTCCAAATACATCTATGCTTTGTAGTCCAGAGAGAGATTCCAAGGACTAGGAAGCAGAATTGAATGAATGATTAATTCAGAAAAAAATGTGTACCCATGTCAATAAAAACATTTCAGATAATCCACTAGTCCAACCCACAAGAACCTGCAAGGCAGATTCTTCAGATGCTTTCATGAGGCAGATTCTATAACAGATTGTAGGAAAATTTGTTCAAACGATCTATAAGACATCAATAATTCCCTTCATAAGTATATCTTGTAGATCCTGAAGCTCTCAACCAAATTAGTACTACTGCCCTGAACAGCGTGAGTGGTACTATTTCTTCCAAAATTCGCAAAATCAATTTTAAGAACATGCAGCATGTAAAACAGAAATTTTCCATTATGTTATCATTTATTTTTGACTGAGTTTCCTCTCGTATGGAACAAGTGTTACGAGGAGATTTCTACTACTCGTTAAAAGAGTTTCATACCTTTATGAATGATTCTAGTTGGAATGTTTTTTGTACTGAATGCATTTGCTGGAATTGGAACTGGAAAAGTAGTTAAAGACCGTTTTCAGTGAGTATCAGACAAATACCTTCTTTTAATGAACGTATTTAAGTTTGAAAGTATTCTTCACTATTTTTAAGCGATGCATCCAGAAAGTTCTTCAGTTCCTTTTTTCCGAAGGGAAGCAAAGTAAGGCTGCTGTTTTCCTCTCCTGGGGAAAACCGGAAGCATTTGACAGCAGAAAGCCTTCCATGTTATTTTCAGTTTGAAGTTTAAATCAGAAGATGACAGAAGCAACTTCTTAGACTGTAAAAATCTATATATTTCAAAAATATATCCTCTGAAAATGCATAAAGGACAATTTCATGTAACTCTCTTGAAACAATGCAGCTTTGAACAGTGAGAGATGTCATCCATCTACTCTGTTGACTAGCTCAAAATACAATTTAAATTGAAAGAGGTGGCAAAAGAAAATCTTGAAAACAAATCGAATGAAAATACGATAAATTGCTCCAGCCGCGATTAAAATATAGGCACTTAAATTTTTTACATCATCTCTTTTTAGACTCTTGGTTTACATAAACATGAAGCACAAGAGGTTGAACATTTCTATGAAGGAAAAGAATACATTTGGAAACTTTTGGGAATAATTGGAGGGATTCATGGATTTTTTCTGATTGAAAAATGTTTCTTTCTTTTGGTAACACCACGCGAACAGGTAAAAGTTTTGTATGTTTTATCCTTTCAAAGAATCTCTTCCATTTAGAGGTGTTGCAGTGCACAAGTTTTTAAAATAACTATGGAAGTAGTTATCGCTTGTGTGACTGAAACTTGGACAGTTGCTTTCTAAACTGCTCCTATCAGACTGACTTTTGATTTCTATTTCTCTTTGCTTCATAGATTTATATGCGCCATGACTGTGCTCCCTATATTTGTAGCTCAGAAAAGGAAACAGTTAATTGAATTTATTTTCTAAATATATTAGGAGTGGTGCAGGTGAAAGGCTTTTGTCCATATGATATAATAATTATAGTCATTTAGGCACAGTTTGAAGAGATGGAAGACACAGATGAAAGCACAATATATTTTGAAGGATGGTATCTTAAAATTCCCAAATGACTCCTATCCCAAAGTTCTTGAGAATCTAATATAAATTTTGTGGTCAGTATTACCCAAAATTAATAATATCTCCCTTCTCAGTTCCATGCTTATGGTAATTCTGCTGTCTTATCTCAGTGCACTTGATGCCTGAAAATATGACTACGCACGAGGATATAATGTAACAGAGTGAAAGCTCGTTAAGTTTCTCAGCATGAGAGGTTTTAGGGGATTTAATTTTTTTAGAGGATTTAATGTCCCTTAAGACACAGTAAGCTTAGCTTTTTGTGTTTTGCAGAGAGTATTTAATGACTGGCCTGATTTAGATAGTTAGTACTAGGTCCCTGTTTCCTATCTTTGAGTCAGCCATAAGAATATTATGTGAAATTAATGGAATGAGACTATTTTGATTATAATGATATTTAGTTTGGTTAAAAAAAAAAAAAAGTTGTCACTAATGTTGCATCCTCAGAGAGAAGAGCATTACCATCATCTCACAATTAAAAAAAAAAAAAAAAAAAAAGTTCTAAAATGTTTAAACAATTTTTCATCTTCAGCTTCATAACAGTGTATATTTCCACAAGCAAATATGATCACTCATGATGTATTTGATTCAATTTTCAAGGTTTTTTTTAACCAGATAAACATTAAGAGATGTTGATGTTAACAAATAAATACAATTTTTGTAAATGCTGAACTTTCTCAAAAGTTTGAGAAAGACTGCATCTGTGTTCCTTGGGTTTAAGAACTAATTGCAAAGCATCTTCATTCAGCAGGGCCTTTCTTTAGTTAATGGGCACTGGGAACATTCCCATGATCTTCCAATGGAATCTGAATTAAATGAACATTCAGGCAGAGACAAATCTACTTCAACCATACAGTTGGTAGGTTACCAATACGAATTACTTCCCTGATTTTTTTTTATATTCTTCTTTCTTTGTTCCTCAAAAATGAACCAAATTAATATAATAAATCAGTACTATTTTTCAGACTTCATTGATTTTTTTTTCCTTTATTATATGACATGATTGTCAGGACTTGATAGATTTTGAAGCTTACAATAAGGTTTTACAGAGATAATTCAAACACAGATTTTTCTAATGACTTCTCTTAAGTATGAACCAGAATGATATAACTACACATACTTACCTACTGATGAGAAAACTTTTGAAGATTTCCTTCCTCTCTTCTTTTTAAAATTGTATTAAATGTAAGGGCAGACTCTCCCATAGGAAAACTTCAGGATGTTCTACAGTGAGAGTTAAGGACTAAACAGAGGAAATCTTGGTCCTTTCTTGGGCATTTTTTCACAAATTTGGAAAGTAATACAACCAAGTTGGGTATCAGAGAGCAGTGCTTACCTGTAAGAAATTATGTAATTTCCTGTCCATCTTTAAGTAAATTCAGTCATTACTTCTAACCCATTTTCTCCTTTTCCAAGCAATTTCTTCACCTTATACAGAATACTTAGATATCTGTGTTCCTGGTAATTTAAATCAGAGACCTTCCGTAATGTGAATTCCATTTTAACAAGCAGCTGTGATAGATAAGAGTCTCATGAGCCACTGCTTTTCTCTGAAGCACAGTTGAGAAACTGTCACTTGAATGCAGAGCAAGCAGCCTGCTGAAGAATGTTTACTAATTTGTGAGTCATATCATAGCTTCCTGTTTATGGTTATGAACAATCTAGTCCTTCCTTTCAGCTGCAAGATCACAATAAAGTTATGTATATCACACAAACTACCCTGACTTAGCTAGTTTGTACAAGAGCAGCCAATTTTTCAGAGTCATGTGAGTAATAGTAAGAAAAACACTGGTTGACTAAGAAAAGCTTATAAATCCTTCAGGTCAATGATTAGTCCTGCAGTTTTGACTCAGAGTTCAAAGAAGTGGCATGTGAATAAATATTACAAGAGAAGTGAAACAATTACTGGAATTCATATGGCTGGCTTCAATCATGGGAATTAAGGAGTTTTATTTTTCCTTTAAAATGTAGAATTTAAAAACCAAATCCTTTCCTTTTGCTCCTCTTGCCTCCACAGCACAAATCCCACACCACAACCAAGCTAATACCAGCCAAGAAACATATCCTGTTTTGCAGCCAATACATATCTCTGCTATAGTTTTTCAGAGGTGGTTGCTGCCTCTAACAAAGCACTCTTCTGGGCTGCTGTTGACTCTTCACTGGCTGCCATAATAGCTTTAATATGCGTTTTATGCTTTGTTTGGACAACAAAACAAAACAAAAAAAAATAGTGATTAGTAATTCAACTTTTCTAGTTTCAAACAAATACGGTTTTTGGCATATTTCATTCTTTCATAAATCCCTGATTTCTCTAGTCAGAAAGAAGAGTCCCAGGAAGCATGAAGGTCAGACAGAGACATTCCTCACCTTCTCCCTTCTCTTCCCACAATTGCAGTTTCTGTAATTAAACACTGGGACTGATGCACCAGATTAACTGTCTGGGGAAAGGACAAAGCTGCTGTATCTTTCTTTACTTCTTCACTAAGGGTAAAGTTCACAGTAGAGCATGCTCATGAGCTATTATGCCTGGCCAGGGATGCCTCATGATGATCAAGCCCCACTGAAAGGCCAAGAGGCAGGGCATTGGGGTCTGTTCATCCTGAAGAACAAAAAACCTTTTTTCCTGTTTCCTAAAGACTGTTTCAGTAGCTCTGATGGAACAGTTTTTGTTCTGAGTGTAAGTGAAATACATCCAATGGGCTACATTTTAATAATTGCACATACTGCATTTTTTCTTTTAAGCAAGCAGCTTTAAAAACAACAGGGAGAGTAAGGGAGAACTCAGCTACAGTGCTTGTGAGACCTGTGATCCCATTTTTCAGTCTTTTATTGGAACACCGAGGAGCCTGGTATATGCGCATTTTCCTTGGAAATTCTCTATCCAGCAGGAAACTACAATTGTATTTTTATTACAAGCTTGAAAGATAAAATTTGAATTATGATATCCTTTGTAGTGGTTCTACATTTGGCTCAGATGTTTGTGCATTCAAGCAGAAGCATGATTTTTTGGGGGGATTACAAAACTACAAAAATTTCTGAGCCGTTTATACTTAATTTCTTCTACAGTATCCATCACACTGCCAGCACTCAATATATAATCTGAATGATATCTATGGAAATAGCAGCAATCTTTATTTCAAACTATATTTATTCCTATATATTATATATATAATTCCTACATATATTCCTATATTTATAGCAACAGCGGGAAAAGCTGTTTAACATTGCTCTATTATCTTTCCTTTAACATTGCTCTCTTATCTTTCAATTAGAGAAGCCCAGAAGATTCTGAGTCGTCTGAAGTTCCTCCAGGCAACAAAGTGATCAGCACAAAAAGTTAGTATCAATAAAAAGTCCAGACAAGCAATAGGAAAAGTTTTAAGACCTAAGATGGAATAGAAAGTGTGAAGCTGGCTTAGCTCAGTGTTTGCTGTGTGCTACAGCACCACATCTGATGGTGCTTGGATACATAATTAAATCACTGCTTAAAGACCTTTACAACTGCCAACCCTGTAATTGTGAAGTTCATTAATCTTATGGTGTCTACGCTTTAGTGTTTGTTTATTCACTGTTGCAAGCTATTTTTTCTGAATCCCTTGCTTCAAAAGAAGCCTTCAAAATTTAATATGAAACAGATTTTTATAATTGTAAACTTTGCTGGGGCCTTTATTCTGAAGGTAGTGAAATAACTGTATTTTGTTCTTTTTTTGGCTCATTACGTTAGTGTAATTCTGCTTCCTTCTTCTCTTACATGGTAAAGCAATAGCCCCTTTGAACTAGAAATGATTTATTACATGTATGGAATTCTGCACTCAGGATGGCTCTCAGTTTTAGGATAAACTGTTTTCTTCAGAAAGCACTGAAGTAATTCTTGTCTTCTCTGTTTCAATGCTGTTTACTCCATAAAGCTCTGACTGTACTTGTGTAGCCTTTTTGAATTTAGTGGTGTTGAAGTCATTTGACTGAGAGAAAAAATTTAATTTAAATCAATTTATTTACTATACTCAACCTTCTTTTTTATTATCTCAAATCTCATGTCAGGAGTTGCTTTGTTAAACAATTGCATTATCTTCTAGGTTTTTAGCATTCTTCTCTGTTCTCATGGACTTCATTTCCATTTGAAAACTGGATTTCCATTTTTTTCAGTGTCGCCTATCCAACAGTACACAATCCAGTGCCAGTTTTAGTGAAACTGTCTAGTCTATCTCTAGATGTTTCCATTCTGTTCAGGCATAGCTCCCTGTTAGGCAGAAACAGATTCCTATTGATCTCAGTGTTATTAGTTGCCAATGGCTTAAAACAAAATTTGGTGTACTTTCTGATTAATATTCTTTGCTTCCATTTCTTCCTTGCAGTTCAGTTTTACTTTTATATTAGGAACCAGTATGTGAAACTACTGTAGGGAAGGGAAATTGCTTTGTGGGCTTCTTGGTGGTGGTGGTAGTTTGGTTTGGCTTTTTTTCTTGAGAATACCTATTTTCAAAGCTTCTATCATAATAGTGTTTTTTTTCAAGGAGCTCAAAGCATAAACATGCTGAGCTCAATATTAATTCCATCCCCAAACGGAATGGAATCTGACACCATAAGGCAGAAGCTTAACACCTCCACAAAAGCATTTCAGGTAATACTGTGAGAGGAGGCAGCCCCTTAGACAGCCAGTGAGTAACTCAGAAGCAAGGTGCTACTGGAAGAAAAAAGACCTCTCCACTGGTCATCTCCTTCTCATATATCCACTTTCATTCTACCAACATCTTAAAAGATGAAACAGTAGCATTTTTTCTTTTGTAGATAATTTTTTCCTTTAAACTTGTATTCAAAGCTCAAAAAACTTGATCTCTGGTGAGAGTCTTGCACCTGTTAGCTTTATAAGGAAATTTATGGAATAGAATTTGCTATGAGTATCAATCTCCTTATTTCAGCAGATAATCTCCCCTTTATTTTGATGATTTTGTTGAAGAACAGGAGGCTCTTTAGAAATTGTTGTGTCAGTTTGATAGTTAAGTTACAGTTGCAGCAGCGTACTGCAGCGAGACTATTGCTTGTAACTAAGGTGCTCTAAAACTGGCTAAAAGCAAAGAAATCATTCTGATTTGTTTATATATGCATCTTCTTAGCTTTCGGTCTAGTAAGTTCATGATGTTTACATTTGCAATTTCTCCATTATGCTAATCTGACTTCTATGTTATATTATTAACAACACACTGAAATGAGTTCCAGCAATTATGCTACGTCTTTTTCAACAGTCAGCTCCTTGCATAGAACAGACTAATAATGTCTCAGGGCAGTCCCTCATTTCATCCTCACCACTCCTTTTTACCAGTCACAACCTTAACGTAGTGCAGCAATCTATTATTTCTATGTAACTCATGCTCTGCACTATTGATTATAAACTGCACAGTGTTTAGAAAGGACTGTGCAAACTGGGGGCATCCATGTCTGGCTCTGGAAGCTGGCAGAGAAATCTAACAGGTCTGCCAATTGTTCTGAACCCGCAAAGCTTCCAGGCAACTGGAGAGGATTTTCTGAATACAGTTGTTAGGCTTTTATGTGTAATGTGTTGGCTTTTTTTAATAATAGCCTGAAAGCTTCAGTTCTAGACAGTTTTTATAAGGAAAACATCTGCCCCATTACTATAAAATGGTCACCTCCGGAACACCATTACGAAGGTAAAACCTTGTGATAACAATATTCAGGAAGTTCTGCACAGCTCCCCAGACTGTCACATTATGTTTGTGTGGGGTCAGAAACACTTGGGGAAAATATATATTGCTCAGGGCCCAAATCATGACCTCACTTCTCCAGGCATAAATACAACTCCTTGCAAAGCAAACTGTCCATTTGGCATAGAGGGAATGTGGATGATATCCTGGGAGGACTTGGAAGGTTCTGCTGGCAAGATTTTGGATAAAATGGATCGTGGATTAACTTCAGGGAGCCTACAAAATTTGTTACAAAGCCTAGACATTGAGCCTAAATACTGGGCTCACTGCTACTCAAAGAGATTAAATCCCTCCCATGAGTCCACTCATCTGGGCTACAGGCTAGATTATGTCCAATTTTCTGCCTTGATATCAACACTTGTATCGCATCCAGTGCTTCTCTTCTCATGTCAAAAAGCCTTGCTAAATGTTCCAAGCATCAAATGTGCTGTTCACACTAAGTTCACTGAGTGGAATGGGAAGAAAAAAGAGCTGCCTGCATCCATGAGTAGACAGGAGTACTATGAGCATAACTGCTATTAATTGATTGGAACAAAAGCTGGAAATGATGCTATAGCACTGCACTAATTGTGGTACTCTGGGGCATATTGGCTTCTAGCTCTTTCTCTCTGCTTAATGCAATCTCATAAAGAGCATACCCTGAAAATGTAACTCATTATTATTATGATGCTTTACAGCATTAAAATGATCAGCTCCATTACACTAAATATTTGACTTCATTGTAGCTGTACAATTCTGAGCATAATGATGTAAAAATTCCTTCCTTTTAAGGAAAAGAATATAGGGTGCAGGAAAATGAAAATTGTGAAAATTTCACCAACCAAAGCCAGGAAGGTACTTTCTGATATTTTAATCTCTGAGTGATTCTATAACCTGCTTTTTCATTTCAAGTATTTTGAAAGAAGTGCATTAATGGGGACAGAAGAGTTTAAAACAATTGTCCTCTGATCTCTTTGACTTTCTGTTACATGTCAGTTCTACAAAAACAAACATTTGTAAAGTAGCAAAAATGATAATATCTGTTTGTGTTTAAACTTCTGGGCATTTTTGTTGCTTTTTTCTTTTCTTTTTTCTTTTTATCCTAGATAACAAAATTAGCTTGTTAGCAATCATGGTTTTGGTGGGTGACAGTCTTCACAATTTTGCTGATGGCTTGGTAATTGGAGCAGCATTCTCATCCTCAACAGAAACAGGTGTGACAACGACTATTGCTATTTTATGCCATGAAATTCCTCATGAAATGGGTAAGAAATATATGTATATTCCTGACTGGCTTTGTAGTTACAGATTTTCCAAAGAATGCTTTCCTGTACTATATTAGTGGGAACTGCTTATAACACCATCATTGCTAGGGCAAGGAGAAATGGTTTCAAACTGAAGAAGGGGAGATTTAGATCGGGTATAAGGAAAAAGGTACCTGGTGAGGAAATAGAACAGGTTTTCCAGTGATGTGATGAATGTCCCATCCCTGGAGATGCTCAAGGTCAGCTCTGAGGGGAGGGGGCTCTGAGCACCTGATCAAGTGTAGGTGACCCTGTTCATGCAGGAGGGTTGTACCTGATGATCTTTAGATGTCCCTTCCAACTCAAATGATTCCTTGATTCTATGATTAAAACCTGTTAAATGGATACATGCGGGATGAATATATGAAAAGGGTGTGTACTTCTCTGTTCCCTCTAAAAAGAGAAGTGGAGACGTCTTCCCTGTATGATTGGCTGCCATCTCATCTCACTTCTTCGGTTGTAAATTCTATCAGGTCAGAGTAGCTCTTTATTCTTATGTTTATAAACGGAAGAAAACTGTAAACTGTGAGCAAGAGCCGTGTGTGTCAAATGGCATATCTGACACAATGGGCTATGAAAGAGTTTTAATATGCAGCAGAGCCATTTAACAATGTATTCTTCAGGGTACTCTAATTCCTGCTACTAATCAAGACTAACAAGATAATAAAGAAAGATATATGACCCATTTTACTAGCAGACAGGGCTGCAAGACAGCTCTATTGAAAAATTTTCCCGATTATCTCCTTCTTGTAAATCTTTCAGTATGGCTGAAGCTGTTCCTGGCATTGTGTTGATGAACATATATACGCTGACAAGTTCAAAATGAGAACTTTTGGATTCTGGTTTCTTTTTATTTTTAAATGACTGGAGGTTTCAAGTGCTGTATCTGTAGAAAACTTCCCCTCAAAAAGTGGACGGGGAATTCTTGTAGAACTGTTAACTCATGTTTGTATAGCACAGAAACTATGAAAGTAGTGAACATCTAACTCCAAAGAGATTTTCTTAATTCTGATGCAGTGGTGTGGTGTCAAAGTGGTATTTCCAAATGTGTAGAGAGTAATTTTTAAAATCATTTGCTGTGGGCCTGTTAGGAAATCATTTATATTTTAGAAGAAAAAATCCATGATCGTTTGTTTTCTCATGTACAATTTACTAAAGTCAATTAGGTTTGAAATCAGTTGAATTAAACTAAAATGGAATTGGATGTGCATAGGTTTTTCTGTACACAATACTGAAAGACCGGGTTGTAGATACACCCGTGATTTTTAACTGACAAATTCCCAATCAAAGAAGATCTATAAACTTGGGGAAAACATGTGACTTCCTTTTAGCATTTATCCAAGCTGTAAATGTCACAGAAAATTGAGAATTAACAGCAGTTACTCCTGTATACTCTGTGCTATCTTTAGGAACAGCTAAACAAATACAAGCTGTTTGGGGTGGTTGTTTTTCCACACAAGATGAATACACAGCCAGTTTTATAGAAATCTAAGGGCAGTCTTCCATCCTTCACTGTCTCCTTTGTACATTTATTATGAAGAATCTTACAAACACGTTTAGCCACTAACCATTTTTTGTTGTATTTTCTCTATGCAGGAGATTTTGCAGTGCTACTGAGTACGGGCCTCCCCATGAAGATTGCAATTTTGATGAATTTTATAAGTGCACTAACGGCGTTCTTAGGGCTCTATATTGGCCTTTCTGTGTCAACAGATCCATGCATTCAAAACTGGATTTTTACTGTTACAGCTGGAATGTTCTTGTATTTATCTTTAGCAGAAATGGTGAGAAATTCTGCCTATTATTATACGTTCCTTCTAACAGCCACATCATAGATGAGTGTCAAATGAATGCAGGAGGATGATCTTGAAGGGAAAGGAATTTTGTAGGCATCTTAGGAAGAGCATGTCTTCTGCCCTGTATGTGAACGGAGCTTAGAAGAATGGTCTGGTTTTTTTTGGTGCCACTGTCACTATAGGTGTAATAGTAATGAAAGGGTGAAATAAAGCTGTAAAGAGGGTAACATACAAATAAGACACAGAGGACTTTTAGACAGGTTAACATTATCAATAGAAGAATTAGAGATAACTGAAAATAACATAAAGAAACATTTGAAAATGAATGACTTTTTAAAAATCTTGAGTAACTTGATAACATTTTTCTTTTTGCTCCTTTTTCTCTGTATATTCTTAATCCATTATTTCAGCATGAATTTGCAGTTTCTGAGCTAAAATGTGAGATGTTTATCCTCTGCCCTCTTTGGCCTGCCTTTCTATCTCAGAGAGGTTTGCATGAGTTCCTAAGCAATTCAAAACCCATTAGATTGTCTCATAATTCCCATCAGTTTTCATACTCCTATTTCAATAGCAATGACCTAACTATAGGAAAAAAATGTGAAAACACATTAGAGAGGGAGAGAGAGGTCTAAGGACTGCGGAAGAATGTTATGGAGTCATGAAGGTGCCTCAAGACGCATCATTTATTGAAGAGGTGGCTAAATGTACACTCATAACAACACAGAACTTAATTACCTTTCCAGCTTACTAAAATTCACAGTGTCATGCTTTTTAGATAATGTATATTAATATAAAGTTGTTTGCAAGCTTCTGAGCAAAGACTGACCTTACTATGTCATTAGATCCAGAGGGGAAAAAACGAGTTTTCTCTCTATGAATTTTTACTGTGCTTTTCTTAAGCTTGACTGTCTCTGTTCTGTTAACTACCACTCTCCAGCTGGTGCCTATGATACAATTTGCCAGGTTCAAGAGTAATATTTGAAACCTGATATGCCATGTCATTATTATTACCTATTTAAAAATCTGCTTGTAGTCCTTGACATTAGACCTTGGGTGTATTTCAGTCCATTTTTTTCCTACTATAATAGAAGTAATATGAACGTAAAATGCTCCCAAGAGCTTATGAGGGAGCTGACGAAGGACTGTGGATGTATCAGCTGTCTGGATCGAGGTGGTGAATAGCAGACAAGAACACTGTGTACCAAGCTGCATAGTTGCGTCTTGTTCTGACAGAGAAATTTGGAAGTTATGCTGCCTTCCTATTCAGTAGGCATGGTTTCAATAATGTGGCTAAGGGCTTAGTCATATTTTTCCTATAGCGCAGGATCAGAATTGATCAGTGATCAAACTCCTCTAACAACACCATGTTTTTTACTTGTTCTTGACTCCATAACCACAATGCGAGTTGAAGAAGAGAGAAAGAGAAGAATCTTATATTTCTCTCATCTCCCTCTTATGAACGAGGTATTCCAACCAGCTTTTCTCTGCTTTTGCCAAAAGAACTGCCATTGGGTTTTCTGGAAGTGCAAGCACTGAATATCACAGAGAATCTATAGATCTGAAAAGTTTCAGTTGTTTGCATAGGCCATCTCAAAAGAAAATCTGCAGTGCTTTATATTTTTTCAATTTTCAATTTCAATTTCAAGTTTTTCAGTTTTCTTCACAGGAGTAACTTCTATTCACTGCTGTGTTTCTCATTAAAAAACAGCAATTATCAGTGTTTCTGACAAAGGTGTACAAGTACCTAATGGTGTGCAAAGCTATAATTTTAAGAATCTGTTTTCTGAGCTTTCACATACACATCGTATTGGTTAAATATGGGACATGATAGAACAGTCACTGATTTTTGCTTTGGGGGAACACTGAGGGATAGGAGATGGAGGCTCACTGACAGGACAGCACTGTGAGACTGCTGCACCAGTAGAATGTGCAAAATTATTTCTGTTCTTCTGTATCTAAAAATGGTATTCTGGCTCCATTTACAAGCATGGTAAACGAATTAATTAAAAACCTGGGGTGTAGGGCAAGGGATAAAATGATTTATAGCTTTCATCATTTTACCCAAGGAATTTTGCAAAATTTTATCTTCATAGACATCAGGGAGGGCAGAAGGGAGGAGCATTTTGTCTTGTGACTGTATGCTCCAGTGAAATATTACATTGTAAATTGATGGCTTCAAGATATACATGTAAGTCAAAACCTGTAACATCGTGGCTTCAGATGTTGTTTAACCAAAATTAAATCCCCTA
This sequence comes from Tetrao urogallus, assembly GCF_951394365.1. Taxonomy (NCBI): domain Eukaryota; kingdom Metazoa; phylum Chordata; class Aves; order Galliformes; family Phasianidae; genus Tetrao; species Tetrao urogallus. The sequence continues at coordinate 32,424,631 of NC_136820.1, forward strand.
AAAAGCAGCTTTTTATGAGCAATATAGAGAGATTTTTTTTTGCCTGACCTCTGCCTGGTTTTTATTTATATACAAAACAAAAAGCATATTCTGAACACTGATGTGCTGTCAGTTCAGATTTTGATTTACATCAGAAGTGTTTGCATTTCCTCCAGCTTAAATATCTATGATGACTGTTAGATATATATTAAATATAATAATACGAGTTTTTAAGATGTGAATTTGTATTGTAATCTAAACCATTGCCTGGCTGTTGCAATGATTTAGGACTTCTGAGTTTGCCTGCTACTTTAATGCAAACCTTTAAAGCAGAGGCAGACTTTTCACTATAAAGGCTTCATTTGGGCCCATATCAGCTTCCAGAGGAGATGCTGCCCATGGGAGGAGTCTGAGAGGGTGCAAGGGAAACAAATGAATTCATTCCAACATAGGCTATGAGTGGGGAAGGAAAGCAATACGATGGGAAGATGTCTGGACAGCTCACTACTTTTTTTCTTTTCTTTTTTTCTTCAGATTTTAATTTGTTTTGAAGTTCACATGAAATAGACAAAATATTAAAAAGTGTTGTACCAGGCCATGCCTCTATTTCCAGAGGTGGACATGAAAATATTGGCAGTCATTAGTATCACTCCTGGTGATACTAAAACAAAACTGAGATCCTGAGCCTGAGGCATTATTTCCACAGAATCTATCAAGATGTATATTTTGTTTAAAACTTTGATAAAAGAGATCATGTAGGGTGGAAGGTCAGTGTGTAAGTAACTTTTAATATGATTATAAATAGCTGCTGCTGCTTTACTTGATTTAAAACTTTCAGAGATAATTATTAAAGGTTCCTCCCCCCCCACAATATTAAATAGATTGTTTTCCACTTATGTGCTTACTAGACCCCAAGTAAGTAGGAGAGTTGCCAGTTATTTCAGTAGGAGCAGGATTGACCCTATATATAGTACAGAAACAAAATAACTCAAACTAGTTTATTCCCACAAAAGGGAATAACTAATTTTACTAAATAAGAATTTCCTTACAAACAGCTGCACAAAATTACTATTGACAAATTTTGGAATCTCATCCATTCTTGCTGGTGCTAGTGGAAGAACAAAAACGGACAGAATTTTGTTAATCTTTTCACTGTCAAGATCCGTGTAGTTACAACGTACAGAACTTGCTACAGATTAGTAGTTGCATCCAGAAACCCAGTGTTATGAAAGCCTTTTTAAATGAAGTTTGTCTTGTTTTCCCATAAGACTTTTTCCCAGAGATGAATATATCTGGCTCTCATTCTGGTGTCTTATTCTTTTTTTAGCTTCCTGAAATGACTCATATTCAGACACGGCGACCCTGGTTGATGTTTCTTCTACAGAACCTTGGATTACTATTAGGCTGGCTTTGCCTCTTACTCTTGGCTATATATGAACAGAAAATTAAAATATAAGTTTTCTTTTGGAAATCTTGAAGTACCACTTATGACAGTGGATAGTTGTTCAGTTTTGTAATGTCTGCCATAGCATTATATAAATTAAGTTTTCAGGATTTTTATATCTGAACAGTAGATAACTATGCCAATTTATTAACTTATTGTTCAGACCTTGGATTTTTTCTTGTAAACGTAAATGTTTAGAAATATGTTTTATTTGTTACTGAGTTTCCCAGATTCCCATGCTCAAACTCACAGGAGCTTCTGATTAGTTTTTATTGAGACTGTTCTGGTTGAATGCTCTCAGCGATCACTGCCAGTCTGATAGAAGAAAAGAATAAAGCACATTTAAATGCAATGAAGTGGACTAACCATAGTTGAATAACTCAAAGCAGGAAACTTTGTCTCTTAGTGTAAGAAATAAATGTATTTATACAAAACTAAAAAGTATAACAAAACTAAACTGTTAAATTGCATGCAGCAATCTGTTTATAGTATCTGTCTTGTTCACTTTGCCAGCATAATGAACCTTGGTTGTGTTGCTGGTCCAGTGTAGCAGGTAAAAATGAAAAGTTCTTGATCTAGAAATATGGCTTCTTTCCCTCAACATCCCTTCCAGCTTTCTCAAATCAAGAGAATCTTCAAGCCAGATGTTGCTTTTAAGCCATCATTAATAAAAACCAGTAGTGCCTTCCAGCTGTGCCCTCTTAGAGACTGACTTCAACTCCTTCTAACCTGAGGGGTTTTTTTGGTGTAGTTAGACCTCTTGGTTTCAAGGGAATTCTGCCTAAATTACAGATGACTCATTTAATTTCGCATTGCAGAATCAACCCTGAAACTAATATAAAAATTCTGTTCTAATTCTGAGGTGCTGAGCAGCTTCCAGGAAGTACTGAGCAACATTCATCATTGTGATGTCTGTTACTTACACACTATGAATTACTGGCATAAGAAGCCTTCCCCTATCTAACTTATGTTTTTATGTGAGAATTGAAATGAATTCCTTCTTCCTGCTCTGATGAACTGTGAAAATAGGGACAGCAAGTTACAGAACAAACATATTTTCTTTATGCAAGTAAATGCATCTTTTTCTTCCTTGTCTTAATCTGCCTTGAAAAAAGGCTCCACTGTGATACTGTATGTCTGTCTTACAATATGTTTACTTGACAGCTCCTACTGGAGGTACAATTATTTCTATATTACAGAGAAGATCATGTGTTATTCTGGAGCGCGATCAGTTCTCAGAGAGATATGCTACTTTATCATCAAAATCTAAAATGAAAAATATTGTGAATATTATGTAATAGCCTTGATTCATACAGCTGTGGATCCCTACTCATCAACAGGCTACCTTTGGGAAAAATACTGAAGATAATTATAAAGGTTGTTATGCACCCATTTTCTGTGCCTGTTAGTTAAGAGAATCTGTAGCAAATACTCCAATGCACATCTAAGTGTATATTTACATACCTTAAAAACCTTGTCCTAAACAATTTATCCAAAGTCACACAGGAAGTTTCTAACTGACTGAGGAAATGAACCAATTTGTTTAAAGTCTCAAAGTAAAATACTAACCTGTTTTATGTAGGTGTGCAAATGTTATGACTGCTTTTTCTGTTGGTTTAACTTTGAAGGCTGCCTAGTCAGCTGACAAGCCTTAGCTTCTCTTTTCAAAGTTTACATTTTTCAGGAGTTTGTGCTTGTTTTTATGAAGGTAAGATTTTTTTAAAAGCAGTATTTCATCTGATTGTATTGGCACTGATTCAATGACCTTCAGCTGTGACAGTCAATTCAAGCAATAGCAGGACACCACTGGACGTAAGCAAAATCTATTCCTGTATCAGTTGGTGTAAATGATCATTGGAAACTTGTTATTTCAAAATGCAGAGCTACTGTAATTTGAATGCTTACACATGGTTAATGTTCACTACAACAGGAAAAAAAGTTACAAACAAAAACATGTTTTGGCAATATTATGATATTCTGGAATTGTTTTCTATCATTAACGTGTCTGAAAAAGGGCACTTAATTTCTGGCAGTGTGTTCTTTGAAGCTGCATACAAGCAGAGGTTCACACTGAAAAAATCTGTGGACACAGTGTTAACGTCTCTTTGGAACATACCATCTTTTGACTATGGATAGATGTCAGATTTCTTGATCACATTTAACAAGTATATTCGTACAACTTCCGCTGTGTGTGCAAACACACTGAACAGAATGCCTGTACCTTGTTTCTGCCACAGACACAGTGTGCATCTGTATGAGAACCATTCAGTTACATTTTGTGGTGCTATTAACTCTGAATACCTGACAGCTCGCTAGAATACAGAAGTTTGAATTCTTGTGGCACCTACAAGAGAACTTTTGTCACTACCAAAACTGATGCCTCTGCTCTAATTCAGCAGCTCTACAATTGAATACTGAGGATGGAGAAATACCAGATGTAAAGCAAGTCTGGGCTATATTTCTTACAGGTTACTGGAAACTATTTCTATATATCACTGAACTGGAAAACTAAATTGGTTCAAATCAAAGAGATCCACCTGCAGGATTCATCTTTTTGCCAAAGCCCAAGAAAATCAATTGAAGAACATGGGTTTATGTCCTCACAAGAGAGAAGGTGGTGCAAAAGTATTCCTACGATGCATTCTCTTTTGTTTGTTTTAAATTCTGTAGAGTTTATTCATAGAGATTTCAAACAAGGCTCTATTTAAAGCCAGATATTTCTTTCTGTTCCTCCAAACCTAACAGCCAGAACATATTATGCCAATGTTTTCATTGAGTCAAATCCTGAGTAAGGGCTGCAGAACTTCATCGCTTGCAGCCGCTAAATCATGGCTGGGTATCTTTCTAAGATGTATGTGATTGCTCAAACAGTTGTTACGTGTTTGATGGAGAGATTACTTGGTGAAGTTTTACAGCCTGTTGGGCAGTTCTGACTAGATAATCATTGTGTTCCTATAAAACCCTAAAATATATCAATCTGTAGAAACAGGATTTTTTTCTGAAAGAAGAGGGTTAGCATTTCTGTCATTCATCTACTCTTAGTTTTCTTGCACTCTTATGATTAAAACAAACAAACAAGAAAATATCTTGCTTTTCTACATAATTTGCTTTTTTACATAGACAGAAAATGGGAGATAAAAGAGAAGGTTTAAAGAATTTATTTGTTACAGCGTCTTTTCCAGGAAATAGTAGAAAACCTCATAAAAAATAATTCTAATTCCAAACTACAAGGGTAAAAGTGTTGACTTTGTACCTTTTGTTTTGTATATGTTACACATTACCCAGTGACTTTTAAGATAAATAGTACCTTCTTTGCAGCCAGCTATCCTAATGCCCTTAGAAAGTTTCTGGAGCTCATCTGCATGTTTTAAATACTGCCATCTATTCCATCCCTGTATTTTATGCTTTAAACATGAAGGTGGCAATTCGCCAGTGAAGAAAAAAAGGTCTTTTTTAATAAAAGAAAACATGGTTAGTTTGGTATAACAACATATCCTTAGAAAACATACTTGTTTTTCTTTCACCTTGCACTGAAGAAAGCATATTATTATTGTAACACTTTATTAGCCTGCATTTAGAAACCAAAAACAGGTTTATGTCAAGCCAAGATTAACACTGATAATTTGTAACAAAAGATTTATTTGTCAGTGTTTTTAACTTCTCTTGCTTTACTGTAACCTGTTGTCAAGTCTTCCTTTCATCTTAAAAATTATTTGCCTTCTATTTTGTTTGCAGCCTTAGGAATGTGACTACAGAAAGTACAAGCAGTTACACAATGGCTTTAACCAAAGCAGAAAGTCATGGAATGTGTTTTACTAGAGCCACCTTCGTTTCCTTCCCTCAAAGGAGCAAAAAACCCATGTTCAGAGCCACTGCTGTGAGTCATGCAGTAGAGCCTTCATCCTTTTATGTCTTTGATAAGAGGGCCTGCAGAGTCATGGCATAGCAGCCCAAAGTCAGTGCTAAGTTCCCTAGTGTGGGGGTAGGAGCACAGAGGGCTGTACAAAACACCCTAGTCGGGGGGTAGGACACAGAGGGCTGGCTGCTTCCTGTGGGAAATAGATGACAGGACGCAGTGAGGGCCAGGTTGCTACAGAGCTCTCCCTGAGAGGCCTGTGTCCTGCTCCCACGTACTTCAGACCAGCAGACTTTAATGGCTGCAGTGCAAGGATGAAAGGTTTTATAGCTGCAGCGTCATGTATAAGCTTCTTTCAGAGCAAATTCCCAGACATTTCGTGTTGTCTTGGTTTTGGAGATCAGGGATATTGTAAAAGTAATCTGGCTGATAACTCCATGAGTGCAGGCTCCTGCTGCGCATCCCGCAGCATCCCAGCAGATAGGATGACGCACAGGAACATCACTTCTCTGCAGAGGAATTTCCAATGATGCTCTCATTAACAAAAGAGAAGGCCTCAAGTCAGGGCTGGTGTGCACATCTTGCCCCACCTTTATAGTACACCCATGTGCACACAAATGAGGAATGGTGTGGCAGTCCCTCCTTGCCAGAGTCTCAGGGCTGATGCATAGAGTGCTAAACATGGAACTACCTAGCAAAACAAATCTGCCTAGCAATCATCTGCATGTTAGTCCAATATAGCACTGACCAGCAGTCATTCTGTATGACATGTGTCAAAAATTTTTGTCCTATTGAAGCTGACTTGGCAAATCTCCCTCATCCTTCTCCTAAAGTTGAGCAGAATCTTGCCTGGACTATCACATGACAGAGAAAGGTAGGTATAAGGAGTTGGACTAATCACTTACTGTAGTATATTCCAGTCTTAATTTAAGGCCACAACAATTTCTGCACTCTTTCCATATCTGCTAATGTTGTGATGAAGGCACCAGGGCAATGTCTGTGCTGCTCTGCTGGGCACATGATGTGTGAGCAATGCCCATATCCCAGGCCTGGCAATGGTTTCAGTGTCTCTGCCCTTGCATGTCAGACATGGCATCCACTGTCATAAAAACTTGTTGGTTTGTCAGGAAAGGACTTTCTAGTGTTTGCCCTATCACCTGCTTGTTTGTGCTATGCAAATATCATAACCCATAAATCAGTCCTATAAAAGGACTTATTCTTCATCATCCACACTGATGAATGTTTGTTCAACACTGGAGCAATATATTGCAACTATTGTGACTTCTGAAGTTCAGAAAAGGCAACACAGCATTGGAAATTTCACTAAGAACTACGGAAGTAGAGATTATTACCTACACCATAGTATCAGCAATTTGATTCTTCTCATTTGAGAGACACTGCTATGAGTACCAGGCACAAACACAAGTCATTCCATATCCACATTGAATTGTTTTGGTATAGCTCTGGTGGTCTTGGGTGGTTTTATTCCTACCATCTGGTACTCTGTTCTGCTTTCAGTACTTCAAAAGTCATCTACATATTTCTGTGTAAATGTTTAGTCTTAGCTCTGGAGCAAGAGCAAACCTACTTTCCAGCTGCTGTTTCGATCCAAAAAGTGATGAGAATTTCATTTGTTAAATATGCACTCAGAAATAATCTATATATATGGTACAGCAGTTCAGTGGTAAATAGTTGTAATGACCAGAACATTTAGAAAAGCAGAACTGGACAGTATGCATCTGGTCATCTGATGTGCCCAGGTCAGTATAGCGGCACTTAGAAAACTTGACATCCACAGATGAGCTAAAGCCATGCATGCAATTTATTCCCCAGGTCCTGTACACATGAGTCCAGTGAGTATTAGAACAACTTTGTCATTTTCTTGGAGCTCATTTGTGACCATTTCTAATGGAACTTAGACAAGGCTTTAGAAGGAAAGATGCAGTGGAAAATAAGGCTTCTTTTATTTAGTTAAGAAATGAATACAAGTGGTGATACACTTTAAACTGCATAATGATTCATCATCCTGCACAAATGCAAAGCATCTCCTTTTCCACTTGGAGACAAACATGGCAAAATAGATACATACCAGGAAAGTCAGAACAAGGAAATGTCCAAGGAAGAAGTTCTTATAGGTGACAGGGCAAATGCCAGTAGAAACAATAAATGTGCAAAGCCAATCAGCTCGTCCTCACTGTAGTTCATTCTCTTTGGCAACCATAAGACCCACGCAATTCATTTTGCATGTTAGTGGAAAATGTCATGTCTAAGAAGTAGAGTTTCAACACTGGAAATATTTTAAATATTACAAAACAGATGACTTTTAATAACTCTTAAATTTGAGATATGCATTAAAAATATGATCCATATGTTCATAGCCATATATTTTGGAAAATACATATTCATAGTTGATGAAACCGGTATAATTTTATCTGCAGAATTTCAATTCCATCTCAAGTAATAAGAAGGAAACAAAGCTTATGAGACCATATTCTAACATTTCCCACTACCAGAAAACCTACTTCTTAATTTGGCTTGAAGCACTTGCAATTAGCAAGAATATGCCATTTTTCTAGACAACAGAACAGCTGACTGTCTGGCATACTGTTTTGTGGCATTATTGGGGAGTACTAAGAAAACAAGACTGTTGCAGTCTTTTCTAGCACATAATATTTTAATATGCCATAAAAGTTCTTAGGTTGGATGACACTTAATTAACCCTCCATCTTCAACATTGATTCTCCTTTATGGAGACACTTTTTTTTTAGAAATAATTCCAACGTACTTCACTGAAGAGCGGTGTTTTTTTGTTTTTTTTCCTTTTCTCTCCTTGCCTCCCATTCCAAAACATAAGCTCTACTATGTGCTAAATCTCAGTATTTGTGGACAAAACCTAATTTGTTAGAAGATCTTTTTCGAGATATTTCATAATTATAGTGTATGTAAGACCATGAGCTTCATTATGGAGAAGAAAAACTAGAGCAAGAGCAGTTCATAACCATTTTTTTTGTATCAGAAAACATACTCAGGCTTTCTGTGCATAGAAAGCATATGAAAACACAGAAGAAAAATAAAAAAGATGTAAATGACTTTGCAAATAACAGCACTGATATTCAGCACTCAGTCTACAACAGAATGCAAGTGATCAGATCTCCTGCACACTTTTTTAAAGCCATTGCTTCCCAGCTAGCACATTTTAGCTAACACTGGGCATGTGCCTAATCTTTGGTTATTCTTCAGCATAACAATTGCTAACCACTTTCACTTTTTCACTATACTAGTATTACATATGAAGACAGAGAAAAACAGTTACTAATAATGGATAGTCATCTGATTTGGGGAATATGAACTGCAAGTTGTTGATGATCTCAACTAAATTCTAATGAACCAAAAATACACTCTTGAAGCTTACAGTTCAAGTATGAATGTAAACCGTAGCTTTAACATGAGTGGTTTGAGTCTCTCATATTCAAAATATTTCATCTCTCCCTCTTTCTCCAGAATTCACAACATGAAACATATGCCGGATACCAGAGAGTAAGAACAAACCTACAGGTCTCTATCTTAAGATTTACTTTTATGTGCATTTAAGATGGCTATTTGGATAGGAAAAAGTCCCTTCTCCATCTTCTGCACTTATCTATGCCCTGATTATGTCAGGAAAGACCAGATTTGTCAGAGAATTTTTAAGTCTGTTCCCCAGCAGTCAGAATTAGTGGCTCACATGGTAAGAAAAAGGAAGTATTGGCAATAGAGATATTCGTGTTCACTGTGTATGTGTTTATAAATTAGCCTCAGATTCAGTCTTTGCTCTCTAATTCTTTTAATCAGTTAAAATTACTAAGAATTATAGTACGTAAACCACTTCTGAATTCTTGGGAGAGTTTTTTCTGATGAAATGTTATTCAAAGGGATAATTTCTGATTCGTACTGTATTAAAAATAAAACAAATACAAGCTTTTTCATGCCTTTATAACAACATAAAAATCCCATAAGTCTGCACAGGGCCTCTATTGCTGTGATCTACATGATAAGGAGATCATCTGAAATATAGCTGACAACCAGCATGGTTTCTCAAGTACTGATGTTTCTATGCAGTATGCTTGATGAAAAACACATTGCATGTTCATTTATCTCTTACGTCTGCTTAAAATGTAAGATATAAACATCTCTCCTATGAACACACTCAACAAACCTATATCTGGTTTACATCCTTCAGTCAATACAATGACATTTCTTTAGCTAATCTATTCTGGAGCTGATTTTTACAAAATAGAAGCAAACTCAATTTGTTGAATTTAATGTGATCTTATAATATCCTTACAATAAGTTTAACAGTGTGGTTCTGACTCCCTTCTGTTATGGCTTTCTTGTAACAGATATGCTGGTGCAGATACTTCTTCCATAATTAATCTGCTCCAAGATAAAAAGGGAAGGGAAGGGAAGGGAAGGGAAGGGAAGGGAAGGGAAGGGAAGGGAAGGGAAGGGAAGGGAAGGGAAGGGAAGGGAAGGGAAGGGAAGGGAAGGGAAGGGAAGGGAAGGGAAGGGAAGGGAAGGGAAGGGAAGGGAAGGGAAGGGAAGGGAAGGGAAGGGAAGGGAAGGGAAGGGAAGGGAAGGGAAGGATTGAAAGTAAACTTCTAAATGACACAGAGCATTACTGTTTAATAGCTCTATTTTAGCTCTATGAAAATCAAATAAAAAAAACAAAACCCCATGTAATGAATGAGAAAAGTGATGCTTGATATCACTATGACTACTAAGTAATTATCGTAAACTATAGCATAGTGGTTTTGGCAGTAAATTACCTTTGCCTGTTATATATATACCCTATACCCTCACATACTGTTACCAGCCTTGCTCTATATTGCCACAGGCTCTAGAAAGGGGAGGAGAAGGAGAGGTGAAATGGACTGCAGTTAATTCATCCATTCTAACACTCCCAGCCAGTTCACACCCCTGCAAATTATCACAGCTTATGGTGTACAAATGGCGTTAGAGCCACAGATCTTTATGTTTAAAAGTTTTAACAAGTTAGCATTTTTTGATAAATGAAACAAAAATCTGCAAATTCTGTGTGCTACCTACTATTTCCAGCCATCTCAATTTCTACCAAAGCTACACGAAGGAGAGAACGAACCAAAAATCACTTCATTAATAACCTTATTTGACACTCTGAAATTCAAAGAAAAACATCCTATTTTTGAAAGTTAACAGTTTAATTGCTATCAATAAGCTTCTTCAGCTTCCTGCACTGTGCAGTTTTGACTGTGCTGTGAGCTTTCCATGCTTTTGTTAATCGCCAAATGTGCCCATCAGATAAAGTTTTCTATTTGGATAGCACTTCTTTTCTTTCCAAAGTTGTTCATAACTCTGGAACATAAGCTTAAAAATGCTAAGAGTTGCTAAGAAGTCTCTTTATCTGAGCGAATAAATACTCAGTTAAAGCGATAGATCCCAACAATTCAGAGATTGCCTTGAGGAAAACTAGGAAGAAATTTGAGTTGAACATGAGTGATGAACTACAATAGTGAACCTAATGTAGCTCAAAGTTGAACTCAATGCATTTTAATCGTTTAATTTAATTTAATACACACTGTATAAATCACACACCGTTAGATTAGAATAGTTTTCAGAATGCCTGGTTTATTTCTGTAACAGTTTCAGGCCTGACTCCTATGTGGAGTCTTTGAAATTCATCTGCATAAAGAAATTCTGGACTCCTGCAAGGACGCCAGGGAGTCATTTCAGCAGCAGTACCAGCTGACAGAAATCAGGGCTCCCCTGGTGTCCCCCAGGGACCAGATATAAGATGAGAAATCTCTACTCACTTGAGAGAATTGGTATAGCATGATAACATGAAGAGCTGTGATTTCTTGAGAAGACCTGTAAACATTTTTGGGTGTAATGAAAACAGGATCTTTGCCTTTTTTAATGTTTCAGCAGAGCAGAAGACAACCAGCAGTCAGGTAAAATATGAGACATAAGAAGACTATAAGGTGTTTAACAGGGCAGACTACACGTAAGGAAATGGTTCTCGAACAAGTAATAGCTTTTCTATCTCTGGAATCTGCTGGCTGTGACTTGGTTACCTCCACAAGCTGCAGGAGAAAATGTAATCAGTTTGCAGCTATTAGCTATGGCAGACCGTGTCTGTCACAGATGACTTTGACCAGCTTTTCTCTGTGAGGGGAGTAATTGGGATATTGCTCCTCTATCTAACTGAGTCTTTTCATAAGGCATGTTAAAATTTAGTTATCTGTAATTAAGTATTTGGCAAATTTATTTGAAAGAGAAATCAAGGAGGAGATAGATTTATAGGTCATTTGTTCATACAGCATTTGTATTGTTTGAAAAGGAAACTACAAAAAATCACTGTAGTTTACCCTGGTGTTCAAAGCTTTGATAGCAAACTGAGTTTCAACAGGCAAGTCTCAAACAGCGCCTTCCTACTCAGGAAATTTCTTTTAAAGGCAACTTAAGCTTCTTCAACTCCATTTCAACATGGTAACATTCAAACCAAAGCTTCATTTTTCAAACTTTACTTTAAAAATTAGAAAGAAAAAAAAAAAATTGAAATTGGGGACAGCTGCTGTGGGTAAAGCCTAAGGGAGCATGCTGCTGAAAGCACCATAGCAAGATCAAGATGTTGTTGGAGCTCTGGTGAGGATTTGTGCTGTTATAATGCTGATATTAAATAAGCGCTCTTATTTTAGACACTAAAAAGAAAACATTAAGTAGATTTAGAAGGCTCTTGCTTTATGAAGCACTCTTCTTAGCTGAGTGGTATATCTCAACCTCATAATTATAGAAACAGAAAAAGGAAAATATGTTGCTTTGCTTAGTAAAAAATTATGAGATTAATGAAACATAAAAGAGGAATTTTTGCCTTCTTCTAAATATATGTCAGTTTGTAAATTTATCTTCTAGCAATAAAAACGGAATTATTTATTTCTTGCTATCAAAATGTTCTCAGCATTTATAATTGTAAATGTAGTTATCTACTCAACATTTCTTCTGTAAAAGCCAAAATTAAGTAATTAGTTTAACAGATAAATGAAGTTCACAAATGTCCTTTTTTATGCTGTTTCAAGTAATTCTAGTGCTTTGGTCATATGCTTTCTCAAAGGTCTATCAGGTGACTCAACTCTTTAAAAGGGTAGATTACAGCAGGACAAGGAGAAATGGTTTTAAGTTGAGAGAAGGAACATTTAGGTTGGACATTAGGGTGAAACTCTCAACTATGAGAGTGATGAGGTGCTGGAACAGGCTGCCCAGAGAAGTTGTGGATGTCATATCCCTAGAGGTGCAAGGCCAGGTTGGATGGGGCCCTGTGCAACATGGTCTAGTATTAAATGGGGAGGTTAGTGGCCCTGCCTGTGGCAAGGGAGTTGGAGATTCATGATCCTTGAGGTCCCTCCCAACTCGAGCCATTCTGTGATTCTGTGACTACAACCAGTTAGTTCTTCACAGAAGTGCTATGAGTTGAACTGGGGAATATTCAATGGGTTTATTGCAGAAATTTTATTGTCCTTTTTCCAAAATGAGATAAAAATCTTCTCTGTGTGCTATAAGCAGCTGCAGAACAGCGAATAATTCTTAGTAACCCCCAAAATGCTATGATTCAGTAATATTTAAATTCATAACAAGTGTATCAAATGATTTTTTAAAAGCAAAATCTTTATAGTGCCCTTTCCATAAGATGTGTAACTCTGACCCTTTTCATGACAAGTTATCGGGTTTAGCATAAAAAATGCTATAATCTCGTTGGCTTGTAGTTTACTCTGATTTCATCATGGAATTTTTCAGGTATTTTTCCTTGACTCTTTATTAAATATAGAGAATATAAACCAGAAGATAATGCTATTTCTTCTACAGAGAAACTGCTTTTTATTTCTTAAATGGTGTAATTTCTTCTGGGTCAGGTGCATATTACTCATAAATTCACAGCAAACAATATTTGAAAACACAAACGTGTGTTGTGAAGTGACCCCTACAAGCACATTGCATGCTTGGTCTCAGAACGCGTTTATGGTTTGAAGAAAATCTAGAGCTAATGAAAGTGGTAGTAAATGGATTCTTAGGAATACTGTATCCTTCATGCTAGCCATTTATTTATGGTATGGGCCAGATCCAAGATGAAAAAAAAAATTAATAGCTGTTTTCTGGCAGGGGATCTTACTCCATTATTATGCACTGGATATCACAACAAAGAAGGACTGTTTCTATTTGGGATCTCCCAATGAATCGACAAGACATTTGGCTGTTGTCCCTAGAAATTTTGGATATACAAGGCCAGGCTTCGCAATAAATATTTACATTTGTGGTTTTTTTTTTAATACATAAAGAGCTATGCCAAGACCAAATGTGAAGAAGGCTTTAAACCTTCAAAAACATTGAAGTAATATTTTGTTTTTCTCATTTTAAAACATTCATTTCTTTTAACTGTAATTGTGCTTCTCATTTGGGAATTCCTAAGAAGATCAAATTGTCTGAGGCTTTTAAGATAATGGAAGAGAAAATTTGGAAGCTGCTGTGGCAAATGGGTTATTATCCTTGAATTTGTTTTCTACCTAAGATTTTTATAGAGGTTCATAATCTTAGGTGGATATTTCAAATGTCTTTAGTAAGACTATTTTGTAAGGGAACAGTAATATGTTTCTGATTAGATCTTATTTGTGGAATTGTGTATTTAAAATAACGGCTGGTCCAAAATCCTGAAATTAGTTTTCTTTCTTTTTTTCTTTTACTTTTCCTTTTTTAAGAGGATCACAACAGAAGTAAGCTATGCTGCATTCACGTGAAGTTAATACTGCAAAACAGAAAAAATGACAGTAAATGTAGGTATAGAATTTCCTGCTTTTTCAGCCTTTAACAGAATGTTAGGGTGAGAACAGTGGATTTGCCTGAAGAACACAGGTTAGGCTAGGTACAGATCTGCTAAATTACCACCCCAGATTTCAGGTTTGCACCAGTTGTGATCATGCAGGGGAATTTTGTTAGGGTGGCAATAAGTCAAATATGTCATTCAGGCTTGATGATTTTAAGCCAAATGTTGACTCTTACTATTAGTGTTTGAAATTATTACATCCATGCAGAAAAACAATGTAGACTCAATATCCTAACCTGTTTTCCAACTGCAATGCAAAAAGAGTTATCTAATAGCTAACAGTGTCAATTAGCTGATGAACAATAGCTCTAGCAATATTACAGAAATAAAAAAACAAACAAACAAAAAAAACAAAAAAAATCCCACTTTAACTTTATGGCAATTTAAATACAGATTTTTCTGCCTAATCAACAGCTTAGAGCATGCTCTAACAATCTGATCTCCTCTACAGAGTGACTTATCTGGAAATGCTCAGAGAACCTGACCTAATTTCAGCAACTCTTCTTGCACTCATGCTAATATGAAATGTGACAAGAGCACTTAAAAACTATTCTTGAACTTTTCTTAAAATCTCAGGGGCAAAAGGTATTTTGTGTCTGTATCCTATCTTGTTACCCCAAAGGCAGTTAGACAAACAGAGCTGTCTTAGCTGGAATCCAAGTGACCCATCACTTTAAAGCCAATTACAATGCTAGCATATATATTTGAAGTGTGCACTCTATAGTAGTTCGAAGCATTTCTTATGGCCTGCAAAGGAGATGACTGTTTATAAGCATGATTGAATATTTATATCACTAATGTTTTTCTTCTCTCTTAAAGATTCATGATTAACATTCAAAAAATAGTTCATCCATATAAGATATACAAAAGATGTGATAGGAGTAATCACTTTTTCTAAACATCTATTGAAATAGCTAGAACTTGCATGATTTCTGTCTCAATTCAGAGCTCACCTTTAAAGAGTTTATTAATTCAAATAACTGGTTATCTCAACTGGATATTATTCAATTAGTCATTTGTAGATATTTCAGGACAGCTGAAGTCATAGATATCTTTTTTCTTTTATTTTATACTGGCTTTCTCAATACAATGTCCTTTATTAAGCTTGATTCGAGTTTATGCACAAGTACTGCCATATGTCTACAAGTCTAAGGTTATGTCTATACCTTATAAAGCATGGTGTGACTCTCCATCAGTAGCAGCTGCGAAAATGCTACTAGTGGTAATATGAGTATGATGGTTACAAGTCTTTCAGGACCTTAGTTGCTCACAAGTAACATTACTGAAATGCTATTTTTGAAACAGTTAAGGTATGCAGTGATTTTTATAGTGGTATTTGCACATGTGAGCATTGTGTTCTTAGAAGTCTGTTCACAGAATCTTTGTTAGAGTCTGAGAAACTACCATGATTGCTACAACCATTTGACTTGAAATGACCATGATGTAAATTCTATAAGGCTCTGATAATAAAACCTCCAGGAGAAAGCGAAGCAATAATACACATTTTAAAAAAAAATTCCAGAACACGTAGGCATGGAACAGGGTGGAAAAACACAGAGCAGTAGAGATACCGCTGCTTTGACGAAAATCTAGGAACCGTAACTGACCTACCTACAGGATTTTAACTCCAAGATAGTGAGCAGAGTCATTAGGCAACAGGTTATTCTTTCATCCTGCAAGGCCTCTTTCAGTGTATGATGGCTTCAGTGGCTACTGGATCAAACAGTACTTCAAGCACAAGGTACTTGATTGAGTTGCACTCAGTACATCAAAGTTGTGGGTATGTATAAGTAGCTGTCAATTATATTTCATACTCTGAAACAGATAATCATAATTAATGTTTCAATGAACCTAAATCTTTAACTCTGCTCCCCTTGTATCTAAACTCCTCCCGTGGTACCTGTCAGTGAAGTCTTTTTTTTATCATTTTGACTTTTTTTCTAAGTGGGATATGTAGCTCTGTGTTTTCCTTCCAGAGTTCTTGCCATACAAGCAAAAGTCTCTTGGCATATGCATGATATTTCACTAGAGTGAAAGGGAATTAGTCATATAAGCCAGCATTTTAAAATCCTTCCAAACTAAGATTAGTTGCCAGATGTTCCAGGAACTTTATCATCAGTCCGGTCGGTCCTGGTGTCCTTGCTTTGTGGTATATGCAGTAGTTGCATTTTAGGCACAGTATATCATTTCCTAGACAGTTTCAAGGGCTGTAGTTAGATGAACTGATTTTGTTATTTTAGGATTTGTGTGATTTTAGGCTGTGGGAAATGTGAGAAGTCTGTACGATTTCCCTTGATTATAGAGAAATCTGAGGGTACCGCCACAAGAGTCCGATCTGTTTTTGCTCTAAATGTATGTAGACAAGTGCTAACGGAATTTGCATGTGAGATTTGCTCACAATATCCAGAGAATAGACTCTACAAGAAGAATCCCTTCCCATTCATGAAATCCTGTATTTGTCTTATGGTATTCTGGCTTCATAGTTTCCATGTATGTAGTCATAGCCAGAGGGAGAAATCTTTAGTAAAAACAACTCCTCTTGAAAATAAGAAGGACAGTAAGCAGCAGAAATGTTAGAGGTAGCATATACACACCAGCCAGGGATTACACAGGCTGCAGCCATAAATCAGAGCTGGTTTTAAAATAACTGATCAGAATCAGACAGAAGAAGCGTGTATGCAGCCCCTGGCAGCCACCTGAACATTACTGGCTTGGGGAGGATTTACAGCCTGTTGCTTTTTGTAGCCCAGGCTCTCTCCTTTTGCCTGCTTACGGTTCAGGCTTCTAGTGCCCAAGGAGACTCTGGGAGATACCTTCGCTCACCCAGCCAAACCATCTCACCACAGGAGAGCTACAGCAGGCTTTCATTTACCCTTGGCGTCATAAATCTTTATGGATCAGCAATGGTGTTTCAAAATCATTTTGAAGTGGGGAAGAAGGTGATGAAATAATTTGGATTTCTAATTTGTAGCATTTTGGTCTGAGCAAGCCACAGAATGACAAATATTTAACAATTTATGGTGGCTTTTTTTTCTGCTAGAAATATGAAGATGATATCCGTCTGCAATGTAATTTGCTCACACACAACATCTTGGGGTATTTTTACAGATAGAAAAAAATATATAGATATAAAAAAAATATAGAAAAAAATAATTGATGAAGAGATTATGAAAATGCTTCTTGGCAAGGCTGATACTTAGTCATAGGTGTCATGGAGAACTGCAGTTTCAGATTGACAAATGTACAAAGAAATTTCAAAGATCATATGGCCCTTGTCCCAATAACAAAAAATAAGAGGATGGTATTTGTACAGCAGCACCATCTCATGGATTCAGTTTTTAGGAAGAGTTACAGTGCTGCTAAGGTACAGGTGAAATGGGACAACTTAGTGGAGTGCACAGATTGTCAGTCTGGAGTTGGTTCATATATTAACTGTGATTTTTCTACTACTGCTACCTTGGACAGTTAAGTAAAAACTAAAACTGTTTGGAAAACATTTTGTGTTCTACAGAAAATAGTAGTTTCCCATCTAACTTCAGTTCTGGTTTTTTTGTTTGTTTGTTTTGTTTTGTTTTTCAAATATATCTAGCAAACATGACATTAGCTTTACAATATTTTTTCTTCTTTATCTTTTTTTTCCCCAAACTATAGTTTGGATCACAGACAGCTCAATCTGAGCTAAGAGCTACAGGTGGCTCTTACTGTTGCTTTTTTCAGTAAAGTTGACCAATCATAAATAGACCTCTTTTTTCTTTTTTTGTATAAATGATAAACACAGTGATCAAGTAATTGCATTCAATTATTCTGAAGAGGTTTGCTTCCAGATTTGGGTAACGATGATAGTTAAGTAGCAAAAAATTTTAAGATACTAAACACGAAAGACTGTTTTTGTAATAAACTGATCGATCCTTTGCACTTGTTGCATATGGCTCCCAGTTTGATATTTAATTTTGAATGCAATGCACTGTTACTTCTAACATTCTGTGCTCTGAAAATCTAATCAATAGTCCATTTGATACCGTTGTATCCATTGCCTTTCTTTATTCTTGTGTACTTTATTTACTGAAGCATATGATCAGTCATCATCAGGAAGATGTGGAAAAGTTAGTGAATGCTCTATGTTCCTTTCCACTGGTGGTTTGCAACACATCATTTTACCTCTTGGACAAATATTTTTTTAAGAGTGTTTTTTGGAAAACAAGTTATTTTCAAATATTTTACATTTAGAAAGATGGTGCTTGCACGCTACATTTAAAAGTAATCTGTGTTTTTAGCATTTTTGTCATTCTTCGGTGAAAATATATATGTGCACAGACTAGTCATGTAATTACTGTGCTGATAGAGCATTGGTTTCTGTTTCTAAGGATATTTTGATTTCTATTCAGAGATCTATTTTATCACCCCAAAAAATCCACATTTTTAGGCATCCAATATCAGCTTTGTTTACCCCTTGCATTCTCAATACTTTTTATCTCATTTTTCTGCTTGGATGTGGATTTTTTTAACTTGATTTGACAATAGGGTAGATTTTCTCTAAAAGATGCCATGTAATAATTCTACAAATTAAGATAATTCTAAAATATAAAGTCTGATCTAAAATTGGATCATGCATATGAAGTGTAATTCAAAGTGAACTGAGATTCTGCAGTGCTAAAAAGCAAACCTGAAAAGCCCTTCTGGGGTGCTAGGTGGTCTCAGAGGCACTAAAATCAATGAACACTATTTCTATTTAGAGTTGCACTTATGAGCAGACTAGCCAACTTTTCTCCCTAGTAAACGCTCCTAAGAGTACATCTACGGTCTTTGACTCTCAGAAAGCTTCTGTATCTATCACAATAGTTTCTTCTGTAAACAAGCTCCTTGGGAATAGTAATGAGGGGAAGACCAAATACTAGTTTTTAATTTAATGGCTGAATACTCCAAGAATATGTGAAAATCCTGAGATTTAGTTCCTGTTGTAAAAGACATTTAGTTCATTCACTGGCTGTTTTGGTTAAAATGCAGGAATGGGTTCACCTTAGAAAAATTTAACTGTTCTATGCTTCTGTTGCCTGATGTCTACGTTGCAATTTAACTGACTTTATATGATATTATTTCTAATCATTGTTTACAAAGATTTGCAGATGGTTTCTTGAAAAAAGGCTGCATTTAAATAAGTGCAAGATAATTGGAAACAACAGACATTCAGTGTAATGAAAACATTAAATGTACTGGAAGACTTACTCTACACATAAGGTACTTGAATCTTGAAGATGATTTGCTCTGTCTAATTTAAGCATGGTAGTAAAATAAAAGACTGGTGAATTTTCTTGCAACACAGAATGTAGCTAATGAAGAAATTAGCAAAAGAAGAGATTATACATAAACAGTATACTGGCCTATGGTAAACAAACTTTTATTGCAGTTGCAAACCACACGATGAGCTCTAATTAAATAGTTTATAGACTGTTATTGCACTATAGCAAATGTGCTATCACAGAAAAACAGAGAGACTCAGATACATAGTGAACTGAGGAGCACTGTGGAGTAGCACACATTTTGACAGCAGCATTTTATGATGAGCACTTATAAGCAGCACATAGTCTTCTGGTTTTGAAGTCTCTGAGCAACAGGGACATAAGATCTTCTGTGTGATCTTCTCCCTCTTGCTGATACTTTGACGTGCACTCTTTACATTGCTGTAGTGGAAGAAAGGTAAGTAAGAACCCTTATCACAACTTCAAACTTGTTTATTTGGGAAAAGAAAAAAGAAAAAAAGTTTATCTTGTATACATACTGTCCTAAAAGTTCCCGTTAAGTCTTTTTAGTTTACACTAATGACTGACCGGAGGCTGCAGACACAAAAAAAACTCCTTCCCCCAGGAGGAGCCATGAAGCAAACGATGTGGCAGTGGCTGTATGGGTGATCATCCTCAGTTTCAGAACATTCCTGACTCAGCCAAACAGGTGGCCAAATGGCCTCTTTACTGGTTTGAGAACTATTGCACTCAACATATAAGTGAGAATGAAAAATTAATCTTGGTTAAAATTAGCATATTGGATTTGAAACAGCAGGAGTCCAGGAGTTGATTAATGAACAATAGTTTGGCTGCAAACAGCTAGAATTTCTATCCGGACTATCTCACTGTGTTTACTGTCATTGTTTCCTTTATGCTGGGTGACATATATAGCAAAACTGTATTAAACAGTATTGTTTCTGGTAAAAACATTTGGGAGAGAATTTTCTCAAAGCAAGCAACCTCACAGTGGACTAAACTGCAAATCCCTTAGCAATTAATCATACAGTTCACACTGGTAAGTTGTTAAGACATTGGCAATATAATTCACCAATGCATTATTCTGTTATTCACAGACTTTAATATGCGGTGTTGTTTTTTTCTTGTGTGTTTGATCTATTGGAAATGTTTTGTGTCAGCCCGTAGAAAGGAAAACATGTTTTGCTGTGTGTTGAATAGTAGATGAGCATTTGGAAGATTTCAAAATATTTGCTTCAGTAAATTTTTAATTAGTTTGTATAAAGTGCTTTGGAATACTCTTGTGGAGGAAGAATTGAGTTACTGTTTACGAGACATAGTGAAGTATACTCAACAGAAGAGAGAAAACATATTGTCTGGGATTCTGGTATCCAGTTAAAAACTAGTGTATAGCAACTTGTAACTCATTAACAGTTCTGTGAGGGTAATGAAGCTAACAATATAAACAATATACAGGGTTCCTTTCGGTGCTAATATATATATAGTTTGTTCCCAGATATCCAGTGCTCAAGTAATAGGTAAACATGAACTCCTCTTTTTTGATGCTTCTGTCTTAAGGTGGACATGAAAATTTTCACTGCAGTCAGTGGGACTGTTAGCAAATAGTGGGATTCAGGACTGCATCCAAGCATGTTTCTCATAGCCAGCACAATATTTTGGGTACTCCCCAAGTTTGTCTAGCCAAATCTCTTTGCCAGAAAATGCAAAATCAGGTGAGCCTACTGAGAGAGGACTCAGCTAGGAAACCAACAAGATTAAAGATTTATTTGGGAAATATCGTATGACTTTATCAACCTTCAGATAAGCACTTCATGTAACTCTAAAACTAGGTGAATCTAATATAATACCAATGTCAAGCATTACTTAAGGAAGCTATTTTATAAAGAAGACTCTGACTAGTCTGGGGGGTCTTTAATATATCCATCTCACTGAAACTATATTAGAAGAAAATAGAGACATCAATAATAGAGTTTCTCTCCATTTGTGGGCCCAACAGTAATTCACTCACTCAATAGATAAATGTGTGTTGCTATCAAACCTGCAAGAATTGATTTAACACCATTAATTTCTGTAGTAGAGTAGTAGGAGTTTCAAATTTTAAGTTCATTTAAAGATTGTGTTTTAATGTTGGTTCTGCTTATATGATACTCAAAACTAATTTTTCATTGGCTCCTTATATAGAACCAATTACACCTTCTAGTCTAGCAATAAATTACTGACGTTCTTATAGCAATTCCTATTTCAGGACTTTTTTCTTGGGAAGACAGTTTTAAGGCTGCTCTCATTACCACTGTCCAAATTGTGTTTCTTGACCTGCTGCACTGCAGTGGGAGCAGCAGTACTCCCTGTGCCCCCTGTGCAGAGTGAGAGTCATGGAGTGTGCTGCCATGGAGCTAGTGCAAGCCATGTTGGGCCTTGGTCTTGCCTAAGTTGATTCCTTCGTTATTTTTAGGGACCTTTAAGATCGTCTAGTTCCAACCACCCTCTATAGTCAGGGACACCTCCTTCTAGACCAGACTTCTCACAGCCCCATCCAGCCTAGCCTTAAATGCCCCCTTCCTGGAGGCATTCACGTCTCTGAGCAATCTGTTCCAGTGTCTCTCCACGCTCACACTAAATAATTTCTTCCTAATATCTAGTCTAAATCTACTCTCTTCCAGTTTAAAGCTATTTCCCTTCATCTTTTCATATGCCCTTAACAAAAAGTCATCCTCTGCCACTGGGCCATGGGCACAGCAGAATTTTGCAAAGGATGCAAGTATAAGTAAAGCACGTACAGGTTTCCTAATAAGGAATTATTTTGAGCAAAATGAAAGGTTTGTTTTGGTATTGTATGCTTTGTCAGAACACTCCCTCTTTCAACGAACTTCATGGACACTATTCTTTTCTTTTCGAGAATTGTTCATTCAGGAAGCTGACAAAGAAGATGTAGCTGTGTTAATGGCTTCCACCATCAGCAGTGGTTCCTGTGGCATACATCAGGGGCAGCGCTGTCTAGTTTTCCTGAGCATCCCAGGCTTGGGTAACAACATATTTACCTGCTGGTTTTTAATAGAGACAGGACTGTAAAAGATAATTCTTTCTTATTGTAGTGGTTCAAATCAATTATAAAAAAAAAAAAAAAAAAAAAAAGCTTTGGGTTTGTTTTTTTTTTAAAGTTAGTTCATTTCAATCTGTTTCTCCCACAAAACGAACAAGAAAAAAACGGAGGGGAAAATTTTTGTTAGCATCTAATGATATCCATTCCAATTTGAAAAAAGCATTGGAGAAAGTACTAGGAAGAGTATTATAAAATACACAGTACCAAAATAACTGTAAAATATATTTGTAGCTACAAAATGTATAATAAATCTGCTTGGTGCTTGCCACAGTTTTCTTCTTTGCATGCAAAGAAAAAAGTATTGCCATTCTTTTTTTTTTTTCTTTTTTTTTTTTTTTTTTTCCCACTGAAATCATAAGTTCCCACAGTGATGTTACAGTAAAAATTGTCATCTCAGCCCAAGCTTCTGCTCTCAAGTTTTTGAAGGACACCTTGGTTTGCCTCATTTAAATCAGTGGGGTACCTGCCTACGCCCATAGGGTGTTGAAGCAGGGCAAAATTGTACAACTTCTCATATTTCAGGGGGGCAGAATTTTCTCTCAAAAGTTTTTGCTCTGGAAATACATAAGTAAAGATGGGTTTAATGGCAACTGACGGTGGACAGTACAGTATATACATCATTGTATTAACATGACTGATGATATCATCTTTTTTGCAGTCATTTTTCTTCCGAAACTTGAAAGCTAATGAAGATTTATTGAAAATTGCACTCTTACAAAATGAACATTTCTATCTTGCTAAGGATTGTGGGTCATCTGTGTAAAATAGGTTTAGCAGTAAAGGGGAAAAAGAAGGAACAAACAAAAGCTTGAAGACTTGTCTTCCTCCCCCTCACTTTACTGCGTAAACTCAAAGCGCTTACCAAAAATTACTTTTCAGAAGCCAAACCAACATTATTCTGCAGTAATGTTTTCACAACTGACCCCGGTTGCAGCTTGATGTTTATAGCTGAGCTGCTCTCAGGGCTGGTGTTCTGCCAGGAAGGAATTCCTGCAGCTCTGCTCCAAGCACTGGGCTCCTGCTCCCTGCTCCGCCCAGCACTTGCACTTATCTGGCAGTAAGATGGCTGGTGGAGATAACACAGCAGAGAATTAACCCTATAGAAAGATAATTAATTTTCTGCTACATTTTAATTTCAGTCCTGAATGGATTGTCTCACACTGGGAGAAGCAAGCGAGATGATTGTGCAGAGTGGGTTAGTGCAGCCAAGGTGAGGAGGAAGGGAAGTGACTCCTGGCAAATACCAAGCATTGAAGACTGCTTGATGGTACTGTGGAGCAGTGCCACCAGCCATCTGCCTTCAGATCCACACATGCATAAATCTGTGCAGAGTTTGTAAACTCCTAGGCAAGTTAACTCTGCCAACAGCCCTGGTAATGATGAGTTAACTGTCAACCATGTTGATTGTTTTGCAATCCTTCTACAGATTAGATGCTGTCATTGTCTTTTCTTACACCATTTATTGTGAATGGAGTTCTTTGGTGCCACAAATAAGAGCTTTTGGGTAGAAAGAAAAAATATGTCTTCCCTAAGTCATAAAAGCAGAAGATGAGCTTGGGGCTCAGTAAAGGGTGGAAGATGGGCCAAGCCCACGAAGCTGTTTGGATGCTGTCCTTGGACACAGTCTGGATGGTCTATTAAAAGTTGTCTCTTATGTCAGTAACTCACATGGGCTGAGCATACTTGTGGGTGAGAGTGCTACAAAGCCTTTTTGTGCTCATGTGTTTCATGTATTTAATAATAAGAGAGCAATAACGCTATAAATAGGAGCACCATAGTTGGTAAGGACTGGGGATACAAAGAAGATACGTGGTCTCAGCTATGACAGGAGGGCAAAGAAAAAGGAAAGAAAATATCATCTGAATCAAGCAACTTCTACAGAAGTGCTTCATTAAAATGAGATCTGTACACAACCCACAGGCAGCACAATTGCCTTTTGCAAAGTGAGCAGCTAGCAAGCAGGAGTGTGCCTTTTTTGGTCACGTTTTTAAGAGGGTTGAAAAATATGTGCTTAGGTGTTGTGGCTTTTGCAAGTACTGTGAGCCTTTGTACCTTGCTCTTCTATCATGGAGAAAACTTCCTCCTCCTAATCCTGTCCCCTCCCCCCCCCAAGAATATATCAAAACAGTATCAATCAAGGTTTTGTTGCACCTCGCCTACACCACACAGAGTAAAGCATAATGAGCACACTCTGGAAGGACAGATCTGCTCATTTAATGCAGCCAGCCAGTGTGGTGTTCTGATACAGACTGATAATAGATTCACAAGTGAGCTTGTTCAGATATTAGCTCAGTGCTTTTGTTCAGACTTGTTGTGCAAAAGGTAAAGTACAAAAATAAGGGAAGTCTCTTAAGTTTGCACACCAGCAGCCAGCTTGCAATTCATTGCTGAAAAAGATGGACTACGTTTGTTCTGAGATATTAAATGCAGGTAACTGAGTGCATTCGTGTTTTTACAATACTGAATTTACCAGCTACAGCAGAAAATGACACAGAGGAATAGATGGGCAGCGCTTCTTTTAACTGATACACCCAAAGAGCTCACTGTATCAGAGCTTTAAACTTATATTCAGTTGCAAGAACTTAAGCAGTTTCATAGCAGACATCGTCTTTATTTATCTTTATTTATGCAATTATAGGTCTTTATTTATGCAAGTTTTTGTCATCTCCCTTGGGCCTAAGTATTTAGGTTATAGCTGCATGTATTCAAATAAAAGCAAACTTTTTATTTTTGCATGTTCCTGTGACAATTATGGACTAAATCAATGCTATACAAGAGTGCAAAGGTTAAAACACAGTGCTGGAGACTAACATTCTTGTATTGATGGCAAGGACAGTTAAATGCGTGAAGTAACACGGTGTTCCTTGCTCTAGAAGAACATCTAATCTCTCAAAGAACAAAAAAAGCCCTGTATTTTTATTATCTTCTCGAACAGACTAAGTTTTGTTCTTTTTTTTTTTTTTTCTTCCTTAACAAATAGCTTCTCTTTTTTTCAAATTTCCTAAAATTTGCATGTTTAGAAAAGTCCAAATAAGCATGCACAACACCTCTCCATTGCAGATAAGAGCGAAAAAGAAATATGTAACAGAGTGGTTTTCTTCTGAGAAGTGGTCAGGAATAGCAGGTTGTTTTTCCCCTGAGAAACAGCTAGCAAATTGGAATCTCTGTATATTGTTTTTACACGTTGACCCTTCTCCTGGAGATGTGGCCAAAAACAGCACGCAGAGGGATGGATGACAGCAAGGGTATGTGTTCAGCTGAAGGATTTTCACAGAACACTTCAAGGTTAGAAAATGCTGTTGAACTACAAACAAAAGGGTGAAAAAGTTATTTTTCCCAGTTAATCTTCTGACCATTTATTACATCGATGCAATGAATGATAATTGCTAGTAAAGAATAGTTAGGCAGATTATCAGGAGGAGAAACAAAATAAATGTACTATTTAGAAATTTATAGGGGGTCAGTGATTTGTTTTACATATGTTCTTAGAGAAACATATACAACCCCAATTCTCAATATTTAGCTATTTTCTCTTTTGGTTATTTGTGACTTAAACTTATTTCTTGAGTCCTTGCTCTCTACAGCGCTTGTACTAGGGCTGCTCCAAAAGTAATGCCTCCTATTTTATGATGTTGGCCACAAAGTCAGAGGCAGATGTTGGTGGTATGGCAGTAGAGATTGAACCTTCTCACCAATATTTCATTACATTTTATTGCCGTGAGACAGATAGCAGCAGAGCAGCAGTCTGACAATATGGCTTCTGATATGGAAATGCGCAGGAAACAAAAGTGTGGAACTGAATTCCTCCATGCAGAAAAATGGCACCCACTGACATCCATCAACATTTGTTAAACATTTATGGAGACCAGACAGTGGATGTGACCACAGTGAAGTGGTGGGTGGTGACAGTGAAGTGGGTCAACTCCACTGTTGTAGAATTTTATGAGAGCAGCATGCAGACTTCTGTTCGTCACTGGTGAAAATACATAGCTAATGGTGGTGGCTGATTTGAAAAACAATGTTTAATAGCTGAGAATTTTCTCTACCGAATAGTGTTATTGGTTGTATTTTTCACATAAATAAATAGGAGCTGTTGCTTTCAGAGTGACTTGTGTCTGTGTATGTAAACAAAAAAATTACATTCATATTTTCATAAAAAAGAAGAAAAAATAACTATTAAAGATGCAGAACTTAGCAAAGTGACCTTGATTTGATATATTTGAGCTCTAATTTATGAGGAAGTAGAAATCCCCTTTCAACACAGATGGACAATTCATGGTTTCAGAAACTGTAATGCATTCAAAATGATCAATATTAAGGAATGGTATATTTAAAAAAAAAAATCCTGTGAGTAGTAATATACCCTACACAAAATGAAAAATTCAGTATGAGGGACCACTGCTACATAACTAAATAGCTACCACTCCCTGCTCCATGTGAGAGAGAATAGGTAGACATTGATGGATGCCTGAAAACTTACCAAGTCCAGGCTGTACTGAATCACTGTTTATCAAGAGCTGTTTGTATAGAGTGTTTGAGACAGAAGGATAAATGGTTCCAAAGCCATAAAGATGCTGGAAATGAAAGCCAGCATCATCAGATAAAACCACCCCACTTAGCAATCATGAACAGAAATATTATGCTAGGATCTTGTACAAATCTTTACTTATGAGATGTCCTCTTGTAATTGTTATGGTGGTCACAAAAAGTAACTCAATTAAAACAATCTAAATTGAAGGCAACAAATAATTGCTCCAAGGCCTATATCAGACTGTGAAACATACATTTTTTCACATCAAATGTGTAAAGAGAAAATGCCTCTTGCTTATGATCACCAAGAGGACATCTGAAAGCAGGCCAGGCTTTAGCACCTTTACAGGTAGAATAATTTAACCGCTTGAATAATATGTAAACACACGAACAGCATTCTTTTCATTACAGTTCTGTTTTGCCAAGGGTGATATCTTGGACAAAATTTTTTTTGAAAAATACTATGACAACTTTAAAAAAAACCCAACAATATAAACACAAAAACTGTGGAACTTTTTGGACAAGTGCAATTTCTGAATCTTCTTCAAACCTCAGGGCATTTCTACTAGCAGATAAAGACAATTTCCTCGCAAAAAGTGGATAGGATGTTTTTTGCCATTCACATGAGAAAATCTGCAGGGGTAAGTTAACTCAGAGAGGAAATTTATTACTGTAATGAAAAATGAGACAAATCAAGCACACGGTTGGGAGAAAGCTTGAAAGTGCTTCTTGATCCAGCTTTTGTGCTGGGTTGGATTTGCTAGCTCCTTTTGCTGTGTGACTACTATATTACATTTAGATACTGATGCAATTTTAAATATAAGACACATGGCCATTCTGAGTTTATTTAATGATTTGTCATTGTTTGTCAATAAGAGGTCTCATAAACACAAAGTGATTTCAGAAGCAGAACCTTCTCTCTGTGCTGCCTGGCACGCAGACAGGCCTGGCCCAAGAAAGGCATGGAGAGGCAGCAAGTCGTTCTGTAGAGTACATGCTCTACTCCACTCCGTCCATCGTGTGCCTATGTGCTCAGATGCCTCATCCATTAGGCCAGCCATCACCTCAGGGGAGCAGTGTGTTCCTCCTGAGCCAAGTTATAAACAGATTCTTCAGAAACCAGTGAACGTCTCCCTGTCATCGTTATACACAACCAGGCAGTGAGCTCCATCCCACCTGACAGCTGGGAATCCCTCAGCCCTTGCTGCTGTGCTCGCAGCCAGCGCCAAGAGGGGCAGTGAAACGCTACAAACACAGAACTTTGCGGTGGAGATGCTCAGAGACGTTCACCACCTCATCCAGCCGGCGATGCACGCGGGACCCGCAGGGCAGGGCAGGGCGTGGCGGGCAGCGCCTTTCTCACACAGAGCCCGGCTCCACCCGCGCCCCCTCTGTTCTCAGCGGGGCTCGGGCACGGGCCTACCGCGCCTCCCTCCCGCCCCAACTTTCTCTCTTGCTCCCCGGCGGGGAGGCCGCGAGGGAGGGACGCGAGGAGGGCGGCGCTGCCCCGCTCCCGCCGCCCGGTAGCTGCCGGGAGGGAGATGCTCGCTGTCACTTTCCCTCATCCCCCACGCGCCGCCCCCTGCCCTCCCCCCGCGCCCGCCGCCGGCAGTGCCCCGTCCCCCGGCGCCGCGCCGCGCGCTCCTCGCCGGCAGCAGGCAGGGCCGCGCCGCCGCCAGCCCGCCTCGGCCCTTCCGCCCGCTCCCCGGCATGGCCGGGCGCTGAGGGGCGCCGCGCCGCCCCGCCTCGGCTCTGCCCGCTTCTGCCCCGCCGCGGGGCTCGGCTCTGCCCGGCTTCACGCCAATGGTCCAGAGCGACATGGCCAAATCGCCTCCCAGCCCGGCGCAGGAGGTGCCGATGGAGCTGCTGGACAACCCCCTGCCCGCGGCGGCAGCGCAGGTAGGGCGGGGGCGGCGGGGCCCGGCGGCACCGCCGGGGCTCGGGAGCCGGGAGGGGCGGCGGGGAGCGGCCGGGGCGCGGCCCTCGGCGCAGGCTCCGCGCTCGGAAAAGTTTGGCACCCGGAGCGCCGCCGGCCCCCGGGATGCGCGAGCCGGGAGAAGCCGGCGGCTCTCCGGTGGGTGGGCGGGCGGGCGGCACGCGTTGCGCCCGCGCTCGGCGCGCTGTCAGTGACAGGTCCCGGCCGGGCTCCCCGCCGCGGTAACCTGTTGGTGCCGGCCGAGTGGGAGCGGAGGGGCCGAGCGGGTTCCGAGGCGCCGATGGGAGCTCCGGCAGCGGCGGCGCGGCCGCCTCGGGGCTGTCCGAGCGCTCAGGTGGTCGGGCGCCGCGGGGAGAAGGCTGCGCTCCGAAAGGTGGTTCCTGTTTAATTGAGGAACGTTGCATAACGCCTTCGAGTTTGCAATAGTTGGCTACAAAGACTTTCGGTGCTATTTTTAAACCCACTCAAAGGGTGGTAAAATCCGATTGCGTGCGTTTTAAATTGCAAACATGCTTGCTCGAGCTCGGAGTTTTTTTCCTTTTGGGGTGGCGGTTTCATTTGCTACCGCCGAAGCTTTTCCTGACGCTTTAAGTCCTCTGAGGTGGTTTGGTGCCATCGCAGGAGCGCCGGATTGCCACGGGAAGACGCTGCCCGTCTGGCACAGGAGTCGCTAATTGCTCCGTGGGTGCTGGGAGCGGTGACAGCAAAGCAAAGCCCGGCACTGAAACGCAGCTGAGATGGGGCTGAACAAGTGTCTCTTTGGCTGTGGATTTGTCTGCGGTCTCTGAGCACATTTTGGTAGGGCCGTATGCTTTGCCGGCCTCTCCAGAAGCAGTGGCAAAGGAACTCGTTTTTGTATCTTTTCAGCCCTAAGTGCAGAATCGGTGACAGTCAAATCGGGTCAAACACTGATCGTAAAGCTGATTTTCACTCTCCGTTCCCTTTTCAATAGTTATAAAGAACCTCTGTTTAGGGAGGAGGATAGCTTGCCAACACATACATTATGTGTGATTCAGGTAAAGTACTTCTATTTTATAGAATTGGTTTCTGAACACCTGAAGCCAAAAAGCCAATTTTTAAGATAGTGGTGACACAGCTTTTTGGTTGAGTGAATAATTTTCAGTTTTCAGAACCAGACTCTGTCAGTCAAGACAAGAATCGTGTCTTCTTCATAGATATACATATATATATATATATATATATATATATATACGCACATATATATGTATGTATATATACCCTAGACCTACATAAACCCTTTGGCTGAATAATAGTGTTCACCTCATTCCTTAGCATGCTCTGTATTGAGAGGCAATTATTCTGATCTGGGTTTTTGCTCCATTAACACGATTTCCAGAAAATCAATATGGTAAGATCTTCCTGCTTTAGAAAACACAGTGAGAAGGAGAAGCTTAATGAGAGCGAGTGAATGATCAAGTAGGTTGCTGACAGTTCCTCCAGCTGTGCCCACCACTATCTTTTTCACTGAGGCGCTTATGTATCAATCCTAGAAAAATTTCATGCCAAGTAGTGCGTCAGGAAGGAAAAAGCCATGCAAGCTTATGGAGTGATATCACTTCTCAAAGTATTCTCTCTGAAGTGCTACTTCTGGTAATTATAGTTAAGGAAAATATAATTGAAGAGCCTCTGTATATTTGTATCAAGCCTCAGGATTTCTCTTACCCAAGAATTTTACTTTTGCAAAGCTGAGTGTTTCTTTTAATCTGGCTGTACAATGCGGTCGATGCCTTGGATTGTGCCTGGCCATCAATTTTGGCCAAACTCATCGCTGCTTGGCAGAGGTGTGAATGCAGTTAACACTCTGGAAGCAGTTTCTCTTAAAAGATGATTAAATACATGAACTGTTCCTAGATAGTCCCTGCATATAATCTATTTCTTATTTCTATAGTGTGTTTTTCTAACAAGATCTGTAAAGGGAATAAAATCCCTGCAGGTGTTGATCCTGGTAATTGTACCATGATCTCCCCGGGAAGTTCTTTGCAGTGGGGGAAAGTGTTCATGTTTCTGTATTACCTAGAACATTGTACCTTTTAGGTCTCTGTTACTTAAGTACGTAGTTCTGGGTGCTCACTGTGATCCTAGTTGAGGCAGGGTTTGTGTTGTGCTTTTTGCTAACTGGTTTGGCCAGGTGTGTGCATGTGCTGGTAGTGACACTGTTCACTGTGCTTGTGTCTGTGTCACTGCAAAGTAGCAGTTTTAGGTGTCACCCTGTTGTAATAAATTCAGTATCTGATTTTCAGAAATCATAAAACAAGCAAAATGTTGAACGGCATCAGTGGTTGATAACCAGTATCTGATTTTTGAAAAATCAACTTCATTACCATCTTAAAATCTTTTTTACAAAAACCTCTCAGACCTAGAAATCTGAATCCAAATATGTAAATGAATCATTTTAATTAATGCAGGTGCTGGCAATTTGTATATAGTCTATTGCAACAGGGCATATTAATGCCTTTCGTGGTAGTTCTCGGTCCTTCTTCTCTTTTTTTCCCCCCTCATTTAATTTTTTTTTACTGATCCCGATTCAAAGTCCATCAATTCCCAGGAATCACCAGATGTAATTTCTGTTTTCTCATTCCACAACTTCCCAGGTTATGCTATAAGTACAGCCTTTGCACTCAGGTCAGTGAATTACGTGGGATATTTCTAAGACAATATAAGGAAGCCTCTTAGCAGGCAACAACACGCTGCCTTGTGGAGGGAGGAGGCATCGTGCCCTGGATGAATTCTTCCCTATTCCCCATTATCATTTTCCTCCTGTTCTCTTCCTTGCCTTCTTATCTATCATCTTGCAGTGCAGGCTCTAACAGCCTGACACATTTGAAATGAAAACAGTTCCCTTCTTAATTGTTTTCTGCAGCTCCTTCACTCACATTTAGATTTCCTCTGTGGCCCGGTACTATTCAGTACCCCTCCCGGCCCAAAGGCTGCTGAGGTGGCACTTGGCATGGACAGGGGCTGCCCAGTGCTCAGGGTGCAGCATGGGGTTGGGATGGGCGGCCTCAGGTCTCATTCTATATTGACCTTGAATGATGCTCACGGGAATTTTGGAGCAGTGTGTGTTATGACGATTTGAGAATATCAGTACAGTTGTGGGCCCTGCCCTGCAGATTTCTAGCTGTCTTTTCAGCTGCATGGCACCGTTCCATCCTGCCTGTCCTGTGGTGATGAGGGTCTGGCGATATATTCCCCGCGGATTAATCACACTGCCCTCTGCTGCTCCATTTCAGCTAAGCTGATTTATCAGGATGTGCAGCGCTTACCTATTCTTCAAGTGAACGTTTGCAGCAGTGTATCTCTCCTGTCTAACTAAAGAGAATGCCTTATATGTGACAAACAGACACGGTTTGTATCCCTTTTTTCACTCACACAATCACAACAGCCTTTCTCAATAGAGGCACAGAAGGCTTTACTCTCTTCTGGTAGCATCCCTGCAAGCCAGATGTGAGAGCAGGACCATATATGAATAAAGAAGAGAAAAAATCAAACTAATGCATTGAGCTTTTCATGGTCGTGGGCAAGAGGCAGTATTTTCTCTCTTGATGAGGTAACCTCCTTCCAGCATTGCACTCAAAAATATATTTTGATAGTCTTTGACTAAAGAAAGCCCTTCAACTTTCAGTTGTTATTTTTCTGATAATCCTTCTCTGCTTTTAGGGTTTGTTTTGCTTTGCCCAAAATTCACCAGTAACAGGTAAAGACGCGTGATTTTCTCATCCAGACACATTTCTTTGCCGCTCAGGTGTTGCACATCATCAGCATCTGTGCGCTATAGTTACTGTTTGCTTTTTTTTCTTAACATTTTCCTAGACTGCAAAATCTCTGTGAAGCAATTTAGCACATTCATTCCTAACTTCTTTGAGAGTTAGCCATTTTCTAGAGTCTATCTCTGTTTTTGTCTTGTTTTGTCTCTAGGTTTATAATTTTGAACCGTTGTGGATGAAAAGTTCCCATACGCTTCCAAGCTTGACTTCTCTGGAGTCTCAGTTACTTTTCTTCTGCTTCTTTTTCTCAGTTCTTTTCTGTGCCATGACAGAAGAGTTTCAAAATAACACAAAGCAACCCAAATCAGCCTTCCTGTCCTGCAGAGCAGAGGGAAGCTTTTCATAGGCAGCTGCTGTTCCTGCAAGTCTTTTGCAAAGACAGGTCCCTTTTGTGTGTAACAGGAAGAAATAAACTCATGGGGAGGAGAAGGCTCATGGTCTGCAAATGTAGTGTCTGATTCTAAAGGCTGTGGGAGGCATGGTTGAGTTTGGGCACCGGCCTCAGTGTCTGCTGATGTTGTGAGCTCAGTTAGGAGCAGACGCTGTCAGTTGTGCAGTGGAGAGATGGGTAGCAGAGTTTGACCAACGTGATGTCCTGAGTCTCTGGGAAGAGGAGAGCAGGTCAGGTCCTCCACCTGCTGTCTGCTGAAGTGGAAACTACTGGGTGCCCTGACCTGGGGCCCCAGGGGGAGCGTGGGAGCACAGGGAGCTGGCTCAGATGCGCATCAACTGGTGAGAACTGGGCTATTTCTGGTGGCAGCACTCAAAAGGCTTTATTGCAGGCCAGCAGAAAGGAGCACCAAAGATTTCTCGGCAGAAGTGGTTTCTTTTTAATGAGAGAAAAAGTGACATTTGTCAAATATTTGTATTGGGATGATGAATGCAAGTTTGGATAAGTAATTTTATTTGTGTTTTGTTGTTTCGTTGGTTAGGTACTAGGTTTTAAAGAAGGGCTATTGAATGGACTTGACAGCCTGAGCATTTTAACTTGGTGACCATGGAGAGCCTCACTTTGATAAGATTTCTCAAGGGATTCCTGGTCTTTTCTGTATTGTCATCATTGCAAATGGTCTGTGCTCTGTAGGCAGCTTCCTCACTGAAGGCATGTCACAGGGCAAATGTAGGGTGACCTGAAACCCCAGCTCTGGGAGGAAGGCCAGCCAGGACACACTGTTATATCCAACATTGCTCTTTTGCCTCTGTTCCAGTGGTGAGATGGAGTTCAGGAGTCCTGGGAAGCTCAATACTAAGGCCTCTTTCTTTACCTTTTGGTATTCTTTTGATCCTTGACTGGTCATTTGTTCATTTGAAGTCATGTAAGCTTTGTTCCAGCTCTGAATTTTTGTTTTCTGTTTTTGTTTTGTTTGTTTTTTTCTCCCTGTTTCCTTTCTGACATCATTTTCTATTTCAAGACTTAAATCCATTTCAGTGACTTTGATGCCTAATTCTTCTGCTCCTTCTTTTACTCTTTGAGTAGGTCCAGCAGAGGGAAGCTTTCCATACGTGGCTTCTGCCTCCTGAATTTATCTTTGTGTTTAACCATGGCATCAGTCTTGATGGCTGGTGCTATTTTATCTGTTATAATTAGTAAAGGCTCAGGCTTACACTGTATCTGTTTCTCTTTGGTATAATATACCAGTGGAGCGGTTGCTGGTTAAGGCTTTTTTCGGACTTTCACTGAACATCAGTTCCTTGGCTGTGGATAGCTGACAATCTGAAATGTTTTATCACCTCTTCCAGGTGATAGGATTTTGATACAATGATCAAGCATGCCTCCTGCTTGTTTTGTGTGTTAGAGGATTAATTTTACAGATAGATGCCTTTCACGTCTTGAGGCTGAACCTCATTAAAATGGGAGGGTTTCACTGAGCAGTGTTAATCTCATCTGTTTGCAATAACTTGAGGTAGCTGTATATGAAACTGTTAATTACTAGGAAACTGCTGTTTATGCCTGTAATGCTTCATATGATTCCCGTATTTTGTTTGATTACATGATCTGAACAAAGGTTGCATGATGTACTTGCACGTCAGGGCTGGAAAACAGAGTTGTCCTTTGTTTTGTTAAGCCTCTGTTGATGAACTGCTCTTTACAAGATGACTTTGGTAGTTTTTTTTAGGGCTTCACATAGTCTGCCAGGTATTTTAAGAAGCTGTAGAACATAAATGTGTGTGGTTGTGTTTCTTGTCTCTGGCAGCTTCACTGATTTTAAAAGAACTTCACACATCTGACTAATAAACCAAGCTACAGTTTTCATCCTGTAAACACTTTCATGTATACAGATCTTTGTCTAAGGAGTGATGCTGAAATCCAGTGAGAATGTTTCCTTCAGCAAACTTCTTATATAAACAGACTTATGGTCAAGACTGGAGCCTGCTGTATTAAAATGAGCTGAGTTGAGTTACAGTACAGGATGGTTTTAGGGTGGTTCTGGTGGGCAGGACTACTGTTTTTAAGGAAGGTGCCCCAGGTTACTGCTTTTGCTGGCCAATGCTCACACATCGTGATTCAGCCCTTTATTTTTAGCTACATAATTACAGCCAACTGCTGAATAGAACATAGATTAGACAGCTGATTTTCATAGAGAAATCACAATAACATATTGGGTTCGCTGTGATTTTCCCCTCCCTCCCCCCCCAGAATTGCATGTATCTCGTAGATTATGTGTTTATTTTTTCTTTTGGTACAAAGTTCTTGTTTTTGCATGAAGCTCTTAAGGAAAAAAAATACATTAAAAAACCAAAGCATAATGAATAGGACAGGATGAATATTCATGGGTCTTCACATGACAGAGACACTTAATCATTTTTTGAAATCTGTTTGTTTGTGGAAGACTTATCGCATGTTTAGAACAAAGTTTCCAACATTTCTGGCTGTGGGAATAGGCTTGGAAGACATAGAAGACAAATGTGATCCCAGATTGGTATCCTTTAAAATAACAAGAACAGCCGTCAAATCAGCCTTTTCTCACATGCTGAAGCTGTCCTCCCTTTCCTCTAACTCAGAATCAGTCTGTGCAGGAAAGCAGCTGCACTGTGGGCCCTCCCTGCAGCCTGCCATCCTGTCCGACATGTCCTGTGTGCAAAGTTGGCATGCAGCTGGTGCCCTCCAACAGTTTTCACTTATATGAGACTGAAACAAAAATGCGCAGGCTGCTGTGCATGGAGAAAAAAAAAAAAAAAAAAAAAAAAAGCAATAAAAAAACCCAGTGACTGAAAAATCAAGATAAGAGCACATTTGAAGTGGATTTGGGCTGTGATGTTGCCTGAAATGAAGGCTTTTAGTTGTTGCTATGCAGGTAGAGAAGCAGTTTGTCTCCCTGCTTGCAATGCTTTTTTATTCTGGTCTTGTTCAGTTCATCCTTGTAAATCTGGGTCTATTTTGCTTTTGTAGTAATTTTTTTTGCCTTATAAAACTGAATAAATGATTTTATAAGTAAAGTAAATATTGAAGAAACTAGTTATAATACAGAAATGTGATTGTGGAAGAGAATATATGTTCACTGTTCTAGTATCTTTTCAGGGATTACATAGCATTATAGTATATATACATTACGTATGAAATTGCCTAGTTCTTTATGTAGATTCTTTATACACTTGAGCTACTATGTGAATACTTTGAATCTTTATTTTTTGTAAGCATATTTTTGTATTCTTCCACAAAAATGGAGAAAAGATGCTCAGAATGTTGACAGGTAACGGTGCCACTGTAGTTGCTTCAGTGATAGCAATTTTTAACTACTGGCAAATTTTGATTAAAAAAAAAAAGTGTTTTTATTTAAAGATCATGCGTGTTAAAGACAATCTGTATATATTGTGTGTCACCTTAATTCTATCTTATCATGTGGAAAAAAGGTGATTCACAAGGAACTGTCTAATATAACAATAACGGAAAATTTCTTCAATAGTTCACTGGCAATAGCGCTTCCAGTCCACACTTTATTCTTACAGACCTGTAAAATCCTTTGTAGGATCAAAATTTTCTTCTTTTGCCAGAGATTCCTTTTAGAAATACAACCATGCAAAATCGTTCCTGGTTCACTTTTCAATTTATAAATCATGACTTACTTGAATAATCAGAAAGTCATATTTTCATCCCCATGATGTGCACTATGCTTTCTTTCTTTTCTTTTCTTTTTCTTTCTTTTCTTTTTTTTTTTTTTTAATAGTTCTGCCTTAAGCAACATGTTATGAGCACCAATTCCTGTTCAGTTCAGTTTTCACAAAATCCCAGAAGAGCTGAGGTTGGTGAGGTGCTCAGGATCCACGTGGCCCAACCCCTGCTCCAGCAGGGACACCCAGAGCAGGTGTCCAGGGCCTCGTCTGGGCAATTTCTGAAGATCTCTGAAGAGGAGACTCCACAACCTCTCTCTTTTTGTAAAAATCGTATTAATTTGGCAAAAATGTCTTTGCCGTAAATTCACAGTTTGGGAGAATATTGTTGCTCTTAAGTCATTGTTAGTTCAATCTTGTAGCACATTAAATTATTTTGCTGAGAGTCAGTATCAGGCTGGCAGATCTATTGTTTCTTTTTAAAATACTGGTGTAATGCTGGAGTCTAAGCAGAGCTCTGAAGTCCCCCAGAGTCAACATTAGTGGTCTGTGTACAGCCCGAGGTTGTTCTGCTGCATCTCTTGGAGGCAAGCTATCTGCATTTGTTGATTTGAAAAATGATCTTACTTAGTAGTGGCTGTTTGTCATCCTCCATGATTACTTTTGGGTTCTGATGTATTCTGTCATATTTAATATTTGTTAGCTAAGAGTCAAAGCTCAGACTTTGAAGTCATGATCAGTAGATGTTTCCAGCACGAAATTTTAACTGTGCCTCTGAGCTTGTCCTTTCCTACTATGAAAGCTGATGGGACTTGTGCCCAGAGCTCTTTCTGGTGTTCTGCACATTGCCCAAACCCGGGGAGGGACACACTTGGTGCACCCAGGCAGGGTTTCATCCTGAGGCTTGCTGTCTGCATTGTAACATGTTTGCAAGCTCATTTTCCAATACACTGATCATAGTTTTCTCTTTGTTCCTAAACTCAGGGCCAATAGCAGCTTATGGCCAAAGATGGTGGAATGATGTGAATGCAAGGACTGAGAGTTTCAGAAAATAATAATGAAATAAATGACGTAATTACTTAGTGTAATGTAGTGGGGGGTATGAGTACACTAGCACACTATTAGCAAGGCTTTTTAAAAATTATTTTTAAAGTGGCATGCTGTAAATAAATCAGTGGAATTTCTGTAATTGAGTTTTTACTCTTGGGAAAAGGATAGTGAGATAGTCTGGGGGAAGACATGATACAAATCACTGAAAATTCAGCATAGAGGTGAGGGTGGCTGCTGTAGTTTTGCCTTGCTTTTTTTCCCCCCCTAACTTATTGTGGACCTTTAAAGTTCAGTGATGAATGCAAGATGGGAGCTGAAATTGGGCATATGCCAAAGCAGACCTTGGAAGTGCAGAGAAAGACCCTGGTTATTGCTGGGGCCTGTGGGAGGCATTTAAAGACAGGAGATGTGAGCCAGAGAGATAGATTAGTAAAGTGACCTTTAAAGCAGAGTGATGAGTGACAAAAAAGTACATTTATCAGTCTCAAGGAAAATAATATTTGAAATTGTCAAGACATGGTTTCGTTGCAAGTTTAGATGAACTTTAGAAATATGACTAGATATAAAGGGCTGTATTATAATGTGGTTGTGCAGAACAAATCTGCAAGACTCTGTTTTATCTGGAAATGTTTGAGGTGGTCACAACATAGTTTACTGTCATTCTCCAAAAAGTGGTTGCAAATAGCATGGTTTGGAACTTGCATGTGTTTTTTTTTATTTTTTTTTTTTTACTTTATTTTTTATTTATAGTATTTATTGATGGTTTGTATTCATCTCACAGAAAAAAACTTTTTTTTTTTTTTTGAAGGTGGTCATTTGCTATATTTCTAAAATATAGTTTAATCACTTCTTTCTCTGTCTTTTTGATAGATTGAAACAATGCTTTCTCAGTTATACATATCCTTCCAGTTTCATATTCAGTTCTTCTTCATCTATTATTCTACTTTTCCTTAATTTAACTTTCTATTTTTTTAAGTTGTCATTGTTTTTATGTTTATCTTCAGTTCATATCTTCTAAATCGAGAAGCTGTTCGTCACTGCTGTTCCCTCAGATGACCTGACTCACAGCTGTGATGTTCTGGAGGCTGACCCATTACTGCCCATCTTAGCTTGGGCGTTTAGGCGAGCTGCAAAACAAACTGTACTTCTTAGTCAATTTGACTTGTGTGAATAGTACAACTATACAAGTTTATAAATGCTTCTTTAAACCTGAACGTGAAAAAATAAACATCGAAAGCTCAATTGGCCAAATCTAACTTTGTTAGTGAGCACATATACATGTAGCTCCATCAGTTACTTACTGAGCACTGATTATCAGCTGGCACAAAGCTGACTATTTGAAGCTCTGCTGGCCTAGTAGTCAATGGTAAAGCTTGCGCTGAGAGTTGTCTGTGCAACATAAACTAACATTGTATCCCTAATCTGTTTTTCTTTTTCTTTTTTCTTTTAACAGTCTTATGGTAAAGGGGCAAGAAGAAAAAATCGGTTTAAAGGATCAGATGGGAGTACATCTTCTGACACTACCTCTAATAGTTTTGTACGCCAGGTACGTGGTATCGTGGTATTCAGCTTTTATGTCTGGAGGACTTGGTGTTAATGTTCAAATAATTGTCTTTTATACATTGTCAAATCAAAGAGTGATATTGTAGCCTGAGGATTAGTACAATTTGTCTGTCAAGACAGGGAAAAATATTTGGATGCTATTGTTTCGATCTTGGCAGAAAAGTACTTTTTCATTTCTTATTCGTTTCCATGTATAGTGGTTTTCATTATTTTTTTCTGTAGTGCTATCAGGTGATTGAAGCTGGAAGAGGAGGTGGAGTCTCATGGCAGTGCCTAAAGTGGCAACATTTGAGAGAAAGCATCAAAACCTACTAGTCGTGGGGATTTCCTGCTTAAAATAGTGCTGTGCAAACAGCACTCACTGCTATGCTTTCCTCCCATTGTTATTTAAAGGCATGGTTTGGAGGGGAAACTCCAGGCAGCATTGTGCCCATCAAACAGGTGCTGAAAGGCCAGGAAAAGCTGAAGGGGTACTGCAGGGTTCCATAGCCTGTTCCTGTGCACGTGTATTTGAGACCCCTTGTTTTATGGAGCCTCATGGGTGTTCTAGACATGGGTGTTTGATGAACAACTTGATTAACTTGATCAGCAGTTTGCCTTTAATGAACAACAGGGGTAATGAAGAACATGTTGAAGGATCTTTGGCTACAGACCTAAGAGAGCAAACTTCTATGTGCTTATGGTAGTGGACAACCCAGAGGGCATGAAGGGTGCTTAGAGCTGTACCACAACTGCACCTATCCAAAGAGCCTATCCAAGAGCTGTTTGTGTTCTACAGATTTAAGCTGTGACATTACAAATGTAGACTTGTCAACTTTTTTTTTAAAGGGTTTCTGAACTCAGGAGGTTTAATTGCAGAGTTTTTGGCTTTACTATAAGGAAACACCCGACCTCTCTCTCATCCATCTTGTCTTGCATGTGTCTCAGTTTCAAACCATTCAGTGACTCCATTGCTATTGCATTAGTTGTTTCAGTATGCATCCTCTGTTTGCAAAAAGTGTTCTGCTTTGTCCTGTTGTGATCATGCTAGCAGGTTTTGTGATAGGCCATGGATTTGAAAGAGAGAGGCCTGTCAGATATAGGTGTGAAATACTACTTGATCATGAGAGTTTGTCAGTGGCAGTGGACAAGATGAAAATGAAACCCTGGATCTATAAATCACTGATTTATGGCATTTTGTCCTGTTAAAAAAAATACTCTGAAAAAGACAAAATAGTGTTTGGGAGTTGCAACAGATCTCCCTGTCCCAAGAATTCTCTGTAAAGTATCTGTTTTGCTGTTTTTCTTAGCTCCTCGTGGATACTGAGCTCAGCTTGGAACATTTTTAGCAGAGTAAGAGTGTTTATTTTACACCAGCTATGCACAGCTCTTTGACTTTCTTGTCTACTTAAATGAGGCCTGAAATTACTCCTAAGTATCTCTTCTCGGTATCATTCATAGGAGCAGGGCAAGGAAGATGGATCTTCAAACTCCACATAGATGTTGAGTTGGATTACTATAGTCAGTGAAGATCTGTGTGATTATAGCATGTGGGGAATGATCCATTAAAATCTTGAAAAATGGACTTATAAATCAGGGTTGGTGAGCTATAGTCTAAAGGAGTCTGTATAATTTCCGGGGCTGTGAAGGGAACATAGACTACAAATACCTCAAGTGCAGATTTTTACAAAGAGTTTTATATCATTCTCTAAATCCAATTTTAGTAGTTACACAAGTGATACAATAAAAATGACTGAAGTGGGGAGGGGTGGGGAATTGAGCTGCAGGGAAAAATCAGAGATTTAAGAGATTGCTGAAGCAAACTCAGTTTTGATACGATATTATCAGTGAATATAGTGAAGGGATGATAATGGATAAATACGTATTGTAGTGTTGTCCCAAACTAAAAGTAAAAGATAAAAATCATGCAACATTCCTAGCAAATCATGCACAGGTGGAATTTGAGTTGTACCAGATGCATAAAAGTGCATCTTCACAGTTGGTGCAAGGAGGTTTATTTCAGACCTTAGACTGCATCTTCAGCAGGCTTACCTGTCCTGGTCCTCCTGGGACTGCTTACTCTCTCTTATGCTAATGAAGATATGCACCATACATTAAGCAGAGTAGGTGCAGTTGCCTTCTGCTGTCTCAGCTGCTCTACCCTTCCCTCACTGCTGCATATTGCCTTCTCTTCATTTCTCTCTTGGAGAGTATTTTACAGTATATAAATGAACTTAATTGTTCTGCCATAACCTTTTATTTACAGCAGAAAAAATGAGTCCAAGACTTTGCTGAAGTGTATGAGTGCAGCAGATAAGTAGAATGGACAAATTAATCCAAAACCAGTACAACCAATAATAGGATTTATTTTGTTTTTCCTCAAAACTGGAAAGTCAGTTTTGGCTTAGTGAGCTGTTTTTAGGTTTGTTGACAGTAAATGTGATCTGCACATGAGATGCACGCAACCTGACTTCTTTCCTTTCATCTCACTTCCTTTCATATTTACTTTTGAATTTATCCTGCAGCTTTCATATGCACCTCTACAAATACTCCCATCTATGCGCAAGAGTGATTCCTGGAGTTGTCCTGATCATTTATTGCTGAAATCTAACTATAAACAAGAAAGAATGTCTGTAAAGTCCTTTTGAGTCATCTGCAGCTGACCTGGCCTTTCACTGGGTGAGCTGGGAAAGGCGAGCAGGTTCTTGCTGTAAGCACTGCTGGGAAGTGGTGCTTTGTAAGAGAAAATATGTCTAGTCCTGAAAAAATGCATAAGACCAATGCACTGAAATACTGTGCAAGAGCAAGTTGGAAACAGGATTCAGTCATTTCAATCCATGTGGGTGCTGGCCATTTGAGCTAAAGTTACTGTAGGAGTAGGCAGTCGGTGTCTATTACTTGCACTGCCAAAACTTTATTGTGTTTGTGTTTTACCGTCTCCTTAAGGACGCATGCACCTCTGGCTCTGGTATGTTCCTGACATGTTTCCTGCACTGCATACCAAGTGCTACAGTAGTAAGAACAGTGCCAACTTAGTTTTATTTGAATGAGAGAGAACAAAGCAATATTTTATTCAAATTGCTTGAAAATTGCTGCTGTTGTATAAGGAGGATGAAATGCACTCTGCACGACCCTGTGCACAATGATCTTTTCCATTGAAATTTGTTTTTCAGAGTAATGAAAAAGAGCAGAGCCATTTATCCAGTGTTGTTACCGGTACATATAAAAGAAGCATTAAGCTGAAGCAAGAGCAATTTTACACATATATATAAAATCAAAATTTTAAAGCAGTTCTTTTCAGTGCAGTTAAATCTCATCTGTACTGTGAACTTTATCTGTTGATATGGATTTTTATTTCTGTTTTTCGCTTATGATTCTGAAAACCTATAATGTTTTAGGAGGATGCTTAGGATCATATTAATATATGTGTTTTGTTTTTCTTTCTTTTAGAATTGTTTGTTTCATTTTGTCTTGAGTATTACTTATGATGTTGGAGCATTAAGAAATAACAGCTTGGACATCCTTCCATTTGTGAGCAGCTCCTTCTTAACTTTTCAACAAAGCTGGAGAAGGAAGAATTTTTTTTTCCTATGGTATGAATTCATATTAGCAATTAATTAGTGTATTCGGGAAGGAGAAACACTATGTTATAATTGACTTCTAGCTAACTTTAATCAGTTGTCTTTAGGGAGCTAAAGAACATTGTGTTTTCACCATCTTTTCTGAGGTTTGGAGTGATAAGCAGCTTGTTCTTGGGGTTAGCTAGGAAAGACTGAATTGGATCTGATCTGTACTTGCTGCCATTATGACTGATGCATGGTAATGATTTTGTTCCCAAGGGTTTTTTCAAAATACCCATCAAACAAAATATTTTGCAGACAACACTGTGGCACTTCCCAGCAACATTATTTTAAGCAATTGCATGTTCTGATAGCATTACATATTTTGTACTTGCACTTCTGGACCTGCCTTTGTCAGGGTTTTATTTTAAATCCTAATGATTAATCACAGGGGCAAGTCTAAGTTGTTGGGATTTCTGTGTATCGCAAAGACAGATTAGGTTGTGAAATAGACTGTGTGCTACAGACATGCTTACTGAAATATTTAAGGTTTTATAAATCTGTGGGTTTTTTTCTGCCTCTAAATGTTGGCTCGATGCCTGTTACACTGTGTTCACTCAAAAACACAGCTATAAATAATTATGTAGGGAATTCATTATTCTTCTACTTTTTTCTCTAAGGACATTTGCCTAGCTGTAATTACCTATTGAATTTTATGAATGGTAAAACTAAGATTTGCACTAAAATCTATTTGAAAATATTGACT
Source organism: Tetrao urogallus (assembly GCF_951394365.1). Lineage (NCBI taxonomy): Eukaryota > Metazoa > Chordata > Aves > Galliformes > Phasianidae > Tetrao > Tetrao urogallus. The sequence goes on from NC_136820.1 coordinate 32,468,371, forward strand.
TAGTTTTGTTTATGAACAAAACAAGCCTCAGCCTTGAGTTTACCAGAGAACTGGGCCGTGTCAGAAAGGTATTCTTATACTTTTGATTTGCTTCAAGATACAGAGCTTAGCTGTGATTTACCTTTTTGTGAGGGGACAAGCTGCTGTGTGCTGATCCTACGCGCAGGCTGCCAGTCTGTGCACTTGCAGGTTGAGCCACAGAGGTCGTTTGCACAGCATGAGAACTAACACTGGCTTTGGTCTAAGTACGTAGCATTAACTTCTTTTGCTAAAAGCTGCCTATGCTTTCTCTGATGGGCCTGTTCTGGCTTCTTGAAGACTCTGCGTAAACGAGATTGTAGCCAGCCAAATTATCTAAATTAAAAAAAAAAAAAAAAAAGGCTCCTTTATGACTAAATATATTCTTACAGGGTTTGTGTTCCTCTGATTATGAGATGTGTTTGGCTTGCAGAGAAAAAAAAGGAGCTTTTCAGGTTTGCATTTAGCTTATAAACATAATAAAACAATCTGTGTCTATTCTCTAGAGGTATTTTTCAAACACTGATTGTAATACAGAAAATATATATCTAACATTGTGCTTAATTTTACCATCTTTTATTTATGAAACTAATGCCTGGACATATTTTCTTAGATTCTTCTTGTCTTTATTCTAATTCGTACTGATTTCTCACTGAAAGCAATGCCAGTGATGTCTGTGGATACGCACTACGACATCTGTTTATTTGAAACAGATTAAAATCTTTGTTTTGTAGGTTTCTAATTGGATGGAATTCTAGCATCATATGGTTTTTACTGTGAAATAGAAGTTTTGAAGGGAATATAGTTTACTTGGATAAAGCTACCTAGATTTGAGGTTTGTATATAGAGTGTGATTTGGTATGGCTTTGTTCTATTGACAGTAGTGAGAGTTGCCAAGCTTTGCTGTTAGGGCCTGTGATCATAAATCACAGTCAGGCAGTGGAGTTTCAGGGTGATGTGCTTTTTGCATCAAGCAATATTAATCAGTCTTTAGTCAAATCCTGTGAGTTTCTGTTTGTTTTGGATAAAAAGTGATATAATGCCTCTAGGAGTAGCACTACAGTAAGAAAGAGAGGGTATTTTTAAGTTTATTTCTTGTCATATGAAGTATACCAAGTTGTTAAAAGAAGAGTGGGTTAAACATTTAGAGCAATATAGTGATCCGTAAGAACATTTCGGATTGGCTGTTGATTTAGAGTTTCATTCATGGCTGACACCTCAGTTCCCTAATCATATGCTAAAAATTAGTTAGATGGAGAGCAGTAGGAGGAAAAGATATAGGAAAGGAGTGAGTTGGGAGTGTGTGACTGGAGAAAGGAAATTGGGAGGGCAGAGGGGGAGACTTTCCCTTCTGGTGGCAGTTGTAAAACTGCTCTTCAGGCTCTGTGTACATGGGAAAATCACATTAGGCTCATTGAGCTATACATTTCCTCAAGTGTAGTAAGGGTTTGAAAAGTCTCCTTTTTTGGCCTGGAGAGAATAGAACAGATGCCCCTATAAAGCATGGGATTTTGGCATGAGTGGCTGGAGGGGAGATGGCTGAGAAAAATCCCGGCGGAAAGGAAGTTCATTTGCGGACTTCAATTCTTTCATGGGCCCTTTTTGCCTCAGATGGTTACTAAGAATAGAAAACAAACTGCTGCCATGTGTTTAAGAAAAAAAAAAACAAAAACAACAACAACAAAAAACCAACACCCTCTAACTAAAACAAACAGACAAAGCATCATTAAAAATCTTATACATCTGTTTACTCTTTCCATGCTTCTTGTAGCAGGGTATGAGAAAATTACAGGGGAGAACAACTAAATGTAATACTTTATTAAAAACCAAAGGCCACCTCCTTCTAGCCTTGAGCTGACGTGTGATGTTACTTTCAGTACAGTGAAGTCTACACAGTCTTTCCAAGCAGCAGAGGGAATGATAACGTTTTGAAGATGGGGTCCATATTTGATTCTTCTGAAATGACTGCCAGAATTTCTTGTGAGATGGGTTGGGTGGGCAGTGGGTGTTCTATTTGACAGGACTCACATGGCCTCCTCTGAGAGGATTTGGAGGTGCAGCACCTGAGGTGGTGGTGGCAGCTGTGTAGGTGATAGATGTTGGAATTTATCTGGCATCTGTGCCTTTGCTGCCTTCTCACATGTATAACCCAGTTCTGTTCTCCTTTGGGCATACCAAAGAGAGCAGAAATGTATTTTTTTTTTCTGGCTGCTCAGACAGCACCCAAGTTTACTGGCACCACATGCATCTCTTTGTAGCAAGACATTTGAAGGCTGTGACAGGACTTTTGTGTCCGAGAGCCCTGAGGGATTTCTGAAGGTTGCAGGTGACTCTGGGCCATGGATACAGAGCATGGGTTCAGCTCATGTTGCAGATGTAAGGTGTTTCAGGCAGATGAGCAAACTGGTGGAGAATTGCACCACCTTGGCAATTTTGCTGAATGTACCATTGGAGACTTCCATTGTGGTGCATATTACAAGGAATGAGTGGAAAGGCTGGAGCATAACAGTGTGTTTCTAAGGTTTTCTCTTTGGCCAAATATCCTCATGACTGGTGATTGCTCTCTGGCAGTCTGTCTCTCGAAGCTTTATATTAAGCAGTGTGCTTTCATGACCTGAATATGACCCTTCCAGCTGCTTTTCGAGCCTCCATGCCTTTCTTTCTTGATGTGTTGGATGCAGCATAGTGAGAGCTCTGAGGGAGAAAGGCTTCATAGTTGTAAAGAGTTAAATCAGAATTAGAAATAGGATTGAATGAGAATCAAATGGTTTGTTTTATTTTGGTCCCCTGCTTATCCCAGGAAATTCAATGTGGTTTCTGGTTCTCGTGTGCAGCATTGTCTAACTTGAAATACTAATTTTGAACATTGTGGTGAGATTTAAGGTTCTTTTATACTATCATAGATGTTTTCTAACTATCTTAAGCCTTACAGAATATCTGCAGTGGGACAAGTTTTCCATTGCATATGTTTAATTGTACTTAATGCAAAGCCTGTCCAAAAATAATTTATGAAGCTTAATGCAGTATTTTGACAACATTTTCTTACAGGCCTAGTTAGTTGGAGTAGATTTGATCTGGGATTGTTTACAGACTTTTCTTTTTTAAATGGAGCAGTCCACTGTAAAAAGTACTTCTTCAGTAATATGTTGGTTTTTCTTTTGAGAAGATATTTTAAGTAATTTTTAAAATTCAAGTTCCTACTTATATGTAAATGTGCTGTAAACATATCTGCAGACTTAATTCTTTTTACAGAAAAGTAACTTTGAAATTATTTTTGTCACTTTAAATACTGTATTGATTCTGAGGGCCTGTGCTTGTGCTGCATGATTTTGACAGGGAACAAATGTCTGACCCAAGGGAACAGATTGGTCCTCTCTAGAGGAAATGTCATCTCACACTCCAAAATGCTAATGGTTGGAGGAAGAGATGGAGCCTGGTTGGCCACTGTGCAAACTGCTTCCCATTCTCTTGGTGTCGAGTAGAGTCCTTCCCATCTCTGTTGGGGTTCAGGCAGTGAGGATAGGCACTCTGCAAATAGTCCAAGAGATCCACTGAGTTTTTGTCTTTCACAATACCAGTACATTCCTGCTCAAACTCAGGAACCTTTCTTTCATACATCGCTGATCAGATATGCTGCAATGTATACAAGTGCAATTTCTGTGTAATTTCTCATGGAGTTGCCAGTTTTATGGACAGTTGCAGGAGAGAACTGTCTTCTCTTGGGCTGTTTAGTTAGACAGTACTTTCAACACTGATTATATGTTCCTACAGATTTGAATGTTGCTTTTTTAGTCTGATCTCACTCAGCTTTTTTTTAGCTGGAATAGTAGGTGCACTGAAAAGCTTTGTGCTCCACTACTGCTAAAAAGAAATGTAAATGAGTCTTCAACTGAGTTCACATTAAAGGCTTTTCCTGGGCATGAATTGTGGAGTGCACATCTTTTTTTGATAGTCATATAATGTTTTAGTTCCCAGATTTGGCTTGAAAAATAGTAAGACCTGAAGCAATCCTGGTTATTATGTAAATCTGGAAAGCTTCCCTTCTTTAGTAGGCTGTATCTGATGGAATATCTGAGTAGTTTTGTCTCTGTTCACATGCATAGTGTTAATTCTAGGTTTCACACATATTGCTAACCTATATGATAAATGATGGTCATCAGAAGCTTTACCCATAGGACAATGAGGTCTTAGGTAGGAAAGAGAAGCAGTTTTTGCAAATGAGTGGGGAGCTGAAAGAAAGGGAGAAAGGGAGACGGGTGAAGTGAAAGGAGAAATATACCTCTATCTGCCTTTTATATCTTTCTTCCTATTGCCTCCAGTAGTATTTCCGCATTTTAAGTTGTTTTGCAGAATAGAAGCGTTGGCAAGTGAGAATCATTTTTTTTCCTGCAAGCTAATAAAGTTATAGTATATGTTCAGTAATCTCCCATTACTTCATTTCCAAAACCATGTTGTTAGATGCATATGTCTCTAGAAAAACAAATTGTTCTTTCTCTTCCTTCTTTGACCTTATTTACTTTTCAGGAATTCTTTTGAAAACAGTAATGTGTCAAGGAAATGTTTTGGTTATAGTAAAAAAAGATTAAAGCTTATTTCAGCCTTGTCCTTGAAATAATTGCAGAGGAAATTGCCTGACTTATTAACAGTATAATCGGAAGTCAATTGGTTTTACTCATCTCTTCTCAACATCAATTTCAATTTATCCATCATCTGACATTTATATTGAAATGAAAGTAAGATGTATTCCTAAGGAGACTTGTCTTGTTACAGTAACAGGTGAAAATAAAATGTTAATGTTTCCCATGCTTATGAAAAAAAATGTTTGCTCAGACTCTATCAGCAGTTTGAAGCTATCAAAGGGTAAAATTTGCAAAATCTTTATGTTCCTGTTATTATCCAAGGAAAGTGAACGGCATTTAAAATGCTTTTACCAAAAGGACAGCATGAAGGCACAGTGATAGATTTGAACAACTCCAATGTTGTAATACTTTGCAACCTGAATGTAGAAAATGAGTTATCACCTTACACAATAAATAAGCGTGGTGATGAGATAAAGCCTTCAAATCAGATGACACAGCCAAGAGGAAGAGAGATAGTTTTGGTCTGAGATCTAGGAAGCTGTGATTCATTGGAGATATCTGGAAGAGCTGGCAGTGTACTCTGTGCTTTTCTGGGGAAATGACTTAACTCTTGAAGGCTTATGATTTTTCTAATCTTGTTTGATTAATTGTTCATAAGCAAGAGCTACTTAAAACAATCCTTATATTTTTTTACACAATGGTCAGCCTACATGTATTTATTTCTTTTAGAAAGACTGCATGCAATATAAAATAACTTGAATTTGCATTTCTAGGTAAAATACTGCTGTGGGTTTGGAAGAGAGAAACTGCTTGAATTTTAAACTGCTGTGTCAGGAGATCAGCAGAATGTTTTGGGAAAGCCTTTCGTAGGTATTGCTTGAACTTTATGAGCTCCTGCACATTCATCAGTAGCACACAGTTCTTATTCGAACCACCACTTCATCTGCATTTCGTTTTTAAATTTCTTGCTTTGCTGGTCTGTAAACTATTCAGCTCTGGCTGGATACTAAGTTGAATCCAGTTGCTCTGCCAGAACGTCCTGATGACAGGCAGTGGAGGTGACCAGTGACTATACCAACCCAATAGTCACAAGAAAGGGTCTTCTGCCTTCCTCCCGTTCTGAAGCAAATCTGGTAGTGTCCATTTTATGATGTTGTGATTATTCTCTTCCTTTACATTTGTTTCCTAAAGTCTCTAGGTAAATTAGCTAAATGATTTATTAATGCTTGGTTAAAACTTACCTGTTGAAAGCTCTCAATTTACTACAAAATGTCTTTTTTCATAAACCAAGATGACTAATTCTCTGAGATCAAATCCCTTGGCTAATGTGTTTTTGTCCTAGCGTAGCAGTGGCATTCACTGGGTGCAATGAGGTTTAAAGAGACAACTGTAAGAACGGGCTTTCTTACCAGAGTAAACTTTTACAGTAAGATACTTGGGTTGTTTCTATCCTTCCTTCAAGGCAACTTCTCTTCAGTAGAAATAAACGGCAGGTTCTCTTACAATGTCCGTGCCTTTTGCAGAGAAATATTTGAACCTTGCTAATATGTCACATCTATTGAATTTCAAAGAGTTTTCAATATTTCCTCAAGAAAATTCAAAACAATGTATAGATCCTTTTTGATTTATTCCATAGCTTGTGTAAAATGCAATGGATTTTTTTCCCCCCAGTTTAATGTATTTGCCTGAACAGCCTCTCAAATAGGCAGTTATTGTAAATCCTGCAGAAAACCTATGAACAGATTATGTGAGTTTCTCTGTCTTGAAAAAGAGCCAAGAAATGTCATGTTTCTTCCAGGGGGCTGGATTCTTTTATTCCCACTCACAGCTAGGCTCTCTGGTGGCACGCTTGAGAATGAATAATCTAAGTTACAACTTAAACATTTAACATAAGATTGAGAAGCAAAGTATATTCTCTACGCTGTCTGTATTGTGTCTTCTAAATGTTGTTCCCTTATATGCAAACAATACTCATTAACTATTTACAGCCACATTTCCTATAAAGCTCTGATGACAGAGGTTAACTTAGAATAACCTTAACTTAGAGTAACTTGTTAAAGTTTTGTAAACTGACTGCTCTTGAATGACAAAAGAAATACTTTTAAAAATTTACATCTAAATTTTTGCAAGTCTATTTGATGTACACATCTCATGTTAACCCGTGAACTCTTGGCTATAATGCATGGTAAGTGTTGTGGGCTTTGTGGTTGTGGCACTGACCAAGAGGTTCAAGACACTGTGACAGGCTTTTCTGGGCAGATGAATGAACGTAAAGTTCTCTCAAGCCCTTCACGTCAGTTTGAAGATTAATGAGCTATGCTTTTTCCATCAAAATCAATTCCTACAAAAAATTGTATTATGTAATGGTTATCTCAGATATCCTCCTTTATCTTGTATCCTTAGCAGGCCACTTTTGGTATTTTATTTCTTGGAACTTGGCAGAGTTTTCTAGAAGGAAGTAGTAATTTTAGAAAAGACGGTAATAATTCCTTTGTTGTCTACAACTTAGCCTTTAGGTCACCATTGCAGAGAATTCCCATCCCTTATTTCTGGCAATCACTTAGCTAAGTGTCTAGACTGTCATCATCTCAGTTAAATGGATATGAAATATAATTACAATAGGCAGCTGATGCACATCCTGCCTGTTTTGACCCATCTTCTGGCATACTTTTTGAAGGAACCATATTTCAGATGTTGATACCGTAAATGATTACATGGATTAAATGATACAAAGGAAGATTTTTAATTTAAACACTTGCTTATTCCAAAAGAATTTAAAATGCATAGCATTCAACTCAGACCAAAGATTTGAAACTTTTGGAGACAAAATAAAACTATAATTTCATTCGTATTCTGTAGAACATGGAAACTTCTTCTGAATGTCAGTTCTGCTTTCAAGCAATGGAACTTCAAGAAATTTTACATCCTTTGATTTTTGATTGTGGACATTTTAATTAAAAAGATTTTTTTGGTTCAATAACCAAACACTTTTTATTCTTCCAGCAGAGTGAATGCAACTCTGAAATTTACTTAATTTGGCTTCCCTTACATGCTCTAAAATCAATATGGTGAAAAGCAATTTAACACCTCTTCAAAATTTGGTATTTAATCTGATATTCTTCTTTCTGTCAGAAGTTGGCTTTATGCCTTGGCAAAATTTTTCACATTAGTCTGGAGCTAAATCTTTACACCGTTCTCAGAAAATCCTTTAGTTTCCTTTGGCATGTAATGTGATGCAATTTTGTTGTTGTACAGCCTGTGCTTTCTTTCAAATCATGGTCAGCTGAGTCATGTGTGTCTGACCTTTTGGCTTGCCTGGGCTGCACTGTGTGAAGAGGAATTGTGTTGGGCCGCATGCATATTGGTTGCTCCAAAAGTAATGCTTCCTATTTATTTTTATGGAAACTGCAACAGCTACAGTGAGCACAGTAACTGTTTTTGATGGACAAAATTCTCAGCTACAAAACTCTATTTTTCGACATAGTCACCACAATTAGCTACACATTTTTGCCAGTGATGAACATGAGCTTGCATGCAGTGTTTGTCAAAACCTGCATCAGCGGTGACCCACATCTGCTATCACCACTGCTGAAACGCACCACCCTACACCTCACTGTGCTCACATCCACTGTTTGGTGTTCATAAACATTCAATGAACATCAATGGATGTCAATGAGTGCAACTTTTTCTGCATGGAAGACTTCAATTCCGCAACTTTCTTTCATACATGCTTCCATGTCAGACACCATTCTGTCAGACTGCCTCTCTGTTGTCATCTGTCACACAGCAACAAGATGGAATGAAATATTGGCAGGAAGGTTCAGCCCCTACTGCCATACCACTGATATCCACCTTTGATGTTGTGGGCCAACAAAATAAAATATGAAGCATTACTTGTGGAGTGACCCTCATAAAATATTTAATATAGTTAATATATATAAGAAACAAAACTTATTTTTACTGTTAATATTTTTATTAACATGTTTAAAATAGAGAGCAATAAAGACATAAAATTAATAGGACATTTAACCTTATTTTTATGAAACTAATGCATCAGGCTGGTTCAACAGCAGTGGTTGACATTCCTAGTGAGTTCTCAGGGTGCATTCCATTTGAAAATTTGGAGATTCCTATTTATGTTGACTCAAAATGAAGTAACAGTTATAAATTGATCAGATCTCACTTTCAGCAATGGAATCTTTTGTACTTTACCTCTTTATCATCAGTATTGTTGTTTCATTGCTAATGTGGGGAAGCACTTGCATGTGATGCACATTTAGCTCAGAGTCACTAGTCACCAGGAAAAACAGAGAAATATGTTAATACTATTGACAAAAACTCCCACAATATTCTCTTGATTAAATAAGAAGGAAACTTCAGTCACATGAACAAGTAGGGTCTGAAATATTATTGCTTTGGCAGATCTTTACTTCGTACCACCTCTGCAGAACAACTGGAAGGAAAATAGTACACAGCTTCTCACACTGACCCCTAGTCAGGAATGGAGTTGATCCTCCGTGGTGTTTCCCCAGGGCTGATTTCAGCTGTAGCTACTTGTACTGCACTCCTGGCTTAATGCATGTTGTTCAGCATGTTGTTCTTGTTGCTCTTGTTTTTTTAATTTTTGGGCTCTGAAACTCTAGCCTATTTAGGCTTACCTGTTCTGTTGATTCTGCAAGCCATCTAAAAATACAGGTAGAATTTGACAGATGAAATTATTAACTTTGCTGTTTCCAAAGTTGCTTTAGTTTTGCATCAGTGAGAAATTTATGATTGGTCAGCATATAATTCTGGGTCAATTTACACACTGCAAGAGACATTTAATTAGCCACTGAATCATCGTGTAGATACTGAATCCCTTTCTTTTATTGTCTGTTTGGTAAGTAGCTTTGAACTTGGAGAAATCTTACTCCTAGCTTATTTAAAACTGAAAGAAGAATTTTCTAGGCAGTCCTGTGACAGCACACACAGGATTTTATATTTCATGTTAAAGAAGTTCACTGTTTAGACTGGTGTTATTCATGGTTATTCAGAACATCTATTTGAAGTCAAGCAGCTTCATTTTACAGTTAATCTGGCAAACATTTACCTCTCTGCTTAGAGTGTCATTCCATGATTTTTCTCTACTAGCTCTTTATAAGGCCTTTTGTAAGATCTCACTAAGGAGTTTCTGCCAGCTACAGAGCAAGTCTTATCTTGGCCTTCCTTGTGCTAATGGACCTTACTCTCAAATCTATTTAATTCTGTGAAAGTGCTATTTTAGCAGACACTCAGGAGTGAGAAATACAATAGCCTTTAGATTTCTAGTAAAACTGGATCATTCTTAAAACATATTATCAGTCATCCCCAAAGCAGAACACTACCAAAATCTGACATGTATAAACCTTTTTCTGTCAGCTTAGAAAAGTGTTTTTCATTGGTATGCTCTCTGCTTCTGAGAGCACTTGCCAGCCAGTAGGATGAGGACACACAGCTCGAATTGGTAAGGTGCTGAAGATTCATCTGCAAATGCCTGTGGCTACCTGCCTTTATGTTCTTGACTGCTTGCTGGAGCCTTGGGGTTGCACAGGATGCTCAGCCTGCGGTATGGGAAAGGGTCTTCTCTGTGGCTTCGGGACACATTTGGTGGCCAGTCCAACAGTAAGGAGGCCAGTGTAATGCTGTTTATTTCTGGTTAAGTGCTGCATGCCACTTCTCAGCCTTAAAGGACCTTAGGAATAGTTATTTGGATGTTTATTAGATACAGCTTAAGCCAGGGCTGAAGATTTTGCTTTAAGAGCCTAATCAGACCAATCTGTACAACTTCTTGTGGACCTACAGAACTTGTAAATTGCAGTGGTAAGGATGTTGGGCTCTTTTCTCTGGTGATGAATGATAGGATGCAAAGAAGTGGTCTCAAGTTGCACCAGGAGATGTTTACATTGGATTTTAGGAAGAATTTCTTCACAGAAAGGATGGTCAAGCACTGGAACTGGATGTCCAGACAAGTGATTCCAGAGAAGTCACTTCAGTGACTGCAGAGACCCCTCTTCTCTGGAGGAATTTAAGAGATGTGTGGATGTGGCACTAAAGAACACAGTTTAGTGTTGGGACTCTGTAGGTCAGGCTAGTGGATGTAGGTATTTTCCAATCTAGATAATTATGTGGACGTGGGGCTCCTCTGTCCTTCTGGTTTTGCCCTGGAGTTTTCAAGGCTGACCCAAACTGCTGTGTGTTTTCAGAAGGTTCTCAGTTTGGGCAGTGGATGGACCACCCTCTGGGTCTGCCAGACATTCCTCCCATGCGTCTGCCTTTTTGGCACGTGTGTCCCCATCTTCTAGAAGGAGAAGTCAGACCCTGATTTGAATGAGTGCTTCTGACCATTCTGGCATTTTTGTGAGGTAAACAAGTGTTCAGTATGAGATAGCTTAGGAAAGAGAAGGAAATGAAAATATTGTGTCAATACGGAGAATAGTTCCAGCCTTTGTAAGTAGAACACATAGAATATCAGGTTGAATGAAAAGAAGTTTTCCCACTGTGACTACAAACATTTTACCTTGCCTATTTACTGTATAGAATGTGATGGGGTTTTCTGGATAGATCTGATTTGTTTGATTGCTAGCGGTCTGTTACTTGTTAGATCTCTAGGCACTGTAAATGAGGGTGACTGAAACATTTGGATAAACATTCCCTCTTCTTTTCATGATACATCTTTAACATCTATGACTGTACCTATTAATTACTACCAACATTGCATCGCTTACTTGTTTTTCTTGCTTTTCTAGGAGAAAAGGGAGAACTTGGTACAAATTCAATCTGTACTGCTGCTTAACACAATTTGTATGATTTCAGTGATGCTTTTTTGGCAATAGCCAAGACAGAAAGTGTACTTCAGCTCCCTCTCCAACTAGCAGCATTCCTGTGTGTGATTGATACTCATGGAGAAAGACCAGTTCTTCCAGAAGTTGATTTGTATTACCTAAATTAGTCTTCTGCTCTGAATTACACTTCAGAAGATGGTAATTTTAGTCCCACTGGTATTGGAGAAATATCAGGGAAATGTGTCTCATTTTGCTGCCTGTGGTTAGTGGCTGTGAAGTATTTTTTGCTCATACCTCTACCTGATAGCCGTACCCTCAACTCAGTTATTTCTGCAGCTGTTTATCATTAGTTTTATCTCTGTGAGTACAGATTCAGCACACACTGCTACAGTGTTTTCTGTGTCTACTCAGCTTTCTTATTTCTGTGGGACCTTTCTGCATCTGTTCTCCTCTATTGAAATCAGATGGTCTATACCTACAGGGTGTAGATTACAGCATCGCATAAACTGTTTTTAATGTTATTGCTATTGTGCATTTAGGAATGACTCATTGCTCTGGAGATTGAGTTGTTAAAACATTTGCACATCTCATTAATCTAAGACAATAATTCCCAAGAAACATTATAGTGAAAAAGCCTATTATTTAGAGGTTGCATGGTGAGCTTTTCTTTGTTAATAATACCATTATCTACGTGTATCAATCCTAGGTGTTTTTTTTTTTTTTTCTAACAAATAAAAATACAATACAAGGGCTCCTTTGCAGCATCCAAAAAGTGATGTCTTAGAATTCAGAACTCAGGGAGCATTGGATCAAGTGTTTTAAAAGCTACATTTTAATTCTGTTACTCATACCAATCATTGTCATTATATCAATCTTGATGCTTTTCTGAGCAGTGACATTTTTCTTTCTTTTTCAATATAAATCATGGAAATTGGTGACAGCCACCTGATTCAACAAGAGATTGGTTTGAAAACTATTTTAAAGCTCTTATTTTATGTAACAGTATTCTATAAAGTGATACAGAACAATAAAGCAAATGGAAAACCTCATACAGCCTTGCTCCCCAGTAGTTTTATGATTCTTATTTAGACGAGAATTTTAGTGTATAGCCTAGCTAGTGGGCTACTTTTCAAATCTTAGGAGTAAATTTGGTTATACTCGTTTCACTGTCTGTCTTTCTACTTTATCTTCGAATATAATGTCTCTTGTCTACACTGATTCCCCTCTGCTAAAAGAACCAAAGTGAATCCATACAATCTGGTGGCCTTTTTTTTTGTTTTTTTTCCCCTTTTTTGAAGTATAAGAGACTCTGAAGGTGTGGAAAAGTTAATGTGCATATTGGCAGACAGTCATTCTCTATATTATTTCTAGAGGAATGTGCTTGCTGCAGAAAAAAGTAAAAAGTAGAAAGCAAAATGAGTGAAGAGAGTCTACCAGAAATGACTTCAGTTGGGCTTCAAAGCTCTCCCTTCAGGGACAGCAGTGTTAGGCCAGGCTTAGAAGCATCCTGTTTTCCTAGGCCTGGCAACCTGTCTCTGCAAGTACTTGAAGTCTCTCTATCTGTAGTAAAAACTTGGTGGTTGCTGTAATGTTTTTCATGTTGATTATTAGTTTGAGGTTTTTGTGTATTTTTGCAAGAGCTAACTTTTGAGATAATTAAGTTGTTATGAAAATATGCCAAGGATCAAGATTTGGTATGTGCTAAGATGTGTAAAATACCAGCAGTTTTCAAAATAAGGGAAGCTCCTTCACTGCACAGTTTCCTCTCCATGGTCCTTTTCAGAATATTTTTGTTCTTAGCTATGTTAATTTTTATTCCGTATTTTCCTCCATTGTTTTCTGCTGTAAGAGGGTTAGCGTGTTGGGGTGTATGTGGAAGCTGAAATGAAGAGCTTTACTTTTTTATGATATTCGTAGCATGTATATACATATATGTGTCCTTAAATATCTGATCTGATTTTTTTCTCTGCCGGACATAAGAATAGATCTCCTGTCCTGAAAGTTCTAGGCAGGCTAGTGGGCACCTGACTTTACTCCACAGTTGCTGGAGGTCAATGTTCCCCAACTCGCAGTGATTTTCTTTGGCTTGTGTAAACGACACGTGCTCTGTTCAACATTGTATGCATTCCAGGGACTCTGTTTACTCCAAGTTGCAACACTGGGCACAGAAACTCTAATTTAAGACATACTTCTTAAACTTCCTATTCCTTTGGATTCTGACCTCCAGCTTAGGTTGCAGATCTTACCTGCCGGCAGTAAATCTAGTAGATGTTATTTCATCATGTTTTTTTAATAAAAAATATATACAGAAATACAAATGAGCACATGAAGAACAGGTAAATTGTATGGACATATTTGTATGCAATTAAATATAATCTAAAAGCCCATGGAAATCCTTGGATGTTTTCCTTGCTGCTTGTCTTTATTATCTGCCTGGGGTTCTTAAAAAAAAATGCTGAAATAATCACTTTTTTTCTGTTTTGTCCAAACCTTTATTACTTTTTGCAACTTAAGACATGGTATTGGTATGTGGATAAACTCCAGTATACTCTAGTATAAACACTGGTAAATTCTAGTATTCTTCTCAATAAAGCAGGAGAATTTAATCAGAATGTTCTGTTCCAAATACAAACAGCTTTACAATAAAAAGTATAACAAAAATATATCTGTCTATACCTTGCTGAAATTAATTGCTGAATAAACTTTGTAAGAATAAATAACTAAATATTTGTAAAATGTTGTTCAAACAAGCAGTTTTATCCTAACTTCATTGTGTTTAAATTTCTGTAGAAGTTTTTTTTAAAAAACTTTTATTAGCAACATCCACTATTTGCTGCAGGCAGTAAAATAAATAATCTTTCTAGAATGTATGTGTTGGACATGCACTTTCACTGTTCTCTAAAATATTTATATGAATTAGAATAGCCTGCTTTAAAAAAAAATATATATATATATAATGTATATATTCAAAAATATATACATCTTCTTGGACCTTTTATTTCCTGTTTTTTTTTTTTTTTAATTTAATTTTTTTTTTTTTTTTTAACTTGCATTCTGTATGATTATACTGTAATATCTTTGGTATTGTGATTTGACTTTGCATTTCTTGAAATATGAGAAGTCTTTCAGGTTGGGTTTATATAATAGCTTTTGTTCCAAATATCTTGCATACCTCTGGAAGAAAAAAAAAAAAGATACAAGAATAATGCACTGTATATTGCAAAGGTGATTAAATTGTGAATTGAATATCCTGAATATCCTTTAATATTGAAGTAGCTTTGGCTGAGGCACCTAATGCATGTCTGGGGCAAGAGAAGTTGGGAGAGTGATCAGAGGGAGCCAGGGAGCCATGATGAAAACTTCACGTGCTTCAGGGCCAAGACTGGTCTTATATTGTGCTGAATTTGAGGTGAATCTCAGCAGCTACAAGAGCAGCTTGAGTTTGGGAGGTGAGGGCAGCCATAGGAGGGCCATAGAGGAGTCCCTGGACAGCACCTGGCACTCCAACTGGCTCCTGGTGAGGGCCTTGGAAAGGTGCCTTGTCCTTGAGTAGTGGGAGAATAGAAATAAATAGTGGAAGAAAAACTTATTTTGGAGAAAGAAACACAAACACAAGGGGAAAAACTTCTCCTTGTGTGATTTCTTTGGTGTCCTACAAGTGTGGGGCTGGCTCGTTGAAGACTGAGCTGTGGGTGTACATAAAAAAAAAAAAAAAAAAAAAAAAAAAGAAACATATGCTGTGTTTTGTTTTTCAGCTTGAAAAGCAAACAGCAGTGTATTTTTGTTCATAGCCTCTGTCAACATGCGTGTGCAAAGCATATGTGTCAGGTTGTGGTGTGAGCGGGGAGCAAGGGCATCCCTTTTAAACTGGACCCTTTCTGTTGTGGTGAATGAGGAGGGAGGAAGGGAAAAATGTGAAGTGCTTGAACAGCTGACAGGAGCATTCAGTATTTAATGTCCTTGTTCGCTCAGAAATTTAGGCACTAGAGAGGCACGATTTGTAACAGCCATTTCCACCTCTTGGAGCTGTCATCTGGGCTGTTAGTAATGGCTTATTTTGAGGGGAAAAATAGTCTTGAAGATGCAACTTGCTGCCCTCACAAATAACTCTGTACCTACAATTTTTCTACACATTTGAATTATTATCAGATATTCTAAAATGCTGCTCTATTGCAGAAGTTTTAGGAGGGTACCAAAACTTCTGCTTGGTTTTCTATTTGGGAACGTGACTTTCCCTGCTTTCAGTGAAGTGCAGCCATGGTGGCCACCAATAAGCGCTACTGTATGTCGTGCAACCCTTGTGCAATCTATGGCCATGGTCACCATCAGGTGTGGGCCGTGAGCAAGCACCCAGTCAACTGTAGAAGCAGCTGCTGGTAAACTAGCATTTTCTACTATTCATCTTTCTGACACCTATTTCATAATGCTTTAGCCACTGACATTTGATTTTTATCCTTATCCTATCAAATTAGAATACAGTTACTGTGTTAACAACATTAGAGCAAGATGTGTTCATCATTTGAAATTTCTACATCTAAAATGTTATGCATGACTGTAGTAGGCGACTGCGACACATGACAAATGATTTTTTGATCAATTAATAGATAAATCTATTCAAAATTATCAGAAGAGCATTGGTTTTATGTAGCATTACTGCCCAGTGATTCTACAGAAAGCTTTGAATGTCCCACAGTGAGCTGTGCTCCCTAGCTGGTGCTGTACCAAGTTGTGCTGCCCACCTCTTTCTTTAATAGACAGTTTTATTATTTGTATGTGAACATTCATCTGTTCACTGAATCTTGAGTGTATTGAAATAAACTTTGTGTATATTCAATTCTGGAAGCATGCTTTTTTTTCTGCTCCTCGTTCCATACTCATGCCAGTTCTTTTATTGATCTTTCATTGATTTAACCAGTGAGATAATGTGCACTTTCTGCTACTGTCAAGAGGTACTGACTGTCATGATAATCTATCAAAGACAACTTTGTAAAGATGATTGTTAAAATTTAAAATATTTCATTTTTGTTGTGCCTTTTGTAGATTTTTGTGACATGCAGACTTGCTCCAGTCATGATGCTTCTAAATTAATGCATTTTTAAAAATATCTTAGAATAAAGAAAACTAAACCCACTGAAGTGCTCTCTTTTCTGAGATCAAGATATAAAATATCCATGCAGAAATCTATAGTTTGTTTTCCAAATTGTGCACAGTTGTTTCCAAAAAAAGTAAAACTGGATATAAATTTCAATGAGAAGTTTAAAATTTTCTTGACAGTGTTAAAAATTAACATAATAAGTATATTTTGATGGCATTATGGGGCCAGGTGGCATTCTATCTTGGTCCCTGCATGTAAAATTAAGAGCCTACTTTTTTTTTTTTATTTTTTTTTTATTTTTATACACATACTGAGTTTTTAACAATTCATGAAAGGTAAAGGGATGTGCATGATGCTCAGAATATGTAATCATACTCTCTAAAATTTAACCCATGTTAGCTTGCTGTTTTACATAAATTTGAATAAGAAAATTGCTTATACATTTAAGCAATAAGATAAATTTGAAATATATTATTTTACTAATTCATCCATGCGCATCATTTAATGCAATACTAAATATTTTTCTTATGATCAGTCTAACAAGAAAAATAATTAAGGGATTTAAAAATATTATTACTGACTCACTGAAGCCTCCATCAATACTTCTATAAAGACAGCTCATTTGTGTAATTTGTTTTAAAGTATTTTAATACATGCTTTCAGCTTGAGAAATGTGATACAAATGGGAATGGTTCTCTTTTTTTTTTCTTTTTTTTTTTTTTCCTAGAGTCAAATGAGAAATTCAGGTAGCTCAGTTAAAATGCAAATTAAAGTACATCCAATTGATTGAAAGCATAGCCACATATTCCCCTTTGCTCTTTCTATTTGCCCTTTCCATTCTTCTTTCACAATATTACATACTTGGTCTGACACTTTAAATTGGTAATTCCCTTAGCAGAATCTTCCATTATCTTCTACTTAAGCTGGATAAATCTAAATAGAAAATTCCTGCTCTAGCATCTTGTGTTTGATGTAGCACTAAATTGAATGTAAGCTGGATAACTCTCACTAACGTTACTTATATCCAAGCAAGAAGAGCTGTGGTGCTATCCCTGGTTTCATCACACACAGCAGTGTAGGGTACAAATTATTTCCTCTTCTCTGTTTTTTGTGCTTCTCCTGGTATTTGCAGATCGGAAGAAGTTTGTCCCCAGATTTGTTCATAGTCTTCTTTTGGAGTTACTTTGAACTTTGACTGGTTTACTGACAGCTTAAAAAACACCCCCTCAGAGCACACAGGTGCTGAAGCTTATTAAGGCTGACTGGCACCAGTTTGAGCTCTATTTGCCACTGCAGTGCCTACAGTTTTTGTGTCATAAGGTTTTCCTGTTTCTTTTAGCTGCTTTTAAGTTAAATCCTTCAAGTAAAATTAAATTGAATCTTTAATAGGTACCTCTCATATATATAGTAAGATTTCTTACAACTGTTTTGAAACAGAAGCGTTCCTTGTTTTATTTACCTGCTAGGAGCAGGGCTCAGGTGTCTGTAGTCTGTTCCTGCAAGAGCTGATGCTATCACTCTCAAGTCTCTTCCACAAGGAGCATGCCTCCTTTCTTCCTGCCAGCGTAGGCAATGGAAGTGGCTCTTGGGGAGGAGACCCGGGGCCCAACACCTGACAGCCTGCAGGAATTTGACAGTGCAGGCTTTGCAGAGGAAACTCTAAGTCTTACTCCTGAAGATGAGCTGGAAACAATTCCTGTGGAAGAAACTCAAGGCCTCAAGGAACCTGAGAACTTAGAGGAATCTGCTCCTGCTGAAGCTACGCAGGACCCTAAACCTGAGAATGGGCAGGTACAGTGGGGGGATACTTTATGTTAAAAGGCTTTGGGGTGTTTTTATGGTAACTAAAATGCATTTGTTAACAGCTGTAGTCTGTAGTCTTACTGTATTCCGAATTACATTTGAGAAGGCTGACTTGATTTAGCCTGTTGTTTCTGCAGGAGTAGGAGCTGTGAAGCTCTGGGAAGGCTGGTGGTGCAGGGTTGGTCAGTTGGTCTTACCTATGCAGAAATGTATGCTGCAATTGTGTTAAGGTGGGTGGAATGCAATGTAGGTATCTGTATAAGTAAGCTGGCCTGCATAGCTAACTTATGGATGTAGCATATTTTGTGATGAGGCTTTTGTCTTTTTTAAATTGAAACTTTCTTCAGCTATCCCATCCTGAACTTGAAAGCATGACCCAAATAAACTTTTCTTAAAAATAATACATTGCAAAAAGTCAGCACTGACAGCTTGACTGCTTGTATCTAAAGTGTTCTTTTGAGAAACTCCTAATCAAGAAATATTAGGAAGAATTTCTTGTCAGTCTGAAAAGATGGCTGTTGTCTGTGGATGAAGGAATGCATAGTAATGCAACAAGAAAATTATCAAGTGTCTAAAATTCTAACGTTTTTTGTTGTTTTTTAGAGAATGCTGTGACACTGTCAAAAAAAAAAAATCTTCTGATGTTGAAAGGATTTTTTTCCTACCTTTTCTCATTGGGCATTTATGTTTGTGTTAGAGAAAAAAGATCAGAGCGGGAGAGCAATCCTCTTACTTAGGGGTCTGCTTGGAGCACCTCAGTGTGACATTCAGAAAATTGTTTAGGTATTATAACTTTGAAGAATTAAATGCTGCTGAAGTAGGACTTTTTTACTTCTAAAATTATTTCATAGTGTGAGCAAACTTCACTATACATCTTAGCCTTTAATCTTTGATTTTCCTGTATTATGTCAGTATTTTCACTGTTTTCCAAATCACAATATTATCTATGAAATTCAAGTGTGAAGAAATTCACTACATTCCATTTCAACAGTGCATCTTTTTTTTTTTCTTTTTTTACTTTTTATTACTTGTTTTTTTTTTAAAACAAGTAATAGTTTTATAAATCTTTAATGATGAAATCTAAAATATTTGGTCACTGTTTTAACAGCCATCTAGTTATGTTGTTTACTGCATCAGTTTGCTCTATTGCTATGACAAAATAGATTTACTCATTTTTGTGCAATTTTGCATTCTCCACTAAAATTTTCTTTGCAGTAATTTACAGAAGCATGTGCTGTAATTGGTGCTCTGTTTTGGCGTGACACATACCACATACTGCCACGTTTGCACTTAGAGTTGCAGAGTGTAACAGTGCTTGATTGATGAGCAGTTGTGATCCTATTACATGTGTCCTACATTCTCTAGGCTGGTTTGCAAAGCAGCAATTGACAGGAAATCAGTCCTGATGAGAGTCCTCCAGTATGTGAGTCAGAAAAGGACAATAGCAATTTTCAAAATCTGACTATTAAGCATTGGCATAATTTATTATTTTGCTCTGAAATGGTTGAACATACAGCTTTTGGAAGATTTGAAATCCAGAGCACTGAAATAAAGCTACGTGGAAGTGCTCATATTGATATAGCCCACAATTTGCCTAACAGCTGGTAACAGTTCTTGCTATTGAAGAACTCAACATGTACAGGACTAAGACCTTAGTTCTGCAATGTTTTCCAAGTCCTTTTTACTGTTACTGATGTATGTGTGGGACCTCCTATGTTATTGGGATGTATATGTACACAGTCCTTTTCAAAACAAAACCATCAATTATTTTGATAAAGTTGCAAAACTCTTGGCTCATTTACAGGACTTCTTGGCTATATTCAGAAGCTCTTTTTACTGCTTTTAAAATTCACCCAAAGTGCATCCCAGTTCTTTGCTTTCTCCAGAGAACATCCTAATTAGCTCAAGAAAAAAAGGAATTCACTAAAAATAAATTCTCTCTTAGGGTATTTCTTAGTCTCAATACTTCGAACAAGATGTAAATAAGATGAGAAGTGATTTCCATTAGCATTTTGATACGATGTAAATAAAAGAGCCATCTATAAAGAACTAAAGAATGCTATTGTTAGTAATGATAAAGAATGCTCAATCTATGCTTTTAAAAATATTTCTGCCTTTTTAGGAATGTTAAGAGGAAAACTTTCAGTGTATTCTGGAAACTAAGTACTTGCATTATATAATGATGTGTGTGTAGTTCTTGAGCTCTTAAAATAATGTTTAGTTTATGAACTTTTCAACTTGAGATACAGCAGATTCTGCCTTGTGACAGAAAGTAAACAAATGTTACAACCTGCAGCTTCATCAAATGTCTGTACTAAATACAGTTTATTTTCTAACAAGTCAGTATGAATGCCATTAATTCCCCAGCCTTTATATTCAAGAACTTGTGGTAGATTTATGGATCTGAATGTATTTTTCTTTCCGTGTCATTATCTCCCTCCCTCCTTCTCCCCCCTTTCTCTTTTGGCATAATTTCTTAATGATTCAGATACTCCACTATTACTCTCTTTAAAGTGAAAGTAGTGCTTGTAAGCAATGCCAGCCTAACAGACTAAGGAATTCTGGTTTCTTATATCCAGAACCAATACAATTTAGGCAGTGGCCAGCCCTGCCTCCTACAGCTGAAGAAGGCTGGGATGGTAGGAAATTCTGTCTGAGAGTGGGGAGTCTTTAGCAGCAAATGGTAGAAGGCTGTCTGCTGTAGAGGCTGTGTTTGTCCTTGTCAAGTATGCATGTGCAAAAATAAGTGAAGTACACACCCTAAGGAAGTGTTTGGTTATCTGGTTTGGGACCGGAGGCTTCCCTGGCTGAATCAGCTGCTACACCGAGCTCTGTGGGCGTGCTCCTGGGACAGTATAACTCTCAAGCCAACATTCTGCACCCCACCCAATTGCGATCGTCTGCTCTGCTCCTTATCTCTATGAGAACAACTTCATTTGTTGCCCCAGGTTTGTTCAGTAGGTCTCACATGAGAAATGATTCGTTTGTCTCAGACTGATGCCTTGTTTTAACATATATGTTCATGCCAGCAAACTTCTGTCTGTTTTCTTCAGATGCAGACAAAAAACAACCCTAAAAGGACCTGGAATCTTCAACATTGGCTCATTCCCAACATTTGTTGCATCATGCTGCCTCTGGGGAGTTGAAATCATGTCATCTTCACATATGTTCAGAGTACATTAGAATGAGCGGAGGTTGTTTTTCCCCAAAGAATATAAAGCTCTTGTTTCTTTCTGTGATCAAGACCACATTAAGATTGATAATACCCTTGGGGGAAAGCAAAATGTATTTGTAGTCATGGATTTGAAGCAGCCTGATTTCTGTTCTCTATTTTCAATAGCATCTTATTTGTCAGAGTGTGCAGTGTCTGCGATGGTGGCTGCTTCCCCTAAGGGGATTTAAGTCCAAATTTCATCAGAATGCCTAATGCCTTATGAATTTTCTGTGAAGTCTTTTAATTGTATTTGAGGTAGCCCCTCTGATTTTCAGCTTTTCTTCTGGCCTACGATAGTTACTGTACTGTACTAGGGTTTGCTCAGTCCTGGTGTGTTCCCCTACATCATTGGCACATATTTGAACTTATGGAAGCCGGTAACTTCAGAGCTGAAAGTTGCATCAGAAGACTACTGTTTCAAGCTGAGTTTTTCTGTCTATGGCCCTAATCATCAGTAAGCTTGTGCTAAAAGAAGTGAAGCAGGTGCCCTACATCAGTTATTATACTGCACAGAAGCGCTTTATGATTGCAGCCTGCCCAAGGTCCTGTGTGAAACCTGGGCGAGCAGCTGGAGGATTATGAATCTCAGTTCATAATGAGGAGCCATCACTTAGGCAAATAAAAGTGGTGACTCCAGGGGCCCTGTGAACTGTGAGAAAAAGGAGCAGCAGACTGGTTTCAGAGGGACAAGTAGCCCGATGCCCGGCAGCCTTGCTTCAGCAAAGCAAGGAGTGGAAAATGAGATGTAGCATTACATGCTAAATGATTCAAAACAAAAACATGAGTTCTGTGCATCATTGCAGATTCTGAATGAAAACCGGAAGGTTTTTGTAAATCAGTAACAAGTTTTTAGGAGAAGAAACCTTGAAGTTCAGCTTAGTTTATAAAAGGCTTCTTTTGAGAAGGTAGCACTGAGAATCAGTGTGTGCTCAAAAACAGTAATTTAGGGCCTCACATTATATAAATTACTCAAGCAGGTCAATGGGTGGTGTGTGTCTCTACATTTTAGTATTTTTGGGGGTCTCTTTTATTCATTTTAGCTCTTAAAAAAAAAAACCAACACAACAACAAAAAACCCCAACCACTCCTTTATTCTTCTTCCCTCCACCCCTCAAATAGCTTTATCTACTGAAAAAGAAAAATAATAAAAAACTGTGCCATCTACCTTTACCCTCAGAAGACTGTTCAAAATGCAGTTACCCTCATGTAATTTGTCTACATTCAGTTTCCAATCCTTTATATTTTTGTGACTTTTTCTAGGAGATGAAAGGAGCATTTACTGTTGGGAGCCTTTCCTGCTCCAGTGACAGTCAGCCCTTCTTTAAGTCACCTGTTAACTTTCTCACTGAAAGTGAGGCTAAAATTGACTGTACTATCCTACTTCTTCACAGAAGCAAAGTCCAAATAGGAAGTAGCTTTAGCTAGAAGCACTAAGTGAGCATTTTTAAAACAGCAGAGGAAACCTGGTGTTCCATTACTTGAGGTAATGCACTATTGTGTGACAAAACTGATCTTAGTGCTGCTTGAGACCTAGCCTGTGTTTTAGAAGGTAAGTCCTACATGGCTAGGCAGCCAATGCATTATTCATATGATTCTAAGGGGAGGTATAGATTTCTGCAGATAGCTATGTATGGCCAGAAAAGTGGTAACTAGTCTTGCTTGCTGTTGCTTGCTTTGGATAAGACAAGCAGACAGGCACCCTGCTGTTACTGGGCATTTTAGACCCCATCCTTTGCTGTACAGAAAATCACTATGCTGGAAAATGCAAAAGATGCAGTGAGAAGGCATTTTAAATGATTTTTTCAGTCATGTTGATGCAAATTCAGTGAAAGTGTTTCTGTGTTTGATATTTTTTCAGTTATGTTTTCTTCCTTAAAAATGCTCCAGCAGAAATATGTGCATACATATAAAAAGAAGAAACATCAAATAGCATTCAATTGCTCTTTCTAGGATATTTATAAGGTTTCCAGGCCAGACTACTTGTCTTTTGTTATTTATGTTGCTTTTTTTATTAGTAGCTTCTAAATAATAATGAATTCTGATATGAACATAGAAGGTTACTCATGTTTCCTGTCCTCTTTATTTGATTTGCACATTGAATTTGCTCTACCAAATCTATCTCTCGTAAATATTTTTCTGGTGTCCAAGCACTGTTCAAATAAAGTTTCTAGTAATAACTCTGAAGTCCAACATAACAGGAGATTTGTTTTGGTTATATAAAGGTGGGACTTGACAAGATTAAGACACCAGACTATGGAATGCTTGAGTGTGAAGTTCAAATGTTCAGTTTGAGTTGAATGTATAAAAAAAAAACAAAAAAAAAAACTTCTTAGTATGACTGAAAATAGTTGGTGTAATGGAAGGTTCCTCTTACTGTTGAAATAAAGAAAGTTGTGATGAAAGCAGGTCACAGTGAAGCATTTTATTTATTATTCTGAAGACTATGCTTCTCTTAATGATGAAGAGAAATGTGGAAATTGTGTCAGACATATTCTCCCCAGCACCCTCTGTAAAACACTAATATCCAAATGCTTGAAATTTCTGTTCAGTTTCACTTGATAGATGTGAACTCCCATGCATGTTTAATGTTGCTCTCAGTAGAAATACCAGGAATAGTTCTGATTATCAGACCATTAAGACCAGTATTATATATATCCATGGTAGTGTCCAACAGATCAGCCTGTGATGTTTATTAAAGTCTTTGTGTGGCTGGTGAAGCTGAGCCACAAGTTGCAATTGGAGTCTTGTGGAAATAGTGTTGAACGTGATAAAAAGCGCGTAAAACTGTTATTGAATATTGACTGTCAGGAGGCAGAAAGGCCTTTATTCCAGCTGTGTGACTATGGTGTATGCATCACTTGAACATACAGTTAGCTAAGAATTTTTGTTGCTATTTCATTTTTTTTCTCCAGTCATTAAAAAGACTGTGTACATGATAAATTGTTGTCCATCCTGATCCAAAACATGAAGATAGTATCAATATAGCTTATAAAATAGCTTTTAAGAATAGTTTTGTTCACTTAAGTTGAATTGTTTTCATTCTTGTGATTGGAAATATAGTCAACAAGGTTAATTACGTAGATCATAGTGTTGCAGTAAGCGCCCGTTCCGCTTCCCCAGGAGACCGTAGCTGGGCCAATTACTGAGGTGACACCAATGTGATGAGCAGCAAATGGCGTTTATTACACGTATACACTAGCTTATATAGCCTAAGTGCTTCGTTTACGCCCCTAAGGGCACGAACCACCCATCTATCATAGAGCAGGGAGAGGGCCTAACGCGTCACACCCCGCGGGGGGGGTCTCACAGTCTCGCAGTTGCTGACAACATCATAGATAGTGACCCAAGAATTAAAAAAGAAGGATAAGAAAGCAACATCACTACACTAATAATTGCATGAAGCATTCTGTAAATGCAAAGTAATCTAGACAGGGGTGCATGGGGACAAATTTTAGTGAGGCTCTTTGAAATGGATGCTGTAATTCCATCTTCATAATCATTGCTGAAACATGGCTATGTGTCCACATGTTTATTACAGA
Organism: Tetrao urogallus; assembly: GCF_951394365.1. Classification (NCBI taxonomy): domain Eukaryota; kingdom Metazoa; phylum Chordata; class Aves; order Galliformes; family Phasianidae; genus Tetrao; species Tetrao urogallus. The sequence continues at coordinate 32,493,420 of NC_136820.1, forward strand.
AGGGATAACACTTCATGCTTCTTTCTGCCCATGCTTTAGAAGCTATTTATAAAGTGGCATTAAAATTTTCCACTGTTATATAAGCAAAAAAAAGTTTAGAATCTCAGGATCTAGTAATAAGTTAGTAAGTCTTAATGTTCATCTGTCAACAGCAGTAGTGCCCTCTGGGTATTCGGGGAAAGAAAAAAGCTTGTTCATTAGTAGTTTCTAATACATAAGTCACTCTTAGAAAGGCATACTGTACGTGTATCTGTAACTTTTGAGGGTACCAGTACATTTCCTTTAAGCAGTGCAGAGGGATGTTATTTATTCATTTAAATTAAACTAAAATGTTTTCAAATATTAAATTGCAGTGTTTTTTTATGAAACAAGTTTGTAGCTTTTTATGCTCAACACAGGAGTGATTGTGGTAGAACCGAAGTTATGCATACTGCCAGGATGATTGTATTTTTTTCTGATATGTATTCTGTACTGAATGTAGTGACCAGGAGCATGTGTGTGTGTTATGGATTCCTCTTTTTACATTGTCATATAGCCTTCGAGTATAAATCTTTTGTTGCGTGTAATTGTAATCTTCAGAACATTCTGTCAGTGACTGCAAATTACGTTTTGTCATGCTTGCTGCATTGCTACCAGCTTAAGGGATATCTAAGCTTAAGGACACAAATGCATAAAAGCATGTTTCCAGAACTCTGATTTTGTCCTTATTTGTTTAATATTTCCAACAGCTGAAAACAAAGCATGTCAGTTAATCAGTTTTATTTGATTTAGGATGCAAGTATGTGCACGTGATTTAGTGCACAAAATCGCTGTTTCAAGGGTGGATCTAGAAAGTCATGTCAGTTGTACTGTGATCGATTGATTCTCACATGAAACATAAACTGATGTTGACTACAATGTGAATGTATTATGCATTAAGTTTTGCAGTTTTTCAGTATTAATGAATATTGGAAGCAGTGCTTCAAGCTATTTAAGCCAATTCACATTAATTAAAATAAAGGCTTAATGTACAGAAGCTAGTATTAAAAGGTTATATAGTGTTCAAGAGGAGATGAATAGTAATAACTAATCTTTAGCGTATGTACGTAGATGGCTTTGGAATTTAAAGAGTTACAGTAGAAAAGCAACTTTACTATAGTTACAAATGCTATCCCAATGAGGAGCTTATTCATGCTTTCACTCAACTTCCATGTCATTGTACACAACTTCCAGATGAGCAATAAATACAGTCAGATGATGGATAATGAACTAGTTAATATCCGCAGAATTATATTCTTGGATAAATAAATGTTGCTCTTTTGTTGGTGTGGAAAATTAAATTCCACTTTTTATTTCTAAATATATAGTTGTTCTTTCTGCTCTCTAAGCTTTATATTTAGTCCAATACACATGACATGGATACTAAGTTTACCTAAAACAAGTATCAGCCTTGCCAGTGGCCTTGACAGAGTTAGGGCAATTGTTCTGACCTTTTGTAGTGTCGTTTAAAATGGAATATATCTCATACTGGAGGTTTACAGATGTTGGAGATTAGGACAAACTTTCTAATATGAACAGTTTTGATTCCATCTCATGTTTAACAGCCCTGTACTAGAAGACTGTCTCTGTTCCAAAGGATTTTCTTGTGCTTAAAAGTAATGCTTTTTAAAAAATATGTTTTTGTAAGTTTTAATTTCTCTGGTAGTGCACGTATATTTATGAAAGATACAGTCCCAATCTATGATGTTATAAAGGACAAAGTGATACAGATTTCTCAGACATCATCAGTTGAATGTTATTTACACGTTTGCAGGGAAGAAGATTTGTTGTACCGAGGATCTGAGAATACAGTATCTAATGTTCATTAACTTAGTAAGAAAAACTTCTTGAAAACATAAAGCAAATTGCAGTAATCTGTGTTGTTGCTATATGGAGCATTTTCATATAATTTTTGAAGGTTGATTTAAATGTGTTTTTTCAAATTATCATTATCCCTGGTCTGCTTGCTTTCACTCTCCCACTTTTGCTGGGAGATTTGAATACATCAGAAGATGAAAACTGAATGAAAAAGCATGATTTTCCTTAAACTGTTCGAAGCTCTTTGCATGATTTTATCAGAGAAATAAATGAGATTCATTAAATGAGTTCCCTATGAGATTTGAGGGTCTTTCAGGATTTTAAACATTTTGAAGTTATTTAAAATATTAGAAATATTTTAAAAATTAATGTGTAAATAAGTCTTTTGATCACCAAATGGTTTTGGTAGGCATAAGCCAGATTCCTCGATTAGGAAACTTAAGGGGTTGCTGCACTCCAGGTGTGTTCTGAATGTTCTTCAGCCTTTTATGGAGCCAGAGTTGTCCCAGACAATGATTGAAAGTGTTTTTTTTCCCCGTGGATCAGACTACACCCAGTCTAAGACACATACAGACATCTTTACTAAAGGGATTTTGAAGATCTTAACGTGAAGGACGCTCTTTAGCACTGGTCTGAACCTCTTACAAGACTCGTTCTGAATTCCTTCATAACTAAATTTGTCCGAGTGCCAGTGCAGCCTATGTTTACTGTAAAGAAAGGGTTTCAATCATTATAATCTAATCTTTTACTTTTTATTTTCCATTGCACTTTCCTGTCAGGATTGGTCCATGTTCCTTTTAAAATGTTTTTTTTTTGTGGAGTTTTTGTACCACCTGAGGAAACAGCTGCCTAAACTCCCTAGTTTTTTTCATGGGTTCTTCCCTGTCACATCTGAAGCATGGAAAGGGCACGTGCAGCCATTGTCTCAGCAGTTTGTCCAGCCTGTGTCCTTTCACAGTGCTCTTTGGATGAAGGCAGGGAGTAGGTTTTCAGGAGCAGTGAATATTTGACCGTAATTCTTTACTCTCAGCTGCCACCGTGTCTGGAGGTTTTAGTTTTTTTTTTCTCACGTTGGTTTGTCAGGCACCACGGAGGATGGTAGCAGTCATCATCCCTGCTGTACAGCTGCCCCAGGGAGTGAGCTCACAGTCACAGGGGCAGCTGGATGAGCACCTATGTTTTAAGTGCTCTGATGGTGATGAGCTGAGTTAAAGGACCTGTCATGTAAGCTCTTTTGAAGAACAAATTTCTGACACTGTGGGATCACTGTGGTGTGGTTTCTGCTGCACTTCTTCCTCATAATGAAGAGAGAAGTGATTTTGTGATTATTCCAGATTGTCTCCTTTCCACTTTGCATGAATCCATAGGGCTGTAAATGTCTGCCTTCAGCCCAAAGAATGCTCTACAAGTTAACATCTTCTTAAGCACAATAAAAGGACTGATGATGACAATCATTTTTCTTCACTGATTTATCGTTCTGTAATTTATCAAAGCCTATCTATAGGCCATTATTTTCCACCCAAAATTACATTTAGTATCGAGTATTTTCCTACCTAGATATATTGATCTCTTCTATTTTTTAGGATTTAAAGGGGTAAAGAAAAGCATGCCTTGCCTGGCTAATGTTTGAGCGTGCTTGCTTCTATTTGAGTGTGATGTGCCTTAATATAATAATGTTCTCTTCAGTGCACAAACTGTGCCATGCAGGTGCCTCTGTCATTATAGAAGAAAATGTGTTCGTTAGTGGGGTAGGATTTTCTTTTCCGTTGTTGTTTTCTCATATCCTAATCTCTTTAGAAGCAATTTCCAAAAGCCAGATGACCCTTTATATTTTAGAAACAGGATGGCTGAATATTATTGTCAGAAATAATAAAATATTCTAAAAGCAGTTCTGCAAAGTAAATGATAAGACATGCTGTACTAGTGGCTCTCTTAGAATGTATAAGTGTCAGGATAAAATAGTAAGCAAATACTGAATTAATATTGTGAAATATATATTTGGTGAGTGAAAAGCATTGGCTTTTTTAATAGGGGTGTCATTTGTATTAGGGAAATAGAGGTGGTGAATTTTAATTAGCATTGTATTAAGTAAGAAAAGCTACTTTGAGCAGCTTATGTGGCTTTCTGGCATTTCAGTATTACAATAATGCATTAAGGTGTGATGTATTTTAAATACGTGAACAGTCTTCTACTATGCAGACTCCCCCATTTTGTTTCCCATGCTACGATTCCTTTTGATTACAGATGGTCTGTGTGATAGTTGCTATAGGAACCAGACCGTTTTGCTTCAATCTCTTCCCGTTGCCATGGTGTGCAGGAGCTGCTAAGTGTAAAGTGTCATTTAGATGTTTCGTGATAGGCCCGCTAATAGCCAACTTGCAATCAATATTCCCTAATTCCTAACAGCAGATAGAGTAACGTGACACACCAACTGGTACTTTCAACCAACTGTTGGATGCGGCAGAAATCTAGTTGCAAAGTTAGTTTAACTAATTTTGCAGATATTAAATGCTTAGCATTGGGAAAACAAAACAAAATGAAAACAACTCTCCCCTTACCCTCCTCCCCCCCCAATCTCTGTTAGCTCAGTGTTAGAATTATTTTTCATGCTGTAGAGTGCTCTAACTGAGGCACCTGGAGCCCTGAGGGAAAGTCCCCGCACAGCTCCTTAAGGCAGCGCTGCTTTGGGCTGGGCTGGGCTGGGGCATGAGGGACTCCTACGTGTCTCTGTGGCAGGTTCCCATGAAGGGTTTGTCATCTAAACAACAAAAATCAGTATTTATTGGGCTTCAGAAATTAGATTTTCAGGAAATACTTTAAGGGTGGCATGAAAGAGACCTTGATGAAGCCAAAGATATGTTGTACTGAAAGAATAATAAATCACTCGGTACTGTGAAATGAAGATCAGGTTATTTTTCATGCAGAACAGCTGTATCCAGAACAGGAGCAGGTCAGTGAAGATGCCTACATCCCATTGCAGATTTTCAGGGATTAGTTTCCTGCTGTGATCCTCGTTCCTCTTTTCCTGCATCACTGCAGTATCGAATAGCAAGGAGATTTAACTGGTGTTAGTTGTGTCCTGCAGCTCAGCCAGCCACCTGTTCTGTGGTTCAGTGTCTGGCAGTGGATCATGGTGCTGCTGGAGTGCATCTGTGTACAGCCTTGGTAGAGTTGTGAAGCAGAGCTCATTCTGAGGAAGAAAAACTTGACAGTAATCACTTCTGAGATGTAAAATATTCTTTATTATTTAACTGGCAGTAAAGAGGAACGAAGAGGAATTCTTTGTTCTGCTAGAGGAGTTCTGTGGCAATTGTTCTTTGGAAGTGCAAGGAGCTTGACCTCAGCAAACATCTAGATTCCACTGTTAGTTAATAAGTAGTTCATTATGAATTTTTTTAGTGTATCTCCACAGTTTCGAGTTAAATGTTCAGAATTAAGCTGGGTATAAGTTCCATTAACATTCTTCTCCTGCATATGTAACTGCCTCACAGCTCACACTTCATCTTGTTTCACATTTCTCAAGGTATTTCCATAAGAAAACATGTGAAGTTAAATGCAGTGAATTTAATTTTTCTTAATCGTACTTGCAGTTGAGTATCATATGCGCATAGCACCTACCATCTGAGCCGCTGAATCAGTCAAGGCACCCACCCTTTCCACTGTTTTTTATCACTTCTCTTCCTGTTTGTTCTTATGACTGTGCTTAGAATTAAATAACTGAAACTTTTAATTTAGGTCCTATACCTTTATTTAATATATACGTATATTTTTTGGTACCTTGAAAAAACATTGGATCACTAAGCTATGACCATAAAGCTGTTCTTAGTTCTCTGACAGAGATATGCATTCATTGTCTTGTTTTAACTGGCTTTGGATATTACCTTTCCCAACACACAAACCTAAACAAACCTTGCACTTTGAAGGGTTTGTGTTTCATACGCATGCTTTGCTGTGAGATTGGGAACCTTCTGTCAAAATCTGTATGGATTTTGTGTTCAGGCCCATTAAAAGAATTGCCAGTCATGCTTACAGTGTCATATTGTAAAAACAGTGTTTTTTCACAGGCTTAATACTTTTTAATATTTACAAAGGGTAACATAAATATCTTTAAAACAAAAACAACAAACCCAATGTTGACAACACTCTAAAGTAGATGCACTTTTCAAACGTGATTCTTAAAATACTTAGAAGTTAAATACTTGCTTAAATAATCTGCTTAATTGAAATTCAGCAAGGCAGTAAACACTGAGGAAAGCTTTCTGAAGATGTTGCTGTAGTTGTCAAAATAGGAGAAGAAAATACTCCACACCATATTTTACCTGCCTTTTCAATCTAATTCATTCTTTTTGCTCTTGTTACTGTTGCATATGAGCTAATGAAAATGGAAGACCTCTAATCTTGATAATTGAACCTGGGCATTCAAGAGGCAGTATCTGACATCTGGAATAATCAAAATATATTAATTATTTCAAGTGTTTGTGTTTTTAAGGATCCTATTAAGACTGCTGTGCTGTGTTTATGTTTTGGGCTGCTTCCAAAATCAATCTTTATCTTCAAACATTTGCCTGTACGATTGGTAACTGACGTCAGATAGGCAAATGGGCACTTGTAGATGGAATCTTTTTTAATACAAAGCATACAAAGTAATACACAGCATATTCTAAAAATGTCAGTTTTTATTTTGTGAGTTCAGATTGACTTGCTTCTTAATAGCTCTGTTATCTAAGAGAAACAAAAGCATCATAGTAAACATTAGTAGTCATTCTTTATTAACAAGGCACATATAATGTGAAATACCTTTTTCCTGTGGAGGAAATGTTACTTGCACTGTGATACCATAAATAAATCTTGGATATTGACTGGAATGCATTTGAATACATTATCTTGGTTATATCTTGATAATTTTTGGGTGTAGTTCAGGGTTTTGTAGTTATTTAGGAACTGGATAATGTTTGAAGAAATTTATTTATTATGGTTTGAGCCTATTTGTATTATTTTAATTAAAGGAAAAGCAAAAAATGCCTAAGCAACAACAAAAATAGATGGCGCTTTTTTTTTTTTTTTTTTTTTTTTTTTTTGTAAATCATGGTCATTATAGTTTATGTGCAAGTCTATTTTCCAAAAGTAGACTTTTCTTACACCCTATTATAGGTCACTCCATTTCTATCTAAATCTATCTTCATCAAAAGAAACTATGACATCTCTTGCTTCTTTAGTTATGATAAGCTGTACTTCTTTGTAAAGTTTCTAATGATTTTGCCACCCCCAATTTTGGGGTTGGAGAAGGAGCAAGAATGGAAAGGAGACAGAGAAAGAGAATGTCATGTGAGACAAGGATGAAGAGAAGTTTATTGCGCCATTTCAGGGAGAGACATCTACTGTCCAGTTGTTAGCTTAGAAATAGGCGGTACAGATAAATATATATATATGTATTTATTTATTTTCCTTTCAAAAATTGTTACACTCAAAATAGCACATTGAGAGCATAACCACACAATTGTGACTGTGTGATCTGTTGGTTTTTCGCCAGTTTTTACTGTAGGCAAAGTACCACTGATGGTTCACAAGTCTATCTTTTTTTTCTCTTCAAGAGACATTCTGGTGTTTAATCCAACATGCTTTATGGATTGCCACGGAGGGAGGATTTTTGACATTTGTCTCAGTAGAAAATCAAATGTGGTATGATTGTTAGATGTTCTTACATTTCCAGAACTGAAGATCTGTATCAATTTAGGGATTGTGTTAAAGTGGAACGAAGTTTCTTTTGCAAGCCTGCTGTTTATTCTTCCTTTGCTGGAAATAGTTGTAGATTTAAATCTATAAGCTTTTGCTCTGTGTGGAATTGACTTTAATGACTCAACACCTTGTGAATATTAAATGTTCTTTGTATCGATTTGTCAACTAAAGTGTTTTCTGTATTATTAGCAATAGAATTCCTGTTGAGTAGACTAAATGTCTTTCCTCTGTTCATGCCCTTATTTATGATACTTCTGAAAACCATTTTGCAATCTCTTTGGAACGCATGCTTTGCTCTGAGTTCTGTGAAGCGTTTATGGTTAGACTTGAGGATGTGGAGGACCTATAATTCACGCAATGAGGAATAATGAAAATTAGTAAGTTGTTCAGGTATTACATGTCTATTCACATTCCAGGTGCTGAAAAGTAGTCGATTAAACTGAGATATTGTCTAAGGAAAGAATATGGAAAGATATATACATTAACTAAAAACAAATAAGAAAAGACAAAGGGAAAAGTATCTTCATCTGTTCAGGAGACATCTTAGGCTAAATAATCATCCCCACCATTATTCAGCTTTTATAACTTCTTTTGATATATAGCAGGTAGAATGACTTACGAAGCAGATTGCAGGAAGCAGGACTTCAATCAATTTTAACAAAAATAATAAATATGTTATTGAGGTTCTGAGTGATGACCAAATCTACAGGATCTGATAGGGAAAAATATAAATTATGATAGTAAGTCCATAAGCATGTTTGACAATTTTTTCATTCAAGAGAAAACTGCCTCCTCCTTTGTTTGCTGTCAAAATAATTCTGTGCCTGTTGAAAGCTTGGTGGCAGCTGTATAAAAAAATTTCCCATGCTGTGAATGCAGTCAGTTGCTACAGCTATCATTTCCCTATGTAAGGAAAAAAAAAAACACAACAACAACAAAACAACAAAAAAACAACAAATCAAACCATCTGAAAGAGAAAGGAGGAAAGGAAAAAATGCTTCAAGATTTGAATTGTAATTTGTTTTCTCTTTTCTTTGTCAGAGTAGTTGGGTCCTGAAAAGATGAGCCTGTATGTGAGTTTGAAAGTTGCTGTAGTGCCAGAAGGTTGCTATCCTTATGATTAATGCAATGCCACTGATGTGACATCTGTGAATGTGTACCAGCTACCCATCTTGATGAGTCACTTACTGCTAGGTCTGTGCTTGGTTATTCTAAGACACAGAACTGTGTTGTGAGATGTCTTTCCTTTCATGAGCAGCGTGGACCTATTTGACATTCAGTCTATAATTTTGTCTAGAGAAGAGACAACCTGGTGTATAGAGCACATCATCTTTCTCATGCCCTACAAAGCAGACGTGCTTCTCAGAGATGATTGTCCCTCCCTGCTTTGCCTGATCTAGTATTTGATCTAGCAGTTGGTGGCCCTGCTGCAGCATGGGGGCTGGAACTAGATGATCTTAGAGGTCCCTTCCAACCCAAGCCATTCTGTGACTCTCAAAGAGTGCTGGGCTCTTTCTTCTCTTCTCCTGTTTACTTCATCTTTTTTGTCTGAAGATCAGGCAATGTACTAATTAGAGGTTCCAGCCTGTAATGTTGCTTTTTAGTTTCTTCTGAATTTGCTCCCTGTAATATAACTATATGAACAAGTAGTTGTGTAAAACATGAATTTTATTTTGATTATTAGTATTGCCTACAATACTAATAACAGACACAGAATAGTGTCTGTTATAACTACAAGCTTGTTTAGAAGGAGAAACATTTGTAAATGCAGAACTAGCTGGTATAATAAGATAAAGTTACAACATATTTTAACCATTTCTTTTCTGAATATTATTTTAATATCTGATTACTCAAAAATAAAAGCTTACTAGCTTGTTGGGTGGCATGTTATGGACAAACTGGAGAGTCTGGTTGAATATAAGATGTGCAAATTTTCCCGTGTCTTGGCACCATCAACTACAGAAATCATCATCTCTTGAGGGGAAAAAAAAAAAAAAAAAAGGATGGGAGATGAATGAGAGAAAAGATTTATGTAACTACTTGTAGTGACCTGTTAAAACTGTAGTGAAGGATTGTAAATGCTGTATTGCTTTTAAAAAGAGTTATAGCCTACTCTTATAGAAGAGATTGTCTTTAAATAAGATAAGGCACTCCTGAATTAGCAGCAGCTAGGAATTTTATGCATTGAGAAGAGTAGGTGAGAGACTGTGAGGGACAGAGGAACATCTTTTTGCATAAAGATGTGTTTTCTTTTGACTTTCATGAAGCTGCGAATTGAAATACGAGCTCTGTGTTCCCAGGACTCACATATTCTTTAGCAGTGTGAAAGGATATGCTGTCCTCACTTGGCAATTTTTTAGCCATTTAAGAACGCACTCAGCAATGCTACTGAATAGGAATGACGTTAGCTATTCTTGAGCTGCCTTGAGCCTTCTCCAGATTCTGCAGTTGATTTAAATTCGGGCAAGCTGGGTCATTGGAGCAGCTCCCAAGAACACATCTCAGCTCTGAGGTGCTCTTGTTGGATATGCAGAGCGCCTAGGCCAGGCTGCAAGTGGTTATGAGGAGATAGCTGCCATCCCTAACTGTCATACAGCAGTTAAGGCTGCACCTCACGGCTAGTGGCTGCTTCCCAGCCAAGCTGGACCACTGGAGGGTGTGGGAAGGGATGTATGTTTGCTAATCTGCAAGCAATGCCAATGACATACCTTTCCTTCCCAAGAGAAGAGGTGAAGGATAGTGGGGAATGTGAGGCTGGTTCAGTTACAGTACAGGTTGCTAAAGGAGGTGAAGTGGAATTAAAAATGTGTATATTAAATAACTTAAAACAAACGCTTCATTACAGGTTGAATGAAAGATTTGGGGCTCTTAGTAATACATTTCCTAAACTGTTTGTTTCTGCATGAACAATCTGATTTTTCTTTTATTGGAACCCAATAAAAGAAAATACTTTGTTCATCTGTGACTGTGCAGAGACGATCTTCTTGCAAGATGTCTTTGGCTTGTGTCTTTTTAGCTATTTGTTCTCATTCCTACTCAAAAAGGAGCTGGTGTTTTTCTGTTATTTTAGTTGTCGTATCATATCTAGTGTTATTCTAGTTTCAAGGCTCAAAGTGGCATCTACAAAGCAATGCAAAGGAATTAACAGCTCATAGTCATGAGTTTGTTTCATATATTATGCGTTTATTTGCAGCAGCTAATAAATTTTTTTTATCTAATTAACCATTTAGAAGAATAAATATTAGAGCTGCAGTATGCTCTTTCACAGTAACACAGTGAACTGTATTAGTTTTATATCTTCCTTACATAAATACCAGATCTTTAGTCTCTGTTCTACTGCTTATCCTTCATTCTTGTCTCTTTGAATGGCTGATCTCTCTGCTACCAAAATAATACAACATCCAAATGTGGGAGCCAACATTAGTCAGTCCAAAGTAATCCTGTTTCAGAAGGAAAGGACTCCTGACACCATGTCAGGTTTATGGCAATGCAGGGCTGCAAGATGTAAAATGTTTTTGAGTGCAATGCTTCAGTGCCATCTGAATTCTTCCAGGCAACAAGTAGCTACAGGAAATAGAATTTCATTACTCAGTAGTTCAGGGATGGCTTTTGCAAGTTCACAAGATGTACCATCTGGAAATTCTTGCTCATTAACATACTGCAACCTTCTTTGGACACAGAGGATTTCCAAGGTGCTTGGTTTGAGTTCCTTTGGAAGTGTTCGAAATAAAATATTTGAAAGCCTAAAAATAATTACATAAATCTCTTTCTGAGTTGTCCAGATTACTCTCTTCTACTGTGAATCTAACAAAAACTGCTGCCCGCATGCTGCTATTGCCTCTTCTCCTGCTTTTCAACTAGTTATCACTTAAAATTCATCAGAGATCACCAGCAGCAGGGTATCATGCTATCTGCCTCTTTCTTTTTCCTTTCTTAAAACCTTCAGCAGCCACCTGAGGCTGCGGTGGGGTCCCTGTGAGCTGTGGGATCACTGCCAACTCTAGAAGAGCCTGCTCAGCACAGCATTGTTGTTGTTATTAATGCTTGAGAGTGCTCAAGTAATGCAGGCATCCTTTTTGGGTCTTGGGCCAGGTTGGACAAAAATGTTTTCTACGGCTTTAGTGTTCTGAAGTGTGTAGAAATATTATTAATAAAGGAGGATTTGTTTTTCTAATTAAAAACTACTGAAATCTGTTTAGCATTAGTTTCTAAGAATCCTTGTCTCATATTCCTCTCTCTGTGATTTGTGCTTAAGGACAGGTGTATTCATCCTTACAGCTTTTTAAGAATTTAAAGTTTCTTTTTACTTAAGTTTTTTAAAGGAATCTGAAATAAACTAATTTTACTGAGATTGTCTCCTAGTCAAATGCTACTGAAACTGGCAAATGAGCCAGCATGTACTGACATGGAGGATGAAATGTGTTATTTCTTTAGAAAACTGAGGTACAAGTCTATTATTTCCTTCTGTTTGATGGAAACTAGACTTTTGTCAGGAAATAGTGAATTACTGCTCATTGTATGCAAGAAATCCACTGACAACTTTTACCTTTCTAGACTAGGTTTGTTTTAAGAAAAGGTCTGTTTTGTACAAACTGTGATGTATTACAAAATGTTGCTTTCTACTTTTGAAGAGTGTGAATCTTTTAAGAAATATATGTTGTGCTACATTTGAAATCCTCACTTCCTTGTATTGTGGTTTGCCTACCAGTAAAAGAGCAATTCTGTAGAATATATTAGACAGCTATTTTTAAAGAGTTCAGCAAGGTTTGCAATCATGCAGGGAGTACTTGAAGTAGGCTTTGGAAGATAATGGAAGTACCGTAAAGGGAAAGTTTTGTTGGAGTTTTTTTGGGTATCTCCAAGGCTGGAGCCTTGCACACTCTCTCTGGGCAACCAGCTGCAGTGCTTGATCACTGTCACAATAAAAATAATTTTCTTACATTTAGTTGGCATTGTTTATATTTCAATTTGTGCATGATGCCTCTTATCCTGTGCCTGGACAGCACTGAGAAGAATCTGGCTCCATATTTCTCAGTTCTTTTCTTCAAGTATACATATAGCTAGATGAGGCCCTGTGAGCCTTCTCCATTCTGAACAGGTCCAGCTCTCCCAGCCTCTCTTTGCATGCTGGATGTTCTGAGGCTCTCACTGCTGTTGTGGTGGCTAGCCTCATGCCAGTGTGGCTACACCTAACTCGATGTGACTGTGATTCTGTGGGAAAGAAGCCTTGCAAGGTTATGCTGTGTTGGAAATGTGTGGTGGGCTTTCTCCATCCTGGAGATGTCACAGGCAAGTGGTTTGCATCCCTTCTGAGACCCCCGTGCTCAGGCTGAACCCTCATTGCAGACATCATCACAAGCTCCTTCCAAATGACCTGTTAAAAGACTCCTGCTTTGATTTTCAGAGAAAAAAAAAGAAAAAAGGGAAAAAAAAAAAAAGATATCCAGCATAGAAAGTATCCGTCTCTCATGCGCCGCAGAAGCTAGACTTTCTAAACATGATTAGCAGGTGGATTGTATTTTCCCCCTCTGGGTCACCTTCCTGCAGTGCGCTCTGAAACTACAATATATGGTCAGAATTGCAGCAGCTCTGTTTAAAAACTGCACAGCTTGAGCTAGGGTCAAGGTAGGACTCAAAGCTGTTGTGACTCTGGTTGTTTATTTCAATCTCTCCTGTGGCACAGAAGCTCATAGATTTTATAGATACGTCACTGCAATCACCAGTTTACTGACATGCTAAGTGACACAGATCTAGGAATGGAAGTGGATGCTACTGGGCAAAAATACATTCCAAATCTACTGCGTGTATAGCTGGTAACTTTCCAATTGGGCAGAGCAAACTGCTTTGGAATGACTCGTTCTCAGTCTGGTTTATTCTGTTTTCTTTTCTCCTTGGTCTGAGTGGGATGGTTTTTATTGACTTTCACTTAGAGAGGAGAGGGGAAAAAAAAAGAAGCAACTAAATTGTATCAATACTCAGCATTAGCATTAGCTTTTTCTTCCTTACTGTAAAAGAGTATGACCAAAGCTGTCAAGCACTTAATATCTGCAGTGGTTGGCTCCAGTTTGATGCTTACATTCCCTCTTCTGTCTAGTCTCCTGGCCCTTTGACACCATCATGCCATGGCCCCAGTGGCTATTAAAGACTTTGAGCTGGCTAAAGGAAGAGTTTTTAGTTTGGATGTTATATATCATTGATATACCCAATAAGCCCAGAAAGATTTACCACTTTCTGAGTGGCTAAATTGCTTAGTCAAATCAAAAGCCCACTTTGTCTTGACTGTAGATCACCATACTTCTGCCTTGGAGCCAGTCAGATTTGTCCTATGAATCACGAGGGAGCATGCTGGGATCCTCTTTTCTTTGTGTGCTCTTTGAGTACTTCATGCTCCCGATCCACAGATGTCTCGAAAGAGAGAAGATACGGAATAAGAGCAAGGGTATGCAATAACTCAGGAATGGGTGTTTAGCTCCTTAGTTCTATGGGGATTCTTTCACATGTGCTCCTATGAGTCAGACTGGATTTTCACTGCAGTGTATTTGCAGTGAGTTTATGAACCAGTGAGTTTATCATCGGTATATTTCATGTCACTGTCACTTTGTTACTTTGGTACCTCTAATTCCAGCACATTGATGTGTAAATATAGATAATAGCTAGCTATCAATTTAAATTGAAGCATGATTCAACAAACAGATATCAAGAAAGAAAGATAAAAAAAAAAAAAAAAAGAACTATCAAGAAAAGGTTAAGGAAAATGAAGAACTGCAAGAAAAGCTTAAGAAACTGGCTGTCTTTCTAAAATATTGGTTAGAATTCAACCATATGGAGTGATTGATTGTGTTGATTTGAAAGAAAGCAAGCAGATTCTATGTTGATAAAAATACGGAGTACTGTGTCCTTTATAGTCAAAAGGTTAAAAGAGCACTGCAGTGCCTGATGTCAGGAACATAGCGTAGGTATACTTTCCTGAAATTAAAATTTGTATTCAGTGTTCTTATTGTTACCTATCGTTGCCTAGTAATTTCTCCTTGTGATTTCATCAACCTTAGCTAAAATCACTTTACCTTCAGTAGTTTAATAATTTCTTTATAAGTAGATGCAGTAGATTAGTAATATTTACAAATAATTTGATAAAAATAGGTTTGGTTTTAACTTCAAAGTATTTTTTGATAAGCCCTTTCGTGTTCAACTTTAAAGGTAAGAAGACGTTTCAAATTGCTTCATTGCTGATAATTTTTCTTTGGCCAATTTTGCCACCTAGTGGCCGTAATTAAACAGAACAGTTCATTTTCTGGCTTCGGTGTAGCCCAGCACTGCTGTGTTTTTCCTTTGCATTAAATTTTTTATCATTTGTGCATTGACATGAATTTCTAATGCTCCAAAACAGCTCAAAATATTTTTATGAGGTAGGTGCTTTCTCTTCTTATGTTTTTTAAGAGCTTGGTAAGTTAGTGACTATATATATAGGGGAGTTGAATGATACAGAATTCATGCTCATTTTAAGGAAGTAGACTTCTCATAATTGAATCAAAAGAAAAACGTTGGGTCCTGTTAAAATTCTATAGTAAAAAAGATGATGCAATTTTAGGCCTGTGTTTATATCTTCCACAGCTGTTCTTCTCTCTAGTATCCCTGAGGGGGATATAAAATCATCCTAGTTCACATATAGTCCCTACAAGGTGGAGAAAGGAGAAACCTGTGTCAGCAATGCTTTTACTTCAGTATGCTTTACAGATACCATTGAAAGCTGCTGAATTTATAAGTGGAATCATGGAGACTGTATATTGTTTTGTTCCCCCCCTTCCATGTACTTCTAATTCTGATGCAGAACCAGATCAAAAAGAAATTAATATGGCCCTAAATTACATCTCTGTATGTTGCAGTGCCTTTAGTTCTGTTAAATGCAATTAAGATAGAAAATTTGCAACAGCTGTTTCCTCAGCATGCCAGTATCCTGTGATAGTGTATGTGTTGTGAGCAACTGCAGAGGACAAGAAATGTATGGTTTGCTGGTGGACCTTAAAACCTCTGGACACTGATCCAGCTGCTATCTCATCTCTGGACCACACCAAGCTGCTATATATATATATATAGCATATATATATATATATATATAGAGCTATATATATACATATATATATATATATGTATGTATGTATATGTATATATTTAAAGTAGAAACACTATTATTTGTTTTTTCTTCCTCAAATGTTTGGTGTTGTTCTGGCTTAATACATTTTCTCTAAACTAAAGGAGATGTGTTGGGAGGAAAACAATTCTTTCAACAAGAAAAAAAGCGTCTTTATCCATAATATAGGCATTTTAAAGGAGAGGTGACTTAGATTAGGTACTGGGGGAAGTTTTTCACAGAGAGGGTAGTGAGCTGCTGGAACAGGCTGCCTGACAGGTTGTGGATGCTCTGTCCCCATGGTTGTGCAAGGCCAGGTTGGATAGGATCCTGGGCAGCCTGATCTAGTGCTTGATCTAGCCATTGGTAATTCTGCCTGCAGCAGGGCGGGCTGGAGCTAGATGATCTTTGAGGACCATTCCAACCCAAGCCATTCTATGATTCTAGGAGCAGAAGAGCTAGAAAAATCTATTATTTTTTTCCTTTTGATTCCTTTTACTATCTGCCCTATTTTTCTTTATTGCAGTGACAGGTTTTTTTTCTGAGCAAATTGAAGCAAGCTCTGTGATTGATTTACATTTAATATTTAATGATTGACCACAATCATGATACAGTATAATTGGCCTGGCAGACCATGTCATGTTTATTTATAATTGAAGCTTTTCTCAATAATTTGGTAGATATCGGAAATTTGAATGTCTCTTACCCATCTTTTAGTTCTCACCAAGCTTGTAGCTTCCAGAAGTAAACTGAGCTAAAAAGTTATGGAAAAAGCTATCACATCTCTTGTTGAAAGTATAGCCTACAGAGTTAACTTTACAAGAAACTAAAATAACACAGCCATCTTGTATACACTGTTGTAATATTATTCATGTGATCAGATTCAATACACCAAATTATGTAATTGCTGAGATGTACTCAATAAATAGCTGAAGCAGAGGAATGAATAAACACAGCAGCAGAAGAGAAGAGGGAGGCCATGCAGTGCAGAATTTGTTTTCAATGAGAAAGAAGCAAGTTCTTGGCTTTTGATTTGAAGTCTAGGGAGAGATTATGATAGTCTTCGAGATCGCAGTAGAGATGACCTTGATGTTGAAGGAGGAAGCCTAGATAGCTAGATGTAGGAACTGCCAAGTATGCAGTGTTAATCAGATTTCTGATGGAATCTGTGTGTGTGCGGTATAACCTCAACTCCTGGCAGAATGTGCCTGAGAATTAGTTTTCAAGTAGAAACAGTAAGATTGTATGCAAACTGGAGGAAAGAGGAGAGGATGAGGTGTGGAAAATATTTTGTGTTCAAATACTGGTTGGGAAGGAAAACCTGAAGAGCAAGCTGCCAATAGAGAGGATGATGAATACAAGTAGAGGATCATAAGAAAAAACAAAGACTGGTTAGTTGGGGAAAAATAGGATGGTGAAGGGATTTTAGCATTTAAGGAAAGAAAAGAAAGATACAGCAGATGATATAAAATAAGAAAATGAAGCCAAAGCCAGAAGAGAAGAGGAAAAATGGCAGCAATATATATGTCTTAAGGTCTGCAGAGAAAAAAAATTGAAATACAGTTGACGTTCCTGGATACAGGAAACAGAATAGGCTTCAGGCAAAGAGAATGATGGGGCATAACCTGAGCAGGCATCAGGAAGACAATTCATAACTAGGTGTGGGAATCTCTTCAAGGGAGACTAGATAGCTTGGATAGCAGATCACAGAAAATCCCCTCCTGTGTCAGACCATCTAATCCACTGGTCAGTTTCATACTATATTTAAAAAGCAAATAGGTAGGCTGATAGCTTGACAGCTTCATACAAGCCAGGGTTTAATCATGACTTTAGGCAAATGGCTTATGATCTATCTTGGGAAGATTTTAACTTGTTGAAAAATAAGCTTGCAAAAATTGTGGTTTGTCTTCACAGAACCAAGGAGTCATAGGGGTTTGAAGGGACCTCTGGAGATCATCTAGTCCAATCCCCTAGATCAACAAGCACAACAAAGACTGTAGATGTTGCCTCTTTCAGGATCAGCTGTGATAACAAGAAGGGACTACAATATTGAAAGCCAGTGTGAAATATTTTTTTACTTATATTGTCTCAGAAATGACATATGCATCATGATGTAAGCAAGAAGGTTTTAAGTACTGATAATAAATGAATAGATGCTAACTACCAAAAGCAGCATAGTGATCATTAAGTTAAAAGATGTGGGGCTAAAAGAGCTTTGTACTTTTTCAGTCTACATTGATAAATAGTTTTCTGCAACTTCAGCAGAAGGATATGATTAAAAAAAATAATAAGTCGAGCAACAAAACTCTGAAATAAAGCCAGTCAGCATGAAACCTTCTTAATGAATATGAAGACTACTTGGGACTAATGTTCTTCTCCAAAGAACAGCTGGCAGAGAAGAGGATGTTTATAGTATTAATAGAAATTCAACAACATTCATTTCTGGTGAAAGACAGGAAAGTGGGAGCCATAGCTGGAAAATGCTCATTGTCAGTGATTAAATCAGCAAGCTGTTATTTAAGAATGTTAAATGAATACAGAAGTCTTGAGCTAGTATTGCATTTTTTAAATTAAATTCAATTACTTAGATTTTTCCTGGATGATACGTATCATACATGCACGTTGCAATAAAGGTTATCCATTTGGAACCCCATTGCAGAAGCTGCTGCTGAAGAGTCATTGCATTCTTCCAAGCAATGTGAGAGCTCCTGAACCTCAACAGAATTAGGCTCTTGGAAAGCCTTGGAGAAGGGATGAGTACAGCATGTGATAACAAAGTATCACGTACAGGAGTATGGCACCAATGGAGAAATGTCATACTATTAAGGTTATTTTCAGTAGTTTTCAAGAATCATATTTTTAATACTAATCTTTTTGCATGCAATGTATTGCATAATGTGTAGCAAACAGTAATAAGATTGACTTGGCCTATTTTTGAGAATCTCATACAAGGTTTATGTCTCTAACTTTCTAAGTGGGTTCCGATTTGTCTCTGATTTTTTGGAGGGAAAGGGACTAAATCTCTTTTTTTGCACAGTTCTTAAAATGTAGACAAAACCAAGAGGTTCAGAAACAGCTTATTCTGCCAGTAAGCTGGAGATGTTTTGTCACAATTCCACTGTCACCATGGACCCATCATACAATTTTGTATGGATGCTTAAAACGCTTTATTTATATACAGCTGTCTGAATTAAATGTCTCCAACTGAGTCCCTCTGAAGTGCTACATGGAAAGAATTTTAAATGGTACTGAATAAATTCTTCCATTTAACAACTGGCTGATATGCAGAAATCTTTTAGCTAAAAATAATTCATTATTTCATATGTGCTTACTCCATTAAACTAGCTAATAAGTGGATATGAAAACCGTTAAAAGAAGGATTACAGTTAAAAGCAAATTAAATGTTTTGATGTAAACTTAGGAATATGTTCAAGCAGTTAAAGTTGTTATGATGCAAATGTGAAAATCAAACCTAAATATTTGTGTTTCTTAGTAGGATTGAAGTCCTAGAAAAACAGCTCTCAAGAATCTTTGGGGAATCATTGTGATTGGACAAAGTTTGTGAGGACTGGAGGGAAGCAAACGTAACCATGATGATCAGGAAGGGTACAAGAAGGACTGTGTGTGGAGCTCCAGCTAGTCAGCCTCACCTCAGTCCCTGTAAAAGATGATGGAGCAAATCCTCTTGGTAGCCATTACTAAGGACAAGTAGGTGACTAGGAATAGTCAGCATGTATTTAAGAAAGGCAAATCGGTCTCAACCAACTTTACACTAATTACAGTGAGGTGTTTGGCTCAGAGGATGAGAGAACTGTGGTTAGAGCTTATCTTGCTTTTGGCTAGATTTTCAAAACTGTTTTTCACTTCATCCTCATAGACAAAATGATGGACTAAATGTGAGTGGTGAACTGTCAGGCTCAAGGGGCTGTGCTCGGCAGTGTGAGCACCAGCTCAGCCAGAGGACATCGTAGTGCTGCCCTTCACAGGAATTGTTCCTGGGGTAGTACAAATTAAATTTTTCATTAGTGGTCTGGATGATGGGACAGAATGTACCTCCTGCAATTTTGCAGGTAGTACAAGTTTAGGAGAAGTGGCTGATACTCCAGAGGATTCCCAGCTGAAGAAACAGTTTGACAGAAACCTCATGAAGTTCAGCAAAGAGATGTTAAAAGTCCTGCACCTGAGGAAGAATAACTCAGTGGGGCTGGCCAGATGGCCAAGAGCTTTGTGAAGAAGGCCCTGAGTAGACTTCAAGTTAATGTGAGCCAGCAGTTTGTCCTTGCAGCAAATGCAGACAGTCTCCTGGGCTGTGTGTCAGGAAGAGAAGTGCCAGCAGCTCAGGAGGTGATCACCCTCCTCTCTGGTAAACTCAGGTGAGGCACACCTGGAATGCTGAGTCCAGCACAGGGCTCCCCAGCACGAGATAGAGACATATGCAGCAATATAGCCAAGAACCAAAATACTGCCTCTGGGCTTGAAGCAGGTTGGATAGTATGAGAGTTGTGCTGGTTTAGACTGGAGAAGGAAAAGGCTTGTATGGATCTAGGTACTTCCAGGAAAGAAGTAGAGAAGTCAGAGCCAGACTTTTCTCAGTAGTGTCCAGGGACAGGACAAGAGGCACCATGCACAAATTGAAATATAAGCAATGCCAATTCAATGTAAGAAAAAATATTTTTATTGTGATGATGGTCAAGCATTAGTTTGATAGATAGTTTGCCTAGAGAGAGTGTGCAAGGCTCTGGCCTTGGAGATACTCAAAACACAACTTGACATGGCCTTACTCTAGCAGAGCCTGTTCTGAGCAGGGGTTTGGACTTGATGCTCTCCAGTGGTGCCTTATCACCCTCACTGTTCTGTAATTCTGTGGATAAATTGAAATAACAAAGTAAAGTAACTTTTTAATAAAGGATTCTGAGGTTAGTATAGGATGGATGGTCATTGTTTTTTGACTTTTTTTTTAATTCAGGAAAAAATGTGTATCTCTGCTCTCATTGGAATTGATGTGATGCCATTTGAGGTAGTTGGGGCAGCTGTGCCTTGAGCTTGCTGGCACTGAACACTTCAGATTCATCTCATTAGCCCTAGGCAGTCACTTGATCAGATTATAGAAGATCTGGCAAGGAGCTCTGAATGACCGTGAGCTGGCAGAGACTTTATTCAGATAGTGCTGTTTAGCTGAGGAAGCCAATCAAGGTAAATGGTAACAATTTACTGACAGCCTCTTTTTCTTTTCCCACCTTTCAGCTTATGTAACATGTGACATGAAGCACTTGAGCAGAATACAAATAGCTGTGTCGCTCATTTGCCCTCTAAGAGTTCATTCCTACTCAACCTTTCATGCCAACCTGTTCATTTAATTTCAGATAAGTACATATGTCCTTTCTTTTACACCACTCCAGTATGTTGGAGGAACTGCCTGTAGACATTTGAAAATCAGCCATATTGTCTTAATGATAATGGCCGACTAAAATTTAAAAATATATTTTAAAATATTACACTTATATAAGTGTACTATATATTGTATACACTTTAAATATTAAATTTAAAATACATTTCACAAGAAATACAAAGTTAGGAAGGTTGATTTATTTGCAGAGCTACTGTTTTCAGTATTGAAAAAATATCTTTCAGTAGCTTGGTAGAACTCTAGTAGTGTTTCCTGATTTTAGTTACTCTAGGATTAGATCTCTTGTTACACCCTGAAGTTAAGGTAGCATGGAAGTGGTTTTATTTTATTTTATTTTTTTAAGGCAATGTTAAGATATTTTTTATTTCAGATTTGCCGGTACTCATTAAATTAGATTGTTGCAGTGCCTAAGGCTAAGCTCAACCAGAAAGTGTAAGGATAGTGATAAAATTTGCTGCCTGACTTGTCATCATTGTTTCTTTATATGCAGTAAGTAATGCATATGAAAATCACAAATTTGGTAATGGGAAAGACAATAATTTGCAAAATAAAGTAAAATCAAGTACATGTGTTGAAGTAAATTTAACACAGAATGTATATAGTTTATTTCTGTGTTCACTGCATTGTATAATGGGAACTGTAAACAGTTGTATTTTGCAGAACACAAAATTTCATTAAGTTTCAATTACACATAAATTTGACCATGTTTCCCTTTTATTCCTAAAGTCCCAAATAATTATTTACTATTTAATAAAAATATATTATGACTTACTAAACCTTCTCCCACCCCTCTATGAAAGGCCTAGTCATGTTGAAAAAAAAAATTGTCTGAGGTATGGCCATGATAAAGCATTCGAATCATTTGGGAGAAGTAAGTAACAGAGAGATGATGAACTGGTATTCCTGCGTTGAGAGTAGGGGTTTCAGGGTCAGATTATGAAATCTTTGATTTTGAGAATAGATACACATCAATTGGACTACGAGTTGATAACTGGTTTCTAAAAGATGCTTGTGTTTACTTTGGGTGGTTTTGATGAGTTTTAGCGTTAGAAACGTAGACGCATTTAGCTACTTCAGAAGCAGTTGAATCTTCTAAAATAACTCCTGCTTTTTCATATAATTTGCCTTAATACAGCAGGAAACAAAGACATGAAACCAGTATTATCGATGATTTCCAAATAAATGCCACAAATCTTGTTAAAAAATAAAATATAACAGTGATGTATCATTTTTGTACTGGTGTTAATTTTCATATGGATCTCCCAGAGGAGAGGGAAGCAGTTGTTAGAACATAGAGGACTGACTGTTATGTCTATATGTATACAAGTTCTGCAGTATTCTGTCTAGCTTTATTTCATTAGTTGTTTTGAACAAATTATTCTTCTTCTTTTTTTTTAATGGCAGTATTCAATATGTCCTTTTTTCCCACTGTTTGTCATTATTGCTATGTTACTAATGAATTTGTCAAAGTCGTTTTAAGCATTCCTGATCTGAAGAGATGCATGGTCTGTGCTGCTTATTGGACTGGTACTCTACTTTTGGACTGTTGGTTAGGAGGGCACTTCTCTGTTACTTTATGAACTGCCAACTTCTGTCTTCCTGCTAAAAATAACTAATTACCTATCTGTCTGCTTGGTAGCATGAAAAATAAAGATAACTTAGATTTAGCTACATAGATTAGGTCCCTACATCCACTATTTCCTGTTTTTAATTATATTACTCTGATTTTATTTTTTTTAAGATGCTGAGCATCTGCGGATCTAACTGAGATGATTTATCAGCCATACATCTTCACTTAGAGTTGTGGCTTTACACCAAAGCTCATTGGGCTTGGAGAAACCAGTCAGCACACTGGTGTACATTGTTAGATGAAATTGAGGGACATGGTTTAGTGGGAGCTATTGGTAATAAGTGGATGGTTGGACTGGATGATCTTTTAGGTCTTTTCCAACCTTGGTGATTCTATGATTCTATGAAATGGGGGATGGGAGGAAAAAAGTGAGATTTGAAATCTCTCTATGCATTTTTGTCCCCAAAAACACACAGACGCTTTGAACTGATAATTATTTATTTTTGAAGAGGAAAATCATACTTAAAAAAAAAAAAAAAAAAAAAAAAAAAAAAGACTTGGCAGGAATTTAGTACCTAAATAGAGTTTTTGCTGCCAGACTTGTAAACGTCGACTTTTTAGTTACTCATTTCAGCACAGAGCCCGAGGACTTTCTTCTCACTGGGACAGATCTTCATTATCTTCTGCTAAAAGAAAGCTCCTGGCTGTTTATCAGGTTTATGTTCCTGGTGCCAATTTTCTTCCTATATTTAACTTTTTTTTTCTTGTGGAATTTAATAATAAATTTAAGCAGGAAAATAAAAGGAAAAGTGTGTACCTATAAAAAGCAGTATATAGGTCCCCTTTTTAAGTCTCCTTTTAAGTTATTTTAAGTATATTTTGCATCCTGTGTTCCAGCAAAGTGTCAGTGATGAAAGAGTTAAGTTTTTGTCAGGGTTTAAAAAAAAAAAAAAAAAAGTAGGTGAATAATGTATTTGTTTGACCGGAGATGTACAGTTCTGGAGACATTTGAGTCTCTCAGAGCACTGCCATAAAGTACTGAAGTATTTAATTTTAAGATATAATATAGCTATTAAGCCTATTATGTCAATACTGGAATATTCAGTCTCTCCAAGAAGAAGAATGATGCCTGCCTAAATGATGACCTGTGATCATAAACAGGTTAATTTAATATGACCTGATTTCAGATGCGTTCCCTGATTGCTTTAAGGGTAACAATTTTTTATGATTTTTACCTTTTCAAAAACATTATCCATAAATCTTAATTATCCAAGTATTTAATTATCTCCGTCAGTGTATCAGGAAAAACAGAAGAAGGAGGTGTGTGTTAATCCCACAGTCTAAGCATACTAAGTATATATTCTGAGTTTTGTGCTCTCTTAAGTTCTTCCTGCCACAGCATCAGCCTGAGATGTGAGCCAGGTAGTAAGGCCACTCGGCAGCCGTGCCGACGATTCATGTGAGACACGTACTGCCAGACAGAGCATCTGACTGTTTGGAGGCTGGTTCTGTAGTCCTGAGGATCCAGGGTGAATTGAAGTCTAGACTCCGTCATTTTTTCAGGCTGTTGGGAAGGGATAAATAACAAATCAGATATGCCCAGGACAGAACAGAGGGAACCGTGAAGCAAGGATGCTCCTGCTAGTTTGTGCTCTGGGAAGGAAGCTGTAAGAGCAGCAGCAACAAGAAAAGCAGCAGCAGCAGCAGCAGAAGCCCTTCGGAGAGCCGGGTGTTGCAGCACTCTGAGATCCAAGGACTCTGCTACGTCTGTCTTACCTAAGTTCAGAATGGTTGGTACAAACCTTATGCCATGTGTTCTGAAAGGTGCGTACGAATATGGAATTTCCACTGTAATAACTACATGCTGAGGAAATAAAGACGCGCCTCTGGGTTTTTGTTGTTGTGGCTTTTTCTGCTTTTATTTTTATTTTTAATCATCTGAAGAAGAAGAGATCGATTTACTCAGAGTAAGTAACTTTCATCCACCTTCAAGATAAACTAGAAGGGCAGCTCAAGAGCTGGAGGGTGACTGTCTGGAGGCTTTCCTACCTGTTTTCTTTCACCTGGGGCTGAAAAGTGAGGAGAGATGGACAGTGTCTCAGAGGAGACAGGATTGCCCGGAGCTTGGTGAAGCCACACTGACTGCTGCCAGCTGTCCTCTTCATGCAGTGCTGTGGGCTGGTGCACCGACGGCGAGTACGGGTTTCCTATGTAAGTTTCTATTTGTATTAGTATAATGATAACTTGTATGTTCAACTCTTAATATATTAGATGGTATGGTGTATGGCTCAGTCAGACATTTTAGTCTATATCTGAGATGCCAACCAGAGTACTAAGCATCTGTGAAATAAGTTTTTATAGCACAGAGGCACAAAGATCCTTTTTACAAGTAGGAGTATCGTCTAATTTTCAAAACTTATTCATACCATGTATCTATTTAATTTCATAGTAACTTTCGGTGTTAAAAGATTGCAATTCTGATCCTTCTGACTTTTTCTTGTTCGGTTATGTGTTTTTTTTCTTGGTAATAGCTAGGTATGTGGAGTCATTAGAATAGATCATCTATGTTTACCCATATATGATAACTGAAAATCAATATAAGATAGGGTGGCACAATAATTATACAAAAGACTGTGCATAAAATAAAAATCCTCTTGTGAGGCACTTCTGAAAAAGAGCCATAGCAGAGTGGCAAAGGTATGCAGACCATCAGGCCATGGCTTGTTTGCTTTCCAGAACAGGGTATTTCAATACTCTGATATGATAAGGCTGCTCTGTATTGCAAAATGGCTGTCTCTAATAAATTCCACAAGGAGGGACAGAGCCAAAGCTTCAGTATTAGTAATGAAAAAGATTGGCTGTTAGCTGAAATATGCCTGAACTATACTCATCTGGAGTGATAATTTCCTAAGTAATTCATTTATATTTAAACATTCCTTTTCTATTCTGTGATTTGGTTGTCAGACAGGAGTGATAAAAAACAGGAGGTTAAAGTGATGTGGCTAAGCTGCAAATTGAGATTGCTGAGTGTTTGCAACATGCAGCTTGTAG
The DNA here is from genome assembly GCF_951394365.1 of Tetrao urogallus. Classification (NCBI taxonomy): domain Eukaryota; kingdom Metazoa; phylum Chordata; class Aves; order Galliformes; family Phasianidae; genus Tetrao; species Tetrao urogallus. Next base: position 32,519,148 of record NC_136820.1, read on the forward strand.
CTTGTTGCACAAGAAAAGAGCATATATATGAGGAGGAATAGTTCTGCTGTCAGGAATACTCAGTTCATTTCTCTATGTTATGGAAAGCTCTTATATAGAATGCAAGGTCATTAATAAGTGGGATCTAAATAAAAGCATTGGGGATTGGTAGAGAGAGCAAAATTATTGGAAATGCATCTCTTGTGCTAGAGCACATTACAGAGATGTAAGCAATGAGAAAGGTGAATGAGGCCGTAGTGATTTTGCAGGGCTGATTTGACTTTGGATGTGCTTGGTTCTTACTGGTGCAACAGTTGATAATATTGTATAAAAAGCGGACAGAAGGTTGGAGATTCAGATGAGATATTTGGTCATGGGTAACATGTAAACAGTACAATACTGTGCATAAGTTCATTGTCTACTCCGTTTTAACAATTCAATGTAATATCAAAAGTCGGATCCCTATAGTGAAAATTTTTAATATATTGTATTTGTAGTTACTCTCACCATTACGAAAAAATTGAAATGTGAATGCACTGAAAGCACCTACTTATGAGTTCTCTCATTCCAGTAGAGTTCAGGGCTGCATGAAAATAATGATGTCTTGAGAGGCATCACCCACCGTTCTGTTCCTACGTATTACTGTTATTTAGAGGTAGCACCAACCATTGTGAGTAACGTTATTGGGACAGATAATGTTTGTAGGCTGAATGCTGATTTGTGAATCACAATGGTATCTACTCAGGTTTAGTCTCAGACTAAATACATTAAAATCCATGGACTCTAAGCATCACTTTTTGGATGTTTGTGGGAAGTGGAGTGAAAGATGCCTAGCAAGTGTCTTACGTAATACTAGCGTTCATACTTTACTCTGTGATACTTGTTCTACCAAGGGTATGATGCAAATGCTGCTAGACCTCAGGGTGTTCCAAGTGTCTTTAGCATCAGTTCCTACTGTGTACTGAAGGAATGCTTCATCTTGCTTAGGAGAAGTGGAATGGAGTTTGCCCTTGATCTTTTTGGTCTTTATGTGGAAGATGACCGTGTTCTCAAATCAATTATAAATAAAAATTGTCTCTGTTGTTTGAATCCTTGATTATCCAAATCCATTATTATTGAATTTTTTGGTGTTCCCCATGGCATTGGGCTAATTGAGGTTATTCTGGATAATTCTTTTGGGATGAAAGTACTGAAATTAATGTGAGACAAGATATGACCCTTTTCATTAATGTCTGACTCAGTGAGGAAAAAATCAGACTTTTATTCTGGGTTATTAGTTTACAGTTCTTAAGTTGACTATGAATGGGGGTGGAAAATGATCCAACTTAGAAGTTTTTTGTATTTGAAAAGTGGTGTCAATATTGTACTTTGTGCTTTCAAAAATGTGTGACCAAGTCTACCCATATTTTCAACTAATCCAGCTTTTGCTGATCCAGACCTTAAAAAAATATGCTAATTTTAGACATTATCAATCTCTTTGATGGACTTTTGGGTCAGGAATAGAAACAGATCACTGCAATTAGTTATGTGCACTCCCATTTGGAGGAATGGCATTCTGGAAGGAGAAGCTGGAAGAGGAGATGGCTATGTTCTTACCTTGTTCCTTTCTGTGTGTCTGATCTCAGTGGCATATTAGTGCATATAGATTAGTCCTGTACCTGTGTACAAGGCTAAACTTGGAGGCCTGGGTGGGATGCATCCATCCTCAACTTCTCTCCAAGATTTGCTGCCATTCTATGATGTGCAAGGCAGTACAACATGAACAAGATTAAATTAGTCTCGGGTGTTCTCCTTGGGCTTTCCTGCTTTTTCTTTAGCATAGTTCCATACACAGCCTGCACCCAAGAGTTTCCAGTCTTTCTCTGCCTGTGCTCTGTGGTTGGGTGATCAAGGTTATAGAGGCTGTGATCCATTTAATTGTCTGTGGCATAATCTGCAGCTCTGAAAATTAGGGTGTGTAATATGAATGTTATGATTGTGTGTTAGTACTCACAGGAATACTTACAACTCACCGGATTTTCATGATGAAATCTGGAGATAATTTTGAACATCTAAATGTCATTCCTTTTAGACCTGTCTGTGAAATGGAGTCACGCCATTTATCAAATGGAATCCATTTTAGGTAGGAAAGAGAGCAGCTCTGTGGAGCTCTACAAGCGGACAATCTTGTCTTCTTTAGAAAAGTGGAGTCAAAAACATTAGTGCTAAATGTACATAGCCCAAAAATGTTCTCACAGCTCTGACTGCTGGCATGTTACAGAACATCCAAGTGCACTGGCGCCTGAAGACTGACAAGTGTGTTTTAGTTTTCTGACGTTAGTTCTGCCCATGTGCTGCTGCAGCCATTAGAAACTGCAGTCTGCTGGAAGTCACTTAGAAGTCTTGAGCTGTCTTCAGCTCCCAACTTGTTTTCTCTGCATGTGCATAGGAAACCGCCATGAAAGCTGTTTAAATGAGTCCAAGATGCTTCCTGAATGCGCACATTTCTGAATAGAGATACTAGGTGGCCACAAGATTTCTTTGCCTGCCTCTGCATACTGTCTTCTTTTACTGCTGTGGACTTATTTGCAACTACTGCAATCAGTGATGCAACGTACCGACCCAACTGGAAAAATTGATGATATGGAAACTTTGCAGTGGTTGACTGTGAACTTTTTATCCATGACAAGTTAAAACAATGACAGGTACTGCTGGAACGCCCATGACTGGCAAATCCAAGTACATTGAACACATTAGTATACTACAGAATACACCTAGGCTTCCTGGCATCTCAGCAGACATCACGTGTTGCCACTCCTACAGTTGTGCAGTAGTGGTGGGATCGAGTGAGGGAAGGCCACCATCTGAGAATGTTCTGGATAATCAAGCCATAGGCTGAACTGCAGTTGGGTTATTGGCAGTTGTTAAAAATACTCAGTTTCCTGTATTTCCTAGCTTTATTCTTAATTCTTATTTTGTAGTAGTTTGATAACTGTGGTCATTTGAAATTTCATCTAGTTCACTTTTTGAAATAACGCTTTTTTTTTTTTTTTGAGTTATCAAATAACATTTCTGTTTAGCTGAAAGGACCATTCAGAATAGGTGTGGGTCGATGTTTAAAAGATTTTTCTCTTGGATATGTAACTAATTTGATAAAGGATGCAGATGATGTCTGGAAGCAAGTACTCATTACTACGACTATAATCCTTTCCAAGGAATTATTACAATTTAATATGAAACCAACCAAACAAAACCAAACAAGCCTAAAAACTGCATTCCAAAACAATATGAACTTTATTTAAAGATTGGAAGTGAAATTTATGATATGGCCTGTACTGTGTGTTTTAGCTTAATGCAATTAAATAACTCAGCATAGTTATGTTTTGAGATCCTTTTCTAATGATGGGGACTGTAATTGGAGAGCTTTCTGCCTGCAGCAGTGAGCAGGATGCATACAGCAGACTCTTTGTACTTTAGACCTCCTGAGGGAATGTTCTCTTGTTTTGTTTTTTTTTTTTTTAAAGTTTGGATGAGGTTTTCTTCTTTCTGTTTCTTTTGGTACTGTAATCTCCTCCATCTATCACATAATCATGTTTCTCAGCAGATTATTCTTTCTCATAGCAGATGATGTTCTTCTCTTCCTTCCTTTTGCTCACTGCCTCCATATCTCTTCTTCACTGCTGATTTATAGGGCTTTTTTCCCCAGATATAAATACTTTTTTTTTTTCCTCTGAATTGTCAGCACTTTGTGTTTTTGTCCTGTAGAAATATTCCTTCACATTTGCAAACTCCTTTCCCTTATGTTGCTATTAATCCCATGTGTTTTTGTTTCTTGGGCTTGCACATGCCAGCTCCATTTCTGCAGTCCTTTGTGCTCCCATCCCATCAGCCCTAGCCTTCTGTCCATCCCTCTTCTCTGTTGCTCTCATTGTCACTTATGGTAAAAAGCATAGTTGTTCTCCAGAAGAACTTACAGCAGCTGTTGAAGAGCTGCTATTATTATGAGGATTTTCCTTCATATTACTTTTCTATCTGGAGACTTTGCACTGCCCAAATTAAAGGGAAATAAGTCCCCTTTAAAATTCCCTGCCCTCCATATGCATTCAGTTGTCTAACAGGCATCTATAGTTACATTGTGGAGTAAGCCAGAATGTTTCCATTGTAGCTCCAGTTCATTGACACGAAACTTTACACGTTCCAATTAATTTGGGTTTTACCTTTTATATATTAGATGGTCATAGTTTCTTATTTTTGACTCTTGTGGCTGCATTTGTATGATTGTTCCATTTTTTCCAGCTTGAAGCTGGGCTGTAGAGCCTTTGCTTAAAGAAACAAAGAATACATTTTCTTGTCCTTTTTAAAATTCTTTCTTCTTGCTGCATTCCCTAGGTACGACCTCTGAATTTAATTTACTGGTGAAAGGAGCTTCTTTTGAAAAACTTCTTACACGTGGGAGAATTAAATGGAACATTTATAGCTCATTATGCATTCTGAAGTGAAATTATATAACAATATAGCTGGTAGATGAAATATTGTGACAAAAAGGGCCTGCTCTCTTTCCTTCTGCATGCAATATAACTGTACTTGAATAATAGATGAAAAATGTTTAAAATGTCAAGTCAGCAGCAATATCACAGTTTAAAGTATGTTGAAATAGAGTATATTTTACCTTTTACTTACGTTATCCTGTCCTCATCTGTTAAAGATAAATTCGTACTTCCTCTATTAATTTTATCACCAACTGCTAAACTTGAACATTATTTTGTTACTCTCCACTAATTTGGATATATAAAAGTAGTGACATTGTTTGCATTGCTTCTGGCAAGGAAAGCTCAGACTTCTGAAACCAAGCTGCTTCCCTTATCACTTTTTTCTCCTCTACCATTAGGCTCCTTGACTTTGTCTTTGCACATGATACTTCAGTGTTAGAGTTTTCTGAAGCTGTATTTCCAGTGTTTTTTTTTTTTTTTTTTTTTTTTTTTTTAAGGCTGTGGCTTTATTTTCTGAAACGTGTTGTACTGTTGACAGTAAGTTGCCAATGTACAGTCAGTCCTACTTTTATAGCTATCTGTACTCTGTAGTCTCTTAGAGGTAGCAAGTGTGACTCAGGAAATGTAAGCTCCGTGTGCAGACCTGCCTGTGATTCATAGTGTGACAGGGGATAAATCAGGTAAAAAGGGGCTTAAGGTGCTTACTTCCACAAGGCTGTGAGTTTTTTGAGAAGGAGATTCCTGCTACTCAAAAGTGTGTAGAAGTATAGTGTTGTACATGAAATTTGAATAAATGAGTGTTTGTTAAAAATAAACAAAATTAATTTCAGAGAATGTTGCATCTAAGTTCTAACCCATTTTCATCTTTCCTAGCCACACAAAATTTATTTTCAACTCTCAGTCTTTCTATCTTCCACCATTTTCCCTGACTTATATAGTGAGTTTTGCTATTTTTACTCAGGAGAAATGGTTTTCTCCTTTCTTCTTAGAGGTTTTTTTTGTTTGTTTTTTGGTTTTTTTTTCTTTCAAATGTATATCTATATATATTCTCTTATTCTCTCCAGTATTTTTCCCCATTCTTACTGGGTATGATGTCTTTTCTTTTACCTTCTGTTTCTGCATTCTCTTGTTCCTTCTTCATGACCAGTGATAGAGTGAAAAAAAAAAAAAAAAGTATTCTTGCCAGTTTTAATAGATTTTTTTTTTGATGAGTTGGCATTCTGTAACAATTTTATGAGACTATGAAGTCATGATAAATTAACTGGCTGTCTTAAAATGCTAATTGACTCTCTTGACTTCTATGAGGACAGATAGCATGAAAGGCATTAAAGACAGATACCTTTGTATCAAATCAGAATAGCAAGGTGAATAAATTATAAAAGGGAAATGAGAGGAAAAGTAGAAGAGAAAGCTTTTAAATTTCATAGAATCATAGAAATCTAAATCACATCCCTTTGTTTTGATACGAAAAAAGCTCTGTGCTAGGTAAAGTTGATGAAGCACTGAACACATCAAGGCTGCTTCAACAAGAAGAAACTTACGAAAAAGGTCTTGAAATGGTTCTGATGTGAACAGATGTCCCCTTCCAGCAAGGATGCTGAAAGAAAGTTACTTTTTGGTTAGTGAATGGAGGAAGTCGGGAGAATCAAGATACATGTGGAATAGGCCGTTTAAGATACATGGGAGCTTTTGTTTCCTCCTAAAAACTGAAGGAACTTTACATTTTGTATATGTGATGAAGAAACACCTGACCTTGATGTGCAGTAAAAAAAACTTTCTACATTTGTGGACTCTTGAAAACTTTTTGCTAGGGAAGACAAGATGAAATGAAATTGGACCTCAGAGTCTTTGGGTTGATTTAAACATGTAATTTATACCATGGAGAACAGGTTCCTTTTTCCAAGAACTTTTATGTACCATTCCTAATCATGCCTACTTTAACATTATTTGTGGATGTAGATATTGCCAGGACAGTCTAGGATGTATTTTTTAACAGTTCTGATCGTTGTGAAATAGTATTTTTTGTGCAGTCCAGCTAAGGAAGCACTGCTATGAAGAAAAAAATCAACCAAAGAGGTTTGTAGAACTGAGACCCCAAGCAGCAAGCCTTATCTCCACTGTGTTGCATCACTAGTCATCAGAGATCAGTGGCGTTTACACAGGTTTCCTCTAGATGGAACCATACTGCTGCTTCACTTGGCTGAAATATGGTTTGTTTAACAGCTGTAGAAAATGCTGCAGCAGGCACTTGCAATCCTGCATCTGTGTTGAAGTGCTCCTGGGATTTGTGATGCTTCTGGTAAGAAATATTTTGAAGTTGATATTAGCAAACTTTGATGTATTACAGAGTTGTGAATATCGTTATCTTTATGGGAATTTTGCCCTAGTTATTCTGCATCTGGCAAAATGCAGTCAGATTCTTCATGCTGTCCCTGGGCTCTGTAAACTGTTTCAGAGTTTATAACCAGATTACTGGCAATTCACCGTCCTGACATTTTATAACTCTTTCTTTCTATGGGCTCGTGGGCTACCATGACAGGCATTTGCTACTTCTATTTTTCATTAGAAATCTCTTGCTTCAATTATTGTTTCTTTATTTCCTTTTTGGTTTACCAGAAAGTATTCCAGTTGAAGTGCCTTTCTTTTTCTTTGCTAATCCTTTTCCTGTATTTTGTGATTGAGTATTTTTTCACTAAGTTGCATACACATCTCTTTTAAGGTTTCTCTGTTTTAATCTAGCTTTGACATACATGGGTCTGTTCAAGTCTTAGCTTTCCAGTTTCAAGTGTGAGATAAATCTATTATATAATATGCTTTCCATGTGTTTTTAATTGGGTTAATTTGGAAGCCAAGATTTTTCTGTAACAGGTATTTTACTATTTCTAAGAGGAGCATTTATGGACAAGTCTTGAGCCACTGTAGGCTGCTATGAAGATAATAAACTAGTTTGATTAACTATCTTCTTAATCAGAATCAAACAGTATAGTATTTATTTTAATAAGGAGAATGACTATGTAGTTCTGTAAATCAGGAGGCAATAGATTAAGTCTTAGTGACAAAGACAGAAAGCAATCAAAGTGGTTACAGAAAGCTTCAGCAAAAAGAGGAGCTCAGTGAGGATTATAGCCTGATGTTAAGAGACACAGAAAGGTAGAGTGCAGTAGAGACAGGAAAATCTGTGGAAAGTTCGCTGGAGAAGGATTTTTTTTTTCATTTTCTTTTTCTTCATACACATTTTTAAATTGTTGTCTGCTTCAGAAATTTTAAGATTTGTTTTTATCTGGACCTGGCTTATGTTAGATGTCAAAAAGTGCCTGGGCAACAAAGCATGGCTTAGCCAAGCCTGTCATGAGTCAAATGTCCCAATGTATTCACCGCATACTTACAGCTATATCCTATTTGTCCAAAGCATCCAGTGTGTGAAAATGTCCTAAGGTGTACCATAGGAAAGCTGGGGTGTCCCAGATATGGGTTGGAAGCAAGACAACAATGAATGAATAGGTCCCCCATGAGCTTGCCACGAAACATATGAGAAATGTTATGTCTTATCTTATGCATGTTAAAGAATAATGCAAAAGTCCTGTAGATAGAAATAAAGCTGAAACATGAAAGGAAATAACTTTTTTTTTTGCAAGGGAGAAATTAAAAGGAGACAGAATAGAGAAGACAGGAAACATTTCCAGAGTCATTGACCTCTGGAATAGGTGGAGGTCCTTAAAGTATGTTCTGTTCTTTCAGCTCTGTCACTCATGGCCACACATTTACCACATTCAAAGGAAATGTGTCCACCTTCTTATGCAAAGTTTTATCTTGTGTGAGACTCTGTCCCTTTGAGATATGGCATGATTATAGGGAAAAAAGATATTCATTTCCTGGGATACCACAAAAATAACAAAGGGATGGTGGAGTTGTTTTGCATTAGGGAAGTCATAATTATTGTGGAAAAGAAAACATTTAGACAAGAGTCCATGGATGATTAGCAATAGAGAAGTATTTTGTACTATTTATAATAATACATATAATACATATAAAATAAGAATAGTTTGTTACAATGGAAAAAAAAAAAAAAAGTCTGAGAACCATTCAACCAGCAGTAAATAAGAATTTTGCAAAACTGCCAAGAGCAGAAAAACCCAAAGTGATTTGCTGATAAAATGATGGTCATATGTTCATGTGCCTTTGGGTTGCAATTAACTTTTGTACTCCCGTACTTCAAAGTTGAAAGCATGCTAAAGAGGACAAATTAGACTACAAAATAAAACTTGCATGTACAGTCATTTCCTTCTTTGTGTACCTGGCAAGTTTCTAAGGCACTCTTCAAGTCAGATGTTGTGTGAATCACAAATGGAGTGACAGTAACTTCAGTGCTATTTTGTCATCACTCGAAATGGGAATTTCTGATCTAGAAGGTGGAAAAGTGATTTATTTTATCTTGTAAACAACGAATTACTTTCTATATCCATGGTTCAACTTAGAAAATTAGATAGAAAGTTTTTAATGTAAGAATTAGTATAAGCAACTAATTTATGCATGTAAATATGAACTCTTACCATGATTTCAGTAGATTAACTTTTTCAATTTGAACTTGAGAAATTCTCTAGAGTATTTCTCAAACTGCGTATGTAGGTGTCCTGTTGTTACCATAGCACGACACTGTTATAGCTTGTCATAACTTGTCCAATTGGCGGGGTTGGCCTGAGACAGGGAACTTTAGGACCTAGTAAGAAATCCCTACTTTCTTTAGGGGAGTATTGGTCATATTTCACAACAAGAATCAGAGGAGAAAGTAAAACATACCAGCTACTCACAACTCAGGAGAAAGTTCTTCCCCAAAACAAAGAAAATGAGATGAACTTAAGACAAATTTGAGGGAATATAATGGAGTACTGCTTGCCTAAGTTACATCAGCAGCGAGCTGGAGAAGCTGTGCTCAGTACTTTAGTTTTTAGCGTGTTTTTAGTTCCCAGGCCCAGTACTCCTACTTCAGTTAGAGCTTGTTCAGACCTGACATCTGTGCCTGTCCAGCAGCAGGGACACTGGTGTCCACCAAAAGTAGCACATAGGAAACTGTGGTCTGTGCTCTGCAGAGCAGACCTGTCTTCAAACACGCAGCACTCTTAAGTCCTGGAGATTGAAAAAAGTGTGGTGGTTGATGCAGTTTGTTAAAATGAATTTTCTGGCATTGCTAATGCTGCCTTTATGGCTGTGTTTTGCTGTGAAGAAGAACAGGGAGATAACTCAGAAAAGTGGCCTAGGGCTGCACCCTCATGCCTGCTGTTAGCCCCAACCTTGCATCCCAACCTTACTCAGGAGCACAGACTGCCTGTGCCATGCTGGAGGAGAAGCTGTCTCTTCTCATAGAACAGATGACCTGAAAAAATGAGTTTTCTTGTGTTTGCATTGTCTATATAGGCTGCAAATGGAGGGGTCTCCCCTGAGCTAAGCGATAGCTTGGATTTAAGATGTATTTCAGACAAAGTGTTATGCACTATGAATGTTGTTGGGATAGATATGTTTATGTTAAATTATGGGGCTTACAAGAATTTCTCCTGTTTTTTATTTCACACATTTATATTTCCACTTTCCAGAGGTTGTTGGTCCCACTCAGTGCCTTCTCAGCTCAGCAGGTCTCACTCACACCACACACCACCCAGCAGTCTTGTTAGCAGGACAGTCAAATTGCTGAGCATTGCTCTGCCACGTGCTGGTCCTGATTACTTCCATCAGTCACACTGAGATGTGTTCCTGAGCCAGCTCTGCTAGCAGAACATTCATTTCCATCTGTGAAAGATGATAAAATTTGTGGCCTTTTTCCAGTACAATATTTTGATTATACTGGATTGTGTTTGGCAGCCCAGGAGTATAATATATGTATAAATATTACCTGGAAAAACAACTTTGTTTAATTAACTTTATTTCTTCTTCTCCTTTAAAAAAAAAAAAAAAGAAACAAAAAACCCCACCACAATTCTGTTTTTCCTCTCTGGGCCTTTCATTGTCATTAATTATAAACATGCTTTTAACCAGGATTGATTATTCTCCTTTGGTGTGTTCTGGACAGGCTGCTCATACTGCACTTGCTGTCTTCCCTGCTGGTAGATGCTAAATCTTGTGAAACAGAGATATAGATCCATCACATCATTTTGTTTATAGCAAATATAAATAGGGATGAGAAAGTTGAGGTTAAAAAATGCTGTAAAAGCCAGTATCTTCCTTAACACATGGTCCCCAAATACCAAATACTGTCATCTTTAAGAGAATGTTTTAGAGCGTCTTTGTTTTTAAATCCTTGCCTCATAGTATGGTGCTTGTCCCTGAGGAAAAATAGTAAATGTTGAATAGTTTCTGATTTATGCAGGCTTTTCACTGATTATTTCATTGATTTAAACACTCTACTCTGTGAGTTTAAAATGACTCTGCCTCAAACATTTGCACACTTTCAGTCATTTTTCTAAATATCTCTAATTTTCATTGCCCAATTTTAACTGTTTGGTATTAAGATAACTTACCATACTGTGCAGTGACAATGCAGAAGAAAATCCTTTCAGTGGTAGGAAGGTTTGAATTCATCTATGCATCTGATACAAAAAAATCCACTCCAAAATAAGCAATCTAACATTAAATAAATTAAGTATCCTGTCATTTTAAAACTTAGGATGTGTAATTGAAGGCTTTATGATCTTAATTATTGCTGTAATCTACATTATTTGGATTTTCAGTCAGTGACATGTTAGTCAATACAAGAGATGGATTAAGACAACAGTATCAGCTGATGGAGTATTTCATAGAGTCAAAAATAAAGCCTAAGTTAAAATATATTTTTGTTTCCTCAACCACATTCATACTCACTCTTTCTTGAATTTACTCATGCTTACACAATGTTACTGTATTATGAAAAATATTTTAAATGTATCAGATTAGCTCACTTCTTGTTTTTGTGTGTGCTCTGAAGTAGTCACATTTAAGAAAAATACTAAAGTAAAAAGGAAAATATTCAAATAATTATGATAGTAAGGCATAGAAAGGAATATTGCTCAACTATTCAGGTAAGTAATTGCAGTTAAGGCATTTGTTTAATGTAAATGTACTCAAACCAAAAGGTTTGAGGTAGTCGCTTTCGTAGTGTACTTACTGCAGTTTTGATTTCCATATATAAGTTTTCTGCAATTTGCAGAAAAAAAGTAATCGTTTTTGAAAAAATCATGTATATAATTCCTATAGCTCACCAAGAACTGAGGAATTTTTTTGCATCAAAATGTTAGAATTATTTTACTGCCTCAGTAATTGAAACTTTTCTTAATGCATAGTGCATTTCCTTCCTTCGCAGGAAGTCTTGCTTTGGTTTCCCATTGATTATTGGTCTATGCTTCCTGTAGTTTTAATTTGTGTTTTCAAATGTAATTTAGTAAGTGACATCATCAGATATTAAATCTGACTTCTTCAAGTATTATTCAGTGCTTCCATTGTTAATTATATGCAATAACTCAAAATACCGCTGAAATATCACATTTACATACTGTGAATTTTCTTTTGTCGTGAGCGTGTCATTACTTTTCCACTTATAAATATCCAATGTGAACTTTTCAGTGACCTCTTTTGAACCTCTTAATTATATTTATCAACAGTGTTATGAAATCTCTATATCTGTTCTTTGTACTGGTAGTGATATAGACATATAGAGAATTTTGTTGAGGTCTGACATAATAAACCAACGTCTGGAGCAGATGCTTCCACAGAATTTCTTCCTCCTCTGAGAAGTACAATTCCCTGAGTCAACTGCAATATCTCAGATAGTATATTTTAAGCATGCAAATGATGGCTCTATCTTTATGATAACTTCAGAATAGTTATTTTTAAATCAAATTTTGAGTTGTCAGCGTTTTGTTTGGTTTCATAGCTTGTAATTAGGGAAATTCTGGCTATTTGTAAACTCACCTCACTTTCTTCTCTGCCTTGTGGGCTGTAGCACCACGCTGTCAGCCTTATTACCTCACTATCCAACTCCTCCTGTCTTCCCATACATGTTGGCTCTGCATTGCACGGTATGGAAACTTTCTAGGGAGCTGAGCCATGCATCCCTTGTATGCTGAAGCAGAAGCACAGTGAGTGTCACACAGGCAGAGGGAGGAAAGATTGATAGTGAACTCATGGAACATGTCTGTCATTCTGGGTTTAATATTCAGCAGAGTTTATCAAATGAGAACCTTCTGTTTTCTGCAGTGAGATTCATGTCCTCAGGCAAAAAAAGCTGTAATTAAAGATTCCACCACAGGTCCTACAACAGGGCTAATTTCTGGACTCTCCAGTTATGTCAACATCTAAATTTTCAACCTCTGTGCCGGTAAATTTGTTATTTTTCAAGTAGGAGTTTGTAATGCACTCAGATGGCATTAAATTAGCTGCTTTACATAAAGTTCAGTATTTCTAAAACCTGATTCAGAATAAATTTAGTTCATCTTACTTGAGCACTTGTCTGACAAGCCATCAGCAGCTGCGGCTCTAAAATTTTGTGCACTGAGTTCATATTAAGGAGGAGAAAACTCAGATGCCAGATGTTTTCCAGTTTGTTTGTATGAGATGAAGTTTGTCTAATAGGAGAGTAAATAGGGTCAGGCCTAATTAGTTGTTTATTCTGTTATACTGGTGACAGGACAGCTTTGAGTAAAAGCTGTATTTATATCATCTGACATCAATTTCTCTATGAAACATACATTTTTTTCTTTAACATATCTAGACATGATGCATTTGAAACAGAACTGCTTCTAATGATTGCTTAATTTCTCACTGAGAATCCTTCTTGCACTTTTAAGTGTTTCACTGTGGAAAGTCACCACAGTGCTATAGGGATGTATATCCACTCTTTTATTTTCTCAGTCCAACTATAAGAATTTGACCCTCTGGATGCTTAGTGGAGGCCATCGTCCAGCTTCATTTTAGTGCAAATCATTCAAAATTTAAGCAGGGCTTTAAAGAGAGTTCTTCCTAAGAATGATGTTGCCCTGATGCTGTGTGACCAGGACAGGAGCCTGGTCCATGACTTGTGCCAGCCTCATTGATGTTATATGACATTATTTATGTTAACCTTACTTTTGGCTTTTGTATACTGGCTTGTGCTATTTCCTTCCCTTCCTCAGGCTAAAATGGGTTTGTACAGTTCAGGGTCTGCTCTTCCCAGGCAGGATCCAGCTGCAGACAGACCTTTCTCAGCCTGGTCTTCTGTCTTTGGCTGTAGTGGGGATTCAGCAAAGGCCACAAAACCACAGAATCAATTCTGCTTAAGGATCCTTCAGGTTCCTTCTGCCTACATCAACCTATAAATTTCACTCCATTGAGAATGCTGGGATTATGGAAAATAACTGGAAATAGTAATGATGAACAAATATTGACTATTTTAATGCATTGGCTTGATTTTCAACCAGTGGAAAGCAGATTAGCTTCTGAAGTTATTTATCACATGTTAAAGATGTTAAAGATGAACTTGCTTTAGATTGATACTGAAAATAACAATTCTTATTTTCTGTCATTTTCATTTGGTTTATTTCTTCCAGCAAATAACTTTTTTTTTTTTTTTTTTTTTTTTTTTTTTTTTTTTTCAGTTTATGGTTAAAATCACATAAAAGGAAATAATTAATAGATATCTGAGCTTATGAAAATTGTAATTTATTGTATTAAAAATGTATGGAGACATATGCATGCATACAGTAAATACTGTATTTAAGAGCTGTCACTATTAAAAGGAATGTCAGGGATGTATTCCTACTGCTCATAAAACTGTATATGAGATGTATTCATCTAACACAAGGAATTTATATTTTACTAGAAATCTATTCCAGTGATGCTGAGAGAAAATGCAGACGCCTGGAGCACATGGTTGTTCATAAAGTCTGTACTCTTTTGTCTTTGGTGAGGAGCATATAATAGATTATAAATGCTTCAACAGAAATGGATGGGTAAAAATACAATGGACTTCACTGATGTTGAAATAAAATCATTCTGCGCTTCAGCACGTGTCTCTACCAGACACAGAAGCATGGCCTGAGAAGCAACCCATGATGAGGTGTCACTGGTGGGTGGGAGGCAACCCTAAGCAGGGAGCAGTGCCAATGTGTTCAACATCAGTTTCTTTTTTTATTGTTTCAAGGAAATTTTACCACGCAGGCTTTGACTGGTGCCATTTTGTGCTTAGAGATACTATTGTCTGTGCGTTGTAGTCTGTGGCTAATGATGTTTTTATCTTTTTACTTTGTTTCAAGGGACAGGCCTTTATTTGGCTAAAAGTCCAGAGGATTTTTTTTCTGCCTTTCAGTGTTAGTTTTTAAAACGTATGATTTCTTTCTCAAGATATATATTGTTTCTGGATGGAGAGAAAGAATATCAGCATGGACCACTTCTGTGGGTAAGAGTGGATGCGAAGTATTTCCTCTGACTGGTTTCAGCCAGCTCTGACATGTCAGATATTTGAGTGATCCTTCTGGTGATGCAACAGCTTGTCCAGACAGGGGAAAGTCATTGCAGGGAAGTGCATAAATCCTGAGCGTCTGTTTGTCGCTGTGCATCTGTTAACATTGTATATCATGATGGACTGGTTCATTGTCTGCTTGCAAGCGGTTCTGTGGTCAGCATTAAAAGCAAAGGGGATTATAGAAGCTTTGATATGTAGTTCATTTGAAGATGAATCCAACAAGTCAGTGTCTCACTGGTGGAAATCAATGCCAGAGATGTTCTAAGATCACATAAAGTTATTTGATATGCCACATGAGAGACCAGTTATAAGATTTTGGATAATCGGTATCCCAGAACTATTGCATAGTTCAGCAAAATATATACAGGTATGCATATACCTGCACAACTGGCTTCTAATTATTTTATCTAGTTTGGATTTTGCAATTAATAGTAAGAAGTTATGCAATTAGTATCAAGAAGGATGCATATGAACGTGTTGTCAGATATATCTGTATCGTTTTCACTGAAATGTACACATTTTGAACATTTCACAAACGGTCTACTTATTAAGGATAACTGAGAAATGTTAGGGCATCATTCTATGATTCTATGAATTTAGAGCTATAAATCCAACTTCACAGTTTGCTGAAGGAAACAAGTTCAATCTACTGTTTTCTATCATAGTCTTTCCTGGAATGTGTGTTTTCCCATGATTTATACAATCTGTCATGATGTAAGGCAGCCAACATATAGCATAGTGTTTCAAAAAACTTTCCTGTAAGATCCAAGGTTTTAAGGTTTTCTATATCTCGTTATCTTTGAAAGGCTAGAAGCTTTTTTTCCCAAATATAGTCAACATTCAATAGCTGCATTCTTTTCTGTGTTTTTTTTTGGGGGGGGAAGAAGGAGAGGGGGGAGAAGAGAGTGCAGGGGGAGGTGGAGGGGAATGTGCTCAGAGGATGATTGAATTTCAGTTTCCTTAGCTATAGTAGAATTTCTGCCTGTTTGATTATACTTGGACATCTACAGTAGAAAAATTAAGTCCCTCTTAAAAAAAACCTGCTAAACTGCCCAATAATTCATAGTGTTTTGGATAGGTGGTTCTATCTCCTGAGCTTTTGCTGTTTACCAGCTACTGTTTTCCTTGATAGAAATCAAGGTCTCCAGATTCCTCTGGTTAAAGCTGTAGATGAGCCAAGTGGTGGATAGTGTTTTAGCTCCAGGTGTCTGGATGGATTTTTTTTAAAAAGGAGGGATCTATTAAAAAAAATGTGCATATGAATATTCATTTTAGCAAACCAGGATGTACCATACTTGTTCTGGTTACCTTCAGTGTGAGCAATAAATCTGTAGAAGACCATAATTATTTTGAAATCCGATGATTAACTGGAAAACATGTTTGCTTTTCTGTCTGCCCCAGTCAGTGTAAACAGTTTTTAGGCTTCTTTTAACGAAAGGAAAGAAATGGTTTATGCCGTATGCTGTCAGCTTTGGAAGACCTTAGTAATACTTGTATGGCCCCAATTAGTAGACCACTCACAAATTAAATTTGTGGAATCATTTGCATTTATATGGGTGTGTTGATGAGTACAAACTGACAGATGATGCTTGGAGCATAATCTAGGTCTGTGTCGTGAGTCAAGAATAATATTAAGTTATTAATTAGGAAGTCCTATAAAAATGGTATGTTAGAATGCAAACTGCATCTGTGTGTGACATTCATGATGACAGATACTTTTTTTTCTTTCATCATCTCACCCCGTTACTCATTCTGTTCCACAAATTTCCTTTCATATTTTAAGTTTTAATTCTTTTCACGATTTTCTACCACAGTAAGACCATAATTTTATAGTACATACCTCCTTTTGTAGCCTGTGCTCATATTTAAATAATTGGATTACATATATTTAAATCTGGCCCAGGCGAGTCATGTTCTCGTGTAGTTAGGATAAAAATGGGAAGAGCACATTTGAATTGTAATGTCTGTGAGTTGTGTAGACACCAGTAGTGAGGTTTGGCAGACTGTCCCATGAAGAGATGGTGTCTCTCATGGCTTGGTGCTCAGACACCACAAAGCTGCTCTTACGTGAGATCCCCCATTTGTGCAGCAGTGCGCATGTGCACACCACTTCAGGTACCTAACACTGCTCTCCTACTCCGCCTGCTGAATCCATGAGACCCCAGTGAACTGAGATCTGGAAATGGTTTGCAACATATCCCTATAAATTCACGCAGTTATTAAAGCAGAATCGCTTTTCTTCTCTTTCTCTTTTCCTCCCCTCTGTAAATATGATGCAGTCTGTCTTGTTTTTGCTGCACCATTTCTCTTACATTGGACTGCTCCAAATACTCTGATCCGGTGCAGCGAACCATAAGCATTTTGCAAATGGTGCTGACCCGCGCCGAGTGAGAAGGCAGAGGTCCTCCTGTATAATCCGATTTCAATCAACTCACTCTAATCACTACTGATAGCTGCAAAATTTAGCCTCGATCCGCTCTGGTAATCTAGATTGACAGGAGGTAAAAGTAAAGGGACAGAAGGGCAGAGGAACAAAGAGAAGAAGCAGGGAGGGTGATTTTTTGCTGTGTGCGGGCTCCTGGGACACCAGGCTGGCTGTGGCGCTGGGCTGAGGTGTGGGGACAACAGGTGCCTGCGTTGGGCAGCTCCCATCCTGCACCACAGGCTGCGCTGCCCGCGGTGTGCAGCGTGACACAGATCCTGGCTTGGGTTGCTGCTCAGATGATCGTGGCATCCTGGTGGTGCGAGGCATCCAGGCAAACAGCAGTCCGGTGGCTCCAGTGGGCTCTTTAGTGTCCTCTGAATACAAGTGGCTCCCGGCGGTGGGCCTAGTTCTCCTCCAGGCATCTGCCCTGGGCTTTTTAAAGAGTGTTGAGCAGCTGGCACTGTGAGGAGGAGGTGGCTGGGAGACTGTGTCCTTTTGCATTTTGCTTTTAACTTTTTCCACAAGGAGAGCCAACTTTGGGTTTCATGGATATACAGAAATATAGCCAGCTTCTGCTGAAGACAGATATTCTGCGAAGATTTGCTTCTGTTTGACTGGATTGCACATCAGGAAGAAAAGATGACTTTTATTCTCATTACCTGACCACATGCTCTGTGCCAGCCAGGCACAGGGACTGCTCACACAGCGGGACAGAGGCGCTGGGACTCGCCCTCCATCCTGCTGTCCATGCTGGTGGGGCTGTTCCTGGTCATCTCAGCCTCGCATGTTGCCATGCTAAAAACACCCAAGGCAAAAAATGTGTCCTGGGTAAGTACAGAGGGATGAGCAAAGGTTGTCCAAATGTATGTAAGTTTATATATAATTCTAGAAAAATATGCTTCTCTCCCACCTCCTCTGTCTCTGTGTATGGACTTGTATAGCACAGAGTGTTTGTGCTACTTTTAAATCAATTGCAAGACTGGTGTGTCTTTCAGGATACAATATAAAGGCTTAAGAGTAAGTTTTAAAGGTTTTTGGAGTGAGAATCACTGGTTTTAGTTATGTTTCATTTTCTGGATTTGTGTATTTTAGTGGTCTGCAGCTGTAGATGTTCTCATATGCAATATTGATGCAGATCTTGAAATGCTATTGAGAAAGTATTGGGAGTTGTTTCCAAATTATCAGTGTGTTGTAGTAAGTTTTAATACACAGTGGCATGAAGGAGGCTGCATTTAGTGCATTCTTCATTGATTTTCTTCATTTTTACTAAGAAAATACATTGCTATTTTGTCCTTACGCGTTATTTCTGTGTCAGATGCCAGGGTTCCCTGCTGGGGAATAAAGTAACCCATGAAATATAATTCCAGAGTAAGTAACAGCGACCTTCCCTAACCCCCATTGTGTGTGATTATGTAAGCTGCCAGGGCACTGGACCCAACCAGCAGAATGTCAGACTGCAGCCCCACGCAGAAACCCGGCGCACTGATAGCTGCTCACCAGTTGGCTTTAGGGCTTCTCCAGTGGGCTCCCAAGTCTCCCATCTTTCCTCAGCAGTGTTGAGTACATAATTGTGTCTGGAGCATAGGGATTATTCAAGAATAAAAGGACATAACTGCCAGGTGCAGTGTTACAGATAGCCTTCATTTCTCTGAGACTGCTCAGTGATTAAAATCTATGATAATGTGTTAAGCCGCAGAAAACCTGGAAATTTGGGAGCCCCCACGAAGCAAGCCACAGATGTAATTATACACAGCTGATAGACATTTCATTTCCACAACTTAGCTGCTGGGATGTAGATCTCTAATAGATTCAGTACTTCCTGCAGAGGGAGAGTGCTCTTGCCTTTGCAGCTGGCATGGCCAGGTTTAGCTGTTTGAAATACCTGTGTCTGTTGTCTGTGTTTGAGTTTTGTACTTGTTCTTACCAGTTTTGTGCTGTGGAGTAATAACAAAGAATATAATAAATAAAAACTCATCCCTCTCAATGCTTTCATTACTGATTTTCGTACAAAAGGGCATAAAGATATGGTATCATGAAAGTAGTACATTTTGGTATTAAGTTCAGTTGAACGATTGGTAGAGACTATGATGAGATTTACTGTATTCCCTTTACTGTAAACATTAATGACCTTAGGTTGTTTCACTGAAACTGTAGGCACGCATTGTAAAATTGAACAACAAACTGATAAACTGATTTGAAAATTCTAGTGTAAAAATGGCTGGAATGAGTTGCATGACTGGAACTGAATGCTATATAAAGAAATATATCCAGCATCCAAGCCACTGTAGGTTTGGGGATTACTTCTACTTTGTGTAACGTTTTTTCCTTTCAGAAATAATGAATATTTGAGTTCTGTGTCTTTACAATACAAGTTTTTAAGGACAGGGACCATGTTGTCCTTGTATATCATTGTACAGTTGTACAAATGTCTTCTACCTGCGCAGATTGTGTTTTCCCCTTTAGAGCTTCAGATTGCCTACCTGTATGTCATCCACTTCAAAAAAAAAAAAAAAAAAAAAAAAAAAAAAAAGAAAAAAAAAAGTACAGATTGTTTCTGAGGCCTTTGGCAAAATCTAGCCCCTGCATGTCCGACCCCTGACTGATGTATGACCATTGCCTGAGAAGTCACAAAACTAAGAAATAAATGTCCTGTGGCTTTCAAGAGCTGAAGAACATATATCTCAGTGGTTTGTGTCTGCCTTAGAATTCTTCCAAATATTATGTGATAGATCTGCATGATTTGGGTAAGGCTGTGGGGTTTCTAGATGTGTGAATTACAGCCTTGCTTTCATGCACATGGTCTTGAGCTTTGGTCACTGCTGCATATGCTGTGGGACTTTCTTTAAAGTTCTTTAAATGAGGCCATGGAGGGTCTGTGGTGACTTCAACTCTGAATTACATGTATAACATTTTCACATTTCTCTCTAAAAGCTATTGGTTCTGCCACATATGAATGATTTTGAAAGTTACCAGGAAGAACTGAGGCTTCCTGAACAAAATGACCAAAATATGTTTTTCATCTAATGCCTTGTGTTTTGTTTTTTATATATTTCATTCGTAAAAGGATTCCATTTAATTATCTTGGACGTGATCATTTTGTTACACTAACTCTTATTGACATGAATTTAATCTTTACTGGCTAATGTAAGCATTTTTCTATTTGTTATTTTGCCTCTGTATAAGCGGTCTTGTCTGTAAGCTTTGCAACAGCTATAGGTAGGACCTATGTTAGTGAAAAAGGCAGTAATTACAGTCTTGGGTAAAATGCAGTTATGGGACCTGGTGGATTTTTTTAAATCATGTTTTTGACCTGAGTAGCAGATGATGGTAAGAATTGAGCTTACAGGAACATTTGGTTTTGAAGTTCAATAGGCTCTTCAAAATAATATTCTGTATCTGTTGTTGAAAGATTTCATCTCTTACATTTCCTCTAAAATAGTTGGCTAGTCTTTTATAGTGTATAGTAAATATATTATAGAAGTATATCTATAGTGTAGTATAATATTTTTCTAAGAGTAAAAACACTTTAGTATTCTGTGAAAGGCAGTTAGTTTTTTCCAAGGGTAGTGTGATTTTGCAGGGCTCTGGATCCAGCCTTGTCTTCTCCAACCAAGGTTCCTTTGGCCTTTGGAGCTGTCCGAGTCCTGCTGGAGTGCTGCAGGCCTTGACTTAGCGCCAGGCCAGCCTACTGAGCAGAAAGGTCAGTGAGCCACGCAGACCCAAAAATACATTCCAGCTCTTTAGCTGAAAACCATGGAGCCTCCTGTAATGCTTTGCTGTCAGTTGTTGCAGATTGTGGTGCCAACTGCAAAAATAAGACATCTGTGTGCCACTTCGGTAGGGTAACTCGTCTTACTTAGAAGGCAGATTTGAATAGGTAGGAAATTGCTACATTACATTTTGGGTGCTGCAGAGTGCACACACTGTGTGTTTCTGCTTTTCTTAATATTTCAACTGAGTTGTCATTATTGGTATTTAGTAGACAAATCTTGACTGCAGAATATCCCTTATTTCTGTCCTCCTAGTTATTAGCACTAGTGTTCACATACCTAGTGTCACTGAAATTCAAAGGAATGGAATGTACATAGGGGGAAGACTAAATTTCATGTAATTAAATTCGAGTTCCAGATGAATTCCCTCAGCTAGTAAAAGGGAGTGATCCTTCTACCTCACTTTATTACTTAAGAAGTTATATGATGATGCATGTAGTTTTACAGTGTTAGAAAAAGTGAGGAATGCAATAAGAGGGGTAAGCTATAAATAATGAAATGTTTGCTCTAACTCCGAATGCTTCAAGAGTTGGTGGAACATCTGTGGAAAATGTAAAGAATATGAATTCAGTTATATGTATTGATTTGGAACCTCTTGAAATATGGAGTAACTTGAAAAAGATCAGGATAAAGTTGTCAAAAAAAAAAAGAAGATAAAATTGTAATGGAGAAAATAGAGATATAGAGAAAGATAAATTAGAGCTCTGAACATTAAGAGATGTGACGGTATTAGAAAGGAGGGATTAAACAAATATGAAAATACAAAGAAGGGGTGTGGCTAACATAAGATATCTATTTTTATGTCTGCGTTTTAGGTCAAACAGAAAATGGAAATTAAATAAGGCACTTGAAGAATAGACAATGGAGAAAATGTGAAAATAATTGAAAAATTATTTGAATATGGGTTAAGTCTGAAATGCAGAGTGTTTTTTCTACTCCTAACAGAGAGGGTTAACGGTTCCCATGGCTGAGTTCTTTCTGCTTGAGGGTCTCCAGGTACGTGGAAGAGAGAAGCATGGAGAGAAGTACACACTATGAAAGGGCATGCTGTTATTCTTGCTGGATTAATAATGATCTGTAGGAGAGTGCTTGTGGCTACCAAAGTGAGTGATGTCAGGAAATATAACCTGCCAATTTCAAGGGGTTGTTTTAAGATGTTATTGCAAGAGGCTAGGCAAGGATCTGATGGAAGGCCTAAGTAGGGAAGTGCTGACTGCAGTACTATTCTGTGAACTTGAGGTCTATCTGTGCAGTAATTGGGATACTCCATAGCAATTGACTGCTCAACTCTGGCCTGCATGGAGACTTCACTGTTTGATAAATCATGATACTTGTCATTTGAATACTGACATAACTGAAATAACTGTATATTTTTGGCTGAAATTCACAATTACCAGCAAAACAAATAACAATGACAAAAAACAACAAACCAGCAACAAAACCAACCAGCCAAACAGAAACCATTTTTATTACATTGCTTAATGTAATAAAGAGGAATTTCTTTCCAGTAAATCAAAAGGCTGCTGTTTTGAATCTGTCATGGCCTGGCCTAATGTGTACTAATGTCAAATATCTGTAGACTAAAACAGCATTGTCATTTGCTTTCTTTTCAATTGTATCAGGTTCTTTGTATTTGTTGGAGTCAGCTCCTGGTGTTTTTTTGCAAGATAGAGCAAGCTTTCTCAGTGAAGTTGTAATTAGGACTTTGGCTCTGGCTGTTGGCAGTCTGGGTTTTCTATTATTAAGGAAAGGACTGGGTTGTCTCTACCTTTCAAACAAAAACCTGTGCGAAAGCTGCTGTGGCCACCAGGTCATCTCCTTTTACTTAGATGGGACTCGATGCTGAACAGAAAGTTCAGGGGATTTTAAGTGTGAGGAAACAAAAGACAAAAAGCCTCCTCCTAAGTTTTTTCTTATTCTTAATTGTAAGTGTAATTCCCACTGATCTTTGTGGGAACTACATGCATAAACTGGTTAACAGGCAAATTGTCAGGACATGCAGAACTTCAAATGATCTGCTGCAAACTGGTGGGCTTTCTTCCCTGGAAATTTCTGATGGTTTTGCCTTGATTCAGGGGAGCCACATCTCCACAGCTGCCTAGATTTGAAACTAAAATTAACCTTAACACTTCTTATTTATGTAGCTTGTGCTGAGTTTGTAACTATTGGGTACCAATTTTAAACAGTCTGGAGCAAAATTTAGGTTAAAGATAAGAAGTTGTTGACTGACAGCGATGACAAGTAACTTTTCTTTTTCATAATGCCGTGCAATAGAAGATATATAGCATATATCACAAATATCTGATCACTATGTCTAATCTCTACAGACTTTTGTAATCACACAGATTTAGAGGCAAAAGGCAGAGGAATGTGTTTTTCCGTTTAGAAAATGTGAAAGTTGATTTGTTTTTCAGTAGCAGAGGTTAATAAAAAGGCAGAAGTTACCAGTTGGTGCAGTCAGATTCAATCAGAGTTGCTCTAAACTAACTTGACTAAGAGACATTTTAAGAGATCTTCAGTGTATTCTGGGATGGAGGAGAGCACAGGAAAAAATATTTGCCTGTCTTTTAAGATCATGTTGTGTGAGATGAAAGTGAAGTCAAAGAAGCAAATGTGGATGAAAGGAAATTATACTTGTTTTCCTCAGTAGTATTTGTATTGGCCTTTGACATTAAAATCTACCTAGAGGAATGCCAGCTGTGTTTTCTAGTGGGTTAGTTATTTCTGTTGTCACTTTTCTTTTTCATTCTTTGCCACTATTAAAGCCAACAAGTTTGCAATATTAATTTGCAATGTGATTTCCCTGTATTTGAATTGCAAAGAATAAGTCTGATTGAGGTCCTCCTCTTACTTAAATTTATGACAAATTGCCAGATCAATCTTGCATTTCTGGAGGCATAAGTGGGCTGAGAGCACTTAAAGTTTAAATGGTTTATTTTTCCATTGATGCATGACAAATTTAAACATGTTACTGCATAAGCGTTTGAGTTTCTGTCTCAAATCATTGGTGCATTAAAAGGAGAATTATTCCTAAAAATATGGTAGCCAAGGGAAATAGGGAGAGAAGAAAGCAGCTACTGGGTAGTCAGGGTTTTCAAAGGCTGAAAATATAATGCAGCATTAGGAATATTGTCTTAGACTTTATGGCTGTAAAGTTTCCTGTTTGGATTAATCTTTGTGCCTTTTAAAAATCTTTGTTCTGGTTATGGTTGCTAAACTTCAACTGGAATCGTGCTTGAACATGATTTTTGTAATGTCTTGGTTTTATATCATCGAGTTATGTTGCCTTTCAAACAATATGTGATGCTGTACAAAAATCATGCATACAATGAGAAAGCTCATGAGAAATATTCAAGATACACGTCCATGTTTTAGTGATAAAGTTTTGGATAGAGTTGATCAGAATTTCATGGAAATTTACTAAATATTTTCTCAGGCTTTGCTGTGTCTTGCTGATCATACTCATTTGTAAGAGATTTTTATATCTAATGGTTAACTACTTTATGCTGAATTCATAAGGGCTACCAGTTTGAAAGCCTTTCTGAATTCCCTTTTAAATTCATAGTTTGTTCTTGAAGAAAACTAAGGACAAGATTTTCCAATGGAATTGTTTTTGAGTGTTTAGACCCAATCTGAATGAAGTATTATGCAGACAACTAAGTCCAGGACTGTATGCATTTTTACTACTGATTATGTTAGGAAGAAATATGATTAAAATGCCATTATAAAATATATATATATAAATATATATATATATAGCAGTTACCATAGCTTCTCTGAATGATCATGAGTAATACACTTGCACAGATTTTAGGAAATGTTTAGTTGTTGGCTCTCAAGGACCAGTCAGTAAGAGACCTTTTGAAGTACAATGAAAACTGTATTGCTGCTTGTCTAGCCCAGAGTGCATCAGCTGGTTCATACAGCAGGTAGATCTGGGCAATGATGCTCAGAGTTATGTCACACAGAGAAAACAGATGTACAAATAAAGTGCAGAAAGTTACCTGTGTGGAAACATGTGCTTCACTCACTCAGTGCCCTGTGGCATGGCAGATCTCTTTCTTTTCCATTATATCACTCCTAAGTGCTTTCAGTCACAAGTGAAAACATCTTAGAAATGAGAGGAGAGATTCAAAGCACATTAGCAATTCAAAATAATTTGTTCTGAAAAAAAGAACAAAAAAAAGGAAAAAAAAATATTGCTATAAAAGCTTTAGGGCTCAACAGTTCAAAAATGCAGAACTTACTTGAAGTCTGTCAGTCTGCTTTCTATGTAGAAGCCAAAGGAGCTACCATTGTTCCTGACCTCCTGCTTTCTTTGCTTCCTAATTTCCTTACCTTCATATTGTTTGTATCTGGCTACTGCAATAGATTCAGTTCTACAAGAACTGTTCCAAAAGTAATGCTTCCTGTTTTATTATGTTGGCCCTCAACCTCAGAGGCGGATGTTGGTGGTACTGCAGTAGAGGTTGAAACTTCCCACCAATATTTCATTACATTTTGTTGCCATATGACAGCTAGCAGCAGATGGGCAGTCTGACAGAATGGCATCTGACATGGGAGTGCTTAGGAAGCAACAGTGTGCCACTGAATTCCTCCATGTGGAAATGGCACCCATTGACATTTGCTGATGCTGGCATTTACGGAGACCAAACAGTGGATGTGAGCACAGTGAGGTGGTGGGTGGTGCATTTTAGCAGTGGTGAAAGTGACAGTGGTTTGCCTCTGCTGGTGCAGATTTTTACAGGTAAGGCATGCAGGCTTTTGTTCATCACTGATGAAAATGCATAGCTGATGGTGGTGACTGTGTTGAAAAATAATGTTTTGTAGCTGAGAATTTGCTCTATCAGTGCTATTGTGGTCTTTGCATCTGTTATAGTTTCCATGGGAATATATAGGAGGTATTATTTTTGGAGAAACCTGCAGTGTAATATGTTGTTTTTGCCCTCTTTCTATGCCTGGTGCTGTTTCCTCATTTCAGCATGTCCTTGGCCACTCTTCAGGGCAGAAGTGCTCTTCTTTAGACCTTTGCTGTGTTACGTGGTTCTTGAATATGAATTATTCATATCTAAGTGTGTAAGAGTTCATTAAGGAAATTTAATTTCGTAAACTTCAACAGGCATTTCAAAGTGACTGAATAGTTACTGTAATGAAAGTTTTTTAAACGTTTAGAAAATAGTAGTCAAAAGGTGCTTTGAAAAAGAAACAACTCTGTTTAATCGTTCGGTATGCAAACCAATACCGTACTCTTCAGGTCTGAACTGTGCTCATCCATGTTCAGTAAGAACAGATTTTACTCTCTTGATTTATGCACTTAGAATGGTTCTCTAGGGACTATAAAAGTGAATATGAATAATATTTTAAAATATTAAATGGTAGATCTTGAATAGGAGTAGTAAACATTTTGAGAAAATGCAGGTAAAGAATGTAGAATGAACAACTAAGAGAGGATGTTGGTACTAGAAAAAAAAAAAAAGAAAAAAAAGGATTATAGCTATACTGGTTCCTTTGACTACACTAATGTGCAAGAAATTAATATTATTTTTTTCATTGGTGGATTCCTCAGTGTGATTTCCTATCGTTGAGGTACAAGCAACAGAAATCCTGACTTACTCTTTTTTTGGCTAATAAGGGCTGTTACTGAACAAGGGACATTCAGTTGTCCTTGAAGCTAAACTACTTCCCCAGAGGTGTGTGCATTTCTAAAGAAATCGGGAAAAAACAGTTTGAAATCCCAGCAGCATAGAGAGAACGTAGAAATAGGCACTAATGTCATCTGTTGATGCCTACCTCTCTGTTTCTCACTAGGAAGTATGGGTCAGATATGACACCACTTCCTCTTCGTAAAGCATGTTCTCAGTCCAATCCTAGAGCTTTTCCTGCTTGTTTGTGAAAATGACATGTTACTGGAATGCCTCAGCATAATTGTGATCTTTTTCATTCATAAGAAAACTATATCTAAATACACTCCACTTTCATTCAGACAGATGAACATGCAGGAGAATCCTCAGGGAATGATTCACAGTATTAAGGACAGTGACTGACTTTGTAGCTGGTCGTGTACCTTGACTTGCTTCTCTCAGATTCAACAACTAATTTTTTCAGTATTTTGCTGAACACTTGCAGAGTGGAGATGTGTAATTACTCAGAGTGCTTAAGTGGATGTGATACCAGAGCTGGAATACATAGTGATATTCTTTGGAGTCATTACCAGCTGATAAGGAATAAGAGCTAATGAGGTACGAAGCATAACAATGGACATTAATTTCCTTTCAAAATAATTTTTGGAGCAGATTTTTCCAGAGGGTGAAAGAAAAAAACTAAGAAAAAACAAACCTAAAGCAGCTTTGCAAATCAACAATTTATATAAAAACCAGATAAACTGTATTCTACTATACAAAAGAGAAAATTCTAAATTCCAATATATTTTCAACTATTAAAAATTATTATTGTGTTATGTTTATAATTAGTTTTACTTACTTTACATTTTAAGATTTCTGTCCAATTTTTATTCTGTTTTAGTTATTGTTACTGTCTTTTTTTTATATGCCTGAATGATTATACAGTGTCAGTAAATTTATTTTGATTTAACCTCTGTGTGCTTTGTAACCATGAAGAAAGTACTGTGGATGGTACTGTGTTTGTAATGAATAAAATAACATTGTTCATACAGTTTCCTTCTACGCTGTCATCAGAGCAGGCATGTGGGAATGCATCTTTTCACCTGCACAGGACACATGCACTACTGGGAGGGCTTTTCTCCTTCAGGTTTACAGGCAGTCACCTCTTTACGCTGGTGGACTGACGTTCTATGTAGGCAAGACCCCCATGTGCACCCCACAAAACCTAATGGGAATTTTATTTCTGATCAGCAGACTCTATGATCCAATGCCAGACCTTGGAGTTGTAGCCCCGTGACTGGTGAGCTGCAGTAACTGGGTGGGATCCTCAGGTTCTGTGTGGGAGATGATATTTAGCGGCTGTGCATCCATAGACTGAAGTCGGTGTGATGAGGGAAGAGACTTACGCAAGCTAGTCCCTCATAGCCTAGGAATGTAGTTGTTTAATCCAATCATTTCCATGGTAGCCCTCCCCTAATTACCTTTATTCCCCCTATGTCCAGGTTTTGATACATCTGACAGTGCCACCCTAGTCTTTGTGACCTTGTATCTCACTGACACATCTCTTTGGATGAGATTATTTTCTTCTTTTAAAGAAACCCATAGAATCTGAGCTTCAGTTATGCAGCTCCTGTGTGCAGGTATGACTGCATCAGAGCTGGGAAGAGAGGGAGAGATGGCTTTTAAGTTTCAGACTTTCCTATTAATTTTCCTTAATGCATTGGTAAATTCAAAAAACAATATGTTGAGAGACTTTTTATTGGTGACCGCTTCCAAGGAATAAATACTCTGATGTGTTCTTAAAGCACGTCCTCTGAGATTGTACTTGTAACTAAAACAGATCATTCAGATGCGTACATTTCTTCCTTTTAAAAAAAAATCATTTAAATTGAAATCTAAAAATCAATAGGTCTAAACAACTGGAGTAATTTCTTCATTTTTTAGGAACTGAGCAGTGTTAGACTAGTTCATAATAGTGAATTCTCACTTGCAGCCAGTGCTCTTAACTGCTTTCTTGTATCTTTTTATGTAGATTTATTGTTGCTAAGGGAAATTCTTTTGAATCCCCTGAGAAATGTGGTACGTTCCCACACTAATGGAAACTCCTTATTCTGGTAGCATACAGTTTTCAAGGGACTCCTCCTGCTGCATGTTACATCATGAGTTATGAACGCGTTGGCGCTGGGAACTGGTGTTCTCTTAGTGACGGTGTAAACTCTCTGGTGTAAATACTGCGTTTTTAAGGAAAAGGAATGAAAAAGCTCTCCAGTAACAACCCAGGCATCCCAGACCAATTAATTGTAATACTAGATGGTGGTCTAGAGAGAATTCATTCTCTTCCTGAAGTGCTAGTAGCTGATATATTCACTGAAAATTTTAGGTGGAAATGAAAACAAGAATAGAAAACAGTTTGAATAATCTGCTATGACAGTATGAACTTGGTCTTATCTCACACTCTCTGTTACAGTGATTGATTCCATTTATGGGTTTGTTTAAGGGTGAATAGAAAGGTGCACCAAAGCCTGGATTCATTCCTCCTCATCCCTGCCTGCTAAGTAGTCACTCTTTGGATTAGAGTACTAAAGCATGTGGAAATCGAAATCAACTTCTACTGCCAGAAACATCATCTCTTCTTTCCTGGCAGAAAACCACCTAGAAATGATACAAGGCTGTAGAGTGAAACCAGAAAAAAATATAGTTGAATTACAAAAAAAATCATCCACAGCAGTAATTATTAGTAGGAATTTTATCTAGTAATTGAATATAATTTTAATAAGTTTTTGATGAGCTGTTTTAAAGCCGTTACCAGTCTATACTTGTATATTCATTATCAGGGACACTTTACAGCCAATAGAATCTCAAGTTTTGGCCAAAGTGTACTTGAAGAATGCATTCAGTAAAGATTTAACATAGAATGAACAGGTGCTGTAAAATTTTGAGATCAAGGTTTGTAAGTTATGTACAGTAATTTGTGCCGCCTTCAGAATTCTATGCCCAGCGTTATTTATTTTGTTCTTCCATCAATACATTCCTAATCTTTTCAAGCGTGACTGAGAGGATCTGTTCCATGAAGTGTAAAACTGAGACATCATCCAGAGCCTCCTGTCAGGACTGGATTCCCCCTTTCAGGGTTCTCATGGCACTTTCATCCCCTACAAGCAGTGTTCTGGTGTGCTTTGTTACTAGTCCAGAGACATTTGGGAAGTGATGATATCTCTAACTGAATGGGTGCATGTTCCCTGAACCGCTTCGCATTTCTGAGGTTTCTAATGTTTATCTGTCATGAATAAGCAAGCCAGGTAGAAAAGCTGAATTCTGTTTACACAGAACTGAGCGAACACTGGTTATTGCAGGCTGGGTATCAGCACGCAGGGCAGGGTGTGGGACAGCAGCCTGCACGCTACCATCCCCAGGAGCCCCAGGCAGCTGGTCTGGGCTCTGGTCAGGGCAGAATGCCTCCTGCTACGGTGGTCAGTCCAGACCTCAGAAAGAGGTCAGAACTTAAAAAAAAACAACAAACCAAACCAATAATTTATTAGGGTTTTTAGTTGTTTCCTCAGTTCCATTGGTGCAAGCACTCCTGACAAGATGTTAGTAAAGATCCGCCATCCTTTCAGCATGCCTCATTCTGGCTAGAGATAACATTCAGGTCCAGAAGCATGTGAGCTTCATATATTTGTGGATGTGAGCTTGGAGACTGTTGAACCTGAGGAAGCATGTGAGAAACAACTTGAGCGAGACCTGCTTCTGGCATTTTTTAGACATCGAGTCAGCGTATTAATAGGAGTATTTTTAGCCAGTGATGCTTCCTAGCAACAGACCATTTACTGTACTATGGGCTTAAAATGTATTAAATAATTTTAACTTTCCTACTTTAACCTCTGTGGATTACAGTAATGCCTCAAGGCTCTTTCCTGCACTGCTCTCTGTGCCTTGCGGTGCAAGGCAGCAAGCTGTACTAAGAACCATACTCTGCTTAACTCCAAATGCTGTTAGACTTATTTGGCATAGGGGTGGTGATGTTATTTCTAATACCTTCCAACTAAGCAACTGGCTAGGTACATAGTTTAGGAACTCAAAGTCACTACTATCCAAAAGCTGTCCTGATTTTGACTTTCCCAAGTTCAAAATACTATTAAAAAAAAAAAGTAGCCAAGTCATTCTGGAAAAGTTGTAAATAAAGTGGAAGATAAAATCAGAATCAGGATTAACTTTTACATTTGATAAATTTGCAAATTTTGTGGTTATTTCCATGAGATAACAACAGGATAAATTTTGTTGGTTAATTTCTTCTAATGTTGTTTTAATTTCTTTTTTTTTTACTTATTTCCTTCAAACTGTAAATATTTAGGACTTAACACTAAGTGGCTTCACCTTACTGCTTTAATTATAACTCTTACGTTCAAATTATATATCAAAGTATAACACTACATTGCAGAACTAACTCCTTAACTAGTTTGATTTTCATTTGTAACCAATGTGTACATCATACTGCAGGCAGGTTGGAAACGTGTCTGGCTTGAGCAGCTTACTGGCTAAATAAAAGCTGCACTGTTTAAAGAGGTTACTTTAAATGAAGTATTTAAATAGGCTAGACCTGATAGTGCAAGAAGTCAAAGGTCATACAAGTCATTTTCTTCCTTACCATCCTGTCTTCTAATTGTTGATTAAATCCAAAGAAAATCATCCCCTCTGACAGGAACCTACCTTTCCATTGCTACAGCAGAGTCTTAGACTACTTAGACTACAGCAAAAATTACTTCTACATACAATTTAAATAAACAGGAATGGCTGTACAAAATTGAAAATAGTAAAATTTCACTAAGTTCAGGGCAATGATTACCACTCACTGTGGGCTTCTAAAAGTAACTGAAAGTCTAATTTTAAATCAGATTAGCCAAAGTGTTTTAAATTACTTCAATTTTTTGTAAAGTTGTTAAAGTTGTTAAAATGTTCTGTAATGTTGTGAACTGGATTTTTAATTGAGTTTTTTTTTTTTTAATTGAGTCTTGAAAAAATGAGTATTATCCAAAAATACAAACTCTTTTATATTTGAAGCAATCTAAAATTCTAGAAACATTTTCGAATGGTTTCATTTGCAAGGAAAATCTATTGATTTGTCCCTTGTAACGGTAGTTCTGTTCCATTCAGAACTGAGATCAAAAGGTACAAATCTCCTGAGGTTTAAGAATTTCATGTTGTCAGTTTATTATCATCTTTTGTCATATCTTCTTTTGTATTGTAAACTTTATTTGATAGACACAACATTTTCATATAAACTTTTTGACAAATTATTTAACTTGATCTTTTTTTTTTTTTTTTTTTCTTTTAAATATGCCTAGGCAGTGTGCTTTTCCAGAATTTCTGGAAGTGATAACCTAATCCTTTACCCTGTAAAGAGTTATTGGTTAAAATGTGAAGCACAAGTCTTTGGGCTAATTTTGCTGTTATTTATGCATGGGTAAAGAAATTCGCAGCTGTTGGGCTTTGTGCATACAGTGGAAGATGTTTATGCAAATCACTGAATATGTTATTTTGCATGCTTAATAATATTTTGCATATAATTAAACAGCTCCATTTGAAAAACAGAGATGCTGATGAAAAATGGCTATTGTGGTTGGTAAAGTCTCTTGTTATGTATAGGGTAAGCCGAACGATAACAGCCCTATAACCATGTCTCAATTCTTATCTGGTGGGAATAAAAAGGATACTTCTGTCTTTCTGTGCTTCAGGTACTTTTTTATTTGATTATCAACTAATATCAACTGTGGTAATGACTATATTATGTGGACTGAAATTAAAATCTCAGCAGTTGAGTAGATGAGAGAGATGTTTAACTGTTACTGGGGAAAGAAAAATAGTCAGTGCGTTCATGGCTCAGTAAATCACCCAAGTCCAAATAAGTTTAAGTTTATGATGACAGGTTGCACTTAATAACATACAATCTTAACTCGGAAGTTCCTTAAAATTCAGTCTTGCATCAGATACCGAATTTTACAATTCTAATTTTGTGAAGTCCAGTTTTCATTTTGTACTTGCATTTCCATAAATGTAAACAACACAAAAAAATCATTTTGGTGTACTCTTGGTATTGTTCATTGCATGCTACTACAAGGCATTGATTTGGCCCCTGCTTCTGGAAATGAACTATTCAGGCAGCCATATTAGAAAGATAGAATTCTAGAATCATCAAGGTCAGAAAAGATCACTAAGATCATTTAGTTCAACCATCAACTCATCACATCTGCTAAACCACGTCCCCTAGTGCCACATTTCCGCAGTTCTTGAACACTTCCAGAGATGGTGACTCTCGCCCCCCTGACCACCCTGTTCCAGTGCCTCATCATTCTTTCTGAGAAGATATTTCTCCTGATATCCAACGTGATCCTGCCCTGGCACATCCTGAGGCCGTTGCTCTCCTGCCTTGTTGCATACCCAACAGAGACCTTCTCCCATGTTCTGATAGGACCTTTGTGCACATCAGATGAGCTGTCTCCTGAGAAGGTCTGTTTTTCTCTGTTGGTAGAGGGAGCTCAATTGGCCAGCTATACAATTCCTGAAGTTAGGGGAAATGAATGCTGCCAGGGTGCCCTTCTCTGTGACTCATAACAGCTCCTAAAACAATGACATTAAATCAGGCCATAACAATCTTCATAGATAGAATAGCATAGTCGTGCACTAGTTATAATAAGCTGCACAGTGAAAACAGCAATGTACACCATAAAAATCTGTGTAACTAAGACAGTATATATGCTATTAATAGTAGAGATGAACTAAAGATTAAAACTCTGTAATGTGATGCCTTCTTTGAACCTTTTGTGAAATAGTCTTGAGGAAACAGTAAAAGCAGAGGAGTGGTGGAACGCCATCTTCAGCATTGCATTCTTGGTTTACAGATCAACAAAAGCAGGTGCTTGAAATCTGCTGCTTTTTCATACTACTTGTACAGTTACTTGTTCATTAGTTTTATTTTATTCAACTTCATCTCCATTTGGGTCTCAATCTATCATGAGTTTTAAGGCTTACTTTGGTGGCTTTCTCCTGTCTGTGCCTGCTCTGTAGCTGTCAGGTGAAGTGTGGCAGAGGAATGAGGCAGAGATATTCTGGAATCTCACTCTTAGAAGTTGAGCTCTTCTTGTTTGTGTCAAGAGCAAGATACTTCTTTCCCCTTAGAAATTTAGGAGCCTGGAAACTTTCAGGTGTGAAATGTAGAAATTGGCCTCTGTGTTCTTTCCAGATCCTTGTGTCTGGATCTGGTGCTTCTGTCTGTTGTGAGTAGATGGTGCCTCATCATAGGCCTTACCAGCCCCACGGCACCAAATATCAATACCTTCAGGAGGCAGCCAAAGAGATCTGCCCAAAATTCAACCTGGAGCAGTGCTGTGATACTGCCCTGGTATATTATTCTGAATAATACAGCTTAGTGTAGATGTGACTAAATGTAAACAGCTCCATTTTATCCTGATGAAAGATTGTGAAGGTCAGTGCCCTAGCGCTGTCCCTGAATTTTGCTTTTTTAAAGCTCAGGATAAGTCAATCAAAAAATGTTGTATAATAAATGTTAGGATTATGCTAAACTTGAAATATTCCATATTGCGTTCTATACTGTGCCAGAAAGATGTCAGCTCTCATGATAGCTATGGATATTTAATGTAAATTTTGTGTTGAACTTCTAATTTTCCCTTTTATGTGTAACTGACAAAAGATGAAATAAGCAAATTTATTTCAAAGCAAAAGGGCATGGTGAGATCAAGTGTCAGCATTAATATGACAATGGGCCATAGAGTCCTGAACTGAAAAAAATCCTTTTGGAAAGTCTAAGGTAGTATTTTCAGGTGCTAAATGTTGAGAAAGAGATGTTTTAGCTGCATTTTTTTGTAGGCTTGAGAAATCTGAGCAGTGCCCTTGGCAGCCAGGACACAGCTGGCTGGGGCTAGGGAGGCAGAGCTCCTCCGTGTTCCTGCATCACAATCTGCCTCTGCCTCGGTCGCAGTCCTGCCATGCAGTGACTTTATGCTGCTGGCAGCACTTGCTCTTTTCATTTTTCTGTATTGTCCCAGTTACAAGATGAACTCTATCAAGATTATAGTAAAAACACATCTTTTAAGTTTTCTTCAGTGAATCTAAATAGATGAGTCTGAATCATACGTACAAGAAGAATATACTGAAGTAGTAATAATAAGATCCCAAGGATAGAGTATCATCTTGAGTTCTTCTGAAAATTAACCTTGCGTGCTCCACCAAAACAACCTTAATCCTTGCTTCTTTTCCTGTTTTGAAGAATTTTATTATTCTGTTGCACGCAACCTTCACTCAACTCCATTCTGAGGATTTTGGTCCACAGAAATGTTTGCAGTGGGCAGTATTTTATGATATAACATAATTTGTTGCCTGTTTGTAGTATGGGAAGCCACCCATGTCCCCATCATTTATGACTCTCTAGTATGATGTGTCACATTATGAGGGACACACAAAAACCTCTCAACATTTTTATGTACATATTTCTCTTCAAATTCAGTATTGTTCTCTAGTTCTTGCTTTCTAATGCTATATTACTGTTATAATTGAAACAGAATTTTCTCAGCTCTGCTATCAAATATAATTTACTTACACGTGCTTAGATAATTTTTTTGAAATCTGACTTGAAGAAAACTACGTGCCTAAATCATGAGTTGACTTGGCAGTTGTTGAGTTTCTTACTAACTTTGTCTTCAAGGGTCTTCTGGGAAGCAGTTACAGATTTCCTTATGCTGCTATAACATATTTTTCAAGGCTTACTATATTACAGCTTTGCTAACAAAAACATGAAAAACATCAGGGTAATTTCATAAGTGGAAGAGTTAAAAATGAGTTTTTTATCATGCACTGTGATTTAACCCTGCAGCTGCTCAACTCTGCAGCTGTTTGCTCAGTCTCCCCAAAGGGAGATGGAGGAGAGAATCAGAAAAAGGTAAAACTCATGGGCTGAGATAAAGACAGTCTCACAGGACAGAAAAATAAGAAAAAATAATAATGAATAAAAATGAATTTACAAAACAAGGGATTCACAATGCTCATTAATCAGCACACCACCCACTGACCAATGCCCAGATGGTTCCCAAAAAGCAGCAGCTCCCCCTCAACTTTTATCACTTAGCATGAAACTGTATGCTATGGGACACAGCCTTGGCCAGTTCGTGTTACTGTGCTTGTTCTGTCCCATCCTAGCTCCTGGCTGGGGGCTGGGGGCTTTCTCCTGGAGGCTTCCCCACTTCCTTGCTGACAGTGTAGAATGAGGAACTAAAACATTCTTGGATCTGTGCAGCACTGCTCAGTAATGACTAAAACATCTGGGTGTTATCAACATTATTCTATCCTAATTCCAAAATATGGCACCATGTCAGCTGCTAGGAAGAAAATTATCTAAATCCTAGCTAAAACCAGGACACTCAGGATATTAAATTTATTTTACACAAGGCAAGGTAAAAAATAAAATAAAAAAAAAATATTGTGAAATTAGAAACCACGATATAACAAAATAACAAAAAAGATATAACAAAATCAATGCTTCTTTAATGGTACCAAGTTGTTCTGAGGAGGATAAATAGTAATGCAATGTTGCACAAGGACAGGAATATCCTGAAAAATACAGGTGTAGGTATTTCCTTAATGCTGTTATTCTGGCACTGGTACCAGCTAAGCAGTCTCCTTTCAGCTCTGCTGGGAGCTGCCTGTTCTGCAGGGATGTGGATTTGAAGAAGGAGTAACTGTGGCTGGGGCTGCCCTCCTCTTTTGCCTGCATGACTGAACAGAGTGTGGGCCTCATGCAGAAGTTAACACTGTGTAAATCCTGCATGGCATGAGTGGGGAATCATAGGTTGAATTTAGAGTATGGGAATGATAATGGTACTTTCCCCTGAGGCTGCAGCAGTGCAGATGGCCTTTTATTCCATGCAGGTTACAGAGCCAGCACAACAAGAGATGAACTTGGAAATATTTGTCTTAATTTAGCAGAGAAGACCTATTTTGCATGCAGAATCTCGTTTTATTTATATCGTAAAGCTTAGTTTCCTGTACTAAACCCACAGCTTTATTTATATCCAGGGTTAGAGATAATGAGCCCTAAGTGCAGCTCAGGCAGGAGGTACAGGATGGCCTTAAGCTCATGGGACAATGTTGTGACCTAATCCCAACTTTTCCTGCTGTGCCCCACCAGCCTGGGAGATGCTCAGAACTTCACTTCTCCTGTGTCACTCTGCTCTTGCAAGTTCTTCCTGGGAGCTAAGAGGCAAATATTGCCCAAACAGCTGCTCTTTTATTGCTGCCCCAGGGCCTCATTTTTATGCAGTCTGAAGATGCTAAATTAATGGGCTTGAAATTTTTGAGTTAGTAACACATCAGTTTGGATACTGTCTGATACTCTCCGGCTCACGTTTTGTAATTTGTAGTCTACCCTGTAGACATACAACATGAGTGAAGATGCTGTGCTTGTAAAGACTGGATTATTTGGAGAATAATGTTCTAATGTAAGGACCAAAGTATTCATCTATTTTTTATGTTTCTTTCTCAATAAAGGTGTAGTCACCATTTCTATGTTGTAATATAAACACAGTTGAAGGGAGAAAGCTTGGAAATAAAATCGCAGTTCTAGACAAACTGATTCAGTGGCATTGAAATGTCATTTCTAGTATTATCCGGCTTACTGGGAGTGTTTCAAGGAATAACCTTCTGGCATGGCAGAATACAGGGCGGGGATTAGACGGGGCTTGCACAGGGGGCCAGATTTTGTCCTGTGGTAATTAGGGTTGTGGGAGCATGAGTGATGGCAAGAACTATGCCAGCAGTTGCTGTTTTATTTTTAAATCTCTGTGGTGTGTTTAAGATATTATTTTTCCATAGTAGGAGCGGTCTTTGAACTCTTATATAGAAAAAAAAAAAAAAGGTGTGTGTGTGGGGAGGAAAATAATCAGATAATATTTTGACAAAACTGCAACTAAGTGAATTGGAGGTTTGTTTACAGAAGTGTAGTGTATGTTTAGAACCCTGCTTTCAAGAGAGATGTCTGACTCTGATTTCGTCTAAGAAACCCAGCAACATTATCCTGTGAGCAGGACCTGGAGTTTCTAAGGGTTTTGAAAAGATTCTTTGATATCCAAAAGCATCCTTTGGATGCTTTCATAGGGCTTTTTCAGAAAAGTAAGAAGGCTCTTAAGGAAGCCTCGGAGAGATAAATGGGCATTCAGTCTGTGGCTTTGGCTGACTGGTCTAATAGCCATTCTTGCTTGGGAGATAGAAAGAAAGGAGCTCAGAGAGTCTTCTGGATTTGACATCCAAGACTCGAGAGCAGAAGAATGTAGGAAGAAGTTATGATGGACAAGCCCTGAATATTCCCAGATTGCTATTAAACAGTGTCAGAATAAAATATTCAGAGACACACCTTTGACTTTTGTATCTGTCCAAATGCAGAATGCAATAGGCAATTGCCTTCCACTTCAGGAGGCTGGAAGAAGTTGGAGCTGATTAAATAATGGTATTACTGTTATTTTCAATAATGTTCTTTTGATATGGGTGTCTTTTGCTATCTTTAAGAAATTAGATCAAAAGTTCAAGTGTTAAGAGGTATTATAGTTGTAATAAGCTTTTAACATCATGAGTCCAACTTTTGGAAGTATTGCTAAAAGGACTAGTGTGACAGAGTTAATGGTGCTCAGTGGGAGAAACCAAAACAGCTTATTTAAAATAGAACTTGGACCATAGTAGAAATACTCAGATTTAAATTATTTTATTATTAAATAAGAAACATGGGAGCAGTATTTTTGCTCATTTCTTCCTTTAGAAATTACCTGTGCGTGCTGTTGTTGATGAGTGTGGATGGCAGGGAAGAGGAGAAATTAGCTCTGACCTAATGAGAGGCGGATCGATTGGAGAGCAAACTGCTAATCTTGTGCTGATTTCCTCAAGTTCATTATGGAAATTAATTGACCAGTCTTTAAAGAATTCATAATTACATAATTGTCCAGCCTGCAAAGATGTGTTGAACATAACCAGGTTTAAAAAGCAGAAGTGTGGGTTTTTTTTTTGCTTGCAAAATTAGGCTCATTTTGTGTTGATATTTCATTCTGAAGCAATTGATTTCAAGTTATTTTTATCATTATTATTCATTCATTTACTGACAAATGATGATATGACAAAGCTTCAAGCCAGATGAGTGCTAATTGCACTTCTGAAAGTGCATGAGATATACCCCATGGAATTATAGGGTAATTTTTGATTTAGGATATATTCATTTCCTTGTTTAGACTGTTGGAGGGAGTTAATGACTAGTTTACTCAGCATGTTTTTTTGTTTTTTTTAAATTATTCTATATTCAATTCAATGTTTATTGTTAGCATTTAACACTGATATTCCTAAGAATTCCCATTTTTTCTATAAGAGTTTATAATAATTCTAAATACTTATTCTATTGGGAGGGAAAAAAAAAAATAAAATGATGAGGTCCTTTAAAATCAGCCCTATGATTTAAATACAGGATTAAGTTGTATTTTTCAAAGTGACAGATACACCAGAAATGACTAACTTTGATAATTTTTGCCAGCCGCCCATGCACCCTGAGATCATCAAGGAAGGTGCTGGCAGCTGTTTGTGCTAAGAGCGGATGGCATTTCTGTCTCTCGTTAAATCCTTGATTGACGCAAACTGCCTAAATCTCCTTAGGAAGAAACAATCACTGCAAGGCACGCTGGGATGGGTGGGCAGGAGACTGCTCTCATGCACAGAGCAGCGCCAGGACAGATGCGCGCCGCTGTGTTTGTCCAAGGTGCTTTGCTGACGGAGATGGCTCAAGAGTTGGAGCCAAGCCCGCATACACAGCCTTGGCCAAGCAGGTTGGATAGCTTTTGCAAGGGAGAAAGCTCTGGGTCTAAGGGGCTCCACACACTGGGATTGTAGCCGAATTTGCTCGGACAATAAGATAAAGTTGGAAAAATAATGACTCCAGTGGAAAGTTAATTTTCTGCTCTCTATGGGAATTCCCCTCAGTGGATCAATAATCTCATTGTTTGTTTCTCAATGATACTGCAGCATTCTGCATTCTTTAACTAAATCAACTATGTGTTAGGAAGGGGAAAAGCTGAAATTACATTGCTTAGCAGCAAGCTTACCTTTCTGTCTCTGTTTCAAATAATAATGGGCCTGACCCAAATCAATACCTGTTTCTTGTCGTTCTCATATGTGTCCTTCTTCACCAAACGGAGAGGCTGGCTCTGAACCCCTCACCAGAATGAACCTGCTGTAAAATGTCCAGTAAAACAGCTTTAAAACAGAAATACAGGTATTAAAATATAGCAAATAAAATAATAAAAAAACCTCAGGAGAGGTTTCAGGCATTTATTCAGGTCAGTTGGCTGATGTTTCTTCTTCCTCTCTGGTCAATTTCTGCTTTCCTGGGTTTTTGCAGAAAGTAGGATTGAGAGCATGGGTCCTTGCAGGTTTTGTTTGTCTGGCCAGCTTTTGTGGAGAATGACTATAGAAAAACAACAATACCAAATGAAATCGATTAAAGGACTATGAAGGGAAAATCATATTAATTAGGAAGAGAAAATCAATGTACTGAGAGAACACACAGTGATACAGAGGAGAACAGAATGATGATGTGGTGAGTGACAGAAGTTGGAAGCAGAGAGAAGACAGAAAAGATATTAATCCAGATGAAAGTGAGCTTTTAAACTAGCTTGAGTGACAGGCTCTGTTGAAAAAAAGTTGGCTTAGAAATAAGCAGTTGTCATTTAAAACTGAAGTAATCTGAATGATCCAATTAAAAAAAATAAAGAAAGAAAGAAAATAAATTTTTCTTTTGAGGTATTATGGTTGAGATTTTAATGTTCTGAAATGCACCAAACCAAAATTAGGTATTCTAATCGTCAGATGCAGCTGACTGCTGGCTTTGTGTTTGTAACTCAGGACTTGCTGTTGTCAGACACTATAAAACTCCTAAGTAATAAAATGCATTTCCTGTAGCATGTGCACAACACTGACTGAACAACACAACCGAGTGCTTCGTGTCTGACTTCTGTGTTACAAATAAAAGAAAATATGATTCAAAATTCACACCCAATATGTAAGTATCTACGTATTGATTTAGTTAAATTCTCAATAGACATTTCCACCTATCTACAAGAAGTCTTCAGTGTCTACAGCATGTAGAAGATGAATTCTGTGTTTCTCTGCCTTCCAGGAGCTTAGAGATGAGGGGACCCTTCCCCTCCCTTCCCCCCCCCCCCAGCCTCAGCTTGGGACAGGCAGGGAGATTTGCCTGGGCAGAGGGGACATGGAGCACTGTGCAGCTTTGTATAGGAACAAGGGGTGGGGAGTGCTGCGCTTTTCTGACCCCACTGGTGTCATTTTTCCCCCATTCTTTTCTTCTCAGTATTGCTTCAGAGTCAAAATAGTTTCTGTAGGAAAACATACTTTTTAAAATATCCTTGTTATTTACTTCATTCTCTTAATCTCTTTCCCTTCTTTAATTTCTGTTACACAGGTATCCTAATTGCTTTAATAAATCACACTGTTTCTTTTCTATTGTATATTCACCTCTCTACATCGGGAACAAAACATGAAATACCTGTTTTGTACCAGAAAATAGGAAGTGGGAGTTATTCATTGTTTGTTTGTTTGTTTGTTTCTAGAATCTTCTTTCCAGCAGCCTCTTTTCTAAATAGGACTGCCCAGCAATCCTGTCGTAGTCACCAGATCTGGGACACAAAATCATTCTTTTAATTCCCGTCTCTGATTACTTTCTGCTTCTGACCGCTCTCTGGAGCTGATGCATGCAGATGTAGTAGGTTTGATTTGCTATGCCACTGAAACCTTTTATCGGCCAAGAATAAACAAAAATTGACTAGCAAAGAGAAAGAAAAACAAAAGAAAACAAAACAAAAAACACCCTGTTTTCTCTAGGGCTTACTTACTCTGAGCAGCCCTGCATGCTGAGAGGTACATCTTTCTGTTCTGCAGGTCTGGTGGTGCCCAGCTGCTTCTCCTCTGGGAGGAAGCACAATTGTCTGGAGCCACTGTACTTGAAGTCTTATCCTGGTGACACAAATGGAACACAGTCCTTTACTTGTGTACTGTTATAGTGATCTGAATATTGGCTGTGTCTTAAATGGTTTGTGAAGTTGGTTGTGAAAAGGTGAGGAGAGGGAAATAGTGATCATCAAGGGGAGGTGTAAGTGAAAATTTGTCTTAAAGATGTTCATGGTAATTACCCTAGTTGCGATAAGATAGATGGTTTGTTTGTTTGCTAGTTAGTTGATTTATTTTTAATGGATGCCATCAGCAATCAGAAATGTGCAAACACCTACAAGTATAGCAGATGTGTATTAACCCAGTCCTTAAACCAACATCATCTGCATTAAACTAACAAGGCAGTTAAATGCCTGTGTTCAGTGGTTTGGTTTCCTAAATCTCTACTTACATACTTTACCAAGGCTTTATGGAGTTAATTAACTTAATGGGCCTTTGACAGAAAAAGATTCATAAGCAAAGCACAAGAGATACCAGCAGTGCTCAGACCGAGGGCAAGATCCCCAGGCAATATCAATGGTGCAAGATGCTCAGCACAGCCACAGGCCTCCCTTTACTGCCGAAGGCCTGGCTGGTGCCCTGGGTGTGGGAGAGCTGTTGAGAGGGTCCACGGGGTTCAAAGGGATGG
This sequence comes from Tetrao urogallus, assembly GCF_951394365.1. Lineage (NCBI taxonomy): Eukaryota > Metazoa > Chordata > Aves > Galliformes > Phasianidae > Tetrao > Tetrao urogallus. The sequence continues at coordinate 32,561,562 of NC_136820.1, forward strand.
TGAACATCTGGGATCATGCCAAGGATGGTAAGAAAGCTCTAGATGAGCATGTGAGGCTATAAAATGAAAGTGCTCAAGTTGGCTTAAGACTGGTGGTGAAATGACCACTAATGTCATGTGACTTAGAGTGACTTTAAGGCCATAAATGAGGCCTTGCTCTGCCTGCAGGAATTTCTGAAGCTCTCTGGCATTGAGGCTGTTCATGTTCTCAGGAGCTGAGTGTTGGGGCGTACCTGGCACAGTTCAGCTACTGTTGAGCTGTCAGAGTGGTCCCCAGTGTGTGTTTGGCCTGGGCTACCCTGTGGTCTTCCAAACGGTTCTTTGCCATCATTCATGAGACAGCACAGGCCATGTAGTATTTCTGTGGGGCAGCTTGGCCTCAGCCATCTTCTTCTAAAGGCGAAGAACATTAGCTTAATTCCATAGGCTTGGCAACTCCAAGCCAGCTGGCTTCAGTGTGGGAGAATGGTCCAGGTGTGTTGGATTTATTAGTCTCCAGTATGAAAAGCCAGGAGTAATGGCCCGTGCTACAGCCGCTGATTAATCTTCTGGGGCCTTGCAGTAATTCTGCTGCTGACTGTTAGGAGCAGGAGTTGAAGGAGGAAACATCCTGGTCTTCCTCCAGCCCTTGGACATCCTTCCAGGTTCCTTTAGAAACTGCTGCTGGCTTTGCCCTTGTGTAAGACAGGCATTTGCATGACCAAGATAACATTTTGCAATCATTTGTAACTCCTGTTGTGCTGGATAATTTACAAAACAGCAGCTTTTTCTGCAGAGTACTTTTATTGGTTTACTGTACAGCTACTCAGAAATGCAATAATTGGTATTCGTCAGTTTAAAAAAAAATCAGGTTCTTTTGGTTAAATGTTCTCCATATTATTCTGCTTTTGAAAAATAGTACTTTCTACAACGAGGCTGTATTCTGAAAGTGAAACTTTTCAAGCAAAATACTGAAATTCTCTGTGCAACCACATTTAATAGGAAGTACACTGTCTGCTATTACTTCTGGTTATGGGCAAAATCAGGTTTAAAAGCAGTGTATGTCACATACTTGGCTCTTGGAGAATATTAAGGAAGTAATCATGGGAAATAAATGAATTAGAGAGGAAAATGAAATAATGCTATCAGCTGAAGTCTCTGCTTGCAGAGATAATGTGACCTTCTGGGCAGCTCCCGCCATCATGGGCTGTCCCTCTGCTGCCTGGTTTGTGGTGGAAAGCACTGCTTAAGGCTCTGAGAAAACTCCTTCCCATAACGTGGTATTTGACAGTACAAACATTCATAGTGACCTATGTAGTTTAATAGGAATGTACACCAATTCTTTGCATGTGTTTTGTTTTTTCTTTTTTCTTTTTTTCCCCGAATAGACTCCTTTAAAGGGACTACTAAACAAAACAAGAGATTTTCATTTTACCAGAGAAACAAGTAAGTCAGCCCTTGATCACAAAACCAGAACCAGAGTTAAAAAAGAACCACATAAAAGCAATGAAAAGGAAACTTTAAGTATATTTAATACCAGCCCCCTTTCCTGGAAGTCTTTCAAGATTTTGCAGGCATCTCTTAGCCCTGAAGCCTTAGGGGCAGCGTAGCCCCCGCCATGTATCCTCAGAGTTAAGTTTCAATTCACTCTTTAAGCTAATTTGGAAGCAGAAAAACTCAGTGTGCATATCCTTTTTCTTCTCTGTTTCTCCCCTTCATGTGTTAATTTGGCACTTGACATAAAATATACTGTATCAGCTTAGATGAAAGACTTACCTCAGTTACCAGTAGTAGCCAAGAGCAGAAATAAGAGAAATATATGCAGAAAGCAAGTGTGTAATGATGCCTTTCCACAGTACGGTTTATTCTCTGTCGAGTTTGAAAGAACTGCAATGGTAGTGCTATATTTAAGGTTTATTTAATACACATTTGCTGGCTCTGTATGTATTTGTGTTGCATCTGTGTAGATTTGGTCATGTTGAAAGCTCATGACATTTTGCATGCCTTAAAAAGATTTGAAGACACTTGCAAGGGGATCTCACTGCTGTCAAGTACCCTGATGTACACGTAAATGGGAACGTAAATGGGAAACATGAAAAAAAAAAAAAAAAGAAAAAAAAAAAAAGGAGAGGGGTGTCCCCTAAATCTTTTTGTTCTTGGGTATTGTGAAGATAAATTATTGCATTGTGAAGCTATATAGAATGCTAGTGATGAGCATCTCAGAAAATTCGAAGAACAAGTTAATAACACCATCTTCAGGGCAATAAAAGAGGCCTGGGGCCCAAGCATTGAGGAGAACAAAGAGAGCAAGTATGTAAAGTAGCCCCTCAGTAAACAGTCTCCTTGCTGAAAAGTGTAGGAGCTGTGTGGAAATCAAAGCATGAATAGGTAGGCGAGGAGAAGAGAATTCAATTAAAGATGACCAAATGCTTGATTGCTTAGTTTTACAGTCTTGATAATCTTATTTTAAAGTAAGCACTATGTATAATATATTTTAATTTAACCTTGCTGTGAATGTGTTTTTTGGTCATACTTCTGATTTATAAGAAAAAATTTAGAGGTTTTTTTTTTCCTTTTTTTTTTTTTTGTTTTTACTGAGTTTACTGAGTTTTACTGAGTCTATTTTCTTGAGCCTATATATAAATCTTGATTGACAAGTAATTGCTTTCCTAATCCAGTGTTGAGCTGTGAGTTGCGAAGTCCAGTTCCTTTCAGATAGGCGCGTGGAGATTGCTTTTGTCGCAGTGTCTGAGAAGGATCACTGAAAATTCTGAATTCTGGTCAACTTGGCTGTAACTCCTATCAGTATAAAAAGATAATCTCACATATTTGTGTAGTGTTCTGGGATAAACATTTTTGCAACAGTGAAGTTGAAGTAATAGATACTGTGAAGTTAGAGTGAGTGCACTTTCATTTCATTATAAATGTTTTAAAAATAACTTTGAAATATATTTATTTGTAGTGACTTTAAGATATTGTTGTACTGGCCTATTCTTGATAAACTCTTATAGGATGGAATCTGAAGAGTGCTCCCCAATTCACAGTAGCCTGTGCACCTTTCTGAGTAGTAGTTCTGGCTCATCTACTATTCAGGAAGACAAAGGCACTTTTTTCTTATTTTATTTTTTTTTTTCTGTAATAGTAATAGGGAGCTCTTAAGAAGGTTTTAGTGATAATCCTTTTAATATTTTATTGTTTCTGCAGTTACAAGGATGTATATAGGTATCCTTTCCTGATATTTTTATTGCTGATAGATAAAAAATGTACCAACAAGAAGCAGTAATTGCTCTTCACTAGGGGAAAAGCTGAAAAGAAACTGCGTAGCAGTTCACCATACTTCTCAATCATCACATGAAATAACAGACTGTTGTATGAGGAGTTTCTGTTGATTTGCAGTCTCTTCCAACTTCAACCTGGAGCTGCACATTCACTGATGCTTGTTCACTCACTTATTGACAATTGCTTGATTTGGGGTACAGCGTGGTAGTTTGGCTTTCACACCTTAGATTTAGGTTACTTTGCCATCTCCAGTGCAAGATCACAGTTGAGTCTAGAATTTGTACGTATAGTGAGTAATATAAGGGAAGGGTACTGACCTTGGTCCTCCCCCTTCCAGTAGTTCTAGCTATAGCAACAATGGTCTGCTGTGGTTTTTATCCCCTGTGCAGATTTGGACATGAATTTACAGAGCACAGGAATAAAAAATACACTAGAATGCATTAAAGAGACACATTTCAGAAGATTGCAGTATGCTTCATTATTTTCTGGGACGATATGCACTGTATAATCAGTTGAACAGAATCGCACATCAGTCCTGCTCTTGTGAAACACATGGTTCTTTTAAACAGAAATGAGTATGTGCATGCAGCAATTGTGTCTGTTTGAACTTGCATAGTAGAAATGGGCCCCAGATGTTGCAGTTATGTAATGGCCTAATCTAAAGCCAAGCAAAAAGAGCCTTGTGGGCTTCATATCATGCCAATAAGAACATTTTCAGGGAATTAACATTGAAGGAGATTGCAGTGAGCTAACATTGTAGCTATTGTATAAAAACAAAATATATGTATGGAGGGCGTGCCTTTATTCACTGTGGTTGGAGTTAAATTTATACTTTGGGGGAGGGGGAAAATGTGACATGAATGATCTCTAATAAGAGAAATACTTCCTTTAGCTGTTAAAACAACCTGTGTATCTTACGGCCATCTTTTTTTTTTCTTTTCTTTCTGTCTATTTCATTAGATGTTACTTAAGTCTTACTTGAGCGGGGGAGAATGTTTATTAATGTTGTAAGTGTGAGATACTCGTTTAAAAGTAGATCTCTTTTGATTTTCTGAACTCGAAGAGCATTAAATTGCCTAGCTTTTGCTATGCATTACAAAATAGAAATTAAACTCACAAGGTCCTCTGTGTGGGATCTTCACGTCAGAGTATTTAAAAGATAACTGAGGAATCTCAGTAACACGAGTTTGTCTTTTGAGAGGCTGTGCAAGACTGGTGAGATGCCTGATGGCTAAATAAAAGCTAATGTGGTCTCTCAGATAACCAAAGCAATGTCAGTGCAATTTCCACCTTTAAAATGCAAAGAAAAGGAGAAACAGAAGAGTCCTTGTGATTATACTAGGTGTAGACATGTGGGTTGACAAGTTATCGTGCTTTACCTCGTCATGCATTTACCCATCAGCAAATGCCGCATAACATAATCCACAATGTGGCAGAATTACAATAAATGGTCTTAATTCGTTTGCCATATGCTAAGAGTGCCCACATGTTCACATATGGATCAGTTGATGCACATTAATTAGATGATGAGAAAAATTACTCATGTCTAAGCTTTTGTTACTTCTGAGATGTTGCCTGTTGTGATCAGTAGCAAGTCATTATCTGATTTGTCAACAACAACTTTCTTAGACAGGCACCTTCTTTTCTATTTGGGATGGAAAGAGAACCCAGATACATTGCTTCGGTTAAAAAACAAACAAACAAACACAAGTACAATGCAGTATAAGCAGACACTCACAGTAAGTTTCTATTAACAGATAACTGAGTGTCGTGCTTCTTAGCATTTATAGTCCAAATATGTTGTTAAATTTCATAAGTTGTATTTAAAATTGATTGAGACTACTGACAAAAACACTGTATAAGTACGGAGTATTGATATCTCTTGTTCAAGCTACTTTTCCACAAGTGCCATAAACAATAAAGGAAAGTAGCAGTCACTGAATGAATGAATGGTGTTCCTACTGCTATCTTAATAAAGATGGGATATTATGTTTTTCTGTACTTGACTGAAGATACCATTTCCTTTTGTTGTTTTGCACTGCTCTTAAATAGCCCTCATGCCTCTCAGGTGACAGCTCACCCTCTTGAGCAAGAAAGGACAGAAGTCACCTGGCATTGTCTTCCCTCTGGTTTTGTTATAGTCAGAGCTGTGACAGGCAGCTCAGAAGTTCTGCTGTTTTTCTGCTGTTCTTGTTGCTGGTTTTAAAAAGAAGTGGTTTCTATTCTATGTCTAGAGGATTTAGAAACTTCATGATTGTTACCAGGGATTTTCCCTGTTACTGTGTCTGCCGTTTGAGTCATCTTTTTACAGTGTTTTCTAGTGCAAAGTTATTTTGTTTCCATGTTGCAATGCCAAAATTTGCCATGATGGGAGCCCGATCTTGAAAGCTTGGTTTCAGTACTCTGGAGAACTTGCTGAAACACAGAATTCGTGGCTCTGGAATTGGGGCTGCCCTGTGCTAGCTCTAATATTCCAGGTGGGACTGTGATTGTGTATTGTTTGGTTCTGATTAGTCCAAGGTATTTGTGTCCCACAGAGTGTGTTGTTAAGTTCTCAAGGATATTAATGTTGCCAAGAAGTTAGCTCAGTGATCGTACTGTAAAACAAGTTGTTAATACGGTGTTGCATCAGAAGTTGCTATACTTCTCACAGCCTTCTGGTACTTCAGTAATTGCTGAAGTTTATTGTTTGCTTCTTTTTGCCAACACTAGTGGCTTCAGCATTTCCAGTTTCATAAATCGTCTTACATGGAAATCAGATTATACTACACAGCCACTTGTCAACGTACAATTTTTCATTTTCTTGCTTAATCTTTTTCATGTATGTAGAAATACCTATTTCATGAGAAAGAAGTATTTTGCTTTCATCATAAATACATGCAAAGTTTCTACTGATGTAATTTAATTTGCCATCTGAGCATGTAGTATGAATATTGGCATCTGAAACTGTGGGAAAGTTTTAATGATATGAATGATCATGGACAAACCAAACCCACATCTTAGAATTGCTAAGGATGTGGTAAGCAGTTGTTCTAAATAAATCAATAAAACACATTTTGCTGGGGGCAGGAAAAGAAGGTAACTTTGTACTGACATTGCTACACCTTATAAACATATGTGTAGGAACCTATTAATATAACTGGAAGTCAGTCTGAAATTTTTGTTAATATATCTGTGTGTGTGTGTGTGTGTGTGTGTGTGTGTGTATCTCAGATCTTGAGAGATGAGCAAGTGTCCCTCTCCAGCTACCTTCAACTTCACAGTTGCTTACAAAGTCAGTGTTAAGGGGTTGGCAATAGGAAATGTTTTCAGCTCTCACAGCCCAATTTTGACTTGATGGGACTTTGCTTCTCTAGCATACATATAAAAATCTCTATGCATAACCTGAGTTTTCCCAGCTTGCTGGGCAGCTGTAGCCCCCCTTATGTTTGCTCTTGGTGTTGCTCTCTGCAGTCGCTGCATTACCAGTTACCGTACCAGTGATAGTAGGGCAGGAAGCTGCTCCTCTGCAGTTCTTCCTCCATAGCACTCCCTTCTCATTGCACCCTGTGCCTTATTCCTTTTCTCCATACCTTCAGAAGCATTTACCCTTTTAATTTTACCCTTTACTTTTAATTTAAGCCAGTTGGCCATAATCTTGCAAAGTCTTAGACTCACTAAGGCCAATAATGGTAAACATGAGAGTTTCACTGATGATTTGAGTGGACCAGTGTACCATTATGGCGAATGACTATTTTATTTTTGAAGCTTCTGGGATTAAGGTTTATTTGAATATATCTTCTGGGATTAAGATTTATTTGAATATATCTTCCACCTTTATTGTGGTCAAGCTTAATTTTTCTTTCACAGGGAGATTTCCATACTGAGTTAAGATTTCCAACTTGCCTAATAATTCTGTTCAGAAAAGGGACAAAAAGTAAAATCAAACCCATACCCGTAAACAGAAAGAAATGTGCTTTTTGCATTTGGACACTTCTCTGTGATTTGCTCCCGGCTGCAAAGCCAGCTGCGTGTTAACAGGAGGCCGTGCGTGCTGCAAGGCATGCATCTGAGTTTGATAAAATGTTGTGTTACTCCAGCAAGTGTGCAGGCTTCTTTCCCAAAGTGGCTGACGTCGCTTGGAACACAGAACCCTCCCACTCTTCCTTGCTAATTGATGGTGACGGGCTCTCCGCTGAGCTGTAACCTAACATAGGAACTGAATCAGATCAACAGCTGAGAGAAGTCTCCAGCAAACGGGATCGCCTCATGTAGGCAAAAGCTTCGTGCTTTAAGTCAGGCCTGAAAAGGAGAAGGAGCCAGTGATGGTTCACGTAGGCTGACGTGCTGAAGTTTTGGCGGCGTGCTGCTCAGCTGGGGAGGTTTTGCTGCTGGAGGACGCGTCGCTGCAGGGGGGCTGGCCTCCACAGAGCACGGCTGGCATGCTCGACAGACGCCCGATGGCTCCGCAGGCTGAGCTCAGTGCACCGGGGGTAAGCATATGCTGCAGGAGCCAGGCCAGATGCTGGGGAGCAACTGAATTTAGAAGTGAAACATACAGACCGGCTAGCAAATTAACTTAATTACAGTTAAAATGTTTCACTTTGCTCTCATCTAGCCACGCTTAAGTGGTGTTGAAAAATGTGTCTGCCTTACAGCTGAAGTCCAAATGATACTTTCGAGCTTCCTAGGTTTTGGTTGTTGGTTTTTGTTGTTTGTTGTTGTTTGGCTGTTTTGTGAGTGTTTTTTTTTGTTTGTTTGTTTTTTGTTTGTTTTTAATTAAACAGACACTGAATTGCTGACACACTGAAAAACAGCAAATGCTGGGGGTGAGGAGAAGTGAAAGCCGGTGTGGGTGGCTGCTGCCACCAGTGCTCCTGTCTGTAGTCTTGTTAACCACAGCTGAAACAAAGTATCTCGCTGTTCTGTGTTCTTCAGATAGTGCTAAGTGATTGTTTTCTTCTCAATACGAGAGCAATGGGACTCTCTACTGGCAACACTTTGAAGTACATTCTCTCACATGGTGAGCTCTATTTTCTGGTTTGGGCTGAGCTGTACCGCTCTCAGGAGTTTTGGTGTGCCAGCATCTTATCAGGCGTGTGTGCCCTGGTGCCAGGGGATGATAGGTGTGCTTTCTTTTCCTACTTTTGCTGTAGGAAGTAGAGAATGGAGGTTAAAACAATACAAATAACATATTTCCATAATAATAAAAATAAACTTCATCCAAATGCTTGACTTAAGCTTGATCTATGCAAGATTTGAATTTGGTTGAGGAGAAGCAGCACATCAGAGGCATGAGAGTCACTTTGCTGTTACTCTGAGACTGCTCAGGTGCAGAACATCTTGTAGAATAGCTGCTGTGTATCTCTCTCCTACAAGGAAACCGTGTTTGGATCAGTCCTTTCAGGGGACTGATCTTGTTCAATATATTCACTGACGGCCTTGATGAGGGAATAGTGTCCACCCTCAGTAAGTACGCCGATGATACAAAGCTGGGAGGAATGGCTGACACTGGAAGGCAGTGCTGCCATTCAGCAACACCTGGACAGACTGGAGAGCTGGGCAGTGATAAACCAGATGAGCTTTAAGAAAGCAAGTGCAGCATCTTGTATTTGGGAAAGAATAACTGCAGGTATCAGTACAGGCTGGGACATGACCTGCTGGAGAGGAGCTCTGTGGAGAAGGGCTTGGGTGTCCTGATGGACAGCGGGTTGGCAAGCAGTGTGCCCTGGTGGCCAAGAAAAGTGGGATCCTGGAGTGCGTTAAAAGAAGCGTGGCCAGTTTGTCAAGGGAAGTGATCCTTACCCTCTACTCTGCCCTGGTCAGGCCTCACCTGAAGTACTGTATCCATTTCTGGGTCCTCCGGTATAAAAAAGACAGGGGTCTCCTGGAGAGAGTCCAGCGAAGGGTCACAAAGATTATAAAGGTCCTGGAGCATCTCTCCTATGAGAAAAGGCTGAGTGAACTGAATCAGTTCAGCCTTAAAAACAAAACAAAACAAAAAAACAAACAAAAACAACAAAAGAAGAGACTCAGAGGTGATCTTATTAATATTTATAAATATCTCAAGTGTGGGAGTCAAGGAGATATAGCCAACCTCTTTTTAGCAGTCTGTGGGGACAGGTCAAGGGGAAATGACCATAAACTTGAGCATAGGAAGTTCTGCAATATGCAAAGGAAATTCTTCATAGTAAGGGTGATGGAGCACTGGAACAGGCTGCCCAGTGAGGTTGTGGAGTCTCCTTCTCTGGAGATATTAAAGACCCACCTGGATGCCTACCTGTGCAGCCTGCTGTAGGGAGCCTCCTTTGGAAGGGGGTTGGACTCGATGATTTCTGGAGGTACCTTTCAGCCCCTACAATTCTGTGATTCTTTCTCTGGATGATTTGTGGATCTTCATTTGAGCAGCTGAATAGCTATTGCTAACTTTCCGTCTGTCTACCTGTTGGCAACTGTTCTTTACTCCAAATTAAAACTGCTCCTATGTTTGGGAGGTGTGAGGGATTGAGTTATCTCCACATGTCATCATGGTCCATCAACACATTCAGTGTGTTTAAGAAGAAGTGTGAAGGTATACAACTACCAGCTACAGCTGAAGTGAACTTGTTTTCAGTGTGGATGTTCAAAATAGTGGAATTATGTTCACACCTCCAGCTGCCTGCAGCATTTTCTGCTGTTATTAGCCTAGTTAAATGCTTAGCTCTTTAGGCTTTAATATATATATTTTCCAATCATATCCAGTCTGTGAGTTCTGATAAATTAGAGTGTTTGGGCCTTTGCTGACAATCCCATTCCAACTACCAATGGGAAAAAAATGAAATTATATATATATTTTATATATATATATATATATATATAATTTTTATGAGGGAAAAGGGCTTAAAGTAAAAAAGAAATATAATTACAATTGTAAAGTATTCCTTCTCTGAAAATAGCCTATCTGTTTTCAGAATTTAGCAGTAGCAATGTCCATGTTTCCATGCAAAATTTTCCTTTTTCCTGTCTACTGACTATCAAATAATGCCGTCAAATGGAGGTGAGTTTGGTACAACTGGGCTATAGAGTAAAATGAACCTTTCTCCTCATACCACAATGTAAAGAAGCCCAGGCTCTGTCTGGGGTAGTCATAAAGGTCCTGTGGAAGGAGGGCATGGTGATGTCATGAAGCTGTGCTGTGGATATGCAGGTTTTGGGTGGCAAACAAAGGCTGGTTAGGGAAAATGGAAAGGAATAACATTTAGCTGAAAGGATTCTGTGCATTTCTGCTTTGTGGCAGCCCCTCAGAAAGGGAAAGGGTCAGGGGAAAGAAAAAAAAAATGAAAAAGAAAAAAAGGAAAAAGGGAAGAAAAAAGTTTCATGTGTGCAGCTTCATGTGCACAGCTGAACAAATGGCCAATTCTTCTGTCAACATCATGGCTGAGGAGCCTTCTTTTCATGTCTGAATGAGGTGCTATGAGGTCCGGCTTAGTAGCTCAGTGGGTAGTAATGGTGATAGGAGGATGGTTGGACAAGATGATCTTGTAGGTCCTTTCCAACCTTGCGATTCTATGATTTCGTGTTCTCTCAGTTTCTCTCCTAGTTTTCAGATGTGCTGTGAGGGGAAGAAAATGGAGCTGATGTGCATTTTGGCTATAGTCGCTCACTGGTCAGAAGGATTTTACAGGAAGCTGTGTTTGAAAATTGGTTTGTTGTTAGCAGTAACAGTTCTCAAACATTATGTCATTGAAGAAAAAAAAAGCAGTTTAGATGGCTAAGTGGAAAGTAATAGGAAGATTGGGAAGATTGATAGAGAGATACAGGCTGAGAGCTTTCTCTTTCGTATTTTTTGACGTCTATAATTAAGTAAAGTGCTTACTGGTGATAAGCCCTTAATGACAGATAACCTTTCTAACAAGTTGACTGCTAAGATGTTCCAGTCAATTAAAATGTTACAGTAAAAAGAAATAAAATAATACTTCCTGTCTGGCTGCTGATATATTTTCACTGACACCGCAGACTTGACATAAAACCCTACAATATGTAAACTTCTGCCAGAGAACTGTGAGCACATCAGGTGCACGAATTCCTTATGGTCTTACAGTCTACTGAAGCTGTCACTGCATAGCAGGTGAGGTGAGGACACTAAGAAGTGACATCTGTCTTTTTACCATGGCCAATTTACCCTGATATCCATGAATTTAGCTTTTCAGCATTGGTGGAATATAGATATATTTTCTGTTTGTTTGTTTGTTTGTTTATTTGTTTTTGTTTGTTTTATTCAAATTGCAATGAACAAGTCTGGAATTTTGTAAAATGAAGGAGGTTAGTTTTGTTATTTTCTTACAAGGATGAACAATGCAGAAATGCAACACTAAAAAGGGTGTGAAAAAAGGGGAAGTAAAAGACCCTTAAAATTCTCCTGCATTAGGGTATATTTTTGGTAGGCTTTTAAATCACTGGGCTGCTCCATTTTACAGTGACTTTTTGGTATGGGCCAAAATACAGATGTATTTGTGAAAATATTTTTCCTAATCATATATACATATAGGATTTTTTTTTTTTTTTTTTTTGGCCATGTTTTATTACTGATCTTTAGAGCTAATTGCTATAAGTAGAAATCTTTGTGCCCTACTGGTGCTGCATGTATGCTGCATTAAAATCTGGGGTTTGTATAATGCTTGCAATAGCTTAACAGCAACCAATGTTTGTGAAAGAGATGGTTTGAAAAATATACATTTTTACCTTGCTGATCATGCAGCATCTTATATTTAAACAAGCTGCTGAGTATTAAAGCGCATGGACAGTCTTTGTATAACAGCTCTGATGTTTAGGTTGGTTTCCTAGACAAGCTTTATGCAATCCCACTTTCCATCTGTTAGCTGTGCTTCTCAGTAACTTTAGTCCAATGGCCAATTTACATCAGCCTTGCAGAGGTCTTGGAGCTACGAAGACCTTGGGGGCTGGCAGGAGCTGCTACTTACTCTGCATGACAGTGTTTGAGTTGAGGCACTCCCTGGGGCTTCCCTGGCATCTAGGAGGTAGCACCCAGCCGACTGATTAGGATGGATTTAACTCCAGAGTAACTGAACCTGTGCCTCCTGTTCAACCAGCAACTGGTGGGAAGTTTGGTGAGGGGAGGGGAGCCAAGTATGCAGAGCATGTGGTGTGTAGGGAAAAAGGGAATGAGCTGAAGGTATTGTGGAGGTGTGTGTGGGAAACCAGGCTTTGTTACTTCTGCTGTTCACAAAACAACTTGTTTTTCTGCAGTTTGTCATTAATGATACATTGCATTTTGCAGTTGTTCAGTGGATATAAATTTCTATTTTTTTCTTCTTGAATATTTTGAGGCTGCTGAAAGGATGCTGACAGATTGACAAGTTAGGATATTCATCACTTAAAAATTATTAGCTTGTTAGTAAACAGTATTTTTAGACTGTTAATGTCAGAAAATATATCATTTTCAAGTCTGCTGGCAATTCTGGGTAAAAGCTGAATTTCATTTTGAATGGACTCCTGCTGATCCAGGGGATCACTTGCATTACAGTAGTCGTAACTTGGTATCTTCTCAGTCTGGCAGAGTCCTCAGTGAGGCACATAGCATTGTTTCTGTGCATTTCACTTGTATTTGGTCAAAGCCTTTCTTCACAAATTTGTGTGATTCAGCCATATATAGACTTTGCTTTCCACCTCATGATGAGCCTGTGATTTTGCTTATTTATTTAAGGTCTATGCTGACTAATTTTAATTTGAAAGGTTCCAGTGTTTTCTTTCTTGGTCGTATCTGCATATACTTTATCATTATGTGATAATAAAATATGCTTATCTTTTCTGATTTCTAATAATGTAACAAAAAAAAAAAAAAAAAAAAAACAAACCCACAGCATTTTATTATTTGAAAGAGTAATCTCTTCAGTATTTGCTTTCTATAAACTAATGGATTGCTTATGGAAGGTATTGCAATAGAAAAAAGTATCACCTGAAATCTAAGTATTACTTTTCAGCAGTGTGTGGAGACAGGACAAGGGGAAACAGACAGAAACTGCAGCATAGGAAGTTCCGCACAAATGTGCGCAAGAACTTCTTTACAGTGAGGTGACGGAGCACTGGAACAGGCTGCCCAGGGAGGTGGTGGAGTCTCCTTCTCTGGAGATGTTCAAGACCTGCCTGGATGCCTACCTGTGCGACCTGCTGTAGGGAACCTGCTTTGGCAGGGGGGTTGGACTCGATGATCTCTGGAGGTCCCTTCCAACCCCTACAATTCTGTGATTCTGTAATATACCCAGTTCATTTGTTAGCAGTATCACTGGAGTAAATGAGAAAGCACTTACCTAAGTGCTTAATTAGGTAACAGTTTCAGGAGCTCATGCTACGGTGGAGTGCTATCAAATTCAATTTCAAACCAAGGATTTGAAGAAATATTTGCTGGTTTTCAAGGAAATTGGTGAGTTCCCAGAACAGTGTTCTGGGATATTTCTGGCTTCCTTATTTTCTGGCTGGATATTTTCTGTTAAAAAATGTGATCAGCTTCTATTGCGCTTTCAAATCTCTGAACTTTATTACACGCAATTTGTATAGACTTAAAAACTAGCATTGTAATAGCAGAAATCATTCATTTCAGAAGGAGAATCCTAAAGTTTCTGAACAGAAGTGTTTGAGATATTTGTTTCCTTAAGTTTTAAAACTAACTATCTGCATTGATGCTGGCTTACTATAAATCTATTCAGATCACATCATGCAGAGCACAATAAATGACTTAGATTCAGTTTTCTGATTATAAGAGAGGAGAGGTTATTGTAGCTTGGAATTTAAAATACTGGTTTTTAGTAGTTTACAACCACACTGAGATGAATAATTATAGATTTGATTAGAGTTCTTGCTACGTTAGTCACTTCCAGTGGCTGTTAATTGATTGTCCCATAAATATTTTGTACTGAAGTGGAGCTTCTCAGTGACTTAAGGAGTCCACACCCAACTCACAGTAGAGTCTTGTGTCTGAAACTGGAAATGGTGTAGGCTTGTCTGATGAATCACCAGTGGGATCACCTTGAAAACTCACCCAGCAGAAAGTGCTGAAGGATCAGGGCCCTAGAACTGAGAAGGTAAGCCTGACAAAGTCTGAGGTGCACATCCTGGTCCTGATGCAGGAGCTCTCAGCAGTGTCAGCGCTGAGGAACCATGCTGTTTGGAGCATGCATTTGTTTTTGTAATGATCTGATTGTGAACTGTAGCAAAAGAGAACTAGAAAAAAAGTGTCAAGCAGAAAAATTATATTCAGGCTCCAGTACTGCTGGCAAGATTTCTGTTTTTTAAAGTGGGCACGGTAGTGAGACTATGAGTTTACTACCTGCTATGTTTCATCAGGGGAGTGCTGAAAATGCCTTTGTCATGTGTTGCATTACTTTTGTGCAAGGAGTAACTCAGCTGTTCTTATCGTCTCCATTGCTCTACTGACTCCTGGCTCCACGTAGCAAACAGACTACTTCTGAGAGTGCTTCCACTGCAACAGACTAGGGTTATAGTTATGGATCCTGTTAGCCAGAGCTGTGCTTCTGGCTCCCTGCTCGTTAAATTCAAATATGTTCCTGCAGTGCCAGGTGACACCCATACCCAGGTGCAGGAGGTCGTTAGAGCAGCAGCTGTCTAAATGCCCCTTAATTCCTGTTCTAAGCTCTGAAGTGGGTCTCAGGCAATGCAGTCCTTTCTGCTGGTGGGAGTTGTTCCAGCTTTGCATTGCTTCAAAACTCATTTCACAGGAGCTTGTTAAATTGTGAGGACTGGCTTGTACCAGAAATTAAACATAATTAATAAAGCTTCTATGGTTGCCAAAAATGCAAGCATCAGAAAAATTGCATGTTTCAAACATGAGGAATGGAAACTGAGATTTGAAAAAATGATGAGGCCAAAGAAACCACAACATTTGGTGAGAATCAAGAACTTCAACTGATGGAAATGTGCAACGATGACTTGTGCATAAACAGAAGTAGTATGCCACAGTGCTTCCTGCAGCCTGCTGTTATAGCTCTGCTGATCAGATATGCTTACACTTCTGAAATAATAACAGAATGCGGAATTATCAATAGCTCACGTTTTACAAAGACTCTTAGAAATACAGCCTTAAGATATGATTGGACTTCATACGTGAATTAGTACTTCATTCAAAAAATCAGAATGGTTTTAAGAGACCATGCATTAAACCTTTCCACTGGGAAGTATTAGTTGAGAAACCAATATCATGAGTGCCCATAGGACAATCTGTAGGTTGGGCCTAATTTTCAGGATGTGGAGATGTGGACAGAGATAGTTCATGTCCCTGGCAGTTCCTGGTGGCTTCTGCACAGTTACAAGCCAAAAGGATTCTCCTAGTTGCTCTTCAGTCACCAGCTCTGGGACAACAGTGGCTGGCAATCATCACAATGCTGGTGGCACTTGGACATTACAGCATGCCCAGGAGCAGGCACGTTGTGCATGTGAGAGTTGAAAGCATCTCACTGAGATTAAATCCCAGTGTTAATTTGAAGTATTATTTGGTGTAGCAGGTCAGCAGCATGCAGTGGTGACATTAAAGTTTTGAATTAATAAATTTTCAATGGAAATCTGTATTTTCTAGGGAATGTTTGCCATCAAGGCTATCTTTTCCAAGTTTTTCCAAGATTTTATATATTTTACTTCAAAGATTTGTTCTGTTTTGGCTGTTCTTGTGATCAAAAGCATTTGCAGTTTTCTTTCTTGAAATTAGTAACTGTAGTAAAATGAACAGCATCTCTGTTTTAATCTTAAGGGTATTATTTCTTTTAAAAGTGAGTATTGATGATTTTCTTTTTTCCCAGCCACTTAAAGCACTGAGAAAACTATCAGCTGTTCAGAAATATTTGGCTACTCTCAGTTGCAGGCGATTTGAGAGAAGGACTTAAACTAGCAAGGGCATGTTCACCATTTACTTGCTTTTTCTGTTTGTCCCCATTCTCTGTGCTTCACTGCCACAAGACTGCAAAGTTTCCTATGACTGCGCTATATTTAAAAACAAACAAACACAAAACCAAACCCATACAAGAGAATCTTGCTCACAAATGGGAACAATCACCTGTGGATGGATCTCGCAACTTGATGGCTCCTTTCCACTATCAGAGTGATATGAAGGATCCATAATAAAGCAGGCAAAATGGTATCAAACCTTTGTCTGACACTCATTGTGGTTTGGGTTAAGTGTTTTAACTGCAAGATGGCAGCCACTTGCAGCCTGTTATTTCTGTGAGAACATGCTCCTGTTATCTTTCAGTGCAGAAGGAGATAGCATGTGCCCCTACTTGTATGTATATCTGCAAGATGAGAAGTCTAGTCTGTTAATGTTATCACTGCTGTATCCTGAAATAGAAAACTGCAGGCAGATTGGATTGTGTTAGAGAATGGTAACCATAATAACCAACAACATTCTGCAAATGATAAGCAGCTTCAGTGTTTAAAAATAAAATATAAATAGTTTTCTAATAGTTGCGTGGGCATACTTTAAGATTTTACTGCTCTTTAAATTTAAGGTTGTTTTGAGGATCAAAGCTTTGACATTTATGTTGAGATCTTCAATTAGTTGACATTTTTTTGTTATATACCTATATGAAATTGAATTTCGTCAAACAAAATGTTACTTCATTCCTTTCTCAGATGCACACCATATGTAGAGACAGATTACAAACATCCTACATGATGTTGGACTTCTATGTAAGGAGATGAATTTTAAATTCATAGCTAGATATACAAACAGTACATTCAGAAAAGAAATTCAGAGTCTGTTGCAGTTAAATGCAGAGCATCTCTGTGATTTGGAGTTTGCACATTTTCTAAGATGCTTCCCAATGCTTCTGAAATGAAAATCAAGGAAAAAAAAATTTGAGTAAACCTTTTAATAGTTGTAAACAATACATTTTTGGGGAGATGCTTTAAAAAGAAAGGAAGGTCTGTGTCACATCATTCCTCCATGTGAATTTACTTACAGATAGGAAAAGCTAGCAGGAGCCTGAGGAACTCAGACTGAATTCTCTATGATTGCAACAGGTTCTGAGCCTTCACTGTAATAGTGTGGTGTTGTGCTCAATCATAGCTCTTCTCTGCCAGTTTGTTTTCAGTCTCCCTTGCTGAGACACTCCTGCCGTTTCCATAAAATACTTGGATATTTCTTAAAACACAATCTCATCTCCTCTAACTACAGGGGCACTGTGATTACTAGTGTAGTTCATTCAAAGAGTAGCTATAAGAATTGAAGAATACCTATTCTTCAAAATAAGCCAAAGGAGCAAGAAAGCCCAGGCTTCAGATTGTTTTAGTAGTCCTTGCAGCCTGGAATGCCAACTGTATCTAGGACTGCATCAGGAAAGAGAGGGAAGAGATTGTCTTCCTCTGCTCCACTCTCAGGAGGCCCCATCTGGAGCACTGCATCCAGGTCTGGGGTCCCCAACACAAGAGTAGAAGAGCTAAATTTCATAGAAAAAAAAAAAAAAACCTGAAAAAATTACTTGCTTTTTTTCCAGTGTAAGTAATGTGGTTAAGCAGCTATTCAGTGTTGATGTGGGAGAGGTTAGTGTGGAAGTTGGGTAGTTGAAGAGAAAGAGCTCTTACTCTTTGGTCTCATATGAAAGTTTTCTGGCGTTTTCTGCCTCAGGTATGAAAAGCATAAATAGGAGTACTGCCAAAATTCCTTTAGGAATAAATCACTCCTTATATTTATAAGCAAATTCTTGTTGCTTGTTGTGCAAAAGAAACCTGTGTGCTGTTGACGTTCTTCACTGGGACCTGAATGTGAATCTGAAGTAAGTAAGAGTCAATTGCTTTAGAGATCTTGAAGGAAAAAATAGTTGTTACTGTTGGATGCAAGTTGAAAGATTCTTGTTTATCAAGAAGCGTCTGTTTAGTCTATTAACCTTGACAACCGTCAAACGTGTCAGCAGTTTTTTCTGTTTGTTTTCCCAAAGGCACTGTGTTGAAGTAGTATGATATACAGAGTTATTTTTAGTGTAGACAGTTCATAGCTATGCTTAAAAGATATAGGTCAGAGTTTAAATACTAGAGGTAAAAGCTGTCCTAGACAGTTTGAAAAGTCAGTATGTTTAATCTTTGAAAATTAAAACTGAGGGGTGGAATCACTGAAATATCAACATGAACTAGATATTTTTTATTTGTTTGTTATGGCTTCACAGACTTCCTGAGGTAAGAAGGCACCTCTGGAGACAGTCTGGCCCAAACACCTGCTGGGAGCAGGATCAGTTAGGGCTAGCCATGTCCAGGTGGCTACTGAATGTTTCCAAAGATAGATAGACACTCCACAATCTCCCAGAGAAACCTGTTCTAGTGCTCAGTCACCTTCACAGTAAAAGGAATTATTTTTTTTCCTAGTGTTTAAATTGAATTTCTTACATTTCAATCTATGGCTATTGCTTCTTGCCCTTTCACTGAGAATCACTGAGTCCAGCTCTGTTGTCTTTACTCGCTCCCATCAGGTATTATTATACATGAATGGATTTGTATGTAAGGAAAGAAATTGCAGAAATGATCAGAGCAAACAGTTCACGCCCATTGACACACCTACACCTGTGCTTTCTTGCTCTTGGTAACAGATGTTTTATATTGCTATTGCTGTCCTGGATGCTGTGGATAAGTAAAGACTACAAGCAATTGTGCATATTAGAAAGCTTAAGAGGTGACTCATTTAATTCTTGTGATTTACTCCTCATTTCAAACTGAAGTCTTGACTCGTGATCAAACATCTAGGCAGTTCGTTCTCCATTAGTGTGAAATCTGGTTCTTAAAATGAAGACTGGATCAAATTGAGTTTGCATAGCTCTTTGTCACATCTTCAATTACGTGTCCTGCCTGAAAGTACCAGTGGAGGAGAGGATCAATTCTACCTTGCAGCAGAGTCCTTAGCTTTGTTTATTCTTTGTTTCTCTCTCTCTCTTATTTATTTATTTACTTATTCCCCAGAGCTATTGTGCTTTTGGTGCTTTCTACGTTAATCCCAGTTCTGTTGCTATCCTGAAGTTGCCTTTCTGCTGAAGTCTCTATCCTAGAGAATTTTTGATAGTCTCTAAGTGCTTGGTCAGCCAATTCTGCCTGGGCATCCTAGCCCGGGGTCAGCATCTTTCTGCCCTGCTCCTTGCTTACCACTTAGCGTTAGGCTAGTCAGCTATCCTACTTGTTCCTGTGCAAATTTTTCCACTTCTGATTGCATTCCATGCTTACCTTGAACTGCTTTACAGTCCAATTTTATTTTGTGTCTCCTGGCCTGGCTTTTAGTGTCTTGTTCATTTAGGTCATGCTGCTTTCTTCCTAGTCGTGCACTGGTTTCTTGGCCTTCCCATTCCCACCATTTCTGCAGTCTGATTGCTGCCTGACTTCTCTTTCCAATCTACTCCTCTTCTCCATTTCCATCACTGTCCTTACTCTTTCTGCATGAATCCTGAGATTTTTCATCTGTACTGCCTTACTGCAAGGATCAGCACCAGAGAGACGCTGTTGTCCAAGTGCAGGCCAGCCCCATGCCACCATGAACCACCGTAGAAAGGATGCACAGAGAAAGTCCACCACTGCTGCTTAGCCGAGAACAGATCACAGGTCATTCAGAAGTTGTTATAAGTTTAAATTGCCTCAATTGGGGATGACACTTTTGCAGACTTTAATTCTTGAACCATAAAAGCTACACACAGATTTGCTTTCTGAAGCCCTAAGATAGACTTGGGTACCTGTCATGATGTTTCAATTCAAGAGAGCAATGAGCAATTCAGCTTATTTACCGTCCAAGCTGCCAGACTCTGGCTGCTTGTGCTGTCTGTAGTGAGAATTGCTTGTGACATGTAAGTCACTTATAGTGACAGTCTGAATAAAGTCCTTCATCTGCATGAGTGTATGTGAACTGCAGTCCCCCTGACCCTGATTTCATATTCATGCCCAAAGTACAGAAGCTGATAAAACTGTTCAGAGACGATCACTTGAATTTTAATACACGGAAAACAATATGCTTCCCTTATTGATGATATTAGAAGCAGCTGTGACAGTCCTGCTGGTTTTATTTGTTGGTTTTTGTTGTCGTTGTTTTGCTTTGCTTTGTTTTTCCTTCCCAATTGCCCATAAGAGCTCTATGAGACAAACAAAGTAGTGGGTGATGACACTGGTTTTCCTAGTATTGACAGGTGTGGTTTCACATAAAGAAGCTGTGCAGTACAACTCAGACCGTTATGTTCAGACTAATAAGCGTATGTAACCGCACCCTTTCAACATCAGTAATGGCAACTGTCTTGGATGAGTGACTTGCATTCCATTAACAGTGTATTGTAGGAATAGTGCATGCTTTGTTTACTTGGTGAGAACATAATATTATGATATTATTTGTTTGAAGCATAATTTGCAATTGATATAATGTGAAGTGACCACTTTGGCTGACAGATTAAACTACTGCTATTTTGTAAGCATATGGCTGGAAAATAGTGAAGCAAAATTAAACTGTTCTGATATCTAGTTTGCTCTTTCCAAGAGTATATAACTTGGTTTTAACTCTGCTTTAGAATACTTACGATAACTTAAACTGTGCTTCATGAATCACATCACCGATAGTCTGCAGAGGACCAAAGGTCTGTTGTGACAGAGGAGGCGGGCTGAGAGAAGCGTGCTGTAACTCACGCAAGGGAGCGGAGATGGGTGAGATCTATTTGAAATAAGGGGAGGGGGTGGGGGAGGAGGCGCAGGCAGGATGTTTACAGTATATTTGAACTGCATCCCTGTTGAACAGAGAGGATGTCTTTTCTTAGAGAAGAACTCTTGTCCTCTTTTCTTTGCGGAAGACACGAAGTTGAGCAGCACAAACTGTTTTTCAGTGCTGTGTCTATGTCCATGGCATTGTATGTTGTTATACTACCATGGCTGTAGATAGATAAGGGCAACTACACACACATTTTATTCACACAAACTCATGATACTGATATGTGCTTATGCTCTGTTGGTGGCTGACCTGCCGTGATGCGGTACGCTCTGCCGGATCTGTTTCCTACAGCGGGAGGTTTGTGGGCACAGGTGTTGTGTTACCTACTTGCATTGTGCCATCGCAGATTAAGTTGCACTGTTTCACTGGTGGGGAAGCCTGGAATTATTCGGCAGAAGGGAGCAATGAAGTGGGGAAACATAGCAAATGAGAACAATCCCAGAATTATTCTGTATCTCAGAGATAGAGGTAGTGGGAAAGCTCCATGTCATCCCGCAGAGCTACTGCAGGAGTAAGGGATACGCTCCGGCGTGCTGCGCTATTTCGGGCTCCAGCAGCGTGCTTCGGAGCGCGCCGGCCGTGTCCGGAGCGCTGCACCGGGCGGCGCCTCGCTCGGCCGTGAGGCGATGAGGCGGCGCGGCGGGGCCCGGCCGCGGCCTCCCGCTCTCCCCGTCCCGGCGGCGGGCTCGGCGGGCTCCCGGCAGCCAATCAGAGCGGCGCCAGCGACACGCGGGGGGCAGCGCAGCCCGGCCCCGCTCGGTCCCGCCGCTCGCCCTGCCCCGCGTCCCGCCGCTCGCCGCCACCTCCCCGCAGCTCGCACCCGTGGGGTTTGGTTCGGAGAGGGGAGCGGTACTTCAGCGGCAGTTGGGGCGTGGGAAGCCGGGAGCGGAGCTGTGCGGCGCTGCGGAGCGCGCCTGGCTGAGGGGACAAGTTGGAGATGCGGGAGGAAATCGCACCTTAGGCGGATCGGGCGCTCCGGGCTGGTGTGGCGATGTACCTCTTCGGCAGCGAGGACTACGAGGCGGTAAGACACGTTCCCCGAGAGGGTCGTGGGGTTTTCATCTTTAATCGTTATTTTCACTTTATAAATTTCTCAGAATTGTGGTCAGTTCTGAATGCCAGCCAGTGCTCTGCTTCCTGTAGTCCAACTTTGGTGCTCACCGACGTGATTGCTTTTAAACGTGATGTTTTTCTGCAAGTTCTCCATGCAGTGGGACACTGGTTGCTAGGTTGGGCTGCATTTCCGCTCCTTGTCACGCTGATGGCACTGAGGTGGTACTGAAAGCATTCAGATGCTGGGTGTGATGAAGTGACACAGGCTTCGGGCAAGCCAAAGCCCTGCTTCCAAATAATTCGGAATTATTCTTTGTATTTTAGACGGACTACACATAGGTTACAGGACTGAACTCAATTGTAGATTATGGGATGCTGCCAAGTCGTTTCTTTTGTCCAGTTCCAAACATGTCACGGCAGTGTAATGTAACGTCCATTGCAAGAGCCAGCTAAAAAAAAAACCCCATAGCACACTCCCATTAGAATCTGACATTGCTTACTTCAGTATTTGCGTAAAATGACACTCTGAAGAAGTTGTTGATGAGAAGGAAACCACAAATTACTCCATGTTGTTGCGTGTTATTGGTATCCGACATCGGGGTTTACAGCCCAAGCCTCAAGTGCTGAGCTGTGAGCAGACGGATGGATCCTTCCACCCACACACAGCTCGTGACAGAGACCTGAGGAGCTCTAGGAAGCAAAGGGAGCAACAGAAATGTTATGAACTTTTCTATAGGAAATCAGAATAAATTCTGCATGTTAAAAACAGTGCGTTCTTTGCATATAACTTGCAAATGTTTTGTTTTGGTTGCCAATCTGTTCTCTGAATGTGAAAGTATTTTTCCTGACATTCTCGGTTCTCCAACACATTTCAAGGGATTAATTGAGTTACCCTGGATTTTTTTGCCCGTGTTTTTTTAATGGCAAACAGCTATGTTTGTGAGATGCCGGAAACATGGAAGAAGTTGTTGAGGAAAGAATTTAAACGCAGCTGTCTGCACATGGAGCTCATTGTGTGTGTGTGTGTGAGTTGCACCAACTTTCACAAACTGAGCAGGCAAATGGAGAAGAATGTAGTTTCTCCAAAGCAATAAACAACACGATTTTGCAGTAATTGATTTTGAACTATTAATTAATTGCTTTTAGAAATTGACAACTGACAGTGAGTTTTCAACTATAAGCTGTTAATAGTCTATATATTGTTTTAATTCACTGCATCATTGTATCTATATCGTAAAGCATTGCCAATCAGTGTTAATAGTTTTTGAGGTTTTTGTTTCTTGATTTTTTTTTTTTTATTATTATTATTATTTTTTTGATACTGTCTCTACGTTCCACTGCATCTTTTATGGTTACTTATTGCTTTGTAAGGGGACAGGAATCTGTGAGTCTGAAATGCTGAAGTGCCTGGAAAGTCACCTGGATGGCTGCAGCATGGTTTCGGACTCTCATGCATCTCTCAATCTCATCTCCTGATATGCACTGTCTCAATTTTTTAGAAAACATTGAGGCATTCTGTCACTGAAAATAGTTTCATTTGTAAGTCATTTGTCTCAGGCAGGTGAGACATCTCACTCCAGTCCTCCTACTGATTAGTTAAGCTAGGTGGAATGGCATCAATTGGGAAATGAATTGTATGGGCTTGGGGATGCACATATATTTGTTTTACCTTCAAAATCTCTACTGGTCCATGAAACCAAAGTATATCACTTGTCTCAAACAAAATGTTTCATTAAGTCCAACCCAAAATATCACTTTTATATTTTCTTTTATGCAAAATCATGCAAAGGAAAATAGGGGTGTGGGTTTTTTTTATGTTATTTTGGCAGACAAACATACCAAGATGCATGCCTTACTC
The DNA here is from genome assembly GCF_951394365.1 of Tetrao urogallus. NCBI lineage: Eukaryota > Metazoa > Chordata > Aves > Galliformes > Phasianidae > Tetrao > Tetrao urogallus. Next base: position 32,585,429 of record NC_136820.1, read on the forward strand.
AGTGATAAGAATGTATTAAGCTATTCTTAAAATCACCAAAAATAGAAGAGTTGGGCTATGAGATCTTGAAGAACAGTTTTATTGTTCAATAAAACCTAGAATCAATGGAAAACTTCTTTGTAAAAATGTGTAGTTCGTGAAGCCATATGCTCTGTACTGTGGAAAAGGCATTTGTTTTATCTTCCCACATGATTACTTATGAGTCACTGCAGGACAGTGTCAGTGAAAAGAGTGACAGTGAAGATTCTTAGGACTTCATCTAAAGTTCTTGATTAATTTCATCCAGTTTCAAACCAGTGTGAGACATTCTAGCTGTGAACATAAACTGTGATTCTTATCCTAGAAAGGTTTTCACTAATAAAATTAAACATGATTAAAATATCTCTTAAAGGATTTCAATAGAGCTCTCTAAAGAACCCCATCTTTAAATAGAGAAACTCTTTTATCATCTTATATATATCATTTGCACATCAGTGTGTGCACACATTTACAGAAACATGAGCATGTGAAGTATTATTCCAACTCAAATTTATCAGTGAATTTCTATAGCCTGGTACAACCAAGTTTTGCATGTACTGTCCTCTTTGATTTTCCTTTATTCCAGTGCCTAATTAAACATGCATTGTTAGTTTTTCTGGGTGCATCATAAGTCTGACAGCAGCAATACTCAATTTGTGTGTCATTTCCTGCAAAACTGGGTTAACAAAGGCAATATTCCTTAAGGATCAGTTATAAAAAGACAGTACTATGGTTTAGGACCGCTCAATAGTCAGAAAAATTCCTCATTATCACAACATAGTAAGAAAAGGCGTATTTCAAATTGTATTAAAACCATGTAGCTGTAGTTCTCTCCTGCTTGAATGAGATTTTGCATGAAAGTTTGGACTTGGGGTATTAACCATGTTTGTCACTATTTTAGCACTTTAGGTAGTTGCTTATTAACCTCTTAAGAACTGGTGGAATCAACATATTTTGTGCCACGTACCAGGAAATGCTGAGGCGTTCAAGTATAGTAAACAACTTTATTTCATAAATAGAAGAATCCGAAAAAAGCTATAGGCTGAGGCATCTCATTTGTGGCTATAGCTTGTTAGTTAGAAAAACAAACAGTTTTTCTGTTTGTTCACAAAATAAACCACTTGAAACAGAACAGAATTGGAGACCTTCATAGAAAACAAGAAGGGGGTGCTCCTCTCATGGTAAACTGTGCTCAGCGTTAAACTCCCAAAGCATCCAAAGTTTACCTCAGGTGGCCTTCTTAGTCAACGCGTAATGTGTGAGGGAAGTGTAGGGTTGTGTTTGCATTTCTGGGAGGATTGCCTGGTTCCCCTGTGCCCCCTGGCCCAACAGGACATTTCCCATAGCCACAGATGCTCTGCTGCTGTTCTCCTGAGTCAGCTTTGTGTCGGCTGCAGGTCAACAGCAGCCCTGTCCCCCTGCTGCCTTTCCCTTGGGTTTTGGTGTGCAAGCCAGGCAGTGCCTTGTCGTTATCAGGGCCAGGTCACTTTGCTGTCTCACCTGTATCCCTCCTGGCAGCCCTCCATAGAAGAACTATTTGGCTCCTCTAGTAGAATGATCAGGCACCACTATGATAACTGTAAGATTAATTAGGATTTCTTCTGAGGGTAAACTGGCTGTTGAAAAGATTTGTTGTAGGAGAGTATTTCTGAAGTAGGGGTGACTTAAGTGAGCAAGTGCTCACTTAATGAAAGTCACTGTATTTCCTTTACTCTTGCTTTCAAATATCGTTCCTGAGGTCTGTCAGTTGAACTTATATATGTAGCAATGCCTTATTTACGTGCAAGTCCCCACTAAATTTATGGCCAATCTGAAGAGAAATGACAAAGATAAGAAGGGTATGTGCTAGTTTAGGAGAAAGCACGCGGTCTGGGAAAGGATCTAACTCCTCAAAACTGCAGTTCATTTTATCCTCCAAAACACCCACAGTTGAGATAAAATGCTGATACTTGAATTTACAGTTTAAAATACTCCTTCTTCCCCCGTTTACCCCTTGGACACAACTTAGTCAAGGAGGTTTGAACTGCATGTGTTGAACTTCTTCCTAAGAAATGATATACATGCAAATTTTACCTTTAACCTCAGAAATAGGGTAAATAGTAATAGTCTGTTGCTACAACAGGAGTTGTCTGGGAGGATGATGGAACACAGAATGTGATCATACTTTAGGAAGTGATACTTGATTTAATTGAAGAAACTCAAAACTTGGCTCTCAAACTTTTACTCTTTATAAATTTTTCTCTTCCCAAGAATCCTTAGGAGGAATAGAAAACCTCTTCATAGTTTCTGTGAATTGTTTGTGATGTCTGGAGCAAATATTTTTGTTGCTTGTAAATCTAGCATTTGTCACTTGTATTCTCCAGGCAAAAGTTTTGAAGTTGTCTATTTAAATTAAATCTTCAGTTCCCTGGAGTTTGCTTATGTCCTTTTGCAGGATGGAGCACTTTGAACTGAATATTAAAGATGATGTTGACAGATGCCAGTTACACTTCTGGCTCCTGCCGGGCAGCCTTATCTGCTAAAAAGTATGAAAATCTGTCTGCTGAATTTCTAAAGGACTGGAAGATCTTGAAGCATTCAAATAACGTTCGAGTCTGAGAAGAGTTCCTTTTTAAGTGCTGTTAGTGAATCAAACCTTGATTGTGTTTGCAGTAAGCATGCTGCTTGTAGGGTGAATTTGGCTGTAAAAAGGAGAAAAGTGCTCATCTATTTTAGACACTTATTACAGTGAGTCCTAGAAATCAGCAGGCCGAACACATTGATGTTTTCAGTGTTTTTTCTGAATCATTGCTACTTACCTTATTTCATAAACTGAATAAAGGGAGAAAAGATAACTAGGGTGTTGTTAAGATTCAAAGGAGTCATGTTTAAGTGTTTAGCAATGGCATTTTTTTTTAAATCATATTGCAGGCTAATGGAGGGCCATGTCTAAAAATCGTAAATCAGAATTAATTGATTTGGGAAATGCACTGACTTGAATTACAAATGCAGATCTGCAAATTACCTGTGGCAGAACACTGTAAAAAAATAAATCAGAAGATTTTGGAATAACTTTTATTTATTCATCTTAGTTTAGTCTAAGGCAACATCTCATGCTGTGTTGAGATGAATAACTTCTGAGACAACTGAGAGTGTAACTTGAAGTGCAGATGTGTAAGGTTGTGCTTTGTCCATCCTCAGATGAATCATTTAGCGTTTGGATTCTCTGCATTTAAACTGCAGATGATATTTGATTATCTTCTAGTAATGGTAGAGGTTTAACCTGTTAAAAGTGAAAAGTTGCTTTAAAAAATACTGTTTTTACATGTTAAAAATGCTACTATATGATTAATTTTCAACTACAGGTGTTGTATGTGCATACTGGGAATGGAGTTAGTCATGTAAAAAAGATCGTATTGCAAGTAGTGCACTGTGTGAAGGGCATGTGTGCTCACGTCCAGATGTGAGGGTTGGATGTGGGGTTGTGAGTCACCCTTATCAGCCCTTTGCCTGTGGATCCTCCACAGCAGCCAAGAGCAGAAAAAGTACAGTTTTGAACTGCATGTGAAGTTCAAGATTCGTTCTGTACGGCATCATTCCCCACAGCTAGCATGGAGACGTCTCAGCTATAATCAAGACTTTGCACGTGAGCCCCAGGATTCCCTTGAGGGAAGCTGGGAAGAGCCACGGGCTCCAAGCCTGTATTGGAGCAGCTCCTGCAATGGCATCAGTTGGGAAAGCAAAACACTGGGGAGGAAAACCTTAATAAAGCTAACGTTTAGAAAGATCTTGGTCACTAATGCGTTGCTCTCAGCATGCTTTCCAATTAGTGATCTGTGCAACTGCACTGAAAGTAGTTTTTCTCCCCTGAATTATGCTGGCATTTGTCCTCCTGTAGTGTTTGTGCATCCAAGATAGATTATTTTTAATAATAATGTTACTGTTTGATCTTCATATACACTTTCTTGTCACTTTTCATTAATTTGAGTCTCAGTGACTGAGTATGGAGGCTTTTTGGTTAGTGGTGGCATACTGGAAGGATTTACGTTGTACTGCAGCAGGCTGCCCCGAGAGGTTGTAGAGTCTCCTTCTCTGGAGATATTCAAGACCCGTCTGGATGCTTTCCTGCGCGACCTGCTGTAGGGAACCTTCTTTAGAAGGAGGTTGGGCTAGATGATCCCCAGAGGTCCCTTCCAACCCCTTTCATTCCGTGATTCTGTGATGCTACACCTGGCCTATCCCTCCATCCATCTCCAGCACAGGACAGGCAAGAGCAGTGTGGGAGGTGTGTGAAGGCTGCCTTGAGGCACTGAGCTGGTCGTGGTGTTACGTGCAGGTCCTTCAGCTGTATCTCAGCCTTACACCACACAGAGCATTGCTTGCTTTTCACAGTGTGTTGCCCTGGTGTGCTGTGCACTCTGAAACTAAACCTGAGTATTCCACTTCAGGAACTATCTTCTTAAAAGAGATGTTTCTGACAGAAAATTGTGAGGCAAATTGATAGCTGCAATTAACCCATAGTCTTCCATACAAGTTATTGCTTAGTGGTGCCTGAAGGCAATGGCAGAAGGGAGTGAGTGGACCTCTTGCTGTCGAAATGGGACACAAGTATCTCATTGGGGCTGAGAACCAGATTCATAACTGAGGCACACATAGGAAAGTGCCCTGTGAAATAAAGGAAGGTCAAATGGTTTCTGGAATTTAGAAGCCAGCCACACTGACCAGCTCCAGGTGATCCACTGTCAAGGGAGAAGCTGAGTTCTATTTATGGCATAGATGGGATGAGATGAGGAATGTGCAAAGTGGCTAGATTGACAGGACTAATGCATGATTATGGAGAAAAAAAAAAACAAACCAAGATATTTACAAATTTCACATGCACGTTGCATGGGTGAGTATCCTTGTGTTGCTACCGTAGGTTCCTCCTTTGCTTCTCACCTTCCTCTATCAGCTTGTAGTATGTGGTGGTGAGAAAAAAGACCCAAGGGCAGAGGCGAGTGCAGAGCCCTGTCACTGCATTTCCTCCACCAGACTGCTCCGGGTAGTCCTGTACCTCTTGTGTCATCCTCCATTCTGAGACAGCAGCAGGAAGGATGGAAGAAAGTCTCGCTCAGGACCTGAGAACAGTTGGCATTTAGCAGTGCTGATAGCTTAAGGCCTAATGAAATCTTTAAATTACTTGGTTCTTGTTGCAATATTTCTGACTGAAGGAAATAAATATGATATTACCATGTACTTTCTGGCAGGTCTGAGTGTTTCTTCAGCAACTTTTTAAAAACAGAGTCAAATATTGTTTTCCAATAAAATACCCTAGTGCAGGGAATTTCATAGAGTCTACTGTTTCTCATATTACCCTAAACCAGTCTCTGACTTTATTCATTATACCTGATAGTTCTATATACAAGTGAAATCAAGGGAGCAGAAAATCACAGCAAGTTCTTTGTGTTAGATCTCTGAGTTAAGGCAAACAAAGCCAGTCAAAACAAAGTGCATGAGCTCACAAAAAAAAAACAAAACAAACAAACAAACAAAAAAAAAACAGCAAAACAAAAAAAGAAAACAGATATTTTGGAAAACCAGTCATGACTTGGGGGAATATTGAAAGCGTTTATCCAGTTGTGACTGTGGATTTGTTCTCAGAAATGTGGAAGTCATACATTATAAAGCAGCATTACCCTTGAGTAGTTCAGTGATGTTCTGCGTCCTTCTCGGGAGAATATTTGCTGACTTGTTAGGTGCTTCTGTTCTCTCTTTAAGTCTGGCAAAGTACTGCTCAGCATCTCTTGCTGAGTTTTGCCTCACAGAAGTTAATCAAGATGAACTTTAAAAAAGAAATCCCAAAAACGTTGTGATCAAGAATAATATAATCTTTCTTTTTTTGTATTGTCATTTGCTCTACAGATCTTGATACATATATATCCATATCCCATATATATACATATATATATATGAAGGAAATGAGGAGTTTGAATTGAACTTGTTATAACCACAGCAAGTGTTAGCCGTAGGGACACCAGTCTGACTATGGCAACAAACACAGAGCTAATGGGCTAGTTCCTTGTGCTTCTCTGGTTTATGTAGCTGCCAGAATTAGCTTGGATTCCTCTGCACGCGTCTGAACGTGTATGCGTACGTGTCTGGGCATTTAGGAATTATTTACAGTTTGCTCTCAGTTACACCACACGCATTCATATTTGCTATTTAATGAGATGTCAAGGGACATCTCTAGGTAGAGAAGACTCGTGGATAATGTCCTGCCTGTTCTGAAGCATTGATTTGTAACTCTCAGGGTAGAACCCTGTGCAGAAAAGTTACAGCTATTTAGAAGGCAGCTTGAATGTGTCTGGTTAAAGAAATGGGCCTTGTATGTGTTGTGCATGAATGCAGCACAAGAAATTTCCAGAATTTTCACAGGCCCCAGTGCAGTGCTGGTAACAATAGAGTTATTTTAAAGACTGTTCTCCAGCTGAATATTTGTGACATGCATTTTGATTATGATGTTGTTTAGTCTGTGGATAGATGTGAGTTAGCCAGCAGGGTTACAAGTGGAAGATGTGTTATGTGAAACACTGAATCGTGACTCCCCTGCAGCACATATGGGAAGCTGAAGTCACAGAGGCACGTTCACGCTGTCTGCCATACGTGCCTGAGTGCCTGCTGTGGCAGACTGCCTGTTTTGGATGCTCTATCTTGGGTAGTGCAGCTACTTTTCTCCCATCTACAGTGTATGAGGTGGTGTCTGGCAGTCTAGATAGCTCGCTGCTCCCTTGACCTTTCAACACCATAGTAGTTATGACAGCTAGATTAAGCATTCCTAGCAGGCAGGCTGAATATAGTCTAATGCCATTTTGATAGGAGCCCTCCACGCAGGTGAATCAAAAGCTGGAACAATCTGCTTCAGATCATGTGATCTCCATTCTGTTCATCTCTTCCAAGCACAATTCCTTTTATTTATTCCTTTATTTTCTTCTTTTACAATTGAGATTGTGTTCATGTCTGTGTAGGAATAGATTTTTGTTTTCCAGTCATTTATAATAATTAGATGTGATGAGCCACTTCCGAAACAACTGTTCAGAGTAAACCGATTATTTATTTCTATTTCATATTGGCTGTGAGGAAGTCTGCCACAGAGGAATCCATCCAGCTCTTTCACAGACCATGAGCATCTATCTTCATGAAGATTTGTCTTCTCCAAATATTAAACAAGCTCTGGGCAATTGATTGGCTAAATGAAGCACTGTTTGTTTACTCAAACAGTGTGCTATTTTCCAGATAGCAGCTTCAGCTGGTGGGGCAGAATCGTGAAAAGCTGAGGATAGTTATCATATCTTCCATAAGAGACACTGATTTTTCATTAAGCAAATCTTTTTTTAATTTATTTATGTATTTTTATGTAGAAGCAGGTAATGCTAACTGTGACAAGCTTGTTTATTATTTTGTGAATCTCTGACCAGACTATTAACTAGGATTTGTACGGGGAAGCAATTTAGTGAAACTTGGATGTTTTGATTCCTGTAATTGTAGGACTACAGGAACCAGCAATTTTGAAAGCTTTTCTCTGAGGAATGAATGAATGGAAGCCCTGAGAAGTTCTGTGCATGTTTCTTTGTCATTTCTAACACAATGTGAATCTACACACTTTAATACAGCAGTACATTATTTCAAATGCCAAAAAAATCTATGAATACTCAATTCTAGAATAATGAACTGTCTTTTATGGTATGCAGCTTAGTTTTACTGTTCTGTTAAAGTTACAAACAAGTCAGATGGACTTATCAATACAGTTATGACCTTTTTTAAAGGCTGTTTCAGCGTTTTTCTCCAAATATCTTAGCAAATATCAGGTCTGAGTGTTTGTAGGTGCAAGCAAAGCAACATTGTTGCATTGATACAAAAAGAGCGAGTGTCCTGCTGAGCGGAACTCTCCATTCTAAGAGCAGATAGACCATTACCCTTCTGTAATGCAGCTACACTTCTTTATGCAGCGGCAGCAATGGTAAGCCAGTTCATAGAATAAAAAGCTGGTTCATGCATTACTGTTATTAGACTTTTATATTACAATTATATAATCCTATTACAAGCCTACTCCTGGAAGGAACTGCTCAACATTGAAAGAAAAATGTCTTCCATAGCTTTTTCTGACACGTAGTTGCCCAGAAGTACGTAAGAACTTCCTTACTTTCAGTGAAGAAAAAATGTTTTCTTTCATGTGAAGAAACTGAGAGTTACCTCAGAACTTGATGCATTTGTGTTCTTCTGTGTGTGTAAGCAGCTCAGCAAGATAAATTCTGAGAGTAAAGGTCACATAATTTATTAAGAAGTTTATTTGTTACATAAATAATAATATTTATTCTTCATTTATTTATCTAAGACATTAGATTACTTTAGAGCTTGTTTTTACTTTACCAGAATGGGAGATTAATCAATAAAATTCTTTATAAAGCTGCAAAATTTCCATCCACTGAGATTTTCAAAACTCAACTGGTCCGAGCAAACTGATCTGGCTTTGACTCTGGCCCTGTCTTGAGCAGGCAGTTGGACCAGCCGTCCTCTGGAGGTCCTCTCCAACCTGATTTTTTCTGTGATTCTCTTCAGAGAATACAGACTATTAAGAAGTGTTGCTGTCACTGAAATAGAATTTCCAATGTTTTATATGGTATAAATCAAAACTTACTCACAGAAGTCTTCATCATATTGAGCAGTCACCTAGCTCCTGTTGCTGAAGGATACCCTATGTAGTTCTGAAATTTTAAGCCATTGGTCTGTAATTAACCATTATCTGCTTTCTATATAAGCTTGGTGTTATACCTGTAGAGTGAGAACTGAAGTACAGGGGCATTAGGTTGTTGCTCAAGTGTAGTCAGCATGTATTGTGTTGTGGTTTACCACATATATTTAAGAAAGCTGTATTCTGTTTCCCCTAATTATCATGTGGTCTTTCTAAGATGGAATTATTCTCATTGTTTGCAATAATTCTGTTGTTTGTTGTCCAGACATCCTGGCAAGTACATGGGTGGCCTTCAGAGATGCTTGAGCAAAATCAAGCTCATTGTACAAGGCCCGAGTACCATATGTGAAATTTTGCTTTCACTGATTGATGTTCCACTAAAACTCAACAGCAAGAAAATTATTTTTTAGTAATCATCACATCCCCTTATTTGCTGATATCTGCAAATAGTGTAAACTGCTTTGTCTTCTGGGTACAAGAGTCTTCCTATCTGTGCATGAATGCTATTGCCCTCTCCCCACGAGTAGTGTTGATTTTTAAGGAAAAATGCATAATTTTGCTCAGCCATACCTTGTTAATCTGAGTGAATTGTCTGATCAGTTTGAATGCTGAGTCCTGATGGACTCTACCAGGAAGAAAATCTGGGAAATGATCAGATTAGAACTGTCCTTAGTGCATGGAGGGAGAAAATGCAATACAGCTGATACCATTTCCTCCAACCATTGCTGCGTTGTCACCATCAGACTAAGAAGATTTGAGATCTTTCTGTATGCCTCCTGGTTATAAGCATGCTTTAAAAAAGGAAAAGAAAAAAAAAAAAAAAAAAGGAAAGAAAAGAAAAAGAAAAAAGAAAAAAAAAAAAGCAAAATATAAATACAACGAAAACAAACAAAACCAAAACCCCAACTACCACAAATTATTTTGTTTCCCTTAGGGCTATTTTAAATAAACCTGGACATCTGTGTTTGTAAGGGAGAGATTAGTCCTGCAGTTACACAACATGTTCTGTGCCTTGTGACAATTGACGATGTGTTCTGGCACTTCCATGGTTGATTTCATGACATGAAAAACTTCTGATTTAAATAAAGTCTATTTTAGCATAAAGGAAGGAAAGAAGAAGGACCTACTCTTGGGATCACTGGCTTTGATGATACTGAAAATGAACCGGACTTTAAAATATACGATGACTTTTCAAATCACAAAAAGATCCAACCCTGCAGACGACTGACAGAATGTGCAGGATAACAAGGAAGCACATTTGTGTTAATGTGAGTTCAGCAACAATGTGCTAACTGTATGAGTTACCAGGTTATAGATGGAATAACCATTGCAAAAGGAGTGATGGAAGAAGGAAAGTGCACTCCTAAAGTGAAGTTTTGGTTTCCTAAGAAAAGTTTATTGTATCTTGTAACAAATAATTCAATCAGCCTGATTTAAATCAGTTCAGGAAAAGTGTAAAGTTAAAACATTTAAATAATTCAGTTACCAAATATTTTTTTTCCAAAAAGAATAAACTGGAATACTACCAAAAGTAAGTAGCTTAAAGCTGTTTTTTTGTTTTTGTATTTTTTTTAATAAAAAGTTTCTTGCATTTCTTTTTGACTTCTGAGTTTATTCTGATTAAAAAAGCCAGCATTGCATTTCTGGAGAATATTCCAGAGGAATATTCTTTGAGGATGAGGATACTTGAGTTACGGTATAGATTTTGCAATCCATATGGCCACTGAGATTTAGTTGTAATTTTTTACACAGAAACTGATTTCCTTATAAACTGGAGGAAATAATGAATTTTCAATAAGCATAACAAAATGCTTTTAAGAAGAGAATTAATTTCATTTCCAAACAATGGAGCAGAGAGGGAAAAGCCAGTTTCAGCCAGTGCAGCTCCAGAAGAATACAAATTGGCTGGGAGGACATGAATTTGTTTAAATTTTTTTAGTGAGAACACAACGCGTTTTGAGACCATGAGTTTCTGCTCTTCAGTCTTGCATCACTGACTATCATGCCCTCTGCACCCAGCAGCTTGTGAGGGATGTGGTTGGGCCTGGAGCCCTTTCCTTACAGCAAGAGGCCGAGGGACCAGAGCCAGAGGTAACTGAAATATCTCATGATCCTGAAAACTAGATGTACTATGTTGTCACAGCTCTAACGCAGGACAGAACTGCTGCATGTGTTTTAGTCTTTGATCTTTTTTTTTTTTTTTAATGATTTTGGATTTGTCAGCAAATCAAATGTATTTTTTGTTGATTTTCAGTATTGTGGTAGATGGAAGAGCAGCCCAAGGTTCATGATTTGTTGCTTCCTCTCAAGGAGGAAATGGCTCACAAGAGGGATGTTATATAACATACTCTCCTGACCCCAGCAGTCTGTTCTGAATCAGACAGAAGTCTGTTCCTGATGGTTTTGTGCATGAAAGATGGAAAATGTTTCGTCTTGTAGGTCAAATCCAGAGTTCACTTATTATCCTGGAAGGTGGTTGTTGTACTTTACTAAACTTCAAACATTCCAGAGTATGAAAACCATTCTAGCACTCAGCTCAGATAGATCACAAGTTCACGTGCTTTCTTATGATTTCCTCTAGTTTTTCTATTCATTTACATTTTGTTTTCCTTCAGGTTAGCCTCCAATAACTGTCTTCAGTAGCTGGCATGTTTCTGTTGCCAAGTTGCCTAAAATGTTTATTCCTCTTTTAAGCCTCCCATTGTTTAAAAGGTAATATCTCAGTGATGCTTCTATAAGTCTGCACTACAATTTATGTTTTAGCTGTAGTGAAAATATTCTTAGATTTGCACATTATTAGAGAATGCATATTACTGTTGGTTTCCTACCACCCTTCACTAAATTGTTTTTATAAAGCAGTGTTTTATGTACTCTTCATATTCCTACTTGTTTTTGCTTGTGGACGGACAATGGAGGCAGTAATATACAGAGACATCAGACCCATTTCTTAGGTTAGATACTACACTGGAAGTGCAATAGGAAGGGTTTGTGAGTCAGAATCATAAACTATGAGCTGCTGTCCCTGTTTGTAGAGGACTTGGAAGATTACAAGTTTTCCCAGCCATGTGGATTGTGATGGGGACACAGGCATGCCCTGCGCCGAGCACTGCAGCCACATGTACCTTGCACTCTTGACCTAGTGTGTGAAGTTGGAGGTTAGAAGGAACCAATGGATCTCAACAGTTGATATTAACTGGAGTATTTTGGTTTTAGAGCAAAAATTGCGATGATAGAAAATGCTGGAAAGAGAGAATTCAGCAAGACTATTACTTTGGTATGTCACAGACAAGAGGAACAAAAGGCCTTTCCAGAGAGATTTTTGCATTGACGATAAAGTACCACACGCTGTGTTGTATTCTTGAAATCAGATGAGATTAACTATGTCATCTGGATCGTAATGGAAATCTTGTATTGCCTAGATGGTAGAAGGAGCCCCATCTCAGAAAAACTACAGACAGATTGGTTCAGTTTATGCTAGACCTGGAGGAGATGTAATAGGTGTAAGGAGCCAGTTGATGTTTTTCAAGCGGTATGCCTAAAGCTGGAGGCTGGAGCTAACACCTGAAAGACCCACACAGCTTGTGATACACTTGGAAGCAGCTGACGTAGCCCACTGAGGAGGATTTGTGTGCTCTATATGGTGTTTCTGTCCTGAAGCAAGCCATGCTGCGCAGTGAGCCCGCAGCTTGGTGCTCCTGGCAGTAATAAGCAGGGCTGCAGATGCCCAGGGATGGCTGTGCACGCTGAGGCACCTGGGCTGAGTCACCACTGAGCGGCTGGCTGACAAGCGAGCTCCCAGCGACTCTCAGTTAGGGAACACTTCATTAATTAATTCTTCAGTCTTCACTGTGTGTAATTTAACAAAGGGCATGTTAAGAATACTCTCCTAAATAAGCAATGAGCAAATTGCAGTGTTTCATGTCATGACAGTCACTGATTGCTGTTAACACAAGATAATGACTAGAAAAATCAAGATTTCAGTAGCAGAAAGTGAAATGGAAAATAAACTTGTCAGAGGTAGGAAAACGTTGTTTCTGACAACTAACCTGTGACAGCAGCTTCTTCAGAGTGTACTCTTGCCAAAGCATCTCAGGAGATGTATGGAAACAAAATAATTAGTTAAACAGTTGAACACGTTTACAGTACAGAAATGAGAGGTAACAAGCAAATACACATCTCTAAAGCAGCTGTTACAGTTGAAATAGTAGAATATGGACTTCACCATGTGTATTTAACTTCAATATTTTTAATAAATAAAAAAACAAAAAAAACACCAAAAATCCAAACCTCTTATTCTTTGTCTGGAGTAGATGTAAAAGGTTAAATTAGGAAATCAAGCAGGGCTTGTACAGGCAGACGTAATTTGATGAAATGCAAAGGAAATATATTTTTCCTTCATAGTTCTCCATTGCTAACAGCATTTCATGCTAACTTTTAAAGGGAGTTATTTTTAAGTATGCAGAAAATCTTAATGACTTGAATCAAAATCCCAGATAAAAATATACCAAAGTTCTGGAACAGAGAATCTAAATTGGCACTTTTAAGTGAGCTGAGACAAATTGAGATGATGGTTGCCATGCTTTTCTGTAAAGTCTTTCCTTTCCTAGTTGACTTTCTGTTTCCATGTTGTCATCTCAGATGCATTTTCCATTTTTTCCTCTCTAATTAAGAGCCCTTACAATTTTGTGGCTGACCTAATCTTTGTCTCTCTCTGTTCTTTCTTGTATATCAACTCATACATTATATATTTAAAAGCTTTTTTTTTTCTGAGTTGTCTTTCTGCAATTTAAAATCTTTCCTTTGTGTTTCCAGCTGTTGATTTAATGCAGTCAAAAATGGTATTTTCTTCTTTCCTGAAAACCTTCCTTTTTTTTTTTAAACCTGCTTCTTTTTCAGTAAACAGCAGCACAGTTCAACTTGTTATTACTAATAATCTTGATTTGCCTAAGGGCTTAGACATATGGTTAAAGTTACTGCAGCTCTAAGAAGTTGTCATGAGTCAACCAAGTTGTGTTGAGATCAGTTGTGTGTGCTGGCAGTCTGAGGCAAAAGTGAGATGATTCAAGTTCACGCAGCTTACAATCATTTCCTTGGTGTATTTTTCTTATTGACACCTATCTCTGAGTTGTTCCACTGGCAACATCTCTTACCTCTGTTATTGCTCTGACTTCCACAGCACAAAATCATCAATAATTTAAGCTCTGCCTCTACCCCCTATCAAATTAATTACCTTCATTAAAAAAAAAAATCCCTAATTTCTTTAATAAGAACAAAACCCAAAGCCTATAATTATTCAATTACTTGATTATTGTTGATAAGATATATTTTAATAAGCTGTGAGACCTCCTAAGATTCCTATAGTTTGCCTACTCCTAAAAAGCATGCTAAACTTTCTCTTTTCTGATAAGCAGGAGAATCTCTTTGTCAGAAAATAGAGACCTACCAGATTAACCTCCTTCAGAGGCTCTCAAAGAACTAATCTCTGCCATAGTACATATAGAACTTACTTAAACAACAACCCACCATGGTTATGCAAGTGGTGACTCATAGTGCTGTTACTGAATGGTTAGAATGCTTTATTCTCTATTACGTTTGCTACCTTGATCTGTTCTTTCTTTTCCTTCCCAGTATTTGTTCGTTCTTTTAGACTATGAGTTCTTTTAAGCAGGGTTTGTAATTTACTGGGACTGTACTTAGTGCAATAGTGTCTCAGATAGTTGTCTCTTTTAGTTGCTTTTTGGGAAAAAAAAAAAAAAAAAAAAAAAAAAAAAGGCAAACTGTGGTTCACCAGAACATCTCATGGATTTGGGGAAAGCTTGGCTGTGGCTGTGGGAGGGCTGTAGCTGCCCTCCTGGAAACAGTTTGCATATATCACCAAAAGTTTTCCTAAGAGTGACCTCAACAAGCCCATCATTCCAGTAACAATTCAATCTAACACTACTTTATCTTAGCAACAACAGAAAAGCAAATGTTTAGGCTGGTACTATGAAAATGTTAGTGCAAATGTGTGTGGGGTTTTTTTTAGTGTGTGACTTCTGTGGGGGGACTTTGTTTACTTTTTGCATGATAAAGTACCTGGTGCAGCTGTTCCCCTGGTCAATGAATGCTGAAATCCAAGGTTTCTGAAAACCTTAGGGCTGTTTTTAAAAACTGCTTTCATCCAGCTGTTGGTTGGATTAGCATCTTGGAAACCTGCTAATGTCCTGCTGAGAGCTGCAGTGAAGCTTGAAAAAGTCATGGTAGGAGTAAAGAGAAGAGGGGTTTCCTATATAATCTCCTTTTTAATCACATTACTACCCTAAAGTTCCCAGCTGTTCCAAAATTTTTCTCCTCCTGTTATATGAAGGTCCTCTGTGGATGTAGGTGCTGCAGCAATGTCCAAATTGCTCTAAAACAAAAAATAAACTGAATTCCAATCAACACAGTTTTGTTTTATAAATGCAACAAAATATTTCAGTGTCTATTGTAGGATTTGTTCACGTTCCTTACATACTGTCTGTGGGAGAGCAAGTTTATTTGGGATTTAAGTGAAAATAGATGTGCAGTGGACAAGTAGCCAAGCTCTGGTCATGCCAAATGCCCGAGGGCAATGAGGACTCACCTTTGTTCCAGCCTGGCTGTAATGGCCCTTCATCAAGGAGTCAGTGATTCCTGCAAGATGCATATGTGATCTCTGTCCTTTTTCTCAATATGTTTCTTTAGTTTGTTGTACACAGCAAATGTGCATACAAAACAATCAGAATTACTTTTGTATTTCCTTAAAAAGGCTGCCCTTAGGTCAGTTTTACAATCCGTATGACGTTTTATGGCACTTTCAGAGTTGTGTTTTGTGCTTTCTTCAACATCTTTCAAAATGGTGACATTTCTTAGAGGTCTAAGTAAATCTTTCCCTTCACCGACTCTGGCCACTGTGACAAGCAGAGGCACTTCTTGTATTGAGGGTGCTGTTCTGATTGCATGGCCCATAGATTGCAGGTTGGTTAGTACCTGCTTAAACAGTAAATCTATACTCTCTGTTAACATACTACAGAAATTTGCCCATGGCAGCAGTTTAACTTCATACTAAAACACTGTTTTGCATTTTCCTTTTGGTTTGCATTGCTTGTAAAGATTTTTAAATTAATTGAAAATTTTACAGAATTTTACAGAATTTACAGAAGTAATCTTTCAACATTTCTTTCTCACTGCCTTGTTTTCTGGCACTTCAGAAGTAGTAACACGTCAGATGGACGTGGTATATATATTGTATAGTATATATGTATATATTGTATCAAACGTACCATCAGGACACGTGATGTCATTCTGATGATTTCCACAAGATTAGAAGATAAGCAGATAAAAATCTCTATATAGATTCTGAATACTTAAATCAGTACAAAAAGTGCAAGTCTCACTGTGTTGGAGAGGGGAACAATTCAAAGTATGAAGCTATGAAGATTTTTCTCCTTTTGGATTTAAAATTCTCTTCAGCTTTAAATAAGAAAGGGGAGAAAAACCTGGCATTAAGGATGAGGACTCTGTGTGTACTCACACATACCTGATTCCTTGTAAGATTGTTTGCACACTGCTTCAAGTCTTCATTTAATAAGTAATAATGTTAAAAGTTCCTACTTGAAAAAACTTGTTTGATTGTTCTCTTAAGATAATTATTTGAGAATTTTCATGAGTTTTGAAGTTACCTGTCCTTTTGATATTTAGCACTTAAATGGGTTGCCAACCTAAAGAGAACCACTGGGTACCCAGAGGACCACTATTATTTTTCATGAGGCATAAATATAAACTCCTGACTAAATATGCAAGTGTAATGATAGCTATATTAACCCAGAGAGAATTTATTACAGTTACAGACCAAACATATCAACAGATTTTGGCTGTACTTCAATCAAACTCTGTACTCAAGTTCCCACTCAGCTGACCAAAGTTACAGGTGGTAAAGAAAACTAACAAGAAAAATAAGATCTCTAGAGACTCCACCTATGTTAACTAATGGATTCCTAACTGCAAGTAATGGAAAATAACAGGAATCATAATTACAAAGCAGTCTTTCTTGCTTGGAGGACACAAAATAAGATGTGGTCTTGAAGAAGAAAAAAACCTCAAGCATGAGTACATGATCTATGATTCAATGATGTCATTTTAACAGTGTAAAAGATATGGATTCAGATTAAATGAAATTAAAAAAAATAATAAAAAAAACAAATAAACAAACAACCCCCCACCAACATATAGAATATATTCTCATAGAGTAAGTGGTAAGACAGTTGGTAAATATTTGTCAAGCACGTCATTAAAACAGGAAATGATTTTTAAGACAAATGTGTTTTGTAAACATGCCAAGGAAGGATAAAAAGGGGAGAATAAATAGATAGGTTAATTATTACCATGAGTTGTCTCACTTCTGTTTGACAGTTTCTAGTGAAAGATGAGGAACTGGGGGCCATAGCAGCCCTCAGTCTTATTGCAGCTCTTCCACATTGCAGTGGAATGAGAAGAAGACCTGCAGAAACTCAAAATTTCAGAAGCACTTGGGAGAAGATTCATGCTAGTCTCCAGAGCAAGCTCTAAAGCTCAGTGTAACCCAGGAAGGGTAATCTAGTTTCCTTACCTGTAATGAAGGGATGATGCTCAACCACTTGGCTCTGAATTCCTTGAGTAATCAGATTATTTCCAACTTAGATAAAAACTGTGATGAAACTACAGTGATCTATGTTTGTTTTTTTTTTTATATTTTTTTCATACAAAAGTGGTTGAAAATATTCCTAGCTCATTAAAAAAATACTAGCTTACAAAATGTATTATGTGTTTCCCTTCTCTCCTGATGTCAGACTTCAGGGTTTGTTTTTTTTTTTTTTTATTTTTCAATTTGTTTTCTTTTTTTTCCCCTTTTCCATATTCAGGAAGTGGAGAAACTCCTGATATGACCATGTCTGTCCCACTGGGGAAATAAATGTAACGCTGAATTTAATTCATGTGATTTGTCAGTATAATTAAAATAAATTGAATCATTATGACTTTCTGGATGTGTGTTGGGATTGTGGCCAACACAAGACAGGAACACCACTGCAAATCATCTCTGTGGCTAGAAGATGAAATTCCAATTTCTGTAGTTCTGAGCTAACATCTTGTCCCTTTTGTGGGCATAGGAATGATGTTTCTGTGCTTTTTGACTTTCTCGTAGGTTGAGCACCTTTGGCAATATCCCTTGCCAACAACATGATTAACAACACTAAAGGTGAAGCCACACCATTTCAGAGGTGCACGATGTGATGTATGTGCTGTAGGACCGCTGCAGAAAGCTAACACTCATTCTGTCATTTGCATGGTGGCAGTGTTGGGCTTCATGGCTTATGCAGTTGTTTTCCCCTTATTTAGAGATAGCATTGCTTAGAGGCTGATTTGCAACACCACACCATGCTCCTCCAGAGCAGTGTGCGGAGCTACAGAGCTGAAAGTGTTCAGTGGTGCCCAGCTTGCAGCCAACAGGTGCTGGGAAGATCCTGGAGCATCCCAGAGGCTAAGGCTGGCGTTACAGGACTTAGATATAGTCTCAGAGCTTTGATATAGGTCTGATAAAAGCAACTAACTGTCACTATTTTGATAGTTGTATCAGTGTTTGACGTCTACACTGAGCTGCTGGTCACTTGCTGGTGCTTGGCTTTTGCTACTGATTTCCACCAGCTCCACTGGTTCAATACATTGATAAACTGAAGTTTTAAATAACAGATACATTTGAAATGCTATTGCAAGATTACAGTGACTCTTGGCATTTTCCTAGTGGAAATGTATTCTACAAAATTCAAGGAAAGTCAGTATGTTTTGCTTCTTTTGCTTTAATTCAATAGGCATTTTAGTTTTCAAACTGTAATATGGTAGATGTATTTGGACTCCTCTAAGCAAAATATCCCATGGTGAGTAATCTGCTTGATGTAAAAGACAGGTTATTAAACTTTAAGCTTATTTTTAATGGACTTCAGGGGAAGAAAATTGTGAAAGTTAAATCTACCTTTATTTCAAACTATTAGTTTAGTGCCAATTATTGTTTGCTGCAATAGTGGTTAAATGTAGGCTGCTGTATCTCTTGCAGTGGGGAAATTTTGCTAATATACAAACCACAGCAGGACTGGATCCTTGGTAGACGAAGGGCTCTGACTTCCCAGGAGAGGCTGAGATGCTGCTACAGGTGCACCACCACTGCCCTCAGCTCTGATCTCTGTTCTCTATTTTTCCTGTAACTGTGGATTCATATTTAAGGCGAGCACTTCAGTCTAGCTCCAAGGATCTTTTTTTCTCCACAATTTTGCTTATTGTCAGTGAATTGTAAATATCCTGGATAATTGTGCTTTTGTATGTTATTCCCATGTCAGCTTACAAAAGGATGGAAAGCAAAATGCAGAAATGAAATGTTTCCTTTTGCTCTGCTAGCATCAAATATTTATGCACTAAGCAGTTACAGCACCCTTGCTTTTGTTATCTGCCTATGTCAGACGAACACGAGCAGTGATGAGGGGGTTAATTCCTGCTCAACAGGCACACTAGTGAATCCAGGGCTCTGCATAGCATGGTGCGGGCTGGCAGCAGACGTGTGCGACAGCAGTGAGATGCTGTACCAGCCTGTCCAGTTTTCCCTCACGTTTTCCAGCTGTTTACCCTTGAGATGTAAAATGGCAATTTGGCATAGGCTACTGGCACGGTGTGATGCGAGCATCTGCGTAAAAGGCTGCACGGATGGAGCATGCCCAGTGCTCTGAGCAGCCCATTACCCCACCCCCAGCCAATCTAGGAGGAGATGAAATGAACTTTGCACTTGCAAATGTCACTGAATGCATTTTGCACAGGATTTTAAAAGGTTCTCTTACAAGCACTATTTTTAACAGCCAAATCCGCCCCCCCAAATGAAAAAACCCTAGGTATTTTTCTGTGATCGACCTCAGTTATTATCAATTGAAGCATCTCTCACAACATTTACCTGAAGTCTGGCATGTTTTATTTTTTTATTGTTCAAGCTGAGCTTTTTTTGGTGGTGGTGTGGATATTTTCTTTTTTTTTCTGATTTTTTTTTTAACTGGAATGAGAAAATTTATGAATTTAATTGCACTAGAATACTTGGAAACAGTGAGGCTGCAAGCTTGAAAAGCAGAGGGAAGAAAAGAAAGGCTCTCGCAGCAGAGCATGGATAGGAAAGGAGCGGTGATTCTGCGGTGCTCAGCGTGCACATGTTGTGTGAGATCAGTGCCGGGCGCTGCAGCTGCGGACAATAACTGAGCTGTCTGGCTAATGAAGGCCACCTGGATCAGGCTTCTGAAAAGAGCCAAAGGAGGACGTCTGAAGAATTCTGATATCTGTGTAAGCCCTGTCTTTTCATTATTGGCATATATTCTATGCATTGCAGAGAGGGAAGAAGAAAAAAAAAAAAAAACAAACCACGGTGTGGAGAGGATAGTTGTTTTCATTCTAACTGAATTAGCAGAACTCTGTTTTGTATGCAGGGAGATGCAGAGGGAAATCAGAGCTGTCATTATTTATAGAGCTGTTCTGGCGTTGGGACTGCTTCCATTGTGGCAGTTTGTGGACCTGCGTTGAGTCCAGACAGATTTTATTAGCGAGAAGTTGATTTGTGGTCATTTACATGTTTTGCTGAGGGGTAGGAGATGGATGTGAGCCATTTGCAGTTCTAATGGGGAAAGTGTGTCAGGTAAAGAGGTTGTCCTAAAATAAAAATGCATAGCAGAAATTAAATCTGCAATCAGGAGTGTTGTGTCATGGTAATTATCAATAGTGAAGTAGTATTCTGACTGTAAAAATGCGTTTCCTTCTTAATAATGTCACTGCTTAGAGTTCTCTTTTTATGGAGCCATCCTTGAAGCTGCTGTGTGTCCTTCAGCCCTGCACTGCACCACTGCTGTAACTCTACAGAGCGACTGGCACAGTTTATTAAAATGCATACAGATCAGCACGCAGGGGTAGTGCAGGAAATGCAACACAAGGGAAGACACCTGTACTCTGGAAGTTCTCCAGAAGAAAAAGTCCATTTAGATGAATTTCACTAAGCGTCATTCCCTTTTTGACGGTTATTCTCTCTTCAGGGATGCAGATTTAAGAGGAAAGACAAGGTGCATAACCCTTCTGCTTTTTTTTTGGATTCCAGAACAACTTGTGATACTATTTTTCTTTTCCTTGTGCAGGGCTCGGCGGACTCCTACACCAGCCGTCCATCTGACTCCGATGTATCTCTGGAAGAAGACAGGGAAGCAGTGCGGAGAGAGGCAGAGCGACAGGCCCAGGCACAGTTGGAAAAAGCAAAGGTAAGGTGTTATTTCTCATCAGAGGTCTATAAAACGTTCTGCTTTAAAAATCTGTCATCTTATCTGTTATTGGTACAAATGTTTTTAATGTTTGAGCGCGCACCATCAGACATCTTATAAGGCTTTTTTTCCATACAACAGTAGAAACTATAGGGAAAAAATCAGAATCTGAATCTTCCATGAAAAACACTCGATTTGCTTGTATATTAAAGCATAATCTTTTTAAAATGTGTATACTTTTTTCTTGTATGTATTAATTTGCAGTACATGTGGTCAAAGCTCAGAGCTCTTACTGAGGAGACTTGTAGAAGTTCGCCTGTGGATCCCTGTGGCACTTAAAACTTCTAGAAATTAGCCCTCAAATGTCCTATTCACTTCCCCTCAATGAAGGATCAGTCCCTACTAGTGATATGGTAATGAAATCTCTTGGAAGGATCTCTTTTTCCTGGAGACTTCACTGACTTTCTTTACCCTTCAAGTGTTAGTTGATCCTGTGAGTAATATGCTCTAGGACTTGTTAAGACCTTTGCTTATAACTTCATGTTGTGACAGATTAGTATGGAAATACCACATGAGCTTAAAGTTCTTCCTTTGTGTTTATTTAGGACTGTGAGGCTTTTAACAATAATGCAGTGAAAGAGTATTTGCTTGTTTTTCTTTCATCTGTTCTGCATGTTTCAATACTATTGCCTGTAAAAATCATGCTTGTCTTGTTTGTTATCCTCCATTTATCACTTCATTTCAGTCTTTTTTTTTTTTTTTTTTTTTTTCTCCTTCTGCTAGATCTTGGTGTACAACTATTTTCTAAGAGCAGTTCTTCAGTACCATTTCTTATATATAGAAATATGCTGCGTAGATTCCTCCTCAGCTCTACCTTTTTTCTTCCTGTGATCTCTGTGTTTCTCTCTGGCTCCCTACCTCCATTTTGCCTCGGTTTTTATTTTGTTATCTCTGATCTACCTCCTGTTCTGTTTCCTTTTCCACTGCCAGCTTTGCCTCTGCCCATTTATACCACCTGTTTTATGAGAGTTCTTCATAAATTCAGCAGTCCACATCACTGATGTATTCATTTGATCATTTAGCAAGGGCCAGCTCCATAAACAGTACAGTGATATAATGCATAAATAGAGGTTTTTTTCAGGCCAGGGAACTTGAACAGGAAAGCTAAAGCTGTTTTTTGGGGTTGTTTTTTTTTTTTTTTTGCAAAACATAATTGTTGACCTATATTTAATAACAGCTCCTAAAGCAGCTTTTTGATGAGCTGTTGGAACTCGCCAACCCCAGGAGATGCTGAACATTTCTTTGAAGTTGAGTGCTGCTGCTGTGGCATCAGTACAGTAGAGGTGCCCTAGAAGCAGTCTGTTTTTTTCCCTTTCCCTTCTTCTCTTAGAGCTGGTGCTGATCATAATCAGGAGTTTCAATTTTATCAGCTTTTTGTTAGCTGAATATTTTCTCCTCTGTTAGGAAAGATGATAAAGACTGCTCTGAAATTCAGGTGAAGTGTTGAATTTTATCTGTAAATGCACAATCTTTAAAATGAAGAGTTGCAGTAATAATATCTTGCAGATTAATCAGGGTAGCACCACTGCACTTATTGCTGAACTGATGCATCTCCTAGTGATGAGTAAATCTATGCTAGTGTTGCTATGGGAATTTGGCTTGCTGATGCTGGCTTGAATGCATGGACAGCCCTTATGTAATATTCATGACCTCTAGCACAGCTGCCATTGTAGTGCATAGAGAAAATGCTACCAAACCCCATTTTTAAATTGTCTTTCTATACATTAAAGCAATGTTCTCACTCCAGCTGGCATAAGATACAGTCTCTAGGTCTGACACCATCTGAGACTATAAGACAACTTGTGATCAGTCAAAGTAGCAAAGGCAACTGCCAAAATCTGCCTGCTGTAACAATGGGCAATTCCAGTTGTACATAAACACAACACAAATTATTTAAAACTCTTGTGCTTTAAAACAGATTAAAGCTGGAACTACGTGAGCTAACTCTTAATCCAAATGTTAAAAAGCAGGTCAGGCTGTAACGCGTGGAAATCATTTCATTTAGTGAGTACAGTAGTACAGCATGTAGGGTGGAGTAATATTTAAATACTGTATGTATTTTCACTTATATTTGAAGTAAACATTTAAAAAGACAAAAAATAAACCTAACCGAGTTGATCTGAAGTACTGCAGAGTGTGCTTTACTGTCTGTCAATTCAGGTTTCTCCCCTGTCTGCCACAGAGCAGGCAGTGAGGCAGTAACTCCTGCCCGTGTTGCTGACTCTCTGTGCCCTGACCTCTTCCCACAGGCTGCTGCTCACTGCACGGCTGCTGCCCCAGCACCGGCACCAGGCAGCGCTGATGCAGCCGCTTTAACTTTGCACCTTTCAATGCTGCAAATGGAAGTGTTGATCTTAAATAAAGTCATTGTGATTCTGTTAGAAAAGGGTGACATACAGGAATAATGCAGCAGTGAGGGAAAATCATAGTGAATTAAGCGTAGATTATTTAAAAAAAAAAAAAAAAAAAAGCAAAAACCTGTTGAACTGTGTCATGCAGTCAGTGAAAACAGTTTAATGACATCCATTTTCCTTCCTTACATCTAGGGAAAACACCTAGACTGTAGAGAAAAGCTATACTGGTAAAGCACACAATGACAGATTGTTAGAGTGATTTGTAAGGCTTTTAATTTTGGATTTCAATGGATTCTAATGTCATATCCTGTGTGCAACCAATAGGGTAAAATAAAAACAGAAGAGATAGTAAGAAAATACTCATTCTGGCTGCTTGTTTTTAAAAGCATCGCTTCTCTAGAAATTGGTTAAACAGATTTTGCTGACTCACTTTGGCATGTGATTTACTGTAAAGAAGCAGGGCCAGGGCAACAGAGTTGTGCAGGGATTGGAAACAAAGAAGCAACAGATGAGGGTACCTGTGGGCCAGCAGCTATTTCCTGGGGAAACAACTTCAAATGAAGATGTTAAGCCTGGAGGTTTAAAAAAAAAATAAAAATAAAAAAAAATCTTGGCTTGAGCAATTTTACAATGCAAGTACTAAAAGGTGGATTTTTGTGTTCGAGGCACTGAGAATTTCCTGGGAATCCTCTTCATAGCACATAATGTGAGAACTGAGTTAAAGAGGGCCTTCACTATGGCTGATGAGCGCACCCTAACGATGCCCAAGTCTAAGAATTTGTACTGCTATTTTTCCTGAATTTTATATTTATATAAAGACATAAATCACATGCATTCATAAGGCAATAAATACATTTAGTGGCACATGGCTTTTAGTATTCATATTTTCAAAATTTGTAATTTCTGCTTTTTTGGCTTTGAAAGTTGAGGATTAAGAAAGATCTTTCTGTCAGTTCCTAGGAAGTACTTAATTATCCCATAAAATGTTGCAGCTGATGGTAAAGATGGGGTAAAATAACTGTGAGGTATGAATGTTAGTGAGATCTTCAGTTTCTTTAGCACTGAATTTTATGTTTATGTGTAAGAAAGGTGGCTTTGGTCTTGATTTGTTTTTATTTTTATTTTTTGGCCCTTTCCATGCCAGTGAAATCAAATACATTCCAGAATATTTGAGTTTTCTCAAATGTGTTGTTTTTTGTCTGAGATGCAGTTATTCAGGTAATCTGCAAACCTCTCTTCTCAGCAAAATCACTTTTGTTCTTTTTTGGTCTTTTCACATTTTTAGATTTTTACCCTTTTTTTTTTCCTTTTATGATTCTAGAGCTCTTCTATAACGTATTTGCAGCAGTTTAGCAAATGAAGTAATTGATTTTGATTATCCCTTATACAATGCTTAGCTAATATGGCAGCTAATAAACCATGCTAGGTTTTTCATTTGAGACTAAGGGACAGCCTGATACTCCTTGTGCTTTGTTAAGGAATGTTCTCAGCATCTTCTGCTCTTGATACTTCTTAAATGGCTGTTGAAGTCAGACTGTGGCCTTTCAAAAGTCAGTAATTATGTCCAGAATAGGAAATCTCAGTCTCTCTCAGCTCTGCTTTGTTTGCAAGCCACCTACCACTCTTCTGTCAGCATTCTTTTATGAGTTTATTGAAACTTTAAGTATCTGTAATCCTGATTTAAAACTTAAATTTATCTTTTTGGCATTAGGACTGTGAACCTAAAATTTTGATGACCAACCCTTTGCTAGCTTTCAGGTAAAATTACAGAGCAATAAAATAAGCTGATATGTGCTGTTTTCTTGATGTCTGCTGTTGTAGTGGTGATGGCTTGTGACTGTGAGTAATAGGACAATGTCTGAAGTGTAATGTGCTGCCCCGTGTATGGACTGTGGACCACTGCTTTGAAATATCCTGTAGGTTAGGATAAGACCTACATATCCCTGCAAGGCTGAAGGCATGGAAAAGATTGTCAGATGTAATTATCCAGTGCAGCGTGCCAAGACTAGTTATTTAAGTATTTATTCACTCTCAGACAGGTTTCACAGCCCCTGAATGACCCCACGCTGCTAGCAGGCAGCTGCAAAGCTTGTTAAGGTATGTCTGTTTAAGCTGTGGTAGCACTTCTGACAGGCGAGAAGTGCCCATCGTCTTGATGTACGTCCCTTTATTATGTCAGTGTGTTGCATCATGGAGACCCTTTCCATTCTCTATTACAAGAGTGCTGTGGCACTGTACAGCATCCAAAGCCATAGCAACATAGGCTAGTGCTTTGTGTCAGCTGTTGTGTATGGCAAGATTTTTTCATTGATTTCTTCTCATTTGCCCTTTTGTTTTAGAATACTTTGTTGCTTGTTATCATTTAGATAGCTAATGTTGCGTATCAGAGTTGCTGGGATTACATGGGAGCTGGCACAGTGGTCTAGCTGGGAATAAATGAGTTGTTGATCTAAAAGCACAGTTGCAAATCTGGCTGTTGCTTAGCTGGGGGCGAGTTCTGCATTGCTGGATCTGCTCAAATTGGGCTGCAGATACTCCTTTCTTCATTTTCTTCATTTATTTCTGCTACCTTTTCTTAGGATTACAACACTAGGGCATAAAGCACTGCTTTACACTGCTGTCTGGGACCTGTAGTTTTATTTTTGTCTATTTTCATGATAATGTACTTTTTTTTCTTCTGCTTTAGCATATATGGTTGTTCTACATTACTGTCTGTCATTACTGGGACTGTTTCCCTCAACATTTTATCCATCCTCACTGGCTGCATCATTTGGTGACTGGAATTGTTTCTTCCAATGGGGTCTCACATTACATGGAATCAAGTGCACTAAAAGCAGTACAGTCTCCAAAAAAAAATGTAATCTTCCATTCATAGAATTAGAATGATCAAATATGTTTCATAACTATCTTTTCTTTTTCTGCTATTTGGAACTGAATGGGGAAAATGTGGGGGGGAAATTAACACCCTGTATTTAGATGCCTAACCTGGGAGAGAGATCCTTTAGTATTCTGATGTTCTTCAAATAACAGAAAGAGATGTACTGTCTCTGAGAAACAGAATTCGGTGGGAAAATCCAGAAGATGAGAGAGGATATCTTTGCTCTATTTCATTTATGTGGTTAAACGCCCATGGAAAAGTCAGTAATACAAATGTTACTTCTTGCACGCAGAACTAAACCAGCTCTTTAGTAGAAATATTTTAACTAATGTTAATGTTGGAAGGCAGGTACAAACACCTGCAGACATCAAAAATCCTCATCCAGACATTTGCCTCCTCCTGAATCTCCCTCTGGTCTCCGTGGCAGACACCATCTGCTACCTGTCAGCACTGCTGCATGGCTGTCATTGCGGAGGTTCCCAAAGGGTGATGCTCCTCTTGCTTGCGGGTTGTAGGTGGTGATAAGCACTTGCCGCCTCCTACCTGTGGCTGCTGAGCTGAGCTGCTTAGTATGGAAGGTCAGCCCAGCCCTTAGTGTGCCACAGGCAGCTGTGATTTGTGAGCCCAGCTGTTGGCTCAGCTGCTGCTGTGGGGGTCAGCAGAGGCTGTGCAGGGTTGTGGGAGTCACAGGAGGGGTGGATTTGGAGATGCTCTTTGTGATTACTGGAGGGGAAGGAGGGACTAAGAAACACATTTGCATGCCATTCAGGCTGGCATAAAGTTGAGCACTTTGGCTGATATAGATGTAGTTAGATGTTGTTGGTGATTCAAAGCAAACTGATTTCCAGTTAAGGTATATATTACCCAGTTCATTACTTTCTTGAGGTTCATATTAGAGATAGACTTACTGTTTCCAGCATCTAAGATAGTATTGCCATAATCCAGAACATGATTCTTCTCAGCTGCTGGCCCAGCCATCTCACTGCCATGAGTTCTTTTAAAGAGTTAACATATTTCTTTTTATTTCAAAGACAATACTGATTCAAATAGAAGGGAAAACAGGATTTCAAGACATAATTGCTGAAAGTTACTAAAATGTTTGTAATCACTTTAATATAAATGGTGTTTTTTGTATGTTTATTTTTAATCTGTGATATGTAAGTTGTCCCCAGAGTAGATAATTTTTATCTTTTTATTTTAAATGTTTGATGTACATTTCACACTTCAATTCCAGCTTAATGTAGAATCTACCTGGAGATTTTTTTGTACTTTTTGTTTCCAGAATTTTTTTATTTTTCTAAATTAAATATATACATTTGAAATGTGTTCAAGTTAGGCATTACTAATAGAGGCTTGTAGAAGCATTAGGGCTCTTAATTTTTTGGGGGTTCAGAAAAGTATAGGTTTAAAATTTTCTGTCAACCTGAATGTTTATATCTGTGTGCTTATATGTATGCATTTCATATATCCATATGCACATGTGTGCATATGTTTGCATGTGTTAGGTAGACTGAATTGGTGACTTGAACTTGCCATTTATGTTCTACAGTTGGTGACTTTCTACGTATTTATTTTATACACAAGGAAACTTATAACTGAGGGTTAGCCTTCTGAGGAAGTAAAAGTGTTTATCAGAGAACAAAGTGTTCCTGTGATCAAAGCTTCCATGGAATTTACAGAAGATTATATGAGGTGGAGAAAGGACTTCAGCACAGCCAGTAATGGGTCCCCATGCAGAGCTGTCCCAGCTGGCACTGCTGGGCCTGATGTGATACAGCAGCTTGGAGGCAGCAATTCCATTGTCACAGAATCGCAGAATGGCCAGGTTGGAAGGGACCTCAAGGATCATGAATCTCCAACCCCCCTGCCACAGACAGGGCCACCAACTTTCCTATTTAAAACTAGACCAGGCTGCCCAGGGTCCCATCCAATCTGGCCTTGAACACCTACAAGGACGGGGCATCCACAGTCTCTCTGAGCAGCCTGTTCCAGCACCTCACCACTCTCATCCTGACATCCAACCTAAATCTTCCCTTCTTCAATTTAAAACCATTTCTCCTTGTCCCATCTTGCCTGTATTTTTCTCCTATAGTACCTAAGTGGCTGTTTTCCAGATACTTCAGGAACTAACTTGATTACTGTTAGATACAACACCTGAGTGATGTGTGTTGTTATGAAAGAAGGTGCTTGTACAGTACAAAAGTAGACTGGCATCAGTCTAATTCAAAAATGTTTTATTAGGAAAATTTAATCACAGAAACTTGTCAATGACTGTGTAAAGCCAAGAAACCAAAAGCTCAAAGTAAACTGGTAATACCTGGGAGGAAGATACTCTGTGTTCCCAAGTTATGAATGTTTAAAGTGGAAAAACTCAGCTTGAACTATGAACAGTGTATGGTTTCTGCATTATTCATATGACAGAAATGCATTAAAGACATTTTAAGGTTCAGAGAGGGCTCCACTGAAGGTTTGTTGTTTTTTTTTCTGCTGTCTTTTTTTCTATGTGCTGTGTTAAACCAGGACATGCACTAGAGCAAAAACAACTCTGTGGTATGAACTTCCCCTCACATTTGCCTGTGGGGTCTATGGAAACCACAGAATATTTTCTTTATATCTCCAACCCCATGTTGACATTTTCCTCTGGCATTTCAAATGCACCTGGCAATCAGTACTTTTATTTAATCTGATATTAAATCTTAACAAACAGGTGATATTCTTTAGCTTTAGCTAAGATAGTTCCCACTGAAATATTACTTGTTGCATTTTATTTTTCTTAAATACTCTTCTCCTTGCTAAGTAAAGATGAGTGCTGTTACAATTGTTTCACACAGGAATTTTTTTAAGTCAAAGTTTATTGATAGCATCACATAAGCAAAGACTACCTAGTTTTAAATCATAGTACAGTGACAACCAATTCAGCTGTGCAAGCGACTTAGATGTTGCTGCTATTGCTGGAGAGAATCCTATAGTTTCTCCCATTCTTCTGTTGTTTAATATATCTATCTGTATTCTGTGGTTTACAACCTGTCCATACTTGGACAATTCTATCATAATGATACAATGATGTCATATTATTTTTCTATGTTTTCAGTTGCCCCCAAGAGTTGTCATGAAAAAGTGAATTTCTCTTTAGTTTATAATTCTTAGAAATGAGACTCCCTTCTTTCTTCTTTCTAACTCTTGAAAAATTCTCATTCTCTGCTAACAACTTAAACCTTTTTGTCTTACATGAGTGAAAACTCTTTTTTTTTTTTTCTTGGGAAAATGTGATAGTACATTGGAGACAAGGGTATGACTAAAATACGTATCAACAAGACTGTCTTTTATTCTTATTATGGGAATCTTATCAGATAAATGCCTATTTTCAGTATGGTTTGTTTTATATTATATTCGGAATTCAAAGAACAGTTTGAAAACTTCAACCTTGTTTTCAGTATTTTGAGTGGACCTGCGTTTGACAGATATGGAAAGGGGGGATCCACCA
Organism: Tetrao urogallus; assembly: GCF_951394365.1. Taxonomy (NCBI): domain Eukaryota; kingdom Metazoa; phylum Chordata; class Aves; order Galliformes; family Phasianidae; genus Tetrao; species Tetrao urogallus. The sequence goes on from NC_136820.1 coordinate 32,615,232, forward strand.
TGCAGTTTGGGGTTTTAGTTTGCAAACGTGCTTGTGCTATCGATCTGCAAAATGTCCTTGTTTCAGTGACTGAAGGAAAAAAAATATCTTGAAGGGGAAGATGAAGGCTCAAACTGCAGCTGCTTTGATTATTTTGACTAGAGATGTCAGAATGTTGAAGTAAGAGAAGAGATGCGCTTGCTGCTTTTTGACTGGATCCATTCAACCAACTATTTGAAAATTGAGTTTTAAAATGTTGTTGGCTTCTAATAGTTCACTTGAAATGAAATAGATGAGCAGAAAGCACTTGTTGTTCTGCTATCTTTGGTCACCTCTGTCTGTCATGAGAGAGTTATTTCCTGACTGAAATAAAAATTAGAAGAAATGCTGAGTGCCTGCCTGCCATCTTGAGACAGCTGAATACACTGCTTTCAGTAATCATCAGTAATAAATAGCGGTAATTGAAGAGGAAAATACATTTCTGGCTTTAGATAATAGTCAAATTACAGTTGAAATTAGCCATCCCAGAAGTGCTGTAAAGAAACTTAAAACATTTATCATAATTGGGTTGGGTTTTTTCTTTTTTCTTTTTTTGTTATTTTGTCTCCTTACTCTCTTTCTAGTAGCCAGCTGAGTGACTCATGCATGAAAGCGCATACTTTATTTTCTCCCCTGGTGTTTCCTGACAATCCAGTCACTGTGGATGATGTGGTATGCTCAGTGCACTTGAATGTATGTGGCTGCCCCCTTGCCTGGTGGGACCTGCCTTGTGCTGTCTCTCCTGTTTCTCAGGCTATCAGCTGCAGGAATGAGGCTGTGATATTTGGCATCCCAACAGGAGGATGAAGAAGAGGAGTGTTTCCAGTGCCTGTCCTATCTCTGGTGAGAGTGACCTGCGGACTGGAATGGATGAGGGGCTGATGAACAAGGAGCTCAGTACCTCCCTCTTGCAAGAGTAATGCTGAGGAGCTGTGCTGGAGTATGTACACTGTGTGTGTGTGAACTCAGAGAGAAAGATTCCCCTCCTCTATTTTTAAACTCTTCTGAATCCAAAATCACCAGATTAAGTAATCTAGCATAACATAGTTTCTTTGCTGTTCAGTCTTCCAAAGCATTATCTCATCTTGGCGTAAGGCTCATTGCTGGGTGAAATCAAGACAAGCTTTAATTTCTCTGGAAAGCTTGTGATTAAGATGCAGGCCTCAGGGCAGGGAGAAGGCAAATGGGATGAATTGGGTTTGGAAAGAAATGGACAAAAAGGAGACTGATTGTTTCAGCCTTGTTCTATGATTCAGTTGAAAAATGGGGGGGAAGAAGGAAGTGCAGGGAATTGAGCATTGACAATCTTAGGTGCTGTTCAGGCTTGAGATACTGTTCAGTTTTATTTTGTACTCCGCACAGTGCTATATGTCTTAGTTTTATCTGGGATGGAACTGTTTTCTTCAGAGTGTCTGGTATGATGCTGTGTTTTGGTTCTAAGAGTAAAACAATGTTGAGCCCTTAGAGCTGGAAGAATTCCCACCCTCTTCAAAGCTCCTTCCAGCTGATGTCATGGTATGGAATATCCTTTCGGCTGTTTTAAGTCAGCATCCTAATTCTATTCCCTCCTAGCTATTTGGGCCCTTTGCTGCCCTTGGCTCTTTACTACACTGCTTAACAGGCAACTGTACGCACTGATGCATTAGCCACATCATTTCTTCTCTTAGAACCAAAACATAGCATCATACCAGACACCTGAAGAAAACAATTCTGTCCCAAGTGAAACCAAGACACTGTGTATGTTCTGACAACGTGTTTAGTGACATTGGCTTTGGATCCAAAATATTCATTCAGGAAACTTCCATCTGCAGCTGCTCTATTAATTGTTTCTTACCTCTGTCAGTAGACCACAGTTATGGTCAGTGGACTGTGGTGCTGCCTCATAGGCAGTAGTGCACTGCAATTTGGGGGTTTGATGGAGGCTGAAAGCTCTGAACTGCAAGATTGAAGTATGTATTTTTTATCTGAGAAATCCTTTATCTTTTGCTTTCTGGAGTAAGATCTTGCAGTCTTCTACTGCTGAAGACAGGAACCCCGACAAGTATGAGTCAGCAGTTGGAAGATACAATATCCATTATATTCTACATACAGCTTTCATGTCACTGCAGAGAGACTGATATTTTTTCTGTGTTTTACTCGTAATTAGGTTCTTGAAGCCATGATCATTAATTCTAGGCACAGCTAATAGTTGTCCTTGTACATGACTTCCTGCAGATTCTCCCAGTATGTATTAATCCTGACTTGAAGCTCTCTCCACACTGTTCTTTTATCAGAAAAAAAAAAAAAACAACCCTAGATGTAATCAACCATGCCTACTGAGGCAAACTCCTTTATGAGAGCCCGGAATTGCAGGGATGAAAAGCTGTTAAATATGCCATAACTGCATCTTATTCTCAAATGTTTTTCTGAGCATTTGGTAGTAGACATTATTTGTGGATAAAGAAAAGTTCTCTTTCTCAAAAGTGATAATTAATGTCCTTCTGATACTGTCACATTTCATGAGTAAAGTAAAGTAAAGTAAATTTAAGTTCTATATCAGTTTCTCTGAGATGTTGCAACAAGTACATTGTTTTGTAAGGTGGATCATATAGACACTCATGGAGTTCAGTAACAGTATTACTATGGTGTTGTATATTTATGTTGTTTACCTGTCTGTATAACCATAGTATCGAGCTCTAGGCGTCGTAAAAATGCAATTCTGAATCTTGCTTTTCATTAAATGAACTCATTTCTTTTCATGATTTTCTGTAAATGGGAACTAACTCAACAGCTTCCATGTCAAAATCAACAAACAAATCTTTTCTTTCTTGCTGAAATATGTATTTTTGTTTCAAATGTTTTAAGTAGAACTAGAAGAAATTAAGTGATAAACATTTGTGCAGCTGGAGAAAGATGAATTTACTGAGCCCTCTTCAAATTGATGGCTAAGAAATATCTTAGCATTTATCAGAAGTGTGGGAGAAATAGGCTGGACTCTCTTTGTAGCAAACTCTTCAACTTGTCTCCCTTGCTTATTTCTTCTTTTCTATCTTTTTATTTAAAAAAATAAAAAGAAACAATCAACATTCTACTTGAATAAAATAGAGTATTATCCGTTTAATGTGTTTATAGAAACAAGTTTCTGCTTCCAGTGTCCTGACATTAATTCTTTCTTTAAGTTGGTTGACACATTTTCTAACAAGCTAAAAGTTTGGTGGAGATAAAAAGGGGGAGGATGTCTTATTGAATTACTGAAATCTGTTGATGTTCTTTTTTGGTGGAATATCATTAAATGGGAATAGAAGATAACGCGTTGGTGCAGTGCAGAACATACTATTTGAAGTTAAGTAGTAAATTAAGCAGCTATTCAAGATTTAAGAACACAAATTCATCTTGTTCAAAGATTATACATCTAATTCAGCTTTGTGGCCACATACTCATTTAGAGAGAGTCAAAATACGTATTTGTAGAATTCTGCAGTAAGTGAAAAGCTTTCCAAACCTTGAAAGTGTACTCTTTAAATTCTCCTTATTGTGTTTTTCCTTTCTTTTTTCTCAGCTAAAGAAATTTTCTGTTGTTTTTTGATTAGCATTTCAGTACACTCTGTATTTCTTGTGACTTTGGTTCGTCACGTTCTATATAAGGTTTGAGAACTTCAATGCAGTAGAAGGAAATTAAACTGTTGAGGATCAGCAAATTAAGTGGATGATGCCTTTTAGCAACAGTTGAATAGCTGCTCCGTGTTGCTTTAGCTATATTAAGGGTGGCAACAGCTTTAACAAATGCAGTGTCCTGTGTGAAATCAGTATCAAATATGCACAGGAAAAAAACCTTTCGCAGAGGTGGGGGATGCACATGTTCTTGCATAACACTGTCAAATTTAGCAGTCAGTTGAATAACACCCAGAGAAGTTTAATGTGTGGAGAGTAAGGCTTCTCTAAATATCTGTAAAATGCCAAATGATGGGTATGAAACACTGTATTTTAGCAATAAGCAGCTCTGCTATAATGTTTCAGTCGCTGTTTATCCTATGAAAGAGAGTGCTGAGCTTGGGGTCAGTGGTGCTGCAGAGCTCTCTTGAAGCTCCGTCTCTTTCTGCGCTACTTTTGGCTACTGCCAAGCATTCCTTTAAATATCAACTGTCTCCAGTCAGGCTGTCTGAAATATGTATTCTCATTTTTTGTGACCTTCATCAAAAAGATAATGACAAGAAGTGAAAACACAGTAAAAGTGATTATGGGAAACTAGCCACTACCTCTGTCATATCTCTGTTGCATAAAACGCGCTTATCGTAGCAGGCATTAACAGTTCTGTCTTGCTCACTTTTTGCAAGTATTTTCTTTATACAGTTGCTTTGTCTGAATTTTTCAGAGCAGGCAAACCTGTCTGTATGACTGTTGGGTCACATACAGCGTGCTATAGTTTTTGTTCAGTTGCCCCTAGGGCAAATTCTTCAATGCCAAATTCTACTTTGACGTTGTCTGTATTTACACCAGATACGTGTTGTTCACTGTGCATAGTCAGTCCTTACAGAAAGCTGTTTCGGTTTGGGAGGTAAAACAGGTAAAAGCTCAGTTATTCATTGTACATTCTGCAGATATTTCTGATGTCTTTTTCATCTTTTATTCCTTTCTGAGTGCCAGCATGCATTTCCTCAGCATCTCCCCTCCCGAGGTGACCAACAGAAGCTTTCAGAGCTTCTGAAGTCTGCTTTTAGAGGTGGAAAAGATTCAAGTTGCTTCCACTTCCTTACCAGTAGCCCTAAGATTGAACATCCTGGCTAAAAGCTCATGCAGACTGGTATGCTGAACACCAGCCATGGCTGATGAGTGGTGCTTAGAACCCACAGTGGCACTTAAAGCCAGTTTCAGCATAATCAGAAGTAGAATTCCATGGATGGACTCCTTTGCCATGCAAACTTAATAGTTTTACTTATTAACATATAAATTATTCTTATTCAATATCAGGGTTGCATGAAGACAAATAGGAAAAAAGTATATTTTATTGTTCTTCTAGAACTTGAAGAAAAAGTCATGAATTAAATGGCCTTTAAGTCACTCCTACTATCCTTTAAGTTGTGAGATGGTAGGCTGTGTGGAAGAAAACCAGTTCTGAGTAATATATTTTGTTTTATGTTGAATGCTTAAGTTGTAATATAGATTCTGTACTCAAACCTAGGATTAGTCATTCAACTTAGCCTAGCTGAAGTCAGCAGATAAGATTGCCCGGAGAGGTTGTGGATGCCCTGTCCCTGGAGGTGTTGGGTGGGGCCCTGGGCCAGCCTGCTCTAGTAGTAGATGTGGAGGTTGGTGGCCCTGCCTGTGGTGGGGGGCTGGAGCTTGGTGATCCTTGAGGTCCCTGCCAACCCAAGCCAGTCTGTGATTTAGCAGACTTTTCAATGACTCTGATCAGGTTGGAATCCCTATCAACAGAGGCATTTATTACGTTGTAATCTGTGTATACTAAGGATAAATACAGGTGAAGATGAACCTGCACTTGACTGGAAGAAGTATTTATTTACTTCTTAGTAGGCTGCCAGAAATTTCTGTGTGCTAAAATAGTGGGAAAAAAAATCAAATTTGTTTAAGTCAAAAAGTAGTCTTTAAAGGAATTTCCATGAAGTCATTTGCTTTTATCACCAAACTGCATAAACAAAAGGGCAGATCAACATCCAGATAACGTGTGGCACTGAAAAAGAAACATATTTCAAATCAATTTTATTTAAACAAGTTCATAAGCAGAGTTGATTCATGATTATTGGCTTTCTTTATTGGACTATGCTAATTACTTAATGCTATAAACATATCATTTTTATATAGGTGAATGCTTTTGACTTGCTCTCTTGTTGGAAAAGCTCTTTCTTTATATCACTGCTTGTTGAAATACTGAGAACTATTAGAGTTAAATGTAATGAGGAAAAATAGTTACAAGTAGTGTTAGTTTTCTGATCCCGTTAACCCTGTTGCCGTAAATTGTGGTTCTGAATCTGAAGAGAATGTATGGGAATCAGAAGACATAATTGAGGGGTCATGGTGAGAGATCATTTTCATTCAGTGAGAACGTTGGCTGAAATACTTGAGTGTTCTTAAACTGTAGCCTGAAGGGCATTCTAAGTAAGAGTTACTTTAATTTCGTTACTAGAATACCCTTGAAAGTACGTTTTACATGACTTCTGTTTCACTTCATAAATAATCAGTATGTTGCCTCTGATCCATGGCCATTCATCTTATTTACCTCTGTATTTCTCAAGCAAGTACTTTATAGAGGGAACAGCTAATTTGCACGTGGACAGAAATTTATTAGTCCTAATTTTCCAAAATGGATTATTTGTCCCTCTCTCCCTGGCCTTTTCCCTCAATTTCACCACATAAGCCATGGCAATGGGGTTCATTAAGGCACCTGACAGCTTGCATCCTTGCTGCTTGCCCAGCTGGTGCATCTTTGCAGCCAGGCAGTGGTGGCAGGGAGGGCTGCTGGCTGCTTCCTGCCACGTGCAAAAAGGGAAAACTTGAGAGCAACCCTCAGTTTAAGCTTAAATAGGGGGAGGAAATAATTTACTTTGCAGAAATTTTTTTTCATCACTAATATTTGGTTTCCTAGATGTGGAAATAAAACAACTGGTACAGACAGTATGCTTTATCTACTCTTTGTGTCTAGTGGCTGGGGTCATTCTTAACTGCCTTCATTTGTTTGTATGTTAGTTAGCAGGTTGGGTAAAATTCACAGTGGCTCTGTTATGCTGCTTTAAGGCAGAGCACAAACTTCCTTATTTTCACTAGCAGTGAGAAAGGTGTCTTTGAATGTGCAATGTCTTTCTAAAATTTCCTTCTTAAAGGATGTTGATTTTTATATATATATATATATATATATATATAATTTTCTTTTGAGTTCTTTACTGTTTTTGTGTTGTTTTTTTTTTTGTTTGTTTGTTTGTTTTCCCTTCTGGGATATTTATTCCATTTTCTTTAGTACTGCAAGTCATCAGCATTTTTTATAAGTTCAGAATATCTTTTGCCCAAAGGCTACTTTTAGACTTCATGAAGTAGTTATACTCAATATACAGCTCATACTGCAAAAAGATGGATACACATGATCTCCAGAGTTAAAACTGTGTGTCTGTGTGTATGTACACTTTGATTAAAGTACTGAGTCTGAAATCTTGTAAAAGTGGCCCTCATGTTTCTACTAGCAAATCCCACCTCTTTGGGATTTTTTCACTGTGTGAAAAAGAAGAATCCACATGAAATAAATGGAAAATATAGCAGTCTGTAAAGTAATCAGTAAATGTCTCAAATAGAACATTTTTCACTTGTCTAGATTCCCTCTCAAGTCAGGAACCTGGTTTTCCAGGACTCATGCAAGGTTTCATAGGCTCTGTATGCTGAGCAAACAAGTGCATGAAGTGGACTTTTGGCCTCTGCTTTTGGATTGGTTGCTGCCTCTTTCATTTCTCGTCTTGTTTCCTTATGTGCTCATTTTAACTGAGTAGGTTCTTTTTTAACATTTTTCTACATTCCGCTGAAATCTTCCTTAGCACATATTATTTGCCACTGTGGAATGATTAGCATGAGTAGGCATTATAATTTCTGATTTTGGTGTTCCATTTTTTTCTGTGTATCTGCAACGCTCCTGTTTTGTTTTTTGTTGTTGTTTGTTTTCCAAATAAGATGTTTTTGCTTGTTTGAATTATAAAACCCACTTCAACATATGTGGAGAATTTTAAGTGAATTTGCTGAGTCTGCAGAGAACCAGAGTGATCAGTGCTCTTAATTCCTCCCATCCACTGTGCAACAATTCTGCTTTCCATTCATTCTCATTTCTGTTGCATTTCATTTGCAAGCTTTTCGAAGTTCTGTCATTTCTTGCTTGTTTTTAAAAATGCCGTAACATCTTGCTTGTGATTCTTAGCACTCTTCAGTGTTTTAGCCTGGAGAAATAAAACCTGAAAATGATTAACTTTTTTTGTAGTACCTCAGATAGTGTTTTCTGGCCATCCTTGTATCTTATCTCTATTTATTAGTGAGATGTGGCTGTTTTCTACTAATCTTGGTTTTGAAGGTTGAAAGAGAATCTTGCATGATAACATGTTTTACTGAGTTGTCTCCCTGCCGCACTTGGAGCTGCACTTATGCTCATCTTTAGGACAGTGATTCCAGTGATGACTCTGGCAATATAGTTCATAGTGTAAATTCAATTGATTTCTCATGCTAATGCCCTTAAGCCTCTAAAAGATGAAAGCCCTATGGTCTTAATTTTTAGCAGCTCCCTCTTATCATACACCATCTACTTAATATTGGCATTGTGTTTTGGATGTTTCTCAAAAACTTGGTAGCTTCTTCAAGGTTTGGAGGTTGTGAATAGATTTCTACTTCTACTATTTATTTTTATATTTGGTGGAAGTTCCCTGACACTTTTAAAAATCTTCTAATGTCAGACATTTCTTTCTTGGCTCAGAGGATTAGTTTGTCTTTGCTTGCTTTATTGCTTAAGTTTGAAACCTTTCTTCCTCTCCACTTTGTGCTTTACGGTAACAAAGTCTTCAAGATATGCATAGTGTTGTTCAATGCAATTGTCTACAGAACTGTTAAAAAGAAAATACTGTATCTATAGCTGCTAGGTTTTAAATGAAAATACCCTTTTATGCTACTGAAAAATTAAAATGCAGAAATCTAAGCTTATTTATAAGGTGGTACAATAAAGCTAAGTCTTAAGTTTAGAAGTAGAAATCAGTGTTGGATTTTTTTTTTTTTTTTTTTAAATGTAGAATTAGAAATTGTGTATATCTAAATTTCCCATTTAAAAGGGAAAAATGTGTTATGGTTGTGTTGCTGAATTCTGTAAGCTTTTTGGGATATGAAATAACACGTGTAGCATTGATTACTTTGTTGATGGAAACTCATTCTGGGAATCCTTCTGTGCCAGCATTGCTTCAGGAATAATTTGCTGTTGCAGGTAATGCCACCTTAGTCATCTCTGTTGCATTTACTTTCATCATAGGGCAAGGAAAATTCACTACTCCCTCTACATGAAGGAAAATTATTTTCTTTCCATGGAAAGTATATATAATGATTGCAAATCTAGTGGCCAAGGAGATATTAAACTGTGGATAATGGTCATGTGTGAAACATGTTTATATATGCACATGTATGTGTATATATAAAGAATTATATATATGTATATACATGACAAAACATGACAAAATAAAGCTGCAAAGTGTATTTCATGTTTTCTTATCCAATCTGCAGTTGGATTGAAAGATACTTAACCCCTTCACTCAATCTAGCTAGAAAACATTTCTTCTAAGTTCACATAATACTGAGCAATAGCTTGCGAATTGGGAGCACTTTTCCTTTCACTTGCAGTTCTCTCTGCTGAGAGAATTTTCAAAAAGTAAAATCAGAGTCTTCAGCATTATATGTGGAAAGGATAAAGACAGCAACAATATTTGCCTGTTGAATTCTGACTGTGACTCTATCTTTATTCCTCTGCTTAGGAACATTTGGTACTTCTGAGAGCTAAATACAGCTCTAAGCAATGTAAAACTGAACATCTTATCCAAAAGATTCCTCTTATTCTTGACCTTTCCAAATAAGTGTCCATGCACAGGACAACTGAAAAACTGATGTATAGTTTTGCAGGGAACAGGTCACAAGTTTTTCTTATTTTTGATGTTGCTTGGTTTGAGATTTCTGGATACCAAGGAAAAGTTTGCAGTGTTATAAATGACTAGAAAATGCATGCAGTATTTCAAACTTTTTATAAAAGAAAACAGTACAGTTTAAGAGACGTTTACATGATTGTGTCTATTCCTGTTTTATTCACTTAATTTTCAAGTTTAGTAATTTGTTTCTAAAACTACTACTTGTTCAGTAGTTATCCCACATTTCTACAAATTACGTTTCTCTATGTAATAGAAAATTATACAAACCAAAGAAGTCTTGGATTTGGTTTATTTATTAGATGTAGTAATAAAAAATATATAAAATAATGTATTTGTGAGTGTTGAATCTTGAAAGGAATAGAATGAAGATGTGGGAAGTGTGATTTGAAAAAGATTTGCCTTGTGCTGCTTGGACAACTTCAAAGAAAATAATTTGAATGATATGAGGGGAAAAAAACAAACAAACTGTGTTTAACACTGTCCTTTGGGTGAGCTGGGTTTAGCTAGCTAACAGCATGCCTTTTTTTTTAAAGAGACAAAAATGTTGTACTTCTACATTTGCAATCTGTAGGAAAAATGAGCCAGATTTTACTTTTCACTTAAAAAAACAGCTTGATTTAGGGGAATTGACCTCTTGGGAGGCAGTCCTGATGTTCCAGCTGCTTTTATTCATGGATGTTTTTTTCAGAAATGATGTTCTTAGCCAATTGTCTTATCTCATTAACTGTGTTGCATCTCAGACACACAACAGGTTGGTTGAATTGTTACCAGTTTATAGCTCATAAACTCGTGGTGTACAAAAGGAAGCAAAAGGATGCAAAGCCAAGAGTTCATAATTAAATAGCTATTCTTACTCTGATTTCAATAGTTTCAAATTATATGTATTGAAAAGAACTTACATACACGCTTTCTGATCTACATTCCTTTCTCTTGACACTTCATGTCTCAATCCTAATGTTGATGGGAGCAGCTGAGATTAGGGTCAGAGTCATCAGCGTGGAGTGCTGTGATGGGAGAAGTACAAAGCTGATGTTGGTGGGTTCTTCTACTTCAGGATAGAATCCATTGTGGCTGCTACTGTGTGTGTCAGCATGCTTTGCAGCTTTCCCTTCCTTCATTGCAATATAGTTTCATGCTACAAGAAGTGGTCTTTTAGGCTGGATATTGGTTTTTTGCTCCCTTCTTTATCCCAAAGGCCACACTTCCTTTGATAGTGGCCAGTCATGGACTCAACTGTAAGGCTGAGTTGCATTTCTCCCACTTTCTCTAGAGAGCCCTTGAAAAAAGCAGCTTTGCGGAGATATCAGACAGGTATGGTGGCATAGAGATCTGAGGGCAGAATCTTGTCCAGTTCTTCTTCACAGAGACAGGTGAGAAGGGGGAAAGAGGTTGTGGCAGGTGCTTGCTGAGAGAGTGAAAGAGGAAACCACAAAGAACTTCAAAGCGAAAAAGCAAAGAACATCTGAGAACCATAGCTGATGATAACAAACCAACAAGTAGGAAAAGAAAATAGAGAAAAAAGATGAGACAAGTAAAGGCAATTTAGTTTAGTTTACTTGCAGACCTTAGGAAGTCATGAGCTGAACAGTGAAAATAGTGTCACTCATAAAGTTTAGTGCAAAGTTTCTGAGCTTTAGGCAAGGCTAGGGAAATATTTTTAAGCTTCCTTTCAAAATTGCAAGGCCCGGAATACTAGCTTTATTTTATTTTTAATTTTTTTAATGAAAGCTGAAATTCTAGCTAAATCATATAATTTTAAGGTCACAGGCTAGAAGAATAAGGACTGAGGAATTCAGTACCTACAAAATTATGCATATTGATGCTTTCTGAAAGCTGACAGTGAGGGATGATTGTGAACTGTAAATGCTCCTTGTCATTTCACCTTTGAAAACGTTTGCCCACTGCATGCAGCCAGCTGTGTGTCTCCTGCTCTTTCTCATTTTAATTCATAACTGCAGCAAATAACTTAGCCAGCTTTAGATACTCCAGCATGTTACTAACTTCTTGAGTTCAAGGGTTCAGGGAATTAATGGCGCTGGCAAAAATGATAGAAGAAATGCTAAGAGATTACTGACATTCAGAATGATATTTTGTGACAAACCGTAGAGGAATTTCATTCATTTTCTCTTTCTCAAGTGAGTTTATATCTCCACAAACATTTTGTAGACCATCTTAAAAATGTACAAATGCCTTGATGGGAGGCATTTACCAAATTTACTAAAAAGGAAACCTGTTTTCTTGTGAGAGATCTTAGTGCTGTCTGTCCAGCGACTGCAGTCAAATTTGTGTGAAGGACCTTAAAGAAGAGCCATGCAGCATCTAGATTTAGTCACTGCTGTCACATTTCTATATTTAATCAAAGTTATTATAGAAATACTCCTTTTAAAGTAATACCAGTGTCACATGAGGATTATCTCAGAGAACTGTTCGTATCTCTTATGGTTATGACCTAAATTACCTATATTTAGAGCACATCACAGATCTTAATACCTGTAATTTCACAGTTTCCACTGTGCACTTGAAGGTTTAGTTAATCCTGAATATCTGCAAGTAGCAATATAAGCCTTCTTATGGTGGTTTTTTAAACCTGGGTAGCATCTTATCATGGTAAATGCTCACATTCTTTAATCTGGTTACTCTGAAAAGGGGGAATAAAGATAAAACTGTCTGTCTTGATCTTAGTGTATGTATGTTCACAGAATCATATAATCATAGAATGGCCTGGGTTGAAAAGGACCAGAATGATCATCAGGTCCCAATCCCCTGCTATGTGCAGGGTCGCCAACCTCCAGACCGGGCTGCCCAGAGCCACATCCAGCCTGGCCTTGAATGCCTCCAGTGATGGGGCATCCACAGCCTCCTTGGGCAACCTGTTCCAGTGCGTCACCACCCTCTGCGTGAAAAACTTCTTCCTACTATCTAACCTAGACCTCTCCTATTTCAGTTTAAAACCATTTTCCCTTGTCCTATCATTATCCTTGTTATATTTCAAGAATTCTGTAGAGTTAGTAGTTTTGCATTATCGACTTACCTTTTCCTCCTTGGAAAATGTATGACTGTTTCACCATCATCCCCTCTGACATTATTTCTTCAGCTTGATATTTCTTGAACTAGAGGTTATAGATGTAATTTCTTAATTACACTTTGTGATGCTTGGTCATTTTGTTTATCCGTGACTAATGTTGGATGAAAGGCAATTTCTAATTATTGCATTAATGCAATAGCCTTCACAACTGAAGTGTTTTTGTACGTTCATTGCAAAGGTTAATGGAAATACTAACACAGAGTGGAGGGCACTAACCCTTCTAAACTGATAGTCATATAGTTGGATAGCTAACTGAGAATCAAATGCAGTAAATGCAAGAGCATTGCTGATGAGACAGTGAAAGAGGAGACTGTTTTTTGTATTGAACACTCACTTGATTAGCGTGTCTTTATAAAACAGAATTTTATATTATATTGATAGAAATGATTTCAAAACAGCTGGCTTATTTTATTTCTAAAATAGTTGACTAGTAAGTTATGTTCTTCTGTTATTATAGTGCCTTAGAGGATACTTTTTTGTTATCCAATGAATTGTTGTGTCGTTATGAGTTCTATTTCTGATTGTTTTGGAGCTTTCTGATGGATATCAAGTCTTTCTGCCAGGGAACATTCAGAGCCAAAACTGAATGCCTGTTTCCTTATGGGTTTGGGTGAAGCTTCATAGAACACTGAAATGTTATTTCTATACTTCTGAAACATTTTGTGAAAATTAACTTTCTGTGAAATAGAGTAACTTCTGGAAAGTTACTGTTTTGTTCTTATTTATTTTTTTGTAAATCATGTAATCTTATCTAAAATTAATTTGCTAGTAAAGAGATTTAAACCCATTAACCACTAATCCAATTCAATTTCTGAGCATCATTTGAGGCAAATCTGTATGTCAAGATCAGTAAATCTTAGTTGTATATTGGAACAACTAAATAAAAAAACCTTTCCTTTTATAGCACAGTTATTTCACTTGTAATTTTTACTATTTTTCTTTCCTATCTTTGAGAAGATTGTCTCTTCTTTCAGTGAAAATATTTGTTTTACTATTTCTACCTCTTCATTGGAATTAAATTTTGGGGTGTTAGGAATGTGAAAGTCAGCTGCCATTATTCTTTGGTTCTCCACTTTGATGAAAGGAAAGGGTGAAAGTTTCATTTTGTTTGCTCCTTCCTTCTGGGAATAGTGCATCAATTTGTTGGCTGATCAGCAATAATCTCCTGACCTTGTAGAGCATTTTCCCAGGATTTGAAGTCTCCTCCCTCTCTTCCTTCCCCTCCTGTACCCCATGGGATGGTGCTTGTCTCTGCAGCCTTCAGCCAGGCTAAACATCCCTTTGAGAAGGATACAACCTCCAAGGTCTTTTCCTTGGGATGGTGGGATTTTCTCTTCCTGGTAAGAAAGGATGTAGGATCTACTGTGTGCTTTTAAAGACTCGGAGTTCTGAGCTTGTCTTAAGATGGTTCAAATCTGATATAATGAGATTTAGCTGGGGAAAGGTGGCATGCTCTTTACTACTCCCTTGTAGTAGTACAGCCTTTTCGCAGAATGTCTTGATGTTTACTTTTGTTGAATTTAATACTTAATTTGATTTGTGTTTAGGGTAATAAATGTAGTTTGTAGACCCTAGATTTTTTTCATACTGAATTTCTCTTTATTGAGACTATTACATTAATGAACTACCATCAAAACAGTTATCCAGCACTAGACTTTAACATTCTTTTTCTATTACTTCAAGCTTTGATTGACTGCAAAATGTAGTTGACATTTGTGCATTGGTTAGCACGATTTTATGCTTTTTCAAAACGTAGGGGAGCTTACTTTGCATACGCATTTATCCTCTCTATAAGGTTTGTACAAAAGCTTGGAAACTTCCTGAGTGGAAGAGTCGTGGTGTGCGAATGGCAGGACAAGCAGATACTAGGACAAAGTCATGCAAAACCACTTATTTCTATGCCACACGTCTTGTTGTGTTGGTTACACATTGTGCCAGCAATACGTTTGTTCCGTGTGGCTGGCATAATTCCAAAAATTGTAATTAGAAAAAAAGGAATACGGGTGGCAGTAAACTAGAAAAGGATGAGGTTCTGTGGGATTTATGAGAACATTCAGTTATGCAGCCAGAACAGATTATACAGAGCTGGACTGTAGAAAAGGGAGAATAAATTAGGTATTTCTAGCCTAATCTCTGTTTGTACCTCTTGTCTTTGACTTGTTACATAAAATAATAAATAATAGGAGTCAATTTAAAAATATAATGAATGAGTAAAGTTAAATGGTGGTGGTTTTGTACCTCTAGATGCGAAAATACGAATGTCTGGAAAATATATTATTTAGTTTCTTTTCCGTACAACAACAACAACAACAAAATAGGCAGTCTGGTAGACATTCTTGTCCCAAGCCTGGAGCCTGTATTATTCCCTCCTTTGCAGTCAGTACTGTTCTAAGTACTGTTCTTGCCTGAACAGAGCAGTTATTGCAGAATTTAGTTGGACCTTGGTCAGCTTTTCTTGCAGAGTGATCTGCCTATACACCAGGGTTTGCCTCCCCTTCATGATGAGTTGGTTCCTTTTCACAGAATTATAGGAGCTGAATGGGTCCTCTGGAGATCACGTAGTCCAACCCCCAGTCAGATTTGCTAGAGTGGGTTACACAAGAAAGCATCCAGGCAGGCTATGAACATCTCCAGAGAAGGAGATTCCACAAACTTTCTGGGCAAATTTTCCAGTGTTCTGTTGCTCTTCCAGTTTTTACCCGTTGCCCCTTGTCCAGTTACTGATTGCCATTGAAAAGAGCTGTCCACTTTACATTTGCCCTTTATGTTTATAAGCATTAATGAGATCCCCTCTCAGTCTTCTCCAGGCTTAACAGTTCCAGATCTCTCAATCTTTCCTCAACAGGAAGATGCTCCAGGATCCTCATCATCATTATAGCCCTCCAGAGGAGACTCTCTGGAAGTTCCTTGTGTTTCATGAACTGGTGAGCCTAGAACTGGACACAGTGCTCTAGATGTGGCTTCACTGGGATAAAGTAGAGAGGGAGGATAACTTACTTACCTTGAGCTGCTGTAAATGCTCTTTTTAACGCACCCCAAGATACCAGTGGCCTTCTTGATCATGAGGGCATGCACTGCTGGCTCATGGTCAACCTGTTGTCCACCAGGACACCCTTGTCCTTCCCTGCAGAACTTTCTACAGCAGGGCAGGTCAGCTACTAACCTGTACAGATGCACATGGTTATTCCTTCCCAGATATACGAGTGCAGACTTGCTCTTGTTGAACCTCATCAGGTTTCTCTCCACTCAATTCTCCAGCCTGTCCAGGTCTCTCTGAATGGCACCACAGCCTTCTGGTGTGTCAGCCACTCATCCCAGCTTTGTATCATCAGCAAACTTGCTAGGTGCCTTCTATCCCTTCATCTGTGGCATTCATGATGTTGAACTCAGTACTGACTCCTGGAGAACACCGATAGCTACTAGCCTGCAACTAGACTCTGCTGCTGATCACAACACTGTGAACTCTGCTAGTCAGTCAGTTATCGACCATCCTCACTGCCCACTTGTTCATCCCACATTTCCTAAACTTGCTTACAAGGATTTTATGGAGACAGTGTCAGAAGCCTTGCAGAAGTCAAGGTAGCCTACATCCATTGCGCTTGCCTCATCTGCCCAGTCAGTCATGACATCATAGAAGGATATCATATTTTTCAAGCATGATTTTCCATGGTCATGTTTCATCTTTCTCACCATGGTGCCAGGAATGAAACAAAATTCTTTCTCATTTTTCAGAATGCCTGAGATCTGCTCAGAACTTCCTAAAGTACTTAAAAACTAGAGCAATGAACTTCATGGAACTGAGAAAACTTGAAATGAAGAAGATGACTTGTCCCTGAGTAGAGTTGGTCTTTTCTGTAAGGATTATTTTCTGACCAAAAAGTCAGTAACTTTCCGGCTTGTTATAAACCCCATCTTGTCTCTGTTGGGATCCAACAATAAATTCTTTCTTTTTGTCACTTTGGATCTTACATTATTTAGGCTTCTTCTGTGTCTGTGTATAGCCATTGCAAACTGCATATGAATGCTTTTATGAATTTTTGAGTATAGCACTTAGATACCATGTAACAAACACAAGAAGATTGTTGGCTGCTAGAAATGATACTCAGCCAACCCAGTATATGCAGAGAATCTGTCCGTTTGCTGTGGAGACTAACGTAAAAATAAATAACTAAAAAATCACTACAAAATCACTAGTAATACCTCTGTTATCTCTATTCCAACCAAACAAGAGTATGAGATATGCAAGAGAGATTAGCTTAGCTCATATCTCCATGAAATTCAGCATGTGTTTGACTCAGGAAGAAGTAGCAATACAGAGAAAGCTGGAGTGTTTTGTGACTATTAATTTCCTACTGTCTATTGCCTGGTTATTAGAGTAATCTTTATTGTTGTGGTATTTTTAGTTTACAGATATCTGTTTACATAAATTTTAGGTGAGTTGTACCTAAATAGACCTAAATAGTTCCTGATATGTATTTGTGTAACTCATTCTTAAAATCTTTGGCAGTTAGAAAATAGATATGTTCCCTGCTGTTTACTACAAGTCTGATCATTATTGCTGTTTTTGGCCAAATCACTTCTGCTCTTCCTACACCCTCTTGCAGCACTGTACCCCAAACAAGCTGGTCAATGTCCTTGCCCTTCTCAACTCAAATGAAAGAATGTTCTCATGCCTTTTAGTGTGTGTTCTTTCCTGTTCTTCCATTGAATGGCATTGCCTTTCACACATCTCTGACCCCGACTTCTGCTTGTGATCCTGTCCTTAGATTATGTTGTTAGGATCAGTTATGTATTTTGGAGCTGGTGACTGCTAAGTTTGCAGCTCCAAAATGAAAGCGGGTATCCTAATTCAGTTGTGGCCTATTTTCATTTGGGTAATTCCTCCTGCTTAGAAATTACAAATTCTTGTCATTTCTTCTGCTTTTTGTTTTGCTTTATTTGTTTCTACTGGGATGCTATCATTGGTAAATTTAAGGATATTCTGCATCCTGTCATCCAAACAGTTAATGAAAATACTGACTAGAAGTAAACAAAGGACACAAAGCTGGAGAAAATCAATTAATCCATTTTCCATGTTTGATAGCCACCTACCATCAGCTTTTCCAATCCATCGAGCAGTCTCCTTCTTAAGCACTTTTAGAGCTTGCTTACTGAAACAGTTAGGGGAGCAAAGTTCATAAAATCACTCAGACCAGCAGAGAGAGAATCCTCGCTGACTGTGACGTATTTTGTTACAGATGTTTTCTATATTATCTTCTAGCTTTCTTTTTATAAGATTTTTTTCTCAAACTAAAGTTGACCAGACTGCTGTTGTCTATGTGAGGTGGCCCTTTTTCCCTACTCCTGTGGCTCCAAAATTGCCCAAGCATCAGATGCCGAAACTTGACTTTTATTAAACCTCTGTCTTTCTGTACTTTTCTTTCTCTATCCTTAGTTTTTATTCATTTTCCAGCAGGACTTTTTTTTTTTCTTTTTTTCATCATTAAATATGTAGAAGTAGAGAACTTTTTAAAAATTGAAGACTGAACCAGAAATACACTGCATTTCTGCTTTGTCGGGAACACTGAGTTTTAGTCTTTTTCCTTTGAGTGAGAACTTTTTCTTGATCTTTTTTTTTACTAATAATACCATTAATGAGCAAGAGGAAAAATGTTTCAATGTTCCCAACTGATTGTATATAATTTTATGCTGCTGCTTTTAGCTTGTTTGTTGCTTTTATATTCATGTTAGTTTTCCCTCTAGCATCTTTCCTAAATTTCAGGTTATGTACTTGCTATCTTTTCATATAGGTTAGTTTGCGCTTCTGACCTTAATATTATTTCAGTGAGGACCTGTCACTTTCTTGAACTAATTTTTTTCCCTGAGAACTGCTTCCCATGGGAAGATGTTATACTTGAGAATATTCTGGAACTATATTAATATCTGCTTTCCCGGAGATCATTGCATTTGTTCCCTTGTTATCATTCTTCACTGTTGGTGAGTTTCTTCATTTCCTGAGAACTGTTATTTCTTTCTTTCCCCTTTAATGTTCTTAGCCAGTTCCATTCTCAGTCAATGCATACATAGTTTAAGTATGCCATTAAGACATTTCTATTACATATATGATATGTAATTATAAAATCCTCACCAATCACTTCCTTCTCTAAACTTGTTAAAGCATAATATCCCTTCCGTTTCTTTTGTTGCTGCTTTTTTCTTTTTTATTATTTTTTCCATTTTAAGTTTAAATCAAAGACTTGAAATGGGCTATCTCACACTGCATTCTGAGCCCTCAGTGAGGTCCAACATGCTTGTTATGCCAAGCAGCATCTTTCTTTTCCACAAATTCTTTTCCCTTCATGTAAATTTGGATTATGCAAATTATAATCAGTAAACTGTCTTGTTAATTAAAACAGTTTCTGTTAGACAGTGGAATTCCATTTCATTTAACATCCTACACTGGTGACATTGCAAAGTGACAACATGAAATGTATGCAAATTGTTTACTGATGTATAAACAGATAAGTTAGTTGTCTTGAATCCTCAAGAAATGAAAGGATGCTGCTTTCTTAGGTATACAGTCTACAATCTGCATTGCTTCATCTAATCATGATAGACTATATTAAATAGCTATTATTTTACTTTGAATATTTTGGAATTCAAAGTAGCGATGTATTAAAACTATGGAAATACAAAGCTGTGTAAGGTTAATGTTGTATTTATATTTGTTCATTTTAAGTAGATTTTATTCCCATTGTGCAGATAAGGATTCATTTTAGAAGTGAGCTGGTAGTCTGTAATTTGTCTTCCAGTGTCTGACTGAAAAATGAACACAGCCATGACAGTAAACACTTAGAAATCTTGCATTTGATAGCAATCAATAAATTTAAATAGTCTGGTGTGAATACCTGTTTTTTTTTCAAAAGAGATACAAATGTAAAACAAGATTAAACTATATTTAAATAATGCCTTTTTTTTTCTTTTCCTTTTTTGTATCTCTTTTCTCAATTCCATCATAAACAGTTTTTATTCACAAAAATAGACTGGATTAATACCCAACTTCTAAGCTTGACTACAGTCTCTTAATTTCTTTAAGTACATTGAGCAATACAATATTGCTATTAATAAAATTCATTTAAAATAAACACTTAAGTAAAAAGCAGAATTCTACCATCTGCTTCCTTGCACCCTCAGAATCCATTTATGCACTTGAATTATGCAATTGTGGCTGTTTGCAACCTTCTGGTTGATTACCAGCAATTCAGAAAGGACTGCAGATCTTCTTGGAGTGTAGCCATGGTTTTTATGTAATTTTTATACTAGAAAGAAAATACAGAATTTTTGAAGTGTTCTGTTTCAAGCTTACAAGTATGCAGGGCTTTAGTTTTTCACTAGTAAAAGGGAACTTGCTGCTGTTCACTAATTCTTTGCTTTATGGGTAAGTGGCACTGTGCAAAAGGTGTTGAGCCAGGCTTGTGTGCACAAAGCTCCATCACCAGATTCAGCCACAGTTGATAATATAAATCAACTTTTTATAGAAAAAGGTACATTGGGGTGGGGAAAAAAAAACACAAACAAAAACACAAACAAGGCCACAAGATAGAGAGAGGGGGAAAATATAAGTAAGGGGGAGATAAAGGGGAACAGCCATCAGCCAGCTGGGAAGAGAAGTGATAGGGTTTTGAGGTGGTCCTGATGGGTCTTCAGGACACTCCTCTCGGTGTCCTCCCCAGTGCATAAGGTGGTGACATTGTGTAATATCTGCTGTCTTTGCAAAAAGCAGCTGTGTCTATATGGGTAGCTGTATGGTACAGAGTAGTGTCTTACTTGGGCTGATTCCTGGGGAAGACTGTGATCTCTGCACTTGCTTTGGTTGAGACTGAGGAGCTTCTTCCCAGCATATGCACAGAAAAAGCACTGAGCACAGAAAGGTGTAAATTAAACATTTCTAGAAACCTAAATCAGACTTGTTCCTGCTACTTTCCATTTTGATGCAGTCTTTTTTTTTTTTTTTTTTTTTTTTTCCTTAAGAATAATGCAATTCTTTGTCACTATTTGACATTTTTGTAATAATTCTTGTTGCATGCAATCTGGAATTAAACCTTAGCTGTTCTATGGCTATAATAAGACAAAGGTTTATTGCCAGCTAGTGTTTCATCTGCTGGTTTGATGACTGGCTGTGCACCAGCTGTATGATATATTCTGCAAGGATAGCATCATCACCGCGCTTCACTCTTGGATCTCATACACCCACCAGGAAACCTGTTTTATCTTGTGCTTGGAGCAAGGAATTTAAATTAGATGTTTTAAGGAAAAGTAAATAAATACATTAGGAAATACTAAAATCAAGTAATTTAATTTCTGGCATGTTACTCTAAGGGAGCATTTTTGGACAGGAATAGGATGAGAACTCCCATAAACCTTTAGGCCCTGATAGGGGCTGCTCTTGGCATAGCTCAGATGACAAATGGTCCAAACCCTGGCTTTTGGCCACTCTTATGCTGGCTTTTCTCCTGTAAGTGTCTAGCTAGTGCCTGGCTAATGTTAGAGAAGCCTTAATGCTGCTCTAACTGAATTGTCCACCTCCAGGCAATCTTTCTGGTGGAAATGGATCACTGGAACAAACAGCTAAGGCCTTGACTGTCTATAAAGAGGCAGAAGTGCAGTGCACCAGCAGCTCTACTGCTGCCCATCTTCCTGCAGCTTTTTTGTGCAAAGAGAAAAGTAACTGTGAACATTCACGCATCTGCCAGGTGTGTAAGGCCACAGCCATGGCCACGCTGGATATCCATGGCAAAGAGTCTCTCCTGAAAAGTGAGAGGAGGATTATAATAGATGCAGGAGGTTTACAGCAGATAAACTTGCTGACACAGAATCTGTTTTTCTTTTATTTGTTATTCTGCCAAAATTAAGATAACTGACCTAACATTTTATGTGCTTCATGTTGACTTCAGCTGAATGTATGTGTTTTTAAATAGATTGTGTAAAACTATGGCCTTCTGGTTAGTTTTGCTTTAAATAGCACGTGCTACAGTTATTCTGCTTTCTCCAAATATTTGAGTAGAGCACAGCCAAAGCAGGCCTCAACTTTGTCTAGTTCCATCCCTCTTACAGAGCAGTAAACAATTTGCGATCTGTTAATTCTGCAGTTGAAGTTGCAAGGGATCTTTGGCAATGAATGTGAAGAGTATAAAGATTTTAGTTGTCCTGTGGATATATGCAAATGTCAGCGTGATCTAAAAATCCATTTTTTAAAGGATGTTGTTTATTTTATTTAAGCACAAAAAACTGCACTTACACCAGAGGGGGAGAAAAAAAAAAAACAGAACAAAAATACAAAAAAAAAAACCTAACTATGTAGTATCTGGTGCTCCAAACCAGGAAATGAAATTTATCAATGCTAACTTATCATGAGATTATAGAATAGCTTGGGTTCCCTCAGTATGACCATCAGGTCCTTGCTCAGCTGTGTTTGTTTCATATCATAAAGTGGTTTGGGCTGGAAGGGATCTTTAAGATTATTTAATTTCTAGTGTTAGACCACAAGCTCTTGACCTGATCATGGCTGTTTCTTAAGGTTAACTCTTCACAATCAATCCATTCCCTAGCATAGAGGGAACTCCCTGTCCCAAAGATTAACTTTACTCTTTGTGTGAATGTATAATGCTCTGGTATTTACTACATAGTTTGATCACATTTGAGAAGCAATTGTTGATTGTTCTTTATTTTTCCTTCCTGTTTTCTTTCTTTTTGTGGCTCAGTGTTGTATTTATTGCATATTAAGAACAGAGAGAAGTTTGGATTTCTCTAATGATAATTTTTTTTGGGGGGGAGGGGGCACCTCATACAGCAGCTATTTGAATGCTATCTAAATGTTGATTTTTCTTTATAGTATTGCAGCTGGACAGGGAAGTTACAGATTGAGAACAGAAGTTGCCATTAATGCTGAGTGTTGGAATCAAGAAACCTTTTATTTATAGTATTGAGCAGAAAGGATTTGAAGTGCCAGGATGGCAAAGGACTGGTGCCTTACTTCCCTACTTATGGAGAGGGAAGCACAAAGTGAACCATGTTGTTTAAAAAGAGAGATCACTCCTTACAGACTGCTTACCTCTCTTTATTGAGCTGGGTAAACCTAAATTTTTGGCCAAATGTAGTCCCTTACAGTATTATAAGTTGGCATAGATTGCTTCTTGTGTTTCATGCTTTCTTGAGCTCTCTGTTCCAGTGAGAGAACTGTCCTGCATGTTAACAAGCAACAGTACGAGAGCTTTTAAGTTACACCAGGGGAGGTTTAGATTGGATGTCAGGAAAAATTTCTTCTTTGAAAGAGTGGAACAGGCTGCCCAGGGAAGTGGTGGAGCTACTGTCCCTGGTAGTTTTCAGGAATAGGGGGGATGTTGCATTGAGTGACGTGGTTAGTGGGCAAGGTGGAGGTGGGTTAGCACTTTTGATGGCTGCATTTAGTTGATGCTTGCACTAGATGATCTTTCCAACATGAATGAGTCTGTGATTTTATAAATAAGCTATGCTGGGACAGAGGACAGTATATATGACTGAAGTTAATGGTAGTGCCATAATAATGCACGTAGCAAGGACTAATTTGAAGATACCACTGTCGTCTAAATTAAAGGTACTTCTAATTTGGCGTTTCCCAAGTTTAACATTCAGCTTTAAAAAGCATTCCTTCAACACAACTTTAAAAGTATGTGTCTTCTTATGATTTCTGTATCTATGATCTGTGATCACAGGCTGTAAGGGAGATTAAGAATTGATATTCCATTTAAATTCTTATATTATAAATATCTCAGTGTAACATTTAAGAAGCTGAACTTATTCAGTTGATGAGTTGGATAACATAAGCTATTCCTATAAAATGTAACTATTTGAAAAGCATGCTGAGTGAGATGTGGAGTTTACCATGTTCTGAAATAACTTTTCTTTTTGTTCAGTGTATTAGTTAAGGATTATTATGACATTTGACTTCTCAAACTCTAAAATGTCTTCCTGAAACACATATAACTTCTGTAAATAGATCAGTCTTGTTTTGTAATGTTTCTAACAAAGTGCTTCTAATGTATGTTTCTAACAAAAAAAAAAAAATCATTTTTTTAGCATAGTTTCTTAAAAAATGTATGCTTAACATACCATTTAGAAATAAAGCGTTTTAATAGCATTAACCTTTGGCTCCAGTGGTCATACAGAGCATCTGATTCAGTTGAAGAAAATGAAATGAGAAATTATTTAAGAATTGGAACAAGCAGTAAAACTTGCAGATGTTATACTGAATTAAGAAACGTTTTCCATGCTATACCCTTTTCAGACTTTTTTGATAATATCTTCATTTTTAACCAACCATTGTGTTACTGCCTTATTTAATATTTGCTTTATTTTGCTGTGTCATGGATTATGCTTTTCCTGGAGAATTTTCTGTTTGTGAATAGCCTGAAAATGTTACTGCAGATCATTTCTCTGAAAGAACCTAGCCAAAAAAGCTAAGACTACTAAAATGCTGTTTCATAAGCATAAAATGTCCTCACTTGTGACACTGAGTAAAGAATTTGAAATCCAAGCACAGTATTTATATTGCAAATGACAGCTTTCATCTTCTGGATTTTGCTGCCAGAATAAGCATGTTTTCAGTAAGCACAAACAGACCTCTTTCTTCAGCTGTGCTGTTCCAATTGTTCCCATCAGTTCCCCAAGTGAGTGCAGCAGATCCACCTTCCTAGCTCACTTGCATGCAAACATCACCATGCCATCGCTGAGTTTTGACTGATGGCAGTATGCTCTAATAAAAAAAAGACCTTACTCGTATGAAAAAGCTCCGTGTGCGTCATGAAAGCTATTTCAGTCTCTGCTGCCTCCTGAGCTGAATGTAAACCGACATCGGTGACTCTATTCAGATATAATTTCGTAAAAGGAAGTAAGAAGCATGACTTTCAAGCTGTATGTGAAGATGAGCTAAAATAGTAACCGAACTATCTCAAGAGAGTGTGAGGACATTTAAAAAAAAAAAAAAAAAAAAAAAAAAAAGTTCTTTTAAGTATATCCATTGTTAAGACTCTCTTTTGTACTGGTTGGATGTGTTAAATTTCCCCATTTAACACTAAACGTGAGCCTTACTATAACAAAGAAGCTAAGTAACTGGAAGGATTCATAGCTTTTCTCATTGAGTTTTGCTGGTTGGCCTTGATCCTAAGGAAAATCATCCTTAAACTTGAAAAGGTCAGTTTGCATGGCATTCCCTTTCAGTCTGCTTGGAGAGCAGAAAAGGCTGTTTGTCACAGAGGCTTGTGCCATGGGACTGCTGCACTCTGGCTGTTCTCCTGTGAGAGTGCACAAATTCCTATGTGAGAAATTGGTGAGTCAGGCCTTCAGAGGCAGCAGTGCAAGCACTGCTAACATCTGCCCATAGCTCACGTTGCCTCAGTTCTGAAAACACATGGTGAAGTCCACTCAGATCCAATTACCGACTTGGACACTGAGAAATTAGGAAGTTTGGCTCCAGAACTAAATGTTCTGGCTGTCTACTTGTCTCCAAAATCCCTGAGGACAGATCCATGATATCAAAAGCTTTAATGATTCAGAGAAGTTTGAATCTTGTTATACAGTAGCTGTACTCAGGCTGCTGCTCATTAACTACAGTTTTATTGTGTTTTGGTTTTACAGAGTAATTTTGTTTTTCATCTCAGTCACTTTGCTGCAGGTGCTGAATGCTGCATCTTGCTCTGGGGGACACAGGTCTGAGACTTGAGCCTCAGGCATTGCACAGGTTATGGGAACAGTGCTCTCTTCAATAGTAGAGTACTATGGTTGCTTTCTTAACCTGAAATAATATATGTCCTTCTCCACCCCACTGCAAATACCCATGTAGCGCTTAAAAAAATACTCCTTTTAAACCACTTAAATTATAATAAATTATAATAGTGGTTTCCACTTCACTTCACTTTTGGTGACCCTGCGCATGGCAGGGGGTTTGGAGCTTGATGATCCCTGAGGTCCCTTCCAACCCAAGCCATTCTATAATTAATTTTCTTTGTATTGCTGCATAAAATCCAGTATTTGTGGTCTATTTTTATGCCCTTGGACACAGCCCTGAGCTGCCTGCTGTGACCTGACCTGCTGAGACCTGGGAGCTGGAATGACAACTCTGGTGGCCCTCTCCTACCTAAATTATTCTGTGCTTCTGTCTTGCTACCAGCCTCGTCTGATCCATACACCCATACCAATAAAAGAAAGTTGAGTCTTTGCTGGAAAATGGTGCTATTGATCACTGTTTGTAATGTCGGCAGGTTCACTCTGACTTTCCTTTGGGATGTTTGTCAAGTGTTGACACTTCTTAAACAATGAGATTGCTGAGCAGATGCTATTTTTAGGCATTGGGCAATTACTTGTAAAGTGACTCCAGCAATACTCAGTGTGTAGAGTGTAAATTTATGCATTGTTTGTGTATTCAGGTGGTTTTGATTTTTTTTTTTTCTTGTGTAACAGCGTAATAGATTGAAATACCAAAATAGGAATTGAAAAGTTCTTTCGTTATTTTTACTTTTCCATTTTTTACTTTGGTAGTTTCTGTACCCCCACATCTTTCATAACATTGCAAACTTCTACAAAATAATCAAGAGTTTCTTATAAAAATCTTATAATCCCATGACATGGGTTTTGCAGTACTTTTTCTTTATATGTTTGACTCTCAACCATCAACAGAGCAAAACAAAGTGACATATTTTAAGACTGCGGTTATCAGGCTGTCACATTAGTATTGATCATTGTCCTGTGTTCTGTATTAGCTTTGCTTATGGCACAAACAGTGTCTGTGGGACAGCTTGCACAAACAGTGCTAAATGTAGGTCATCATTTGGCATATTTACCCCCAACCAAGACAACTAATTGAATTAAAAAGTTCAAGAGTTGTATTGAATTTCCTTAACTGAAAAACTTGTGTTATTTTAAATTTTCATGAGTGCAAACCTGGCAGTATTTCAAGAAAGACCCGTTATATATTCATTACCTCAGAGAAAGGTAATTCCTTTCAGGCTAAATTTGCAGGCATGTGTGAAAAATGGGTACAATGAATGGCACTCATTATTATGCAAAAACAGCAAGGTAAGAAGCTGACTTGGACACGATTTCTCTGAACATAGATGCCAATATCGACAACCGCTTCAAGAAAATGATAGCTAACAAAGTTTTCTACGTCAATTCTGGACTTAGCTGACATTGGCTTCATAAAAGATACCTTCTGATCAGCATTCTGGTTTCATTGAAGCTACTATCAGTGAAGCATACCTATTTACTGGGAGTGGTTCAATAAAGTGAGAAACGAGATGGATCCCAAACCTTAGATCCTCATCACCTACTGTTAAGAAGTAGAGGTAGCTTTAAGTCCTGCTCGTATCTTTTCATCTCCAGGGTCACTGCTTTATGCAGGGCAGCTCAGGTGGAAATGCAAGTGGCTTGGAGAGCACTGAATCCAGGGAGTAGAGATAACTTGATTATTGAGCAGCATTCCCAAAATTAGTGGCCATGAGGGAGATGACCTGTTCTCTGAGCAATTTCTGTGTCAGAAATTTTGCCTCGTTGACAAGGATCCCCAGAGGCTGCATCCACTGGGTTTACAGCACAGTATAACTAATCTGAAATGAGTTATAGGAAAAAGAGAGTCCTCTCATGTTTTAAGTATATTACTAGAAAAAGGGGGTGTAATTTTCAGGATGCAATATTTCTTGAGTGCAAGGTAGAGATAGATACTGTGCAAAAGCTTTTGAAGGCACTGAATACAAGTTAGTCATAAAACAGGAGTGAGGCAGAGTGTAAGTATAAGCAAGCAAGTGGCTGAGTAGAATAAAACTGTAAATATTATTGACTTAGTAAATAAGAATTTGTACAAGATGTATAAAGTAAATATAATGAATCAACAGGAAGAAATAAGATCCAGGCAATAAAATAAAATAAAAATAAAACAAAATTGATAATTTCCCAAGTCTTGATTTAATTTATGTCTGTTATAAAAAGCGTTCAGTCTAAGCTTGTTCTCTTTGCAGGGTTATTCCATCTGTTGAATGCAGGTTTTTTTCCTGGGAAAAAAAAAAGGAAGAGAATGTAGAAATTTTCATTCTGAAGATGATACGTAATTATTTACAGGAGAGAGAATATGTTCAAGTTTAACATCTGGGAGCTTCTGTCCTTTTATTCCTGTGGGTTAACTGAGGGCTACACTGCCATCACACTTTGCTGCTGATTTAAAGAATGAACAGGAAGTGCTTCACTTTTGACCAAAACTAATTTTAGAAGTGTAGAACATGTAAGCAAATGCTAGGTATATTCTAAGATATACAGATACATATGGTAAAAATAATATATATGTATATGTATTTGATGTAAGATACTATTTCTCCTTTGAGTTCTATAGGAAAGTAATGACTTGCGTAGCATACTCGGATTACTTTACTTCTAGACAGCAGTTCAAGAAAAGAAAGTATACTTAATTTTAATGTTTTGTGGAACTCTCAAAATTATTTAGCCATGTAAAAAGGCCAGCATTAAAAATTTACAAATTAATTAGTTTTAAATATGTAGTTAGATTAATTATTGTTGTTTAATCATGTGGTAATTCAGTCTCCCTTTCAACCAGCATGACAAATATCTAAAATGGGGTGTAACTGTGTCTGTGAGCGTGTGAAGTTAAATGTTCCGCTTTGTTTTCTATTCACATTTTCGCATTAATTTTTCAAGAGCAGGAATTGAAAGAAGATATTTTTGCCTGCTGCATAACTTTCATGTTCAGATGTTTTTAGAGTAGTTTCTGTTTTCTCTTTTTTTTGAGAAGTGAGGTTTTGCCCTCTAATAGAAAATTTTAGATTACTTCTAAGTATGTCAAGGACATGAGCTTGCTACAGTTGTCTGTTGGTTGCAATGCAGCAGAGATTTTATAGTCTTTACTCTGAAGTCTTTCATCCACTGATAATATCAGGAGTAAGACACAATACCCTGCTGAGTGTTTTTTTTTAGTATTTGGTAGAGAACTGTGGAGAAAGAACAAGCAGGTCTGTTATCTTCTCTATCATCATTTGGCAAAGGTTGTTTCTCTTGTTCTGAGACGCAGTTCTACAACGATAGTTTGCTATGTTTTACAGAGAATTTATTCTTCATAACAATGAATGATATGTTTTATTCTGTGTTCTTCAGTGGGGAAGTTAGTATTAGGAGAGTTGACAATTTAATGCTTGCTCATATCCACATTTTTTTGTATTGAAACGAATAATAGCATATAAAGCATCAACTGTGTTTGTCTGCAATTTGTAAATTCAGGTAAGCTATGGGGTTTTGTTGAATATTGAAAAACAATAATTAGTGTTAGCTTTTATCAAGTATCTTCCTTAAAAATATCAGTGAGTTCAGTGCCCACATGACTACTTCTTTTCTTCCTGGCATGCCTAGATCAGTAATAGTTGGTTGTCTTTTACACAAGCTAATTGCGTTACAGCTAAGAGTTCTTTTTCATTTTTATCATTTAAAAAGACATCTTACAGAATCCGTTCTCTGTATGTACATTTGTATAAATGCACGTGTTTGTGAGAGTAATCCTCATGCTTTTTATCTTCTCTTTGCAGACAAAACCTGTTGCATTTGCAGTTCGGACAAATGTTGGTTATAGTGCAGCTCATGATGATGATGTTCCAGTCCCAGGCATGGCCATCTCATTTGAAGCTAAAGATTTTCTTCACGTTAAAGAAGTAAGCAAAAATGAAGTAGTAAGCAGAGAACCTCTTTAAGGGTCAGAGTACACCACTGCTTTATTCTCAATTGTTTCTTGACTTTATGAGATTTCTGAGCGTCTGATCATATTCTGTGTTTTGCAATGTATCTTTCATCCATTTTAGATTATCTGGCTTTTTAATGCTGTGCAGAAGAATCCCTCAGTTACAATTGATGATGCATGTTTTCTGCTAGTGGAGTGTTTTGCAGAGGAAGCAAGAAGATTTCCCTAATACACAAGTATAAATACAAGTGGACAAAGAGCAAGGAAACACAAGAATTAGACTTTTAATACCTTTGCCTTGATGACTGGTGATCAGTATTTTCCATATATACGAAACACATTAAAAAAGGGATAACTTGTATATAGTGAAGAAAATGCCATTCAAGCCTGATGAAATTGCAAAAGAAATGCTCTGCTCTCTCTTGTGACAAAAGTAGGGATGAGTTGGCATAGAGTCTTTGGAAAAAAAAAAACAACCTATCAGGATCTTTCAGTGAGTTTGGACAAGCGTGACTCAGTTTGGTTAGATTAAATGATGTTGTATTATTCCATTTGTATTTCAAATTATCTGGCAACCTCAGACTTCACATTGAGTCTTTTCCCTGTTTTCAAGGACTAGAAACAGTGCTAAGTATTTTTTTGTCTGATGGAATTTATGCTTTTTTATCATAGCCGAACTTAGCCTCGAGTGTCAAAACACATAGGAAATAATGAGAAAGAAGAAATTGTCCAAACTTTACTGAATCTTAGAAATATCTTGAAAAGAAGCTTAGCTCAACCGAGGTATTATATTGTCAGTGGATGCATGTAGCTGGAAGTAATGAAAACAAGATTAAAATGCAGTTCTTTTTGCAGCCTCAGGTGTCATACAACAAGGTCTCTAATTGCAAAACTGTTTTTCCTGAGCCATATCCTTCCTGTCCTGCCTGTCTCCTGTTGTGGCTGTGGCCCTGGCCTGCTCTCTCTCCAGGACTCTGTAATCCACTGCATACTGCTCCTTCACTCAGCTCTTCAGTTTATACTGCTGAGAGGGCTCAAGCAAGGGAAACTTAAATTCAGAATCTGCATGGACAGTGGTGAAAAAGACTGCACTGATTCTATGCGAGGGAAATTTGTTTTTATTATTAACTTAGATTAACTTAGATTTATTAAAACTTAGTGCATGTACAGATGATGGATTCCTTCTACTGCATCACAGACTTCTCTGAATCGTTCAGGACTTAAATGCATGGCCATAATTTTGCTTTGCATTTAATTCCTCTTTGTGTTTCACCTGACTCTTCAAGCAGAGGTGTCCTTACAGAGAACCCTTCACCTCAGCCAGCACCTTGAGAGCTGAACATATCACTAATCACTACCAAGATTTCCACTATTGCTTTTTAAAATTGAGAAGTATTGTGTATTCAGGGGGTTGGAACTAGATGATCTTTGATGTCCCTTCAACACAAGTAGTTCTATGATTCTACATACAGTATGATTTTCTCATAAAACTACCTTATCCTCCTTTGTGTTTACCAACAAAACACTTAGCTTTTTTACAGGAGTGAATTCCTCATGGTTTTATTTTTGCAAGAAAAAATTCACAAGGATTAAGTATTTCTACTAAGTATATTAAAATGGATTTTGTTGAGCAGTGGTTTATTGCACTATTGCACAGGATAAAATAATACTGTCTATTCAGATTTTAATTTAATGATGTTTCTTTAATTATATATCTCTTCCATTTAGCAAAGTAAATAGTACTACTTTTGCAGACTTCGTGTGGAACACAGCGCAGATCTTTTTGACGGCAACCTTTCTTGATTTAATGACTGGTCTTCCTCTACATGTCTTGTCCTACATATTTGAAATGCTCATGCTTATCTTTAATTAGAATTTTTCAGTGAAAGTTTACAATTTTAATAAGATGTTTGAACCAATACAGCGTTGATAAATTGTTCTTCTCATGTAGCTTCCTATCAAAGCACTTGTATCCTTACTCATTAAAGCATCCCATTGGATGAATAATATCTTATACTACCAGTTATATTTTATGACCTTAAAATTGTACTTATTTTAACCTTTTTTTTTTTGTTAAAATCATAAAATTTTCTTCAGGCATCACAGCATTTCTATACTAACTAGGTTTTATATTGTTGATCCACCAACATCATATACTTAGTAAAATTATTTATATTTCATGTGGGCCCACTCGTTTAATATGTTTTACACCTAACTATGCATTTGTTAATTATTATTTTTAATTATTAAATATGTACTATAATAGCTATTTTCATAACTTCAGTTTTAGAAGGGCAAATTTCCTTACTGTTCAGATGTCCATTCCTCGTGGATTTATCACTTTCTGCTTAACATACAGATCACATGAGCTATAGGTAGAGCACATATGGGAAGTGGAATGTAGTCATATTTCATAAGATATTAGTGAGTTCAGAGAAGCAGGGGAGTTTGAGGTATGGTATTTTTATTCTAAATAGGGAACTCAGTTTAATAGAATAAGGAAAAAAAAAAGATTATTCTAGAGCTTTAAAAATTGTTGCAGTGAATAAGAGCAGATCAGAAGAAATCTCTGTCATCCAGTGAGGAGAAGCATCAAGGTAGCTGCAAAGCAGAAAGAAAAATGGTGAAATGGGAGGATATAACAGCCAGGGAGAATCATGATGTTTTGAGCGGGAAAGTTTCTGCTTAAGTACTGTAGCATTTTAATAATTTGCAAGGTATAATTATTTTTATGCATTTCTGAACATTACCACTATTGTTCACTGCCATAATAACATAGTACAACGATTAACTGCAGGGAAGAATTACATAAAATGACTTAGCTGCAAGTCAAAAAGTGATCACAAATATAGTAATTTCGTAGTACAAGATATTTTTTTTCTTTTCGTTGTCTAGAAATTTAACAATGACTGGTGGATAGGACGGTTGGTAAAAGAAGGCTGTGAAATAGGATTCATACCAAGCCCAGTCAAACTAGAAAACATGAGGCTGCAGCATGAACAGAAGGCAAAGCAAGGGAAATTCTACTCCAGGTAACAAGAAGAAATCATTAAAAATAATAGTGCTGCCTCTAGCAGTTAATTTGGAAATTAAGATTGTGCGTGCTATACATCTCTTTAATTCTTATGATTGACAGTTAAAGAATGTTGAATCAATGAAAAATGTATATTTATTTATGCAATTAATAATGTCATTGCAGTTACAGAGAGAATGTAGATGCTTAGATTGGTCTGTGATCTGTGAAGGAGTTAGTACATCTGCTGAGTGCAAGCACAAAAATCAATCCCCCTAAATATTACATTATTTGTTACTTTTTTTTCACAGTTACATTTACTAAACTTTAAAGTTGATTTCAGAAATTAAAGAAAGTATTAAGTCATTCATTGTTTCTGACTGCAGTCATCATAATATAGAAATAAAGATTCAATTCAAACTGAAATAAACTTACAAAAATATTGTTTCATATGCACAGCTTGAATAGGCTTTCACAAAGCAGAACTTGACTTAGTCTTAGACACTTTGTAACTTCCTTTGATGCACTTATTTTTAGTAAGTTTGTACCAAAATAACAAACTTTTACATAAATTGAAACTGTTTTAGATGAGCCCACTATTAGTTTCACTAGGGCATTCTTAATAACTATTCTGTTAAAGAAAATATGTATGCTCGCTGGTATGAGAATTAATCACAGTAATAAGCAATAATATTAGTAACTATATTAATGTAATGAACAGCTAGATTACAATAAGGACATGAGGCCATAAAGACATATGCAACAGAATGAACCTGCAGAGCACGGAGCATGATTGGTGTCTGCACATCCTCAGTGTTCAAAGTGGGCACTGATTTTTTGTGTAAGATATATAATTTATGCTACTGTCAGAAATACTGTTTGCTCCGGGCTAGCAGCTAATTTAGAGAAAAATAAAAAAGGTAGAATAAATACTCAAAAAGGTGTAAAACTTTAAACTACTTTGTTGCTTTGCTGCAGTAAATCAGGAGGAAACTCTTCATCCAGTCTGGGTGACATAGTTCCTAGCTCCAGAAAATCGACGCCTCCATCATCTGGTGAGTAGGTCAAAAGCCCTTCAGTTTACACAATCAGGCACCTCGTCTGTTAAAACTTACATTACATTTAGTTCTGTTTTTCTTATTTCCTGTGCAGTTGCATTGCCCTGCAAGGCTGCTTTGGGTAGTTTAAGAGTTAATGCCACCATCAAGTTTAAGTAATGATAGGGCTCTTAACAATCCACATAATTCCTTCGTTCTTTATTTTTGCCATGAAGTTTTATAGCAGAGAGCAAATGAAATGGTGAGGCTGTCTTGTGATAGAATAATTAAAGGCTTAGGCTCTAAACAATCCTGCTGAATAAGAAATACATTCTAATAGGGAGAAAGAGAAGCAAAAAGAATAAAAACTCCCAAGAGCTCTTTGCAGTAGCATCAACAACCAGGAGTTTTCACTGTCACAGTTCCGATAATGATGATCTGTTTCACATAATTCTTGAATACTGGTGAGGGTTTTTTTTGTTTGTTTGGTTGGTTGATTGTTATTTTTGCTTTTATGACAGAATTCTTTTTTTATTTTTTTTTCCCCACAAATACTGTTCTGAATTTAGAACAGACAGATTTTAACTTTTGTTAGGCTAAGTTCAAGCAAATTCCTCATGAGTTGGAGCAGAATGAAGGTATTAGCTCCAAATGTATTATTTCCGAATATATATTCAAATCAACTGCTTTATTGTTGGACATTTTATCTACTCCTGAGAAAGAAAATGGAGAGTTGGAATACTTGAAATCAAAAAGTTCTACAAGTATTGCTAACATCTTGTCTACTGAGGTAAAGATGAGTATTTTCCAAACACTTTATACGGAGGATGATCTACAGAGCAGGCATCTTCAAATGTTCATAAAGATTTTTAAAATATTTACTGGATATTAAGAGGGAAACAGAGGAGTTCAGTCAAATTATGCTAGTAGACTCATTTGGTTAAATTAATTGAAAAATGTGTCTGTCTTTCTCATGAAACCATGAGTTTGTTTATAATGATCAAGTTTATTACAGTTAGTTTGCCACCTAAGTTCCCTATCAACCGTTTTTTAAGAAAATATATATTTTAGTTTAATAATATGTGTCCATCACAAGTCATTAGAACACACTTTAATCTTTTCTTCTACAAAGGCCGTAAGCTGTCATTTTTCAGTGGCTGCATTTTTGAGTAGAAAGTGTCTGTGGACCTATGTTGTGATTTTGTAAATAGAACATCTGAAATGCTAGAATATTTTTATATTCTGCAAACACTTAGATACCAGTACATAGGAAATTTTCTGAATGTTTTATAGAATTTAGAGGTAAGAGATAGCATAATTATGTTGCCAACGCACTAATTGCTAGTGATGCTGTAATTTTCGTTCCATTGAGTCATTTCTTCACATGGTGGTTTTCAGGAAAATGATTTTTTGGAGAAAGAAAAATGGTGTTTAATTGATTCAGTTACACTGAAGATTTGGAGTTTGCGGTGTTTTGTTGATAATACATACCAAGAAGGATGAAAGAAACATAATTTGTAACTGACACCACAGGGAAGAACCTAATTTTTTGAAGTATAGCTCAATTCTAATCTGATATATTTCTGCTGTTACCAGTTCTCCTCTTTGTGAGAGTAAAATAACTGGCAAAACCAGCAATTATTTAATGAATTGAAGAAATGATAACTAGAATAAGTTAGTTACATGTTTTGACTTTGAGTCTGGTATTTTTTTCCCATATAAAAAAAAAGGTGAAGAACCAGTGAAAAACATTGAGAAGAGGCCTATAGTCCTTAAATAATCTGTAGTAATCAACTCATACGTTCTTCACTGGCCACCCCACAGAATGATGATAATGGTGAAAATGAGTTTAAAAACAAAAAAGACACAACAAATTAAAGATAATTAGCTGTAAAAAAAAAAAAAAGGCAAACTGACACATTTTTTATGCAGTGGGAAAATTGAGAATGAGAAATAGGTATCAATATCTATCTGATAAAATGTTGCATTTCTCTTTTACAGGAAAAGCTTAACAACCATAATTTTCCTTACAGATGATTTTAGTTGGACATAGAAGTTAAGGAGTTCTAATACGCTTGATTATGAGTGATTGATAGCATCTATGCTGGCCTGCATTCAAGAAAGAATATGCTCTTTTTGTATTTATGAAGAGGATGAAGGAACGTTGTTGCTAGAAGACAGTTTTATGTGATTTCAGTGGCTGGTTTTAGGAGCAGGAGTATAGAAACAGGCTGCAGATCTGCTCACTGCCTTTCTTGTCAAGGTCAGACTCAAAGGGAGAGTTGCAAACTTAAGGCTTGCCAAGGATCATGGGATTAGATGTGTAGATAATTCAAATGGGAAAATATATTTGAAGAGATTGCTGTCACAGATGTCTCTTAAATCAATAGCTGTACACAGGCTTGACAGAACTGTGCATTTTTTTGTATAATTTATTAGCAGGTGCCACTATATTAATTGATGTCTTGCTCATCAAGCAGCTGAAAGCAGGTCACTAAGGTGGTTTCACAATAGTTTACAGTGATTAATTATAGGTTTGGTTTAAGTCTGTACAAATGATGCTGCTCACAGATTCTTTAGAGATACATTCAGTTCACCATAGTAGCAGGACAAGAGAAGCCTGTTAGCAGTGGGTGTCAAGAGGTAGGTACTTTATGCACGTGGGCGATGTTGTATAGCATGTTTGTCCATTTTGAATGTATTTTTTTTTCTGAAGACAACTCCTAAGAGCAGGATTGAATGTTGTAAAAAGAAAGCTTTCTCAGTTGTTTTTTTTGTTGTTGTTTTGGAGGTAGTTAGCAGGTATCTGTTGGTCCTTTCCCTCAGAATAACCTGGCCTTGTATTTTGAAAATGTGTTTATTTCTGTTTCCATTACAATTTTTGCTTATACTGTAGCTAGTTACTTACTAAAAAAGGTAGATAGATGTGTTTGGTACAAGCTTTGTGTGCTGTTTATACCTTTGTGAGAGGTTGAACAGCAGTGATTTGTTGTTTTCACTTCCATTTTGGCCTATCTACATCCTCACTCTTCACATAGGACCAGGTCTTTCAGATTACCTATGTCTCTTCTCTCTTCTGCTACCCATTCTTTTTAGTTTTGACTATCAATAGATCTTCTTTTATTATGTCTAATAAACATATCTTATGCCTGCTGTGCACTTTTTGTTAAAATAATTAGATTCCCATTGTAGTCTGTCATAAGATAAACGTAGATATTATTGTGCCACAACTAGGCTGATTTTGGTCCCCCCAATTTTTTTTTTGTTACTTGATTTGCTTAAGACACATTAATACATTTTGAATTTCAATTGATGGTACAAATTTTGAATTAGCTTTCATTGCAATAATTCAGATGTTGCTGGCAAAAATTCTGTTGTTCTATTGGTGCAAGTATTATTTATTTCAGTGAATTAGTTCAGATATACACTACTCTAACAAAAGATCTTGGCCCTTCCTCTGTTTTGTAATATTAATTCTGTATATGTCTGATTTAATTCTGTAATAAGGGGTCAGAGGAAAATTGCCTTGTGTTTTCTAAACCTACTTTACTGTGCCGTTAAATTTTTCCCATTGTTTTATTGTGTTTTGTATTCATGACTAAATTATTTTATTATTATTTTAATCTTTATTTTACTCTCGACAGCTTTATTTTTCTTTATTTCTTATTTCTTTTTTTAACTTATTTTTGCTTTCCCTGTCATCTGATAATTCTGAATTGTTTGTCTGTATATAGCTATAGACATAGATGCTACTGGCTTAGATGCAGAAGAAAATGATATTCCAGCAAACCATCGCTCCCCCAAACCCAGTGCAAACAGTGTAACATCACCCCACTCCAAAGAGAAAAGAATGCCCTTCTTTAAGAAGGTAACACCGACTTCCAAGCTCCCATTTGTCCACCTGCTCACCTGCACTGCGTCACATTTCTAGTCCCGTTAACTGTCTGCGTCCTTTGACAAGCCAATAACATGCATGCTTTGTTGTTCTTTGTTTCTTTTCCATGCTGCTGTAGCTAAGCAGAAGCAGAAATCGGTAAGTTTATTTCGGCACTACCTGTGTTCATCTTGCTGCTGGCATCATTATGATTATTGCCCCAGATTAACAATGCAGCTACCATAGAATTAAAGAAGACATTAACTGAACTATTCAAGTATTCAAAACACTAAAGCAAACAGTTCTAAGCTCAGTGAGTCCATGAGACTCTGCTACAGTATTTATCCTTTTTGATGGAATAAATAATACAGAAGGCCTTCTAGATGCCTGAGGAATTTTTTTTCTAACAAATTCATATAATGCACCTCTTTAGTGCATACCTATTCTTTATATCTCTGTCTTTTTCAAGGTATTATTTTCATTGTAACTCAGTCTACTGAAATTATTATTGGAATCTAATCAGATATACAGGCAGTAGTTATGAAACAAAGAATCAAAATCTGTGAATTTTTAATTTAGTCAGTATTTAAACTTTTAATTCACTTGGTGCAAAATCTACAGATGAGAAACAACAGTGCGAAAGTACAGACTTGTTTTGGCAGTCTAGTGTGAGTTTTTCCTATTGTCATCAATAAGTTACCAGCCAAATGATCTTGCCTTACATCAGTCAAATGCTTTTGTATCTCAGCTATTGTAAATGGTACTGTTAGTTTCCATAAGAGCCCATGTCTACATAAATAACCCTAAGTGCTGCAGAATTATACCACTGGCATCCTATTACAGCAAACTGAGATATGTTTCTAAGATATCTGGTAGAAAACATTATCAAGACACTAGGTAGCACCAAACTATGAAGCTAAATACTATGCTTCTACTTAAAAAAATAAAAAATAATCTTCAAAGTCTTCATAGCTGTTCTTCATTTGCTTTTAACTATTCAACATCTTCAGGCTATATATGCTGCTTCTAAACAGTGCTAAGTGACACTGTTGCTAGTTCTTTGGATTGCTGACATGTTTAGGCGAATAAAATATTTTATTCTTTCTTGAACACTTTTAAGAAATATCAGATCCTTCTCATTTTCAGTCACCAGTATTTTCTGCAGTAAGGTCTGTGGAAATCAGCAGCATTTTCATGCTTCTGAATAATTTCTTCATTAACCATATTTATAGCCAAGTGTAAATGCTAAGGAAGAATTACACACATTGATATGTATTGAATGCATAAGCTTCTTCAGAAGATGCATCTTGCAGACAAACCACCATGCTATCAGACAGTGTTTAATTCCATGTCTTTCCATTCTGTATGATCTCTTTTATTCTATATCAGTCTTTACTGATTACAATAGGTTTTGTAATAACATTTGCATTAAAACTGGGCAGACATCCCAAACTAATCACATGTGGTCTAACCACTGAACGTGAACCATGTGGTCTGAACTTTGCTAGTTTTTGTTTCAGATTCCTATTTGAACTTGACTCTACATGTGAAAGCTGTATAGCTAAGTGCCAGGACATTACAACATTAGATTCTTTAATACTAAATTGAAGAACATAGATGTTTCCATTAGATAGACAGTGTCCTGCTGAAAGCTTTTTTAAAAATAAAACTTTTTCAACAGATTTTCAGTTAACCCCATATTCCATCAAATAAGATAACTTCTGTACATTCCCTGATTTTCAAATAGCCAGTTAACTTCTAGCATGAATATTTTTAACTGGGTTGACACTTTAAAACAAAGATCTGTTGTATCAGTGCACTTTTGCTATAAACACTTTGTAATGGGTTTTTCTTAGGAGATGACTCCAACAAATATCAGATTATTGGTGATGTTTAGCAGATTATTAGCAAGAACAGCAGGGGGCTGCATTTTAATACTGGTGCAGCGTAATTGCAGTTTTGCTTTGAAATGTGTTGAGGTAGATTCTGCCCTGTGTAACATGAGTTCATCTGATATGCTTACAGTGCCTTGGGCACTGGTATTCATTAATATTTACTGATTATCTGGTGAAGCTACAGATAACCAAAAATAAGATAAATTATATTTAAAATATGAAAACATTCATGAAAATGTTTTCTGTGTTTTAGACTGCTTTAGACTGCTGCTTGTTTAGCATTTTGTGCTGTCACTG
This sequence comes from Tetrao urogallus, assembly GCF_951394365.1. Lineage (NCBI taxonomy): Eukaryota > Metazoa > Chordata > Aves > Galliformes > Phasianidae > Tetrao > Tetrao urogallus. The sequence goes on from NC_136820.1 coordinate 32,654,835, forward strand.
TATTAATGTTTGTCCATGTTTTTCTGTTTTGTAACGTATATTCTTATTTTAACCTTATTGTGAAACATCTTGGGATATGTTGAGTACTGAAATAATGAACAATGACTGTAATATGCAGTCTTGACTGATATATTTTTACTGCATAGGCATCTGAAAAATAGGCATACCATCTTTCTGTATCACCCACAAGTTCCTGGGTTTGGATTAGATATGTTTTTCCCTAAGACAAAAGCAATCTAAACCCTTTCTTAAAAACAAAAAGCCCTTCCTGATAAGTCAATGTATGCTACTCTTGGAGGTATATATTGATTAGCAATTTATTAAAGAAAATAAAATGGATTAATCTGCTTTTATGTTATTTCAATAGCAATATAAAAATTGTGGTAGTCTTTGGAAACAAGTAGTCTTAACTATTTTTCTTTTTCAAAGTAGTTTTTGTAAATTATACACGATACGTTAGTAAGTAGTTTGGTGAATACTGTACTAACACAGTCTGCTCTTTGGTGGTGATGGCACTTCCCAGAGTAAAAGTATTGGTATCCCAAGCTCTGTTTATGAAAATTTTCTTTAAATACTAACTTGATCAGTGATTGTTTTGATTCCTTTTGGAAGTGAATTGTGTATGCAAATATGGAAGTCAGACCATGATCGCTTCCATTAGAATTTCCAGTGATGTCAGGTTTTGCAAATCAGTCAGCAGATCTGAGCATAAAAAGAGATGTTCTAATCGTCTCCTCTTCCTTTTTGTTTTACTTTTCTCCTTTGTAATTTCACAAAGAAAAACTTAGTAGGAATAAAGGTGTCACATCTCCAGAGACAATTGTGTCAAGTCCTTAACTGTTGGAATTAACCTTTTCAGTCAACCAGTCGTGAATTATGCAGTGGCACTGTGAATGTCTCCAGAGAAACATTTTAGAACTGCTCAGCGCAAACATGAAAGTAAATAGTAAGTCAAAGAAAAGCTTCTTCAGAAAGAAATCTGTGAACCTGTGAAGTCCTTGTGGTTCCAATTTTCAGGAAAAGTTAATCAATCCACAATTCTTCCGTTGGTGACATCACTGGAAATTCAGAGTTGCTAATATTGTAATTAATATTTTACACTCTAAGTGCTGCAATGTTGAAATCTTTTTCCGTTTTACAGACAGAGCACATCCCTCCCTATGATGTAGTGCCTTCTATGCGACCTGTAGTTTTAGTGGGACCTTCTTTGAAAGGATATGAGGTAAGAGATTGTTGCAAATCATTTTATTTTGCCAAAAATATTTTGCATCATGTTGATTTGAATGTTTGGAGGCAATTAAGCTGAAAAATATGATTTGTATCATAGATAAAAATATAGACAGTTTATACTTCAATGAGATGTGTGGTTACATTCATTTTATTTCATATCCAAATTCAGATTAGGACAAAATTATTTACATTCTTGTCATATTGTTCAGATAAAAGTTTTACTGTCAACTTCAATATCTTTTTCTAAATTGCTAGCATCAGCTATCATCAGTTTCTCCTATCTAATTATTAATTTCTTGTTTCTTTGCTTTTAGGTAACAGATATGATGCAAAAAGCATTATTTGATTTTTTAAAACATAGATTTGAAGGGCGGTAAGTACTTTGCATTATAAACTTGCTTGAGTTCTGATCCTGTTAGGTACTAATTAATTTTTTAAGGAACAATGACATACATGCCCTTTATTTGGAGAGCTGGCTTGTTCTTCCATCATGAAAGACATTTAAATGATCTTAAAAATTTGTTGAAATCTTGAAATGAAAAATTGTTTCCTTCAATGTTGCATAATTGCATTTGAAAAACGGGAAAATTCTTTCCTATACAACCTTGGAAGGAAATTGGCAGGAGAAAAATTGTCAATTAGTAAATAAAAATATCTAACTGGTATCCTAATTTACATGTTGGATTTCATTCTAAGGCTAATGGCCCAAAATCACAATACTTGGTTATTTTTTTAGCTTTAGTTATATATGATGCCTGAATTTTCAAAATGGTGTCACTAATCAGTATTGTGGAAATAACTCCTGTTTTTCTGTATTAATTTCTGTCTCTATTAAATTTTATCTGGTTATAGAAAGTTTATACACGCATTGAGCTCACTGGAAAATGACTTTTTTGATTACATTTCAGATGAGCAGCATCTAAGTATGTTTCTTAGAGAGTAGCTCCCCCTCTCCAAACCCATTTTCTTCTTTTAAATTGCAAGTAAAATCATACAAGGAAGAACAAGAGAGTAACATAAGCCTTTTTTAACTCTCAGCACTGGAAAAATGTGACCTCTAAAACTTTGTTAGAACAGAGCTGGAAGGGGAATTTAGCTAAAGGGTGCTTTTTGACCCTGGAAAGCAAAACAAACTGAGTTAACTGTTTTCCTAGGAAGAAGAATATGCAGAAGGTTATGTAGAAGGTCAGTGCAAACTGGAAGTAATCACTTATTTCTTGGCTCATCTTTTCTTCTAAACACAGAACTGAGCCTACCAGAAACTCAGCCCAGAGTTCTCATTTGCTTTTTCATTCCAGTGTTTGTTTCTTTATATTTCAGTCCTCATTTTCAGATAGCCAACATATTGCTTGAACTTTCTGGAAAAATATAGGTAGCTCTTGCACTCTGTTTAAAAAAACAAAAAAAACAACAAAAAAAAAACCCAAACAAGTAGTTAACTGAAGAATAAATGTAAGTATCGTGTGATTTGCCTGTTAAGTTTTAACATCACCTGTTATCACTACATTTTTGTATATAATAAGCCAGAATGTCATTCAGTACCTTTGGAAAAAGAAAAACAAAAACAATCAAAATAGTCTAACCACAGCAGGCTTGGAGCCACTAGGGAGTACATCTTCCTCACAACTCTATCATTTCCCTACCTTTCTGTCCCCAGACTGGAGTAATTTTGCAGATCATGATCATGCTACAGTTTGGTAGTATGCAGAAAGGGGGCTGTCTTCCCAATAGTTCTTGTAACACAATTACATCTCTTCTGTTCACTTTGTGCAAAGTATACTGAGGCACCAAGGAAGAACTTTTTCTGTGTTCTTAGCCAACTTTTTATTTTAAGTGAATCTCTTTTCTCCTCAAAATAAATAGCATTCCCTTCTATATTATTTTGCTTTTGCAGTATATCAATTACACGAGTCACAGCAGACATCTCGCTTGCCAAACGCTCAGTATTAAACAACCCCAGTAAGCATGCGATAATAGAGCGATCCAACACAAGATCAAGCTTAGGTAAGTACCTAGAATGATGCTACTTTCAAACTGGCTGTAACGTTCACTACTCACAATTTTTGTAAGTTAAAAATAGCCTTCTCTCTGCTGTGAGAAAATCACGATTCCTGTAGTTCAGAAATCCTATCTCTGGAAGTCATTTTTAAGTTATTACCACTTAAACCTCATGTAGTGCTGGTATGGTTTTATCCTGCTTAAGTACACTTCTCGTGTTTGCTGTTACCTTCAGTGGGAAGTAGCTGCCATAAGGTAAATAAAATCTAAGTAGATGCTCCTGTGGTTAAACAGAGGTAACATTATCAGAATACGCAATGTTGATGTTATGGATATCAATATTATTTTTGATAGGATTCTGAGCAGTGGTATCTACTGATATCTTCGACGTGAAAAAAAGACATTGAAGTACATTTCAAGAATTTAAAACTGATATAGCTTGGGCTCTTCTTTTACAAGCTTGTATTTCTTTGAAGCATGCAGAGAGTTTGATTTCTTCTGGACACATATTTTGAAATATTATAAATCTGTGGGACAGGAAACAGAGTTCCTTATCCCTAGCTTTATAACAGAATTTCTGAGCATTGACTGTGTATTTAATATTTGCACAAAATAGCTGTCTTTTGTAGAATCTTATTCTTCCACACAAAGTTTGGCTTCTCTTTCTTGAAGATTTATTTCTGAAAACTTTTGTTTTCAGGTATGTGGATAATGTAAATTTTCACACAGTCTGATGGCTTCCAAGTTTGTCTCATTTTGAGTGCTTTCAAATAAAAACGTAATATAATATGTAATGAAATCTTCATACACAAGAATTTTCTTCCATGTTAATTTCAGTTTTGTGGCCAAAATCTGTTTGACAATGTAGTGAAAATATAGCAATATTTATAAATTGAATTGAAAATTTGTAGTAAGAATGGATGTCATCTAGTCATGGAGCGTAAACAGAACTGCTGTGATTGGTTTCCCAGCCTGAACATCAACGCATGGGTTTACTCTATTGTACAAATACATGCAGTAGTAGTAAGCATATCATCTACTCCCTGTGCTAAAATATGCTCATACTTGTTTAACAGCTATCAGAAAAATACGTAAAGGAAAAGAATCTATAAAATAAATGCAGCTCAGTCTTGTTAAAAAAGAACAAAAAAGTGAATGTTTGCTCTGAATTGTTTATTATTATGTCCTGAAAAACCTTACCCTTAAGACTATCAACACTTTAGATAAATTTAAAATGGAAGTACTGACAGAATCTCAGTTGGAAACATCCACAATGTATATTTGTATATATAGAAATGTCTGTATTTTTTGTAACTAAGACCTATTATTACCTAAGATTTCCTAAGATTTCATGTTATAGATCTGGTTTTCGGTTGATTACAGCTCCTAAAATGTATCTGATTTATAAAACGATTTTGACTTATCTTGGGAAATGTTAGTTAGAGCAACCAGGTCACTTTTAACAATGAAGTTCAGGCAAAAAATAATTTTATCTCTGTTGAATTATTCTCAAAACCTTTACTCCAATACTCTATATGCCTTATTATCTAGCAGGGTTTTGAAATTTAGAAGTGAGCTAAAGTGTATTTCAATTATATGCTTCTGAACATTTTTATGAAAATTGTGAGAAAACATGATCAAATTACTATAAGCTTCAGTAGAAACAGCAGATAGCGCAAGCCAGGCTTTGCATCTAAATCACTTACAGTCTAGACATGACTGGTCAAGGTCCAGTGCTGATACTAAGTTCCCTGCAGATTGGATCAGGACAGTGAAACTCAAATAAAACAGGAAAGTATTTATGTTTGTTTTTATTTTCTACTTTGTTGGGAGAATTGAGTAAAAAGGTGTGAATTTAACTGTGCTCAACAAAGCACAGTTAAGAAGAAGAAGGGAGAAAGGCAAGAGGTGTGAGACTCCAGCACAGAAATTGCTGGATTTATGGAACAGGAGCAGGAAAAGTTGAAGCTATTGGTGAAGGGGATTTGGTCCAGGCTTGGGCAAAAACTTAGGATGAAGAAAACTGGTCAGAAAGGAAGTCAGGAGGAAAAATGATGTGGTGGCAGTGGGCTAGAAGGAAAACTGAGATAAGATAAAACAACTGCAGTCAGAAAATAGACCTGATTTATTAAGTTAGTTGGATAGCCATTGTGCAAGGGCAAAGAAAAGAAAGTACAAGGAGTGTTACAGCCTGTTCCGTAGCTTGCTGTAACGTAACTCAAAACAGAAATAGAGTCAGTCAGAAAACAGCTTTGTAGGCATAGGTGTCCTCCTCTACCAGTGGTTCACAAAGAAGATGACAGCATACCACTGCTATGAGTACTTAGTTGGCTCAAGTTGCAGACATGGGTGGCAACCTCATACCCTGCTGTGGAATTTTTATTCTCAGTTTGTATGATGAATTTGCTATATGTGTAAGTTACCAAATATTCCATTATGAGAATATTGTTAAGTTTACAAATGAGAGTTATGCAAAATAAAGATTAGGAAGTATTAGTGTAAGGGTTTACTGTTCAACATGTTTGTACTGTAGTTTATGTAGGCTGCAGTTTGGTCTTTGGTCACATGTTTGCAGGCTACTTTTACACCAGTCTTCTGCCTTAGCTTATTGTTGTTGTTTTTTTAAAAATGTACAAATTAATAATGGAAAAATGGAGTTGCTTAGTGACAGAGGTCAGCCACTGTTTCACTTTCTTGTATGATGTATGAAGCAAGAATCTTGAGGAAGGCAAAGGAAATACTGTAAATCTAAAATGCATTTTCAATTTAAATCTGGAACAAGGCAGAAAATATTGATTTGACTAAAAATTTTTGTGGCAAGTAAATCTATCAATTTTAACAGAGAAGATTTGGATGAAACAACATAAAATTTTGATCAAAAAGGTCATCGCTCATCTTCTACCCTCAAAGCACTTAACATACCAGTAATTAAAACACATTTGGGATGTATGATACCCAGGGTCAAGCTTCTGCTGCAATTGGTATGGAAGAGGGATCTGTGTTTCAGCCTGAAGAATAGTGAGTGCTGAACGCTCTTTTTTGGTTCAGCAGATATTATTTCTCTATTCAAAACTGGAATAGCCTCAGGGAGAGAGGAAGGTCTGCTGCCTACAACCTGATAGTCTTTAAGCTGAAGTATGATATGCCATAATCTTCTATTTTGAATCTCAGCATCCAACACACCTCTCCCAAAATTCTTATAGATGGCAGGTTTTGTTCCCACAGTGTTTTCTGTACACTTCAGGCATAATTTGTAGAGCTATTAAGTATTGGGCCTGTAACTGAAATTTGAGCCTTGAACTTGTCAAAAAATAACACATAACATCAAAATTAGCATGTCCCATGGTAACACACTGATTTTCAAAATGCAGATGGAAACCAGGCAGTATTTTATGGAGCTGGAGCTACTGCTGGGGACCTTGCAAAATACCATTCTTATGGCTCTTCGTTCCCCAGAAGTCATCTTATTTTAGACTCTTCTCTAGCAGTCATTTAACTAGGGAGATATTCTCTTCATTCCCAGCCTAGCATGACGATTTTGTCTTTTCTCTGGAATCAGCACTGATATCATGTACGTAGTAGCATCAACAATGTCCTGAGTCTTAGTAGTGACTTTTAAAAGAAGCAAGGTTATGTTCCGTTTTGGAAGAAATAATCCCCAAACTCATGATTTCTTGTAGGATGGCTTCCAGCTTCCTAGTTGGCAAAGATATTTTACTATGGTAATTATTCTGAATAATCAGGTACAGTATTTCTGAAATTGATCCTACCCTCTCCTAGATGAGTGATAGCTTGTGATTAATCTCTGTCACTCCAATCTGGAAAATAAAAATTATTCCAGCCTGTCACTGAACTGGGACATTTGAATGTGAAAAATCATTTTATTGGAGCAGTCAAACACTACCACAGTAAATTCCATAAAATAACCTACAAGAACTATATTCATTTAGTTTTCAGAGAAAGATTAGCACAATATGCTCTGAGATAGCTAACACGGATTTGTCAACAAAGGGAAAGTAATTGATTCAATACTGCTGATTAGTTGAGTGTATTGAGTTATGCACTGATTGAGACAGCATTCTTACAGAAACAAAATTAGAGTGTGATCCCAGAAATCTTATGTGCACTATCTTATAATACAGTGCACATGAGGTTTGAATTAAAACAGCGATCTTAGCATTTCCTAGTTTTTTAGTATTACCTTTGCAGTTGATATATGTGTAATGTATATTTATATATTTTTATAATATATACAAATACGTATTATTAGAAGTATCATTAAAGATATTATTAAATTTATCAGTCATAGATAAATCATTAAGGTTCAGGTTACCTTAGTTCTTTTCTAGTACCTGCTGCAAGTCTGCTGCAGAAAAAATGTTTTCTTATCCTATGTTTTCCCATCCTGTTCTCCCGATTACCCCTAGAAAAAGACAGAATTTCTGTCCATATCATCTACAATGATTTATTTCTTGTCCAGCTTTATAGAAATAGTATGTATTGCAATGAAATTTGATCTTCCTAATGAAGAAAAGTTGGAGTTTAATTGAGTCTCCTGAACAGCCAGGAGAGCATGAACTGAAACCTATATGCTTATTCCATGTCTTGTATAATTTAAAAATGGCTTTCTGATGCAACAAATACAACTCCCCAGAACATCTCTGTATTAATTGAGATCCCCTCCAAGTTCAGTGGAAGGCAATTGCTTTCTCACCCACCTCTGTGTATGAATACACCATGGACCTAGGCAGTCAATTAACTAATTATTTTCACATTTGTGAGCAGCTGTTGTAACTGCAGCAGAGAATGCTATTTCTTACAAATTTGAAAATATATCTTCATTTTTTATGTAAGGCCCTTGTTCTTTAAAAGAATTAAATGTGGTACAGATGTAATGTACTTGCTGTGTCAATACCAAAAACTGCTGCCTGGGCAATCAACACCTCTTACCTTATCATCCAACCAGGGTTTGTACTATGATGCATATTGTTTAAAAATGTGCGTAACATAGTAAACAGTTGAGTAATCACTACTATTTGGAACTGATTTAATAAATGAAATGATTTCAAGGAGGCATACACAGTGTGATAATGAGGAGTAGGAATTAGCATGAGGAATTAGGTTCACAGGATTATAGGGAAGTCTCAACGGGCTTAATGCTAGATGCCCATTGACTGAAAGTTTGCTTCCGTAAAGGAACGAGGTAAAAGCAGACTTGGGGATTTGATTCGTTGGAAACCAAGGCTACAGCTAAATATTTATGATTCTTAGAGCATTCTAGTATAAAACTAATCTATTTAAGGATCTTGTAAAATAGTGACTAGCTCATAAAGATTTAGTAGAAAGGTGCAGTTTCATTATTCTCCCATATGAAAACTTCCTCTGTTCTTAAAGGGAAATATTTGCTTGTCAATACTTTTATGAGTTTAACTAAACTTAAGGGCAATTGTTTCATTTCTCTAAAAGCCTAAAAGAAATCTGTAATTTCAAAAAAGGACTTTTCAAGCAAGTACAGTACACAGTTAAATCCCATTTGCCTGAAAATCAGTCAGTCCCAATTGGCTTGGTTAAATTTCTGCATGTGCACATGTCATTTGCAGAAACTGCTGAACGAGCTTCGTGTTTTTGCTGCATTTCTTTGTCAAAATGACCCAAACCTTTTTCTCGTTGTTGCTGTGTATGTTACACTTGTTATAACCTTGCCTCATGCTGTATGCTTTGTACAAGAACCTGATTGTCTTGGCTTTTTCCATTCTTTGCTTCATTAATGCTCTCCCTTTCCAGATGTTTTGGGTATGTATAAAAGCTTGCAAATTACTTTTCCTGCTGTTTTGTGTTCAGTGCTTTGTTGTATCTCACAAAATCACTGTGTTTCTAGTAACTGGCTCACTGATAGACAAGAATCAATGCTATAAGGTGTTGCTAATTTTTTTTGTTTGGTTGGTGTTCTTTTTTTTTTCCCCTGTAAATTTTGCCATTTTTCCTTACTTAAATAATACTAAAAATGAAGTTGAGATGGACAAGTAAACACTAAAGATTAGGTTTTCCACTATAAATTTCTAAGGTGTTTAGTCTGTATATTCTAATGCACACATTAGTGCTGATGTAAAATGTCACTGTATGTATCATAAATTGATTGCAGTCAAATGACTGTGAGTCTGTTTATTTGCTGCTGTGTACCTAATTGTATGTGCATAAGTAGTAACAAATCAGGCATTATATGCACCCAATTTGCATGTTCAATCAAATGCCTACCTTTGGAAACCTGTCTCAAGATAAATATAAAGCTCCCATTCACATCATTTGGTTGATATCCCAGAGTTTTGGTTTTTCAAAGTAAAATAGAAAAGCTTGAAGAAATAGTAATGGAGTTTCAGTGCAAATTTCAGCATTGTGTTTTGTTTCTTGATATCTATGTGAAAGTCCATTTAAATGCTTGAAACTTTAGTAACAATTTACACACGTAATATACGTATGATAACTCCATGCTTGACAGTTTAATGTCAGTTGTTTTATATATGACGTGTTTCTAGGAAGTGTAACCCCAGAAAATCAGATTTAGGGGGAAAGCTTAAAAGTTAGCTAAGGTTCAGAAGGCTACTTTCCTACTTACAGAGGCCATGGAACAGAAATGCATAATTGGGATTTGACCAAGAGTGTATTTCTGTTTAAAAGCCTCGATTATCTAATGTAGATAAAAGAGAAGGAAAAACATGTTTGATGTGTCATGAGAAATTCTAGTTGTCTCTTTATAATGTACAGAACTATCAGTTGTAGGCATTACATTCTCAGATTTGATAAAGTAACCAGCTAAACCTCAAGCAGCTTGGGGTTATCATGAGGATGTGGCTTTATGTCATTTTACACACAGGTGGGGAAAGACTGGCATAAAGATCCTGAACCACCTTTAATTTATCAGCCTTTTTTTGTCTCAGAATGCTTTTTTGAGTTTTCTGCCAGGTCAGTCTTGTCTTTAATGAATTCTCCAGGTAGTTCTGAAATAGAAGTTTTGTTCTGACTTTCCAAAATTCTAACTTACAAATAATTTTTTGATACAGTATTGTCAAAGTGTTTTAATGAAATTTCCTGAGGGTTTCTAAAGGACATATAAAGAAAAAACAAGTTATTTATTTCTTTGAATTAGAGAGAGCTCTCAGCAACACATCTCTGCATTTTCTCATGGTACTGCACTGACTTACATAAGATTGATAATTATATTGGCATAAAATGTGTGCTAGAGACTAAGTAATATTGTAATTTTTAAGCTCATAGATATGCGTATAATAACCAAGGTTACCTGGACATGTAAATGAAATATATTCAGCAAGCAAATTCTTTGCTAAAAGATGGAAAATTTAAAATAATAAAAAAAAAAAATTATTGCAGTTAAATGGCTGTGTAATTGCAGCAGTAGTATGTATAGTGGAGAGGTAGAATATAAGGACGGTTTCAAGAAAAAATGCAGGTTCTTCTGGAAGCTGGAGAAGTATACTCCAAGGGACTGAAGATTGGGACCTTATCAGAGACTTCTGTGGCATTTTTTCACCCACTCTTGATTTGAGAGGCAGAAGCACATGTTAGTCCAGAAGCCATGCAGTGCTTGTCCTTGAACTTTTCTGCTATACCAGAGCTGAGAAAGATAAATACTGAAATGCCCTTTAATTGATGAAAAAGATCTCTTTCCACCTCCAGACACAGGTGGAAACTTGTTGGTTCATAGGACTATAGTTATCTGCAGTTATTGCCCTGAATATGATTCACAGCAGAAGATAGTAAGGCATCCTCAGCCTTAGCAAAGTATTGCTTCAAAAAGTATAGCAGGAAATCTTAGTATGCAGTGACATATCCTACACTGGCAGTAGTGTAGCAAATACTACTTCCCCAGCCAAAATTAAGACATGCTGTCAAAAAAACAGATTTTGCAGATACAATTTGTCTTGAACAAAGGTTTTCAGCTATCTGAAATGGTATTAAAAATTATACATTAGCTGATATTGATATTGACTGAAGCATTGAGCCTGGTTTACAATTGCAGGAAAGCAGCTCAATCTCATCATCCGAACAGTCAATACACAGAGACAAATAGTCTCTGATCTGTTTATTCTAGTTGGTGCTTGGACTTAAGTTAGACGTAGACTATTGATTATCTTCTAATAAATCACAGAGGTAATGATATTGAATCATTCCAGCAATATCTATACACAGTGAAATTGCTGAATATGTAATCATAAATGTGCCAAGATCTATCAGAAGTCCTGTCTTCAAAAACATGGTCCTAATTCAGTCAGCAGCTGGGCCATTGTGCTTTTATTGACAAGCAGGAAAGCACACACTGATGCTCTCTGTTCCAGAACACCATGCACATCTTAGAATCTTCTCTGTTGTAAAAGACTGACACGGACTCCACCAAAACAGGAGATAACTACAAATGGATGGAGAGGATCTTTAATTGATCCAAAACAATGTTGAACTCCTCCAGTACAGAATATCACACATAGATTTTCTGCTGGCCACTTAAGATGTTACTTAATTCATGAAGTGATTGTAGTATTCGCTTATTAACTTGGAGCAAAAGACTTTAAAGTAAATGGAGATTTACAAAGATGAAATTCTCTCTCCTGGAAATTTTTCGGCCTTATTGTGCTGCCAAATTTTTATGCTATTCTAGGAAGACAAAAATTTATCTCCTAACACTTCTTGAAAAGGGCATCTCTCTTTAGAGAGAGGCTTTTCCTGAGTGAGTAGCTTCAGGTAGCCAGACACCATTGTCTGTATTTTCCAGTAAACATAATGCTTGTGGCCAGCACAATAGATAAAATGCTGATAGTGTAATTTCAAGAAAATATTTAATAAGTATTTAGTACCTCTTCTTGACATTTAAGTGTCTGCTGGATATCTTCTAATATTTGCTTTGAACTGTCTAGGTATCTATACTGGTTTTGTTTCACGGAGTGTGCACGATCTTAAAACTCATGTGGATTACAATCTTGCCTGGCTCTCTAACTTCATAGAAAGTCCCTCAACTTGTGTAATTTCACAAGTTGAAATAGTTGAAATAGCTTGGGTTGGAAGATACTTTAAAGATCGTCTAGTTCCAACCACCTTGCTACAGGCAGGGACACCTCCCACTGGACCAGATTGCTCACAGCTCCACCCAGCCTGGCCTTGAATGCTTCCAGGAAGGGGACACCCACAACCTCACTGAGCAACCTGTTCCAGTGTCTCACCACCTTCACAGTAAATAATTTCTTCCTAATATCTAGTCTAAATTGTCTCTCTTTTGGTTTAAAACCCTTTCCCCTTGTCCTGTCACTACATGCCCTTATAAAAAGTCCCTCCCCATCTGTCCTGTAGGCCCTGTTCAGGTACTGGAAGGCTGCTATGAAGTCTTCCCAGAGCCTTCTTTTCTCCAGGCTGTATAGCCCCAGCTCTCTCAGCCTGTCCTCGTAAGAGGAGGTATGCCAGCCCTCTGGTCATCTTTGTGATCCTCCTCTGGTCCCGCTCCAACAGCTCCATGTCCTTCTTGTGTTGGGAGCCCCAGAACTGGATGCAGTACTCCACAGAAAGCCTCAAGAGAGCAAAGTAGAGGGGCACTTCTCTGTGAAGACATGGCAAGACTTGAGCAGGAAAATGTCATTCCATTTCCAGGATGATTTTGCTTTTCATTAATTAAGACCAAATATTTAGTATGGCACCATACTATATGAAGGAAATCCTGTTTTCTGATGCTTTGGTGAGATGAAATAAATGGCAAAACAGAACCTCAGTACATCTTCATGCCTATCCTAGGAGTCCAGTTTGGGCAAATTGATTGCCTCATGGAATTAATGCCCAAGATTAAATTATTTACATGGAACAGTAGCATTGGAATAGGTACATGATGAAGCAGGTTTTTCTCTTATGTACATGGGATTGGGTTTTATGGGAAAGTGAGAACAGTGAAGGCAGAGAGGGTCAGGGAGTTCCCTTGCAGGGAAAGTGAGCTGGGGCTCTCACTAATGCCACCTTCATTTCCCAGCAGTAGACATGAGCAGTTAGTGGCTGCTCCCACCTGCATCATCCTTTGGTAGAGCAACACATCAGCATACTTCAGGTTTTTCTTTTTACATAGCTCATAATTATTTGCCTTTAAACATTTTCCTGACTATGATTTTCTCCTTACCTGCAGCTGAAGTTCAGAGTGAAATTGAACGGATTTTTGAATTAGCAAGGACACTGCAGTTGGTAGTGCTCGATGCTGACACCATAAATCACCCAGCACAGCTGAGCAAAACCTCTCTGGCACCCATTATAGTATACGTAAAGATTTCTTCTCCTAAGGTAAATATTTTACTGATATTTGTGTTATGTAGGCATTTTTCTTTTTATTTTGCTTTGTTAAATGCAGATGATCATGTATCCTTATTAAAGTTATATACTGTTAATATTTTAATTAGGATAGTGAAATATTACTATTCAAAGAATACTTTAGCTGTCAGGTTACCAAAACACATGTGGGAAAAGACACTGTAGCTCCAATGATTTTTAAAATTGGGATTATGCTGTGTGTGTTCGCATGTTCTTTAGTATCAATCTTGTAAGTGATGCTAATAATTTATTCAATCAGTATAGAAAAGAAGGAAAGATTTTAAAGTAATCAGAGTATCAGAGTGATGTAGTGAACTCTAACACCTCCTGGTTATGTACTTTCATGCTCTGAAAAACCTGCCTTGTGAAGAGGCACTTGAAAGACAAGATTGAAAAATGATAAGATTATTGAGGAGAGCAATTAAATAGATTCTAAATATATTCTAAATCTAAATTTTGATTTAGAAACAAACACAGAAGTGGCAGAGGAAGGGAAATTTTTAGTGTTGGTAACAGCACATAGATATTGGGGAGTAAATGAAAATTAGCTTGTTCTGGATGTAAACAGCAAGGGAGGTGCTCCTGAAGCCAGAAATGAAGAAAATCATCTGCTCAAGTGGATTTTAAGTGGCTGAAAATGTACACTATGTCTGTACCTGCTTAGAGGCCATTTACTGAGAAAAGTCTTCTCAAAATGAATGGGAGAGAGGTAAAATTTACTGTGGGTTTGTTTGTTTGTTTTTCCACTACCGGCATTTTTTTACAAATGTCTTATTTTCCGCAGGTTTTACAGAGGTTAATAAAGTCTCGAGGGAAATCTCAGGCCAAACATCTTAATGTTCAGATGGTGGCAGCTGATAAACTGGCACAGTGTCCTCCTGTGAGTTGATGTTGATTTGTGTCTTGTTCGGCCAAGAGGAGCTGATTCTTGTTTAGAGATGCCTTTCCTGTCAACCAAGTTAGTTATGTAATTGCTAGGACTGTTTGCTTCCTTCTGGCCATATTTCACTGCTTTTTTTGCAGAATGCCTCCTGAGGTCTCTGGGCTCTACACAAGGATACAGAGGAAAAACACTTTTTGTCAACAAACATTTTTTAGGATATGTGCTGAATACATGCATTGCTTGAACAAACTGAGTGTTTGTTTTACTTGATATATTTTTCTGAGTTATTGATCTAAAAATGAACTCTTAATGCCAGTGCAGTTTAAGGTAAGGCAGATGACTTGAATAGTTCTCCTTCAGCATGTCACCACAATCCATCACCGCTGACATTCTTGGTCACAATTTTGGCAAAGACCTGTGGGGTGCACATAGCTGAGAAATCTGTGGTCCTTCTACTGACATGCACGTAGGCCGTTTGTAAGATGCGGTGATCGGTATTACCAGCAAACTCAGCTGCCAGGAGTGTGATCAGAACCCAAAAGACAAACATTCAATTCAGTTACAGATGTGGAAATTTGCCATAGCTAAGAAGCCAAGTGAGGGAAACATTTTCATCATTGAAGATCAAGCATCTCAACTACAATACTAGTTTCTCAGCTCCTCAGGAAGTCAATCAGCAAGTTTGCTGATGATACGAAGTTGGGAGGATTGGCTGACACACCTGAAGGCTGTGCTGCCATTCAGTGAGACCTGGACAGGTTGGAGAGCTGGGCAGTAAGAAACCAGATGAGGTTTAACAAAAGCAAGTGTAGAGTCTTGCATCTAGGGAGGAATAATTGCACGTACTGGTACAGGTTGGGGGATGACCTGCTGGAGAGGAGCTCTGCAGAGAGGGACCTGGGTGTCCTGGTGGATGACAGGTTGGCCATGAGCCAGCAGTGTGCCCTTGTGGCCAAAAAGGCTAATGGCATTCTTGGGTTCATTAAAAAGAGGTGGCCAGCAGGTCGAGGGAGGTGATCCTCCCCCTCTATTCTGCCCTGGGAAGGCCTCATCTGGAGTACTGCGTCCAGTTCTGGGCTCCCCAGTACAAAAAAGACAGGGATCTCTTGGAAAGAGTCCAGCAGAGGGCCATGAAGATGGTGAAGGGCCTGGAGCATCTCCCCTATGAAGAAAGGCTGAGTGAAGTGGGTCTGTTCAGCCTTGAGAAAAGGAGACTGAGAGGGGACCTGATCCAGGTCTATTAATATCAAAGGTGTGGGGGGCAGAGTGGTGAGGCCGGACTCTTTTCAGTGGTGAGTGGGGACAGGACAAGGGGAAACGGCCGGAAACTGCAGCATAGGAAGTTCTGCACAAATGTGCACAAGAACTTCTTTACAGTGAGGTGACGGAGCACTGGAACAGGCTGCCCAGGGAGCTCGTGAAGTCTCCTTCTCTGGAGATGTTCAAGACCTGCCTGGATGCCTACCTGTGCGACCTGGTGTAGGGAACCTGCTTTGGCAGGGGGGTTGGACTCGATCTCTAGAGGTCCCTTCCAACCCCTGCGATTCTGTGATTCTGAGATTCAATGAACAATGCTAGAAACCTGCATAGGCTTTCAGAATTGCCTTCTGGAGGACATCTAACTCCCTGACCAGAGAAGAAATTGTCCCCCTGCCTGTGATTAATCTTTTGCCTTGGAAATTTTATGTTCTTCATTACTCTTGCTATTTACTCATTTGTCTTAGTTTGTCTTAATTTTGACTTAGTTGTTCTACGTATGGATGTTGGACTCTTTTTCTAACAGTTCAGTTTTGTTTCAGTAGCTGAGAAACTAATATGTAACCTTTCTTTCTGAATATTTGAGTTTTAAAATTTCTTCAAGCTGCTTATTCTCACCTTCATTGACTGCTGGTGCATTATGATGTGGAATTCATGAGGGCTTGACTTGGCAAATGTAACATCAGCACTAGTTATAAGTTCTGTCCTTTGTATTACTTGCAAGGAAAAAAAAGGTGAAATATCTTAATACAATTATTATAAATGTGGTTTATTTCTTATGAGTGTAAAGAGTAGTCATCAATTTCACTAGCTGATCTCCCTTGAGCTGGTGGTTATCCTCACTAAAACATTTATCATTTCCTTTATCAGGAAATGTTCGATGTAATTCTTGATGAGAACCAGCTGGAAGATGCTTGTGAGCACCTTGCTGACTATCTGGAAGCCTACTGGAAGGCCACACATCCACCTAGCAGCAATCCTCCTAACCAACTTCTTACTCGGACACTTGCAACAGCCACTCTTCCTATAAGCCCAGGTCCAAATATTAACTTACAGGTACAGTTTTTATACCATATCTTCTTTTTTTTTTTTTCTTTTTTTTTTTTTTCTTTTTTTTTTTAATAAATTTTCTTTTGGTTTTCTTTCTTTTTTTTTTTTTTTTAATAAATTTTCTTTTGGTTTTCCCTTCTAAATTGGTGGTCTGATACTAGAGTATGCTAAATACGTTTTCCAGTTGGTGATAAAGCAAGTGCTTTTCCAGTAGACAGTTGGCCCATTTCTAGTATGAAAGCTAAATACAAGCATGTTATTCTTACTGCTGTTGTGTTTGCAATAGCATGTGTTTGCATATTGACTAATGGGCAGATTTTGATTCCTGAGGCTAAGCAAGCTTGATTGAAAACTTATAGAGATGCATAGTAGAATAAGGTTTCATTCTGTCTGGAGCACCACTGTGTCTGGAACACGAGTACCAGCCACAAGCATTCTTATAGCCAGCTCTATTGTAATCCAATCAGAGGAATAAAACTGAGCTAATACTATGTACATTGCTGCCTCTGGTAACTCTCTGACTGAAAGGCACGCTTGCACTTGCAAGCAAATCCCACTCCCAGAGTCCCTGCATGAAAAACTGGGTTATGCACAGAGCAGAACCACAAAGGATGGAGGGAACCTGTGCCATCTTCCCACAGTGTGTCAGGATGTGGATGTTGAAAGTGGCTAACTGCGTTAGTGAAGTCTCAAGGTCAAGGTGGCCCTTCAAGGGTTTCCTTTGCTCTTTTTTTGTTGCTTTCATTGTGAAAAGTGCATGCTTCCTTCAAGCCAAACTCTTACATAAAGGCAGAGTCCCACTGCATGTTGTGCAGACAGACTTGAGAGGCAGCTTGCCTTAAACTGCCAGGGTGATGCCTGGCAAGCTGGGAAGATCGGGTTTTGCTCTCACCTGCACATTGACCTGCCTTTGTCTTTGGGCATATTGTGCCTTCTCTTTTCTCTTTCAATTTTTGCTTTACCTAACTGTATCAAGATTGTCTGTATAAAGAGATTCTCTCCTTTGTATATATGTTGCGTGGCATGAAATGAGGACTTTAAAGATGCTGCTTCATTACAGTTAGTCAGTGACACCTCGAGGTCAAAAAGATTACAGTGAGGGTAAAAATGGGTCTATCCCAGCTACAGTAATGACTTATAACATCTGAATTTACACCTAGCTGATGTATATGCACCAAAAAAGTGTGCACAAATTAGTCACTTTGACTAAAAAAAAACTCCCTGAAAATTAAAGAAAAAAATGTCTGTGCGCTGTAATTGAAATGCTGATTTTTTTTTTAATTCTGTTTTGTTTTTATGATTTTGCAAAACAGTTTTTTTCTTTTTTTTTTTTTGTCTTGAAGAATTTATTTCCTGATAGAATTATTATAATTATTATTAGAATGTATTTCCCACAGAATTATCAGATTCTCTCTTTAATGAGAAAAAACTGAGAAAAAACTCTTCATCTACCCTGCAGGGTATTTCCCTCTCCAGCTTTCAAAAGCAGTTGCAGGAAAAGAGGCTTTAAGTTGTAGCTCATTTTTGCCTTTTTTTTTCTGTCCTCAGAGCTGAAAACACCCTGAAAAAAATTGTGAGCTGGAAGAATTTCTGAGTATGAAATTCAGTATTGTCATGTCCCGACTTGTTAGATAAACTTGATTTGCTTTGTAAACATGTTAATTATTTTTATTCAAGTTTTTCCTTTTAATTATTTTTTTAACGTCTGTTGGGTGTGGATTTATAACTCACTCATTTTATTAACCACATTCTCCGGAGGAACTAAGCACATTTCTGACCTGCTAGCTGTATGTCCTTTCAAATTAACAATTTTTTATTTTAAGGACTAAAATTGAGAGTGTATTTATGGTTTCACTGTTCGTTTGTAGGTCTGTTAATCCAAATGTGCAGAGCAGAGGAGTTTCCTTATGGAATGTAGAACTTCTATGTTCTTTTTGTTTCAGTTTCCTGATATACATTCAGCTGACACCTCAAACCTGAGTCTGTCAAGGTCATGGAATGGAGTGGGTTTTCTAATCATGATAGCTGAACCCATTCTTTTGGTCATGTTGAGATCTAATACTGGAAGAATCTTATGTCTTGTGTTGTCTTTGTGGACTGTTCTAAAGAGAAAGCATTTGACCTGGCAGGGTCACATCTACACAGCAAAGCATCTGACTTATTCTCCTCTGGGTCCAGCGTGGCACCCCTCTGCCATGAGATCTAGTTGTTTTTTGGGTTTTGTTAGTCCCAAGTGCGTATTGCAATGACAGATTTGTGTTGCCAGCTGTTACTTCTACAGCACAGTGTTGACTGTGTGCATTGCATGGCACAAGGTCCTTGAAGGCGTCAGGTCTTTTGGGGGTTGTTTGAGATGAGGCTGGGGGAAGTTCATACCCTTCCTGCCTGTCTGGTAGAGAGCTTGGGAGAAAACTGTCCTGACAACTTTTCTGAGACTTCCACCTGTAGGAGGTGGCTGGCAAATTCCAAAAAGGAGACTGAGAGCAAACATATGGTATAGGTGATTAGGGAACCTTTGGGAGGAAACAGAGAGTGAGTCCAACTGAGTGTGTGGACACAGACTTTCCTCTATCCTCCTTCAATTCTGCTTAGACTTCTTTTCAAGAACCCCTAATCTTTGAAATTACAACCCATTTGGGGTGAAAATCTTATGAGATTGGGCCATGAAACTTCTGCACTGCAGAATTTAATTTATATCAGAGCTCTAATTTGGCCATAAACCACAAGGCCAGATCATAGTCCAGACTGAAAAATTACCTGCTCAGTGTCTGTAATATTTAGGGAAATTAACTGTCAATGAATTTGCCCATAAATCCTAATAGCCTCAGCACTAGTCTGCAGATGCAGGGTAATAATGGTACTGGCTCTAAGTGAATTGACTGTGCTCCTCCACAGATGCTCATCGTAGCAGAGAAGATGCATCTGAGCTTATAAACCAGTATTTTGTTCAAAGCAGATTCAGATCTTGTATTTATTCTCAAACCACAGCAACGACAGATTTTGCTAGTCAAAAAGAATATAGAGGAGGAATATATTTAGCATTTGACCATATGAGAATTAAAGGGTTTTCATGTGTGTATCCAGTTTATGTGCCTTAAAAACAGTCATGGTTGCAAACTTTAATAAAAAGATGTTTGTGCATCTGAAGCAGGCATTGCTTTGTTCTTCAGCTTTTCATTTGATTCCATTCATAGTTCACTTTCATAGAAGTTCACCTAGAACACATCTAATAATGTTTACAATTAGTGCATTCTTTTTTCAACAAATTACAATCATCTCGGTAACCATAAAAACAAGAATAAAAAAAAAAAAAGAAATTCTACCACCATTTATGATGCTTTGTTCTCATGGAGCAACTCATCTAGTTACTGAGAGGTTATTAATAATACAAAATGTTGTCTTAGATAAGAAGATATATCAAAATTGTTAAATTGCTGATTTGAAATTTTGGTAAATTCCCAATGAAATGCAGTTCTGTTCCTGCCCAGTTTCCTGTAATTTTACTTGTTGGGTTGCTAGGAAACACACCTGCTGGGATGTCTGTCAAACAAAACTTCTTCCTTCTCCCAGCTCACAACATATAAAAGCTGAAAGAAGTATGTCTGTGAGCTGCCCTGTAGGCAGTCTTTGTTTTCTGATGGCTCTGAACATAAGAGTGCGAATTTTAGGCTAACTTTGGTATCTTCAGTACAGTTTCATGAACAAATGATTGCATAACTGTTAAAACTTACTTTTAGTTTTGTGCCAGAAGCAATGTTTCCATCTTGAAGTTCTTAAGCTAATGTGAGAAAGATAATTCAAATTCCCTATAAACTATTTCTTAAGATTTTGCAATTAAGCTTGATGAACCTTTGGCTGTGGTTTGGGAATAAAAGCAGGTTAATTGAATGAAACCCCAAACTGAGTTAAATAATGCCAATTATTCATTTTGCAGTGATTTCAAAGCATTGTGCTGATGAAGAGTAGGTTTAATATTACCGGGTAATTTTTTTTTTTCAGTTTTTTAATAGTAGTGGTGCATTAGGAAATTCTTTAGGTGATAATATCACCGTCCTTCTACATTCCTTGGCAATAGTCTGTTTTTCTGATTTCTTAAAATTATGAGGTCAACATTTAATTTTTTTGTCCCCATGATGAAATCAACTGATTGCTGAGAAAAGCAGGAGGTCAGTGATACTATTAGTATCATAATACAAACTTTATTATTAATAAAAGATCCAATTGTGTTTTTATCTTAAAAAAAAAAAATAATAATAATGTAGAAGAAGAAAAGAAAAAGTAGCTACTATAACTGAGCCAAGATTTTGTTTCTTGATTCTCTTCTGGAGTCTCTTCCAGAAACTCACTTTTCCACGGTGTCTGTTCCAACCAGGCATCTTTAAATTCTGAGCTGACACCTGCCCTCTCCTGGAGTGATGTGTCCTCTTTAATTTTTCTGCAGTTTGTCCTGCTTCTGCATGCTCTTTTTTTGTCTGGAGTATGGTAGGCAATTACTGCTAACTGACAAACTCAGAAGCATCTTGCATGAGGACAGAAAGTCTCACAGAATAATAACCTGAGCACCACTCTCCTTTTGAGTTAGAGTGGAAATAATTGTTTGTATTATAATACTGAATTTTCAGTAAAAGCTGAATTCAAGTGTTATTTTTTCCTAGTATAGGTCCGAAGTGGAGTGTTGTGTACTTAAATTTTTTTGGTTTCATGATGCTTTCTAGATTAATTTTGTATTGGTGAAAGTTTTAAAATGCGTACCTCGTGTATGTGAACTCACTGGTGGTTGTGACAGCAGGGATCTCAAGGAGACCAGAGGAATGACCACTCAGTCCCTGAACACAGCAATTCACAAATTGAAGAGGAAGCACGGGTTGAACCCATCAAGAAATCCCACCATCGCTCTTCAACCCAACACCATAACCATCGCAGTGGTGTCAGAGGCCTTCCTAGGCAAGAAACTTTTGACTCAGAAACACAAGACAGCAGAGATTCAGCTTACGTAGAGCCAAAGGAGGACTACTCACATGAGCATGGTGACCACTATGATTCTCACAGGGATCACAATCATAGAGACGAGTCCCATGGTGATCACAGACATAGAGAATCGAGGCATCGCTCAAAGGAGAGGGACCGGGAGCAGGACCACAATGAATGCAACAAACAACGAAGTCGTCATAAATCGAGGGACCAATATTGTGACAAGGATGGGGAAGTGATATCTAAAAAACGTAACGACACGGGAGAATGGAACAGGGATGTTTACATCCGTCAGTAACTTTTGCCTCTGGCACTCTTGTGTTTCTTGGAAGTCTTGTAACAATGCCCCTTGAAAATATCTTCGGGTTGTTCACTGCAGAACATATGGTATCCTTCTGTATGCTGATTTGTATTGCTGTTGCTTACATAGCAATAGCATGAAATAGAATATTCATATACTTATTTTTTTTTTTTGTTAGTGCTATATGAATTAGCGTGGTACAGCTGCAGAGTTCCTGATATTGTACCATGCATTTTTCAAGCTTTTTTTTGGTAGCTGCCACTTGAACAATATCTGTTGCCATCAAGGTGTTGTTAGTGTTTGTTTGTTTTTTTTTTCAAAGGTACATTTGATGTTTAATAACTTCCCATGTATTCAGCAAGCCAGAATCAGCACATATAAAAATCTAAAAATTTTTGTCTGCTCTGATTTTTAATTTGTTATGCACTTGATTTGCATATTGGTTTAAGAGCCACTATCTGTTGCTTGTACCTCTGGTGGACTCCATTTGGGAACGGAATTCAGTCTTGCCTTACACACAGGGGATCATGAGGTCAAAATCTATTTTCTATGTATTGGTACTGTGTACTGTATATACAGTTTATAAATGTTATTTCTGCAGACACCTTCTTACTATATAAGTTTGATCACACTGTTTTAGAGTCCTAATGCCAAGTCAGCAGATTTGCTTTTGAATTACTGGCAACTGGAACTAGCCTCATTTAGGAAATCTGTAACAGTGTTCAATCCAAACAATTTTTCTTCTGTAGCAGAAAGCTTATACTAAATGTAAATATGAAGGAGTGCTTGAGATAGAGGATCTAAATAACTCTTACACCTTATCCTGTCCTTGCAAACCCAATTTTGCATTTTGAATTTACAGTAAAGATAACTAGCTTACCACTATAAATTGTTCTTGTTTACACAGGTTACAAAATTGCAATGGACACAACCTAATTTTTATTCTATTGTCAGAATAATAGAGCACACATAATAGAGCACCACATGACAGAGGTATGTATGTGAGTGAGTGGGTAGTGGATGGGCAGCCGTGTGCATGGGCACATTAAGCAGCAAAGTGTGAGAATCTATCAAAGAAAACAAAGGTTACTCAAAAGCCCAATGAGTTTGTTTCTTCATTCTGTTATTAATTTGAAAATCCAAATTACAGTCAGGGAATATGAGGGAGTTTACTGACCCTGGTAATTGAGAAAGCATAAATCTGCTGGCTATTGTTGAGACTTCAAGAGAGTAAAACCAGGCAAATGTTACTGTGAGTGTTTCACTGGAACTGTAAAATCTTTGTGTTTTAGAGTATTTGTTTAGTAAGAAAAGTTTACACAGCTTGTGGAGAATTATTTTGTTGGAAAATAAATTTTTGTAGCTTCTCCGCTTTTTCTACACTTGCCAATTCCTCTGCATTCCCACTTTGCAGACAGCTCACTGCTTTTTCTTCACTTAAAATGTGCTGACAGTGGGAGATTAGAAAAATGTGACAAAATATTCTGTTGCAAGCTTGCTATAGAAAATGCATTAAAAGCAAAAGGAGTGAAAACAGTTTGTTTTGCTTTGATCACCTGTGACACTGGTAAGTGAGGGGAAATTCACAGTTCTTTTTGGCTACAGGTTCCATACACTTGCCTACTGTATAGACTGTTCTGTACCATGGAGTCTTTGTAGTAATCGTATGAATGGAATACTTCTTAGATTTCACTGTAAATAGCACATTATGTAAAAACTATAGTGGGATAGTAATTCATTTAGCTGGAATTTCTTTCTATTTATTATTTTAATTCTGGGAAGTATCAGCATTGCCTGATTTTGACTATCATTTTAGTGAAATGGAGGTGCGTGCTTTCTCCAATCTAATCCAACATCCAAACAGTTCAGTTTGACTCCTTCAGACATACGTTGCTGTCCCTTATGCTTAATATGCATTTTTTTTACCACTCAAGAAGGTGAAATTCTGCTGTCAGATATCTGGACATTCCTGCTAGTGCTGCTGACTGTTGCAGTTTTTCAAGGGTAATATTTAGCTCAGGGCATGAACTGTGGGGAACACAAGGAAAAGAGTATTTTTTTATAAACAAAATTCTCAGCATTACTTTAAACACCACTAAATGACTTTGTAGGCAAAGAAAGCATAGGTAAGTAGACCTCTTGTATTACTAAATGGATAGATAAGACCATCTAAAAAGTGGCTTTTGATACAGGGGGTTTCTCAGGGTATCAGTGGAGAAAAACAGTGACAGAAATTGTTGTTTGAGATTGTTGTTATCAGATTACGTTTAAATGCAAAAAGTTGTATTGTCTTGTTCTATATAGCCTGGCTTTAGGTATTTTATCAGCTTCAGTAAATGCTGTTGCTCCTTGTAACTGTTACATGACAGCCATGGCCTCCAAGAAGTAATGTAATGATTCTGCTACAGTACCTTCAATAGTTATTTTCTTTTTTGAATTTGCTACGGGAGGTGTTAATTTTCCACCTTTCTTAAGTTATTTTTAAGAATTGTTTGGCAGAATTTCAAAACACTGAGTAGTGTATGAAAACCATGGATTTAGGTACCCACGTACAAACAAATAAAGAGAAAAATAAAGCGCACAGTTCAAGCCCCAGTATTTAAGTATGATCTGGATATTGATTGGTAGGATATAAATATCTTACAAAGAAAGCCATGTCTCCATCCAGCTAAGGAGAGTTAGGTTTTGTATAGTTCAACTAACAGTGTATAGGCAACATACTAACATATTTCTTAGGCAGACACTCCGTAGGTTTTATTTAGTCTTGCTAAGGTATTTTTTCTTCAGTTATTAAGAGTGACAAATCAGTTGTAATGTGAGCTTGTACTACAGATTTTGCACAATACCACCTGCCTGCTGAGCACTACTTTGAAAAGCACTTTAACAGAATTATTTCAACTAGAAGCTTTAAAGATACTCCGACTGGAGGACATATCAAAGGTTATTGTGATGAAAATGTATTTGCAAAGTTTTGCAGATAGAAAGTTTAGTATTGATTGCATTAGGATACTAACGAGTTCATATTTCTGTGTCTGGTTTCAGGAGCTTTGAATCTGAGGAATGCTAGAGGTCCCAGTGAGCTCCAGTCTTCTTGTGTTTGTGTGGTACAAAACAACCTGTAGCATTTCTGTTCAAATGGACTGAAAAGATAAAACTAATGAATGAGAAGGAAAGGTAGGAAGATAAAACAGTTGAGCTGTACATAGAGAATCTTATCAACCCTAGCTCTGTATTTTTCCAAAGGATTTCAGTATATGGAAGGAATGGGAACATTTGCATGTATATGTCTGGTGTTAACCGTTTTTTGTGTATCTTCTCAAATGGATAGAGAGGCTCACATCTATCAGTTGTTTGGTGTCACAGACACTGCGGAAGAAAGAATTCTTGAAGAGGGACTGGGAGGAGGTGGGAGTGGCAGTCTCCAGGCCTCTTAAGGGACAGGACAGTAGGGATGGATAAGCAGAAGGATTTATACACAGAGGTGTTAAGAGTTGGAAGAAACTGTTCTGAAATAGATTCATAAAATTTATCTACCACCTAGAAAGATGAATTTATAGATGCCAAGAAGCCTTGTCTAGAATACTACTGAATTCACATAGTGTTTGGCATCAGGAATCTAGAATTTGAGAAGCCTTTGAGAAGCCTTTGAGAAGCCTTTGAGAATTTATTCTTCTCAAGGCGTAAAATATAAAGGGTACCTTCTAAAGACTTGGCCCCGGTTAGTTAAGGCTGGTCTTAAAGCTACAGAAATTGATTGGAGGGCTTATTTTCACATACGTAGAATACGTAGAATGATGCCTGTAGAATGATGCCCTAAATATAAATGGAGAGTAAGGAGAGTCAGTCCTCCTCATCAAACCCTGAATCAACGTAGAGAACTGTTCTCACTTTTCCCTGTATGGTTGTTCATCAAGATCCTTTGCATTCTCTATGTGCAGCTCCTGCTCAGTTCTCATGCCCCGCCATATTTAATCTTTCCTACAAAATCATTAGCCATTGCCATTTTTAAGCTCCGTTGGGTTGTAAAGTCATGTTGGTGTTCTGTGACAACTGCTTAGGATGGTCCATTATCATTCCCTTACCTGGAATGCAGTGACCGGTCTGATTGCTTTTAATCAGGGTCTATCCTGAGAAAAAAGGTTACAGTACCTAAAGTACCTCCTGTGGTAGCTGCTGAAGCCTCCTCCAGAGGTGTTTTTGTTTCTGGATACATTTGACCTCTGATCAAGCTGTTTCCCAAATGGTCATTCTGATAAATCTCTTTTATGTTCCTGCAGTTTTGACTTAAATTCTATTCCCTCCATGACAATAAAGCACACTGCAAACAACTGTTACACAGTCTAAAGGAAGGCATTTCTGTTGTGCATTTACTTACATTTCTTACTTTACTGCAGATTGTTTACCAAAATTTTAGTTCGTTCATCTTTAAAATACATGGATCACGTTTTATTTCAGATGTTTTTAATCAAATGTTATCAGTTAAATTTACTGTTTGGCAATTTGTCTATAATTTATTTCCCTTTTTTTTTTTTTTTTTTTTTTTTTTTGTGAAACAAGCCGTGACAAATATCATCTCACAGTAATTTTATAGACAGTTTCTTTTTATAGCTTACTACTCTAGAGATGTGTTCCTATGCAGCCCCCAAAAGAGATTTATATCAGACATAATAGAAATCCAGCTGGTTCTTCTAACTTATCTGTCTCCTCCTTACTTGATTCTTGCCACTTATTGTATCAAAGTGGATTTGCTCATAATTTTTCAGTAGTGAACAAGAAACTGTAAAAAAGAAGGCTATTTGTATTTTAAATTGCCTACTCCAAATCATTTCTTGTCAAATGCCATGACTAGCCTGTTTCCCCCAGTCTAAAAGTTGGTGGGCTTCTATCACAAGTCAAAAGAAAGAAGCTGTGGAATAATGTCAAACAATACTAGGCTGCTGTTTTAATATTTTTTATATTGATGGAGATAAATATTTAGATTGGCACTATTACTAATCACTATTTCTACAAATAGGGAAAGGTACTTTTCAGATTCTGGCTTTTTTTTTTTTTTAAATATATATAGACAGGATCTGATTGTATATCTAATCTATATATAT
Organism: Tetrao urogallus; assembly: GCF_951394365.1. Taxonomy (NCBI): domain Eukaryota; kingdom Metazoa; phylum Chordata; class Aves; order Galliformes; family Phasianidae; genus Tetrao; species Tetrao urogallus. The sequence goes on from NC_136820.1 coordinate 32,681,971, forward strand.
ATAAATAAATAAATATATATATATACTGTGCTTCAGCACCTGACACTGAAGCATAATGATTCGGTCTGCAAAGCATTCTTATTAGGAAAGTAACATTATTATGTGTCAAAAAAACACATACACCATACATCAAAGTTGTGAAAATGATTAAGTATTTAAACTCCTGCAGTTTTAAAGGTCAGATTGGAAAGAAAAGGAAAAGAAAGAATGGCATCCATGCAACTCAAGACATCTGACTTAGCCAAGTGAAAGTAAAGAGCTTGGCTCCTTCAAAGGATGATTAGAAGTGTCTCAGCTACATTTCTCTTCTGAACTGCCTGACGGAGAAGTCTCTCTTTCTCTCTCCCTCTTTCTCTCTGCTTTCCTTCTTCTCTCCTTGTCAGTTCCCCCTGACTCCCAGGAATTACTGAGAGAGAGGAGATTGCAGGGAAACAGCTGAGGCGTATCCCTTTAATATACGTCTATAAAAATATGGTATTTTACATCTAGCATGTCTAGAAGTGATTTTTCAAAAGTAACCTCCCTAGTTAAAAGTTCAGATATCAGCAGTGGTTTTTTCAAGTTAAGTCCAGTCTGCAACTATACTGGAATCAAATATAAGACATTTACAATTGTGGTTTTTTGGCCCTAAGAAGTTTCTCATATAAAATCAAATGAGATCACTCTCCTGAAAAGCCTGATTATGATTCAAAACTGAAAAAATATGGGAAATTCTCAGCAAGCTTTTTACTAAAATCCAACACTACACAGATCCTGCTACTGAAGCTGGAGGCAAAAGTTCCTCCGTTTATATGAATGTGCAAATTTCAAAATACAGTCTATGTATGCTGATTATTGTTTACAGAATTTATATTTTCTGGAAAAAAAAAGCTTTTTTTATACCAGCACTGAGTCCAAGATTTCAACATGTACTTGCAGTAAAAGATTAACACCTTTTGTTAGCAAGTAGTTATTTTGCCACGTTTAGACTAAAAATACTGTAATTTATAATATGAGTAATTCTGATTCTAGATAGGTTTTCTCAGCTAACACTGATCAAACAAGAGAGCTTTCAGCTTTCATGTCTTCTTTTGGCATGTCATGGTTAACAGCAAGGTGTGACCTACAAAAAGAAGACAATTCTCTCCTCCTATCCTGCTAGGATAGGCCTTACAGAATACGTGCTGATCAACCTTAGCAGAACAGAAGAAAATTTATTTAAGAGTAGAAAATGTATTATAGCAAAACACTTATAACAAATATAAGTGAAGAACCAGACTACTGAGTTATATAGATTATTTTGATTATGAGAACTTCTGACAGTACAAAGGTAAATTATAAGGGTCTGCCTTTTAGAAACCAAATAATTAGGAGTGCAAAATAAGATATTTTTTACAGAGAATGCTTTTTAAAAAGTGTAAAATTAATCAGTGGGAAAAATAAAGAACCAACAACAAAACACAGATGTCAGTTCAGGTTTTTGAAGTGTGCTTGTCTTTTGCCTGCATTTTTGTGCTATTTCTAACAGTACTGCAAAAAGAGAACATTATTCAGACAGAGAACATCTCTGTAACTGAAGAACAGTTTGCAAATGTAGACAACGTTTGAGAAATTTAAATTATTGAATCTTTGACAGTGTATGGAGTCAGTTCTCATCAGCATGCTCCCCCAGTTTCAACCTTCATTTGATTTGATGCTTTCTAACCAGTTAATATTCTTAGTTGTTTGAAAGGTGATTTGCAACATTTCAGATGATATGAACGCACTGTTTTCTGTCTTTTGATATTTTCACCACAACTGTAGCCCTTTCGATTGCAAATGTTTGATTTTAAATTTGTCATTGGTCAGCCACTCCAAACGGCTGTTTCAGAACCAATACAGTTTATGCATGGGAAGTTTGATGTTGAAATAATATTTATTTACATTCCCAGAGTGAGATGGTTTAATATATTCATGCTGCTATAAGAGACCTGCTACAAAGCCTAATCGTATTTTGTGTATATACTATGTGTACAGAGAATCTTGCTTGTATTAAAATAAAAGAGAAATGAGGTTCTAAGTATCAATTTATAAAAGTTATTTGCAAAATGTTACAGTGTTTCATGAAGCCCTATTTAATGAAGCATTAACTATTGGTAAAGCTCCACAGAAAAACCTTATTCCAGAATTCACAGTAATGGTTCCCGTCTGTTTTATTTCTGCTTGCATTTCACAGAGGAGCTTACCTTGCCACCCCCCAGCCCCTGTTCCCACTTCTCCTGTACTAGGTAAGCCACTCACACAGCAGGAGATAACAGACAGAAGCATTACTGAACATACTTGTCATCCAGGCACTGACCTGCTGTGAATATAAAAGCAAACAGACCTAAAAATGATGCTGCCCTTCCCCCAGCCCCGACTTTCTGCAACCTGTGGCTCTTTCCCAGCAGAACAGCTGGCAGATTGTAGCGCTGCCATGGCAACCCTGCCGTCACTGATTGGCTTGGCAGCCTCACAGCACCACCACATGCACTTCACGTCTGAACTGCTCTTAGGCTCACAGAGGTATTCTTCCAGGTTGTACTGCTAGATGCTTATTTACCCTTCAACTTCATAAATTTTGCAATAAAAAATCCTATACAGTCCTTATTTGCCAGTGAAACCAAATCTTCCTCCCTGCAATCTTGCAAAGATTCCATATCCGTTCCTTGCAAAGTCCCAGCAGATGGATCAAATCTCTGCAGCAGCTTCAACTGATGGAGTGCCAGTCCAGCTCCCCTCATGCCTTCTCCTCCAATGTGAGGTTCCTTTGCAAGTAACAAAGAAAAGCAAATTACCACATCAGTACAAAGTCCCTGGTTTCCTAGATGTATTCCTTTAAGTATTTGCAGAGCTACCTAACGTAATGCGGACACACTAGGTTTGTATCATGTACACCACAGGGAAGCTCAGAAGTTACATGGCCCTCCCTTTTTTAATCTGGCAAGCACATATGAGTGCATACAACACATCCAACACTGTGGTGCTGGTGATGGGGCCAAGCCCACTTATCCCGCTTGTTTAGTGATTGGACCACTTAGAGAGGATAGGTGACATCCATAGGTCTAAATCAGTCCCAAAAGAGTGAAATCTCTACCAATCACAAGAAGGCTGTTAGCAGCAGCCAACGCACGTGAAAGTTTTAGGTTTTTCACTTAAATGCTGAAGCACTCCTGTGTAAATAACCATAAGTAGTCAAAAAGAGATTCCTTAGTTGGTTGCCCAGTAACAGTAGTAGAAATACCTGGATTCTTCACATAGAAAACTTCAACTGGAGAGAGTGAAAGAACACTGCCTAAAGAGGCATCATTTTGGAAGAAGATGATGCAGCAGAAAAATTTGGCGCTCCAGATTTTCTGTGTTATGTAATTAGAGTAATGGCTAAATGGGACACGTTTCTATAGGACACAGAGGAAGGAACAGCATAGGCATCTGAATTCAGAAGGACATTTGGCATCAAAATCCTGGATAGGAGGGAATTCTTCTCAGCCCCACCCCTCTTCTCAGCACTCCCTGTGATGCCTTGACTCCTTTTTATTTAATAAATAAGCTGATTCTTATCTGGATCATTAATCTAATGCATTCAGATAGGAGACAGAACAACATTTGTAAAAGCTGGCATAGCAATAGCAACATAAAGAACTCCTTTGTTAATCTGTAATGCAGCACAGAGCAGATCGTTTCTTGGGCCCTCAAACTTTGCTAACACAGGTGCTCACCCCATCAGCACACGATGTGAGTTAACTGCTTAACGATGCACTGCCAGCTTAAAGCTGGGCAGCCGGGAAGCTGCTGCTCAATTCTTCTCTTCCTTTCCTTTAATAGGAATTCAGCGCTTTCCAGGTAAGAGACAAAAAGGCATCTGTTGGAAACTAAGAAAAATCAACGTACAAAGGGAGAAAGGGGTGGTGACTTGAAGTACTGGAATACAAGGGGATTTTTGCAGAAAACGGTATTACCCAGGGTGCAGTGACTTGCTTGTTCAAAGACTGGTTTTATTCTCTATCTCTTCCCTTTTCCTTCCAGATTAGTTACCACACTGAAGCTGATAGATAATGTTATCTCCTGTGTGTAAATCCCTAAGAGGCAGTAAGTCTTCCCAGGCACAGGACCAACTGTCCAGCAGTAACCTCCACTTCTGAGATCAATACTGATGGCTCCACCTCTTGTTTTGCCTTGCACAGCCTGATTTCAAGACCTGTCGCCAAACTGAGATTGTGGGAAATAGTGGGCTTCTTCTCAGTGCCATGATGACGTACAACTAACACTCCAACTCATCACACTGACAAAGGAGAAAGCTACATATATATGGATATATATGGTCTGATGATAAACTGTCTCAAGGTACTAATAAAGGAGATGTGATTTTGAAAGGTAGGCAGTGTGGATACAAATTCTAGTATCTCCTTATATACTTTCTCCCCTTAGGCACTTTTACAGTAGTCACTGGCTCTAAAAAAGACAAGGTACAGTCTTGAGCCACTGAGCTTGAAATAAATTTATTTCCTCGTTCTTTATGTAACACAAAGATGGTTCCCATGCATATAAAATTCTCCTTCAAGTTATTTCCCATCCTTTATATAATCTTCACTGCTTCAGGAACTTTAATAAAAATTTTTTCACCTCTTGTTAATGGGCAGAAAAAGAAAATAAAATGCATGCATATAAAGAAAGAATAGCAAGAGGAATTTTAACCTGAGCGGTCTTTTACTCCTCTTGTGTGTTAAATGATTATTGTACAAATCAAAACAACCTGAGCACACAGTTGGAAACTACTTAATGTTCCCTAAATGAAGCTCAATTAAGCACGAAAAAAGGTTTGAAGAGCATCAGAAATTTTTATCCCTAGCAGTTAAAAGTCTCTATAGTAAAAAAGAGATTTATTGATGGTAAATATACTGAGTACCCTTATGGTGCCAAAACAAGTCAAGCATCCTATTAATACCAGTACCTGTGGCTGAAGCTGGAGGCATGGAAAAGTTTCCAGAGCCCATGCAACTTGCTCCTCATTTTCAGAAAGTGTAATTGTACATGTACTATATACTAAGACACCTCCTGGCTTCAGTAATTTCACTGCCTGCAGGGAAAAAGAAACAACATTTCAGCTTATATTTAAAGGCAAAATGTTTCACATAAAGTAATGGTAACCAAGGAATTGTTAAGCTATAATATTAAAAATTAACACTTAAATCTTTCTGTCTAAAACAGCGTTGGAATGCTAATTCTTCTTGGGGCACACATTAAAGGTTCACATAGATTAGAAAGGCTTTTCTTTCAAAATTGGCATTATAGTTCATGCACTTTCTTAATGCTACTGAGATGATGATTCACCCTGTAGGATTTGTTATTTGTGCAGCTCTGCATATCTCATACAGATTAGTTTTGTTTTCATCACATGCTGCCAAGCACGGATAGTTACGCAGTATTTCTGTCACTGATATTAGATGTCAGCTGTTCCATATATTTGGCATGGTTATATCTGTGCTTCTTTTCAAGCTGTAATTCACTTTGAATAAGTATAATTCAGGTTTACAAAAGCTTCAGGAAATCTTGTCCTCAGTATCAGGGCAAGGGTGCTCTTACTAACAAGGGAACTTGTAATATGGCCTTCTGGCTGTGTGCTCCAGCATCTATTCTGTATTGTACCACTGCAGGCTATGTGAGGAAGTGGTAAGAGTCCACACTGCTGCACAGAAAAACACTTTCACCTGCTCTGTGACTTAGACCTTGCCAATTATTATAAACTGAAACCAAGAAAACTGAAGGGAAAAAGAATAGAAAAATTCAGAGGTTTTTGTTTACTGTTGTTTACAGACATCTTTCCCATGCTCCAGTGAACTGACTTCACCTAGCAGCAGATCTGGTGGAGCTGAAAGGCTAACCGAATGCTAATGCTGTCATCAACTTTACTTTAAAAAAGGGGGCTTGTGAAAGACAGGAGAGCACTATCTTGTTTTATAAATATTTAAGTGCTCCTAAATGATCTCAACTTTCCTTCTCTTTGACTTCAACAGCCTGAAAGAGAGAAAACAAAGCTGAACAAATGACTTAAGTTTTTTAAGTTGTACCAAAAGAAACAACATAAAGAAAACTGCACTGCTTACCCTAAGGAGAAAAAAAAGAAGAATGTTTTAGACTTTAAGGAGAATAGGGAACTGAGATTTCAAGGGCTAGAAGTGAACATCAAATACTTGAGCTTCAAAAGGGTGGGCTGCATCCTAGCATACATCTGCAGAAGAACAAGTCTAAGTGTTCTAGGAACTACTGATCTTCAAAGATGAAGGATAACAAAAGACCAGCTGGAAATCAGGCAAAATGCACATACTTCAATATTCTTCAATTAAATTTAGGAATAAGCTGAGAACTGCAGATGGCTTTGTGACAGAAGAAACTAGTTGGAAAAATGAAACCTTAATAACACTACCCAGTGATTTAAAAAAAAAAAAAAAAAAAAAAAGAGGTTAGCACTTAATGGTTTCTAGTACCATTACAGCAAATAAGAATGCAGTGTAGAAGCAGCTAGGAACAATAACTAGGAATGAAAAACCTAGAAAAAGGGCAAAAAACAGACATGAAACATATTTAGAAAGAGGGACATTCTGCAAAACAGCAGTTTTATGGAAATGTTTAACAGAACTCTGGTGCTACATTTGCCCTGAATAGAGAGAACTTTGAAATGTATGCATCCCAGCATCTAACTGCTGAAAAGGTATGGAAAATGAAGCAACATTCTGGCAAGTGAAGTTAAGTTTTACACTGCAAAACTGCTTATTATCAATTTAATTTAGCTACTCAATAATTAATACATACCACAGTGAAAAGCTTGCGTTGCAGTGGCTGGTAAGATGTCACTTCCTTTAAAGTCGAGGAATAAGCCATGTTTGGTCTCTGCCCCATCCCACTGCATGGAGCATCAAGAAGAATTCGATCAAATGATTCTGGTAAGAATGGAGGTCCTTCTGTAAAAAAACAGAAATGTAAAATGTGTCTCTTCTTTCCGTGAGATTTCACCATAGGAAATGGCAGACTGTTACGGCTTAATTGCCATAATTTAATTACCATTAAAGTCCTATACATGGTATCTGCAAAAGTGATCTCAGCTAGAGACAAGTTTCATCAGTGCTGGTGGTAGATTTTGTCTGACAGAAAAGGAATTATAGATTATGCAAATAGTGGATAATTGCTTTAGACATCAATATTTTTCAACTGATATTTTGAAAATAAAACATAAAAACAAACAAAAATATTGAAGTAAGATTGGTCAGAGGTGCTAGGTACACAGTTGTGCATATAAGTTGTTATGAAACACAGACAGCTCATATGTGATCAAATCATTACTGAGAGAAGTGCATCGTTAACCATTAAGACTGCCTTAAGTAATAAGAATTGGACTGCCTATATAACTCTTCATGCAATTCACACAGAAAATAGAGTACTTGATAACATGAAATACCAGACGTTCAAATTCTACTAGTTTTCTACATGTGCTGTTTCTGCAGCAGAACAATTCAGTAGAGAAGGATGGAAAAGATGGGCACTACCTCTGAATACTGCCTGGATAGATAAAGAAATATGTACCTGCTTTATGTGGAGCCTATCCTTTCACCTTTCCAAATCCCACTAGTTTAACAGCCCCAAAATGTCTATTGCTCTAGTGCTCAAGAAACAATTCAGCACAGGATTACCAAGACAAAAGGAGCTCTGTATGTGTATCTGAGTAACCAATGAGGAAGAGAGACATTTATATGCTTTGCCTCCTTTTCTTCTTCTCTTCCTGAAATATGCAAGCAGGTCACAAGTGAAAAGGAGTGGATGACTTCACACTACTGCTACCTAGGTTGTTCCACTATCACCAGAGAAGACTCTTGGCACTGCTGATTTATCTATCTCCAATTCAGCCTTCAAAATATGTCGAATATCATAATTGCAGGGATGTACAGAAAAAGCTTTCATGATCTCTGAGTATTATAGCTAGCTCTTGTTCATCTGTGCAAGTGCTATGAACCACCTACAATATCTTACATTCATAGATGATTAAGAAAAATACCTTATTTCCTGCAAAACAGGGATGACAATAAGGGATGGGGACAAGGAAGGTGAATTATGCAACCTGATCCCTACTTAGGCAAACCAGTTACTGGAAAAAAGCAGAGTGAGAGAACAGCACACTTTGCACAACAAACTAAAAATAATCTAGACAGCAGATACTGCTTAAATCGTTCCATCATGGGAACAGAACCAGTATCATAAATACAGTACTTCAGAAAAGCAAATGAAATGAACTCAAAATAATACACTGTTTTATTGCTTTCCCCTAAACAGCTGAACAAACATCAATGAACTAAACTTTGCAATACTCCTGGGAGTTAGGTATTAATAACCCAATTTTACAGATGAAGATTTTGAGGCAGAAAAAAAGCAAGAAATTCTGCAGAAGTAATTTATTTCTCAGACTAAGCAAAACAGTTCAGAGTATGGGGTTAAGTATTATCATGAAACAAGGTTTAGGGTTCGTCAATCTCTGATAATACCTGGAAAGGGAATGCATTCCTTTTGAGCATATTAGGTTGTGATAAGGACAGATAGTTTGAGCTTTGTAGTTGCTTTATGGGAAAGCTGAAAATCACAACAGAGAAGAAAATAAGAGGACTTCCACAGGCTGAAGCAGCTGAGCTATCTGCCAAGATTTCAAAAACTTATGAACTGGTGACTGGTTTAATACTACTGATAAAAAACTGACATTTATTCTAATACTACTATTACCAAAATTGTTTACTTTACCTTGTTTATCCTCTCTCTTCTCAACTGACAGTGCTTTTGTTCCATCATAGCAAAATGCCTTTATACAATTCAACTGTAGTAATTCAGCGTTCTGCTTAATTTTTTTGACCTTGTTAGCTATCTTGTCCATTGCTATTACTTCACCCTGAAAAAAAAGTTTGTTTTTGTTTGGTTGGGGTTTTTTTTAATCAAAAGCATAGGGATTAAGTGGATATGCAATTCCTGATTTATTTTTTTCTTTTTGATCAGTGTAATGAAGCTTAATTTTCCCTAAAGAATGATATTATTTTTAAATATACACTCCCATAGTCCTTGTTCTCCCATGTTTTCCATGACACCCCTATTAGGGTAGATACTGGTCTGGAGCTCTATACACCCTGTTTGGCATGATCACTCCAAAATGGGAAACTATACTGTCTGACTTTCAATACGATTTTGTTTGTATTTTCTTGTTTGTTTAGTAATGTTTTACTGAGCATTAAATTAGGTAAAAAAAAAAAAAAAAAGATAGTTTGTTAGAAGGTAGAAGATTTAAATATATGGTAAAATAGGTAAACAGGTTTTAAATTTGTGTGGAAATGTTATTACATACAGCTCAGTTCTGAGAAAAGGAGACCTGCAGCCGTTCCTCTGGCTGAGGTTCATAAAATACCATTACACTCACAGTCATGACAACTACTGCATCATTCCTTTCAGCTAGGAAAAAATTCTCTTTTTCTGTGCAGGATAAATCAAATCAAAGCAGGCATACAGCACTACCTGCTAGATGAAATTTGTAAACAGGAAAGAAAACATTTTTCAGTATTGTCAGTGAAATCCAAAACAGTAATCAGCCTCCAAAAACAACCTTAAAAAAAAACAGAACAAAAGGAAACAAACAACTCATAGCCAAAGACCAATAACTATGAATGGAATTGCTACAGTGATTCAGATCTTCTGAGAAAACATGATGATTTCTTTTTTATTTGGTGATAGCTCTCTAGAAGACTAGTGGGAGAGCAACATGACTGTATAAAAAATAGACTGTATAAAAAAAAAAACAAAAAGAAAGAAAAAGAAGTCAGTGAAGGTATGCTGGTTGACTGTAGTAACCAGGTTAGCCAATTTGTTGGTGTAGGACTGGAAAGAAAGAAAAGGATTTATGTTGTTTCAATTGCTTCTAGTCCCCAGCTGCTGTGAGCTAAATCACCTCTAACATGAGCACTCAATGATCTGATGCCACTGCTTCTCCCTTGTTAACATTCAGCACGTTGTACATGCACACTAAGTTCTGGTGCTGAAAAGTTGTTAGGGCTGTTGCTGAAATGGTGGCTTTACTGCACATGTGCTGTACTGTGGACATACTAAGGTAATTTCTCTTCTTGAGAGGCACTCAGCAACAGGAACAGACTGAAATACAACAGGTCTCCCCCATCTGGCCCATTCCAGTCGCTACTGCGAAAGTTTCCTCTGTGACATCTGGGGAAAAATGGTTGTTTTGGACTGGGCTCTGAACAGTAATAAATCCTCAAAATTTAGCTGTTCGCAATTCCTACTTTAAAACTACACATTCTTTCAGCACACAGCAGCAACCTGTGATTCCCATAAATCCTCAGTTTCATTAATCCAGCATATTTCTGAATAACATGCAAGGCAACAAATTCTTCCATTACAAATAAGTGAAATCAAAGATATATTTCAACACATCAATTTGCAGCAAATCAGGTCTTAAGTGGGATGGCGACCTTTTAGTAGTCTGTGCTCATTTCAGTTACTAACAAAATACACTGTAAGCAGAACGTTCGAGTATTGGTGGCTTGCTATTCTAAGTTATCTGTATGCATCTGTTAAAATGACGGTGCTCAGACTTTCTTCACTGAGACAGAAAATGCTGAGTGACTTCTCTTACTTGATCACACATTAATGTTGCAAGATGGGTTGTTTTTCCTCCAGGTGCAGCACACATGTCCAAAATTCTTTCTCCTGGTTGAGGGTTTAAAACATGGCTGACAACGACTGAAGGTAAGTTCTATCATAAAAACAAAAACAGGAGAATTCAAACCATATGGCCTATACCAAGTCCTGGAATAAGGAATGACAAACATGTTAAAAATAAATATAAAATTCAGCACTGAAGACACTTAAGATATTGTTGTTGGTTCCTTACCAGAAAATGAAATATTTAAAAGAGACAGCAGATGTCTGAAGTCTCCATTGGCTCTTGTAAATTTAAAGCCACCTGTGAGTATCTATGACTAAAGTTTAAGGATTTGTGGCTAGGGAGGCTACACTGCTAAAACTGAAAATAAATTAAATTGATACTACCATAGACATAGAGTAGTTCTGTATGTTATGAGGATTTTATACTCATTTGGTTTATTGAAACATATTGGTGTAGTTTAGTATCAAGCAATTAGATGAATAGGCAGGAGTTTAAAGTTGCTGAATTAATGTACTGAGAAGCTGAATTGTGCTAACTGTACAAGCAGAACAAATCTGAGTGATTGTTATACATATTAAATGAAGTAATTTACTATTTCAGAGAATATCATTGAAGGAGGGCTTATTTGAGATAAAATTTACATTTGCTTTACAGAGTAAAACTACTTTCTGGAGGGTTTTTCTAAACCCAGGGATTGTTTGTATTTATATTTAAAAAAAAATACCATTATTAGTGTGCTCTTGGACATGTAGCTCATGTTTTAAGCCTTTTTTTTAATTCCAACAAACTGAAATTATGAATTTTACTTGATCTTAGAATACAAAAAAGTTCCATTTATTTAATCATCCTATGTTTCAACATAGCCTAAATGACCAATTGTTATGTCTACTCTTTTTAAACAAACTTGCTGCATGGGGAAAAGCGGTTTAGGTTCTGTAAATGTTAAAGCTGCAGACGAAAAAGCTGTCAAGAATGAAGTTCAAGTTCTCTTCAATTTAAGATCAATTATTTGAAGATTTTCCTTCTTATCTACAGAAGTGGGTACCTTGAAAGAGGCTCATGTCTTGTGGTTCATAAGGCAGATTCCAAAAACTAAAAGTTCTATGGAGTGTTTGTGCAAAAAGAACCTCTTAAGTCGACTTAAACATGCAGATACTACATTCATTCTTTGTTTTCTTTAAATTCAAACAGATAATTAGGTGCTGTAACACACAATGAATATTGTTATAACGAGTTATAATGAGTGCTCAGAGGATACTCATTGTTCTGCAACCAGTACAGGTTTTTATTTTGGCCAGAATCCTACCTGTAAAAATAAATGACTAGGAAGCACACTGTCAAACGAAGGACTAAGATAGACTGGCTCTGTCATTCTTACGCCTAGTCCACTGAAAAACACAAAAGAATTATCTCAAGTACAAAAGTGTATCATTTTTAACAGTATTAAAATCATTGTGCTTATATAGAGAAATTCAAAACAAAACCTTACAAAAATGAAACCATTATAAATCAGCCAAGAAAAATACCTTTACTATTGATGTTCTTTAAAATTACATCATTAAGTTGGATAAACAATGATAAAAATCTACATTTAAAATTGGAAATATCTGTAGATACAGATTGCTGTTACCAAGGACTTACGTCATTCGGCCATGCGGACTGAAAATGTCACTACGACTCAGTTCTGAAATCCCATTTCCAAGGAAAACTTTGACTCCTTCAAATTCTTTGGCTCCTCTTTTACATTTCCCTTCAATATCCGAATAGACTGAGACTAAATCTCCAGCCTTCACAACTGGGCAAAGAACAGAAATCTTGAATTTAATCTTATACTTGACAGTAAGGACCAAATAATTTAGGGTTTTCAGTAGACTGCTTCAACTCCTATATCACTGCAAAATAAATGACCTCATAGGCATTGAGCTTGAAAGCATGCATAAAGAACGATGACTCCCAATTATCTAGAGCTACTGAGAACCACTAGGTTACAAATCAGACTTGTTTCTTAAGCAGCTAGACAAGCCTTTAATTTATTTCTTATATCACCACATGGTTACCTAGCAGATTTTTTTGTCTCATCAGTGCTGAAAGATGGAAAAACACAAATTTCCATTTCTAAAGAAAATGGCATTAAAATTGAAGATTTTTTCATCAACTGAAAAAGAAGATTCTACTCAATGTCTCATAGACAAACAATAAAAATGAATTACCATTGGGAAAAAATCTATTTTTCTAGATTTGTAACTTGGAATCTAACAGGATAGTAAAGTTAACTGCCTTTGTGGCTACATGAGGAGAAAATACTTCTTGAAATACTGTTCCCTACACAACCAACATACATCCAGCTAACATTTAGGTACCATCAACATACGTCCAGCCACCATCCATTTGTTGCAGCACCCTTCCTTTTTTTCCCCCAAGACAGGAAAGTGTCACTTGTTAAAAAAAAAAAAAAAAAAAAAAAAAAAAAAACACACAAGAAAAAACCAAAATAAAACACTTCAAAGACAGGTTTTAATTCATGTTCTTTGAAAAAGATTTCCAAAATGAATATAAGAAAATGAAATCTCTGAGAAGAATACTTCAGCTAAAGATTTAAATACTGTGAGGGGAACTTAATGTGAGAAATAATTTTGTGTCATTTTCTTATGTATCACACATAAAATTTCCAACAAAAGCCAGATAAAATATGCATTGACTGTATAACATAAGATTAATTTCAGCTGTGAACAGAAGACAAAACAAATTACATTATTTAATGGAAATTAATTGAAGAGTGACTTTTTTTGTTCCCTATTTAGAAGTTTTAAATGTAGAGAACTCTTACATCTTGAAGTAGATATGATACCAGGAACATAAACGTGCGCTCCTCGAAGTACTGCATACCCACACTGTGCTCCAACAATGACTTCAGACTCATATTTTTTTAAATCTTGCCTAAAAACACAGGATGCAATTCAGTTAAAAAAAAAAAAAATACTGAAAGAAATATCTCTCTTTCCCAAGTAAACTCTCTGGTTCATAATTTTTTTATCTTACAGTATAGAAGAAAAAATATGTAACTATCATGTGGTCAGTTAAAAAGTTTAATCTTAGAAAGGAATCAAAGGACAGAAGAGAAAACAACAACTACTACTACTACTACAAAACAGTCCTCAAAATAAACCAGACTGAGACACATTCTGCCACTACTAGACATCTAATACAGGAATACAAATGAATTATACTGAGATCAAGAAATAATCCCTATCCCTTCCTAGACCAGATGACTGTAAAGTGACTTTGTATTTAACAACTGCTACATATTTATATAATAAACACATGATAAGGAGTACAGAGTTTTGCCAGTAAGAATTGTGAAGAGTTACCCAAAGTAATTAAAGTGTAAACATGTTCAATTATAAAAAGAACAGAATGTTCACAAAAAGTTTCTACAAAATTTCTAAAAAATTGAGTGTGAATGTAGTATTTACTAACTAGAACTGCTTGTTACCAATCTCTATCTAATCCTGTTACAAACCAAAGTTCGTTAGTCTTAATAACGTACAAGATACTTCAAATCAAATGTTCTTTAATGAAATCAATAAAACTGAAGAAACTCCAAGGGGCAAAGACAGAAGCAACAATGGAAAGAGCCAGATATAGCTTAAAAACAAATAATCATTCTGAAGGGGATAAAAATTATTCAGGAATCCTTCCATTGTTACTGATACAAATCTCCTGAGGTCTCATTCTGGACCAGATTTCAGGAGAAGAAAATACTGCATTTTCTATTTTACCCTATAACTCTCTATCCAGCCTCCACAAAAGTTTAATTCTTCTCTCTGCCACCTACCTGGCTTTCCAGAGAAGACGCAGTTATGTTACATTTTCCATTTAATAACTGTATCTCTTAGATAATTAACTGTCTCTGCACTTTCTTGTATCCTTTAAGAATAAAACTGTGACCCAGTTCAGATAGTGACTGTCTGCTAGGCCTCAGTATAAATGAAGTTGTGTTTTACTTACTGCCAGTTAGTTATCCTGTTTAAAATTAAATTTACAAGTAAAATATGTATTTTTAAAGTTAAACACTGAAAAATTCAAACCTGGGTCCAATAGCAGGAATTAATAAGATGTCCCGGAGTTGTGGGTGCTCAAGAACTGGAACACAGGTTCCTTTAAATTGCTGTTAAATTAAAACAAACAAACAAACAAAAACACACAGTAAATTAGACTAAGAAGCTAATATTTAACTAGTTGATTCAATTGAAAACACTTTTTTTTCCATTCACAATTGGTAGCTGTACAATAAAAAAAAAAGTGAAAACGGTTGAGAGAGATTAAGGGAATGTTTTATAGGGAGACAATCCATAATACAAATACAGATGTAAAGCACTAAATAATGAGTAAATAGAGAAGTAATAAATCTGTAAACAGGTTCACTGAGAAAATTGACTTTGGAGAGTGGGACAGTGTCCTGACGCTCATAAACCTACTACTCACTTTTTACTCTCTGCTGGAAGAAAGTTGTGTCAGGTTATCATCACGTCATTGTACCACACACATTGAAGATAGGGTCTAATTTGTTATGATTTTGATGCTGTTAATTATAAATCTTTTTTTTTTTTTACTATTCTTAATTACAAACTACTGTTAAACTCTACTCGTGCATTGTCTGAGTATGTATCAGAGTGGCAAGACTTTTTATTTCTCATTTCAAATGAAATTTGATTGAATACTGAGAGCTGAATTGTGCATAAAGTTGCAAAAGAAATTACAAGTTCCCCCTTTAAAATGATTCTGGGATTTTAAAAAGATGTCTGCTTGCTTGAGGCTTTTAAAATATGCACCCCAAACATGCAAAGTTATCATTATTTGCATCCAATAAATGTTATCCCTTAACAAAGAAAATGATCCATTTGCATAATGTTGCTAGAAACTGTTACATAAACTTTCAGAAAGTTACATAAATTTTCTTTTCTAATATGGCCACTATTAAAAATACCAGAAGTTATGAAAAGCCAGCCAATTCAGATTTCAGCAAAGCATTTTCCCTCTAAGCAAAATATTGTACTGCAGTACCCATTTCCAGATTCAAGCTAAAATTAGCGTAACTCATTACCATTCTAGCCAACGGAATGCTGTCAACTGCCTCTGCATCACAGAAGCATCTTGGCTCCTGTCATGCAATAGCTCCCTGTACACCCACTAACATCAATAATTTACTTGAAGAACCAGATCTTTTTAAACAGACTGAAGAATTAGAATAGAGCTTCCAAATAATCCAGTTCTTCTACATCATGGCTTATGTATTATCAAGCACAAAATGTTTAATTTAGGTAAGTAAAAATTGAAAAAAATGGCCAGAAGATTAACAAGTAGTAAAAAACTTATGGCTGCTGCAGGGCATCACTCTGGCAGATTTTTTGTCATGCAGATTCTCTCCATTTCCTAAACAGTTTTCAGAATGAAATATTCATTCAATCTCCTTTAATCTTTACTAAAAATAAGTTGCTGAACATAGTATATCAAACTACAGATTTTAACTGTTTCTTCTACCATCTTCTCCAGACTTAGATGTCTGTACTGTATTTACTACAGTGGCAACCTAAGCTTATCTAAGGTCTCTATCAGCCATGTAGAAAAAAAGATTGTCTTTCTCCCTCCCTTGTTAATTTTCTTGGATGTATTAGATGCTGAACTAATGCTGAACATCATCTAGTAACTGCTAGATGACGAATGTTATTAAATTTAATGCTGACAGGAAATCAATATGTCTACACATTGTTAATAGTAGTGGACATGTATTAAGTTAAAGAATAGTTTCCAGTAATGAAAAGCTCTCTTAATCGGGCAAAAGACGAAACATCTTGCTATTTTTGCTTTAAGAAAGAAATCGCACAAACCTTCTGGATCTCTTCAAGCAGCAATTTTTTCACGTGCTTCACAGAGGCCAAGTTAGTGTTAACTCTAACTGTTGTGATAGCTGGTGGATGAGATAGATGACTTAACAGAGATTGATATTTACTCTCTGCCTCCTTTGTACCTAAAGCAGTTATAAGCTGACAGGGAAAGGAGAGATTTTAAAATAAGGATTAAAGAGATTCACACAATACCTCTTGCTCTGTGGAAGCACAACATAAAATAAACATTAAGCAGAAATGAAGGAATAATGGTTGTATGGTGCGCAGTAGTGAGGAATGTCTATGCAATAGAGAACTAGTTCCAGAGATAACCTTAGAAAGTTGTAGAAAAGGACTTGTTGGGAAAATGGCCAAATCACTCCAAATAGTCTGCAGCAAATACTGAAGACAATCGTGAGTGAGTTCTGTAATACTGTAGGTACTGTAGAAAGAATATAACTGAGAAGATGGACTAGCAGATTCAAAAATATGAATTAATTTTTAAAAATATATACAAAAACATCACTTTTGTTTCAGCTGACATTAGGAAATCATAACTAATCTATAGTATTTTTGATTTTGCCCTGGGTAAGGAAGTATTTCTCAATATTCTCAATAATACATATACGCTTAATCTCCAACATAATCATCCTTCAGCAGGATCCAAAACTGAAGCCTCAGATTTATACTGTTTAGGTTAAATATTTAACATTATTTTGAGCCAACAGCCCTACAGAATAATTTTGTAATATAAATAGGACTGTATTTAAAAATCTGTGGATAATGTCAAGGCAATGCCTTATTTTAAAGCATTAAGGATACAGAAAATAATGAAGTGTTCAATTAGTGAAGCATTTGCTATGATTAGCAGTGTATCTGTTTCACATACCTCCTTATTTCTGAACACTTTGCTGAGATACTCTTCAACTTCATGTTGAAAAGATATTTTGGGGAAAAAAGACATCTTCCTTTAGTGTTTGAATTCTGCTGGTAAAGAAATGAAACGAGCAACATATTTTCTTGGCACTTTTCATCATAATACTCAAGTTTACAAACGTAACATAAGATGTATCCACAAACTGAGCTGCACAACTTTCTGATTCTTCCATTTTAAAAGTGCAATATTTTGATTAAAAATCCAAACATTGATTAGATTATGACTGTAACGCTATCAGCTATTAGGTTTCAGCATAGGCTAAGTAACATGCCTAGAATCTACAGTGCAGAACATTCACATTGCAAAGATGCTGCCAGAATCTTTGATGTTGGAAGTTTCCCAGATGAGGCTACAGTATCAGTCTGAAACATGAAGAAGGTGTCGTCACCTCTAAATCCTGTCCCATTAAAGTCCCTAATTGCCATTTACCGGTAAAATTCACTCACAGAGGTTCCTCACAGAATTCAGCTTTGACTCTTCTGAGTCCCACATTTGAAACTCTTGTTCTAATTATTCTATTATTCAATTCATTCTATCTGCGCATTTTTAGAGATTATCTTTCTCTGTTTGCTCTTCCTGAAACTTAACCTCTTTCTCTATAGTTCATATGATTCCAGCTTCCTCATGGACAACATGTGTGACTGTGGACAGGTTGTTTTTTTTTTCATATAGGCTTAAAAAATTATGCAAGCACTACAGATCACTTTTGTCTTGAGTGTATTTAAATCATAGTAGGAATAGATCAGCCGATTCTTATTGGTTGTTAAATGTTATTAAATGTTATTAAATGTTCAAGCTGTCTGGTGAAGGATTACACTGTCCATCCCCAAAATGCTTTTACTTCTCTGTAATTTTTTTCTACTTCATCTCATGACCGCGACCAGTCATGAGTGGTGTCCCCCACAGGTCTGTATTGGGGCCTGTTCTGTTCAGTATCTTTATTGATGACCTGGATGAGGGCATTGAGCGTAAGTTTGCAGATGACACCAAGTTAGCCAAGTGTTGGTCTGACAGAAGACCCTACACAGGGATCCGAACAGGCTGGATAGCGAGGCTAAGGCCAACGGGATAGAGTTCAGTAAGACCAAGTGCTGGGTCCTGCACTTTGGCCACAGCAACCCTAGGCAAAGCTACAGGCTTGGGGCAGAGTGGCTGGAAGACTGTGTAGAGGAAATGGACAGGGGGGTGTTGGTCAGTGCTCTAGACATGAGCCAGCAGTGTGCCCAGGTGGCCAAGAAGGCCAATGGTATCCTGGCTTGTATCAGAAATAGTGTTGCCAGCAGGAATGGGGAAGTGATCTTCCGACTCAGCACTGGTGAGGTCACACCTCGAGTACTGTGCTCAGTTTTGGGCCCCTCACTACAAGGAACACATCGAGGCCCTGGATAATGTTCAGAAGAGCAACAAAGCTGGTGAGGGGTGTGGAGTACCACCAGGAGCAGCTGAGGGAACTTGTTCAGTTTGGAGGAGGCTCAGGGGAGACCTTATTGCTCTCTACAGCTGCCTGAAAGGAGGTTGTCAACAGGTGGGGGTCAGTCTCCCCTTCCACGTAACTAGCAACAAGACTAGAGGGAATGCCCTCAAGGAGGAAGAGATTGAGGTTGGACACAAGGAAAAGTTTATTCTCCAAGAGTAGGCACTGGAATGGACTGCCCCAGAACAGCCCCATGTCCTCAAGGGTGTTCAAGAAATGTTTAGATGTGGTACTAAAGGACATGGTTTAGTGGGAAACACTGGTAGTAGGTGGATGGTTGGAACAGATGATCTTAGAGGTCTTTTCCAACCTTGGTGATTCCATTAGCTGTGTTTTTAACAATAGTTAGTGAACACTTAACCAAGTGTTTGTTCAAGGAATACACAACAGGAAAAGCAAAAAGACCCTCAGTACTTCACAGGGCCTGGTACACAGTGTTACTGCAGAAGAGCTTCTCTGTCATGAACAGTAAAGAGCGTGGACTCAACGCATGCATTCATGTGGCAAACACAAGAAATCCACTATTGCTGTGCTTAGAAAGCAGAAATTCTTTAATATCAGCACTGGATGCATGGGGATAATCCTATCACGCATAGCTTACACAAAGATTCTTCTGATTATATACATTACCTGTGTTACATATGCAGAATTTTTCCAAGAGGTATGTTACAAATAAAGAAGTTTCCCACAAGTATGTTGCATATGCAGTGACCGATTCCCAAGCAAGACCTCCTGTTTCATCAGGACAAAGACTCAGAAGAACTTTCTTATCTCCTTGGTTCAGAGACACAGCTCTTTCTGTTATCTAAACAAAAATTGCAGGGCAGGGGTATGCATTAAGGATGCATATTAACAATATTGTTACAACTTGTATCAGAAAAATCATAGAATGATTTGGGTTGGAAGGGACCTTTAGCATCGTCCAGTTCCAATCCTTCTGCTATACGCAGGGACACCTCCCACTACACCAGGCAGCTCAAAGCCCCACCTAGCCTGGCCTTGAATGATTCCAGGGAGACGGCATTCAGGACCTCACTGGGCAACCCGTCCCAGTATCCCACAGTTTATAATTTCTTCCTAATATCTAGTCTAACTCTACCCTCTTTCAGTTTAAATCCATTTCCCCTCATCCTGTCAGTACCTATCCTGCCTCCCCAAGAGGAAGAGACACTAACGATGAGCAATTCTGCTAAAATGAGCAGTCAAAAGAAATGGAACCTGGAAACTTTAATAACATACAAATGGGGGTTTCAGAGCACACCCACACAACCGGCAGCCTCAGCACCGTATGCGGGCAGCTGCAATGCCGGCAGCTGCAGGAAAGATGCAACGTAGCTTAGGTTCGGAGAGAGGTGATGGAAGACCTGAAGGAACACAACTGCTTTCGAATGAGAAAGGACAACGCACATCACATTCTCCACGCTGGGATGGATAGCTGAATTCATCCTCCCCCTGTAAACGTCCCCGTGCTCCTGCCGGGAGCTACAGCTGGGCAGCGAGCTCAGCACAGAAGCACTGTAGAGCACGTAGGTCCCGAGCACGACTTCGCATTCAAACCTTCAACCCTGCCCCCACCTCACAGTCCCTGCTCCCACCTGTAACTCGTGCCGGGCCGCTCCCGCCTCTTCCGGGACGGCCGCCGGAAGTCCCGCCCCCACGTCCGAGATGATTGGTTGGAGACGGACAGGGCGGTGGCGGCCCGGCTGTTACCATGGCAACCGCAGGGGCGGCGGCCCTCCCGCTAGACGCGACGGGTGGGGCAGCGCTGCGGGCAGTGACCCCACGTGTAGTACTGGCGAATAAACTCATTCCACACAACGGTGCCCACAGCCCCATCATTTCTCACTGCTTTATCCCATAGGAAAGAAAACCTTTACAGCCATCGGGCCCTCCGGCCGCAGTGAAGGGCGAGCGCGGCGCACACGCCTCGGGGCCGGGGACCCGGCCTAGAGACGCTCCAGCGCGGCCTAGCGGGGCCTCACGGCACGGCCACCACCTGCGGGGGCGTACGTGATGACGCACACGGTGACGCAGCGCGGCGACCGCGTGGGAGTCGGGGCGGCCCCCGGCCAGGGGCGGGGCCTCGCTCGTGCCCGCCCCTTCAACCGTCCGCCCGCCCTCTCGTCGTCGCGTCTGCCCGGTGCCGCTGCTGTGCTCTCCGCCGCCTCTCTGGGCTCTGTGCGCCCCGAGGTGAGCCTGGGCCAGGCATGGGCCTGATCTTCGCCAAGCTGTGGAGTCTCTTTGGGAACCAAGGTGGGTGCTGGGCTGGCTCCGGGAGATGCGTCGGGGCTGAGCGTGGGCGCGGAACGCTGGGGAGGTGAGGGGCTGCGGGCGGGGGGGGTTCCTCTTGCGGCGGGTTTCCCTGGGTACGCGTCCGGACAGAACTCGGGCTTCGCCCTGTGCAGCGCTCTGGGCGCTGGCTGTGCTGTGCTGTGCTTCGCCGTCCGAGCCGCTTTGTTTCTTGGTTTGTTTCTCGCTCTCCTGGGCTGCTCGCGGCAGCGCTGAAAGACAGCGGGGCCTGCAGGGTGCCCGGAGCCGCGCGTCGGGGCCGGCCGTTGCCTCCCGATATCCGTTCTAACCGAGAGAGCGGCCGCCGCTTTAGTGGGCGATCGGGGCCGCGTTTCTAAACTGGAGTCTGCTACTGAAATCACGGTGTTTTTATCTTTAGCTTGGAGGCAAAAAACAAAAACAAGCAAACAAAAAAAACCAACAAACTTGCTTTGGGTCCTTTGAGGTGAAGTTCCGTTTGAGTTTTGGCAAAAGCCGCTAGTTGAATGCGTTCAATGACCCAAGAAAATCACTTCTCATGCCAAGAATGGAAAGAGCGTCGGGGACAGCTTTCTCCCTAATGCACCCAAATGCTTTGTGCTCTGTGTTCAGCTTTGATGTTCAGAACTTGGAGCCGCCACTGCCTTCAGCTCAGTTATCACGAAAACAAAATTCGTTTTGGTATCTGTTTTCAAGAATCTTGCTTACCTCGCCCTCTTTGGTTAGAGAATAAAATACTTAACGCAATTTGTTCTCTGTATTGATTTTCCTTGAGGCCCCGAGTTTGGAGCAGCCAAAATGATGATGTTATTGCTCTGCTATCAGGTTTCAAAACATGTGCTCCATTCCCATTTTCAATTTACTACATTCCTACTTCAAAAATTGCAACACTTCTGTTGTCGTTGTCTTCCACATCACACTCTTTTGCCAAAACAGTTTCGCAAGGTTCACCTTGTATCCCTTTAATAGTCATATCACCATGAGTGAATGTATTCTGTTCTGATTCTGCAAATAGCTGAGGCAGCCTCAGCATGCGGACTTATTAATATCTGTCTGCCAAACTGTCTTCCCATGGCAGGGAGCAGGAAGACGTTCCAAGCCATTTATCTCTCCCATCCCTTAATGTTGATCCTGAAGACTTCAAATGGAGTTTTATAAATGAATATTTTACTTTTACTTGAAGATTATTTTTTTTATCTGAACTGGAAAACCCATTTGAAAAAATTCAAGGTATCCTCCCTTAGCCCCCTTTAGGTCTCCACAAAGCTCTTAAATACTCCCTTGTTTTTTTTTGTTGTTTTTTTGTTTGGTTTTTTTTTTTTAATTAAATACTGTGATTTGCTGCTCCCTTCCCTCAAGGACTCCAGCAGGATGTGCAGAGAGTTAATTAGAAGTGGCTCTTACTGTTGATCCGTATGGTCCCCTATGATGGCAATACTTATCCTCAGGAAGAGAATAAGAGTTGCCGCTCCATTGTTTTGGTTTCTTTCTTTGTTAGTATGTGATGACGTCCATTTCATTAGTGAGGGGGGGAAAAGTCTTTGTATATTAATTCCTGAAAGGAAAGCAGTTCTTAATACATTAAAATATTTTAACCATTAATATGGTAGTTACAATGGGTGAGTCACTACTGTGAAATCCTTACCTTTTGGCTTTTATCCCAATGGGAGGTTTATGGGTTTTCTTCATGTTTTGTTGTTCTCTCCATCTTCAGTCTCACTGCAGCAAATGGAGAGTAAAGCAAGTTTTATTTTGTGATCAAAATTTACCCTAGAAAACTCTCATTGACCATAATTTTTTGACTCATCAGGTAGGGTTTTCCTCTCTAAATAGTTATCATCATTATGACTATGGAGAAAATAATAATAATAAAGATAGTAATTACTGAGTTGGATTTTGTTGCTTTTCAAGTTGTATGTGAGCTCAGAGCATTCCTAAGTTGGCCCATGAAACTGTTGAGTATGGTCAAAATAATTACATTAGCAAATCAGAGGGACTATTCCATAGGTACAGATAAACCCAGGTGTGCGTGGAGCACAGCATTGGTTTGTCAAGGCTAGCATGGATGGTGCTAATAGGCTGAGGCAGGAGATGCTGGCAAAATGCAGACAAAGTAAAGATTTAGCAAGTGTCATCTGGCATCCTTCAAGTAGAGAATGGTGGAGGAGGAATGCTGAAGTGCTAGAAGATGTGTACAGGAAGTCATGGGTATTAATTATGCACTGCAGCTTTGCTTTATGTAAAGGTGTATTGCAGCTGTGCTGAAAATGCCAAATCTAAAAGGTGTTTGATCAATAATTTCTAGACAGCTAAATGCAATGAAGAATTATCAAGCGGTGTATTAATGCTGATAATTTCTGTGGAGAATATCTGTAAGTCACTTTCTCAAAAGTTTTAATCTTAGAATGCTAACATATAACATACTGGTATACAAAAAAAGTCAGGAGTCTCCTGGAAAGAGTCCAGTGGAGGGCCACAAAGATGATAAAGGGTCTGGAGTAACTCTCTTGAGAGGAGAGGATGAGCAACCTGGGTCTCTTAGCCTTGAGAAAAGAAGCCTTGGGATCTGATCAATGTCTATAAATATCTAAGGTGTGGGAGACAAAGGGATGAGGGCAGGGCCTTATCAGTGGTGTGTGGTGATAGGATGAAGGGAAATGGCCACGAACTGAACCATAGGGAGTTCTGCACAAATGTGCATAAGAACTTCTTCACGAAAGGGTGATGGAGCACTGGAATGGGCTGCCCAGAGAGATTGTGGAGTCTCCTTCTCTGGAGAGGTTCAGTGCCCACCTGGGTGCCTACCTGTGCAGCCTGGTCTGGGGAGCCTGCTTTGGCAAAGGAGTCAGACTTATTGATCTCGATTTAATTGTGCAAATATGTTTAGAAGTATTTGTTTCCAGTTTGAGTGTCGAGTAGCCTTTGAACAATGGCATCACTTTCTACTTTTATTTTTTTAATTTGCCTGGATGATAGTAATAGTGGTCAAAACTGTTCCATGGCCTTATTTAATCTTGTTTTCTGGTCTTCGTGCCTTTTCAGTACGTAATGGCTTTTAATCAAGTCAGAATTAAATGATGTGAGCTGGTATGTAGACAGTTTACTTCCAAGAGAAACAATTAGTTTAAAAATAGAGGTTTAAGTTCTTTGTTCAGTGTGACTTACTGATGGCTTCCTGATTATCTTTGTGTATTTTTGAAGTTGGCAAAAAGTAAGGCTTCATGTGTTGTCCCCTGCAGCCATTTCGAGTCTGGTTATAAATTATTTTATGTTCAGGTTGAACTTTTAGCATTTAATGTTAAAATAAATAAAGGCATATATAAGAAAATCGCTTCAGAAATTACGTTCTTACGCCGTGGTTCAGTACTCAAATAAGGCAGTCTGCTAAGCAACATGTAGTATGAATTAGTGGTGGAACGGCACTTACTGCCTTCATGTAAACATAGCGGGGAAAAACTTCATGATTAACTTATTCTACCAATGCTCTTTGTGTAACTCTTAATGAAATTATAAAGAAAAAACAAAAGTGAATGCCAGCAGCCCTGATAAAGGTAACTCCTTTCCCAGAACCTTTTTGTGGATGTATGGTCAATGCAGTTCTTTAAAAAGTGCACAAGTTTGTATTTTAAATGTTTTGAATGATAGCTGTTCAGAATACTGTTAGAATAAATGCTGTGATTGTTAAACAAGTAAAGAAAAACTGCTGTAAGGAAAATAATGGTAGGCTCAAAATCAAGGTGATGAACTTCCATAACTCCACAGGTTACTTCATCTATGCTTGCTGCCAGTCTCCAGACTCCACAGTTGGGTTAGCAGAGACCTGAAAAAAAAAAAAAAATGGATTTTGATTCTGGTGACTGTTGAAGGTTGCTCACAGTTTTTCTTAACATGTATTTTAATAAGTCTGGAAATACAAATTGTATTAAGTTGGGTTATATAGAAGACACTAAGGAAGCTTTTAGCTAGTTGGAGAAATCTGTCTTGTGTTGAGAAGACTTTAAAGTGTAGTACAGTTCTGTTTCTTCTGCCTTCTCTTTCTTACACAAACTTATGTCTACCTTCTGTCTTCAGCTTTGAAGCTTTTAACATCATTTTTCTTATCAACTGGATGTGCTGTTTTTGTCTCACAGCCTGATAATTATCAGTATTCTTTCACTTATTTCTTCATTCGGGTATATTGGAAGAAAAGATTCTTGCCCATCGCTAAAGAAATCAGGGGTTTGTAGGTTTGGGGTTTTTTGTTTGTTTGTTTTGTTTGTTTTTCAATTTAGGAAGATCCAAAGCTGTGATAACTGAATCTTCAGGTTTGAGTCCCTTGATGAAACCCTTCTACGGAAGAATATTTAAGAATATGTTTAGGAATATTTATCAGTAATATTTTGAAGAAAAGAACATATGTCTTTTTTTTTTTTTTCTGATATTTGCAAGATCATCCCCACTTTCATGTCACGTTGTAATAATAAATCAGTCTCACAGCAGTTTTTTAATGGTATTACATATGTATACTGTTTTAAACAAGCGCCCAGGAAAGGTTGAATTCTTGAGGTACTTTTAAGCAGTAGTCTAGTAATGTCTCTCATGTGTTTACTTACTTTTTCTATTCATTCCTATTACACTTTTTTCCTGTTTGTGTTTTTTTTACCTCATTTATGAAGAATCTGCTCTTGTGCTCTAATAACTGCCTTATTAATTTTATTCTCCCAATTGCCAAGACCATAATGGACTGGGAAGATATTATGGCTATGGTCCTAACTGTGTTTGAATATCAGCCAGTGCAAGGGAAAAGCCTGGGTTAGTTTTTAAGTGCAGAACACAGAGAGAATAGAAATCACTGCCTGTGATTTACATCATAATCAACCTTTTTCTTACGTAAAGAATCTGCCTTCAACTGATTGCTCTTGTAAACAAGTACTTGTTTAAAATTTTGTTCAATCTTTATAGGGCAGTTCTTAAGTTCATATCTTTTTTCCTTATGTATACAAGTGTACTATTGGGAATAGGTGAACGGTTGGACTGGGTGATCTTTTAGGTCTTTTCCAACCTTAGTGATTCTATGATTCTATGATTCTATGATTCTAAGTAAAAATTCCATAACCTAACCAAACTAGATAGAGATTTGACTTCCCTGTATGCTTGTGATTTCCATCATCATAGATGACTATTTTGAAAGCAGTAATAAAAGATGGAGACTGCTGCTTTCATCACTTAAATTTCATCCCTACGTCATTAATTAAACACTTAGGATTTGTTTATGCATATTCAGTTACTGAATAAAATACTTCTTGACTACAGAGTGACACAGACAAGCTCTGCCTGTTGTCATCCCCTCCGTTAGTACTGAACCATTTACCCATGTTCCCTCCCCCCCAAATCTCCCATTAGTGTTGAACCATTTACCAATCAGTGGCTTTCAGAAAACTCATTTGAATGGTGAACGGTTAAAAGAATTTATTTTTTTCCTTACTTTAAATAGGGTGGTAGTGTTTTGTCAAATGCTTCTGATGTTCATTCCTAAGCAAGGCTCTGCATTCCATTGCAAAGCTGGAAAGAGCAGACAGAACACCAAACTGGAATTGTTTTGTTTTTTTCCTCCTTGAAAATAATGCAAACAGGGCATTGCAGAAGTAGCATTGGTAGTCTACTAGGCTACAGGTGAAAACATGATCAATTTTAATCAAGGGAAGCATATTTCTGTGCTAAACTTTGAAAGCCCTTTAAATGTGACTGAATTTGAAAGAGAAGACAGTCTAGTTACATTGAATGATTTATTAGACTTGAAAGCAGAGAGGCTTTCATACTATTTATGTGTTGAGGAAGGTGGTTAATTAGTGGTGTCTCTACTTAAGTGGATAAAAGAATTACTGGACTTCAGGCCAGGAAAAGTTATTTCCTTAGGATACGTTGGCAGGATGCAGCAGAAGGGAAATTAGTACAGGGAAATAGGTAATACTTGTTGGAGTATATCTCATAGGAAAAAAAAAAAAATCTAAAGACTGGTCACAAGTTTTTTTTATTTTTACAAGTTTTCCTTATGTTATATTTGTAACCTCTCTCTGTTCTCAAGTGCTTTGGTTTTTATCAACAAGCAGATCAGTATCTTCTAACTTCAGATATGTATCAAAAAAATCACATCGTAATTGGCTGTCGTTGTATTTGAAATTCTAAAAAGGAGTACAAAGAATATGTTCTGGAGTTCTCTGTTTCCCCTGCGCCGGGGACATCCGCTATTATGTAAGGAGAACTTTTCAGTTGGAGTGCTGGAAATTGGGATTTATTGAAAATATAGCTTCCTCCTTTTACCATGCAAATGGTAGCAGTTCCTTAACTATTGGCTGCTGTTAAGCCTTATGACTTAGACTGTGTTTGCAGCAATCTTTGGATGTGCTTTGCGTGACTGAGGAGCGGCAGACTCATCCATGCTCTGGAAAACTAGCTCTTGGTAAATTCTCAGTAACTTTAGGTGATTTGACTGTGTTGAATTACAAGTGTTAATATGGATGTTTCTTTCAAGTGAATGTTTTTATTTCTATTTATCTTTCTAAAATGGATATATTTTTAAATGAAGTAACCGTACGGGTAAGCATTCCTTATGAAGGAAAGCCGTATGAAGGCTTCCAATGCTGATTTGTCCTTAAGCTGTGCTCCCCAGAAGGTAGTTTTGGTTATATTTTTCTTCTTTTTCCCCTGGAGGCTGTGTAGGCTATTGAACTTGGGCAAAAGTGCTGTTGCTTTCTCAATTGAGAAAAAGTGATTAACCAAAATTATTATTATTTCCACTAGTTCATTCTTGTCTTTCTTTCCCTATACACAGAGCATAAAGTAATCATAGTGGGGCTTGATAATGCTGGAAAGACAACCATTCTTTACCAGTTGTAAGTATACATACTGTTGGTGGGCTGTATTTGTGGTAGGCTGATGGCTGGACTGGATGACCTTAGGAGTCTTTTCCAGCCTTAATGATTCTATCATTCAGATTTGTTATTCTGCTTACATGTTAGTATTTGTCACTAATTTAATGTTGAATATTCCATTTTGCAACCTACCAGAATCTCTAGGGCTGTGCTAAATCACATGCTAAGTGGCATTAGTTGTTCTGAACATGCTTGGTTTGACATCCAAAGTGAAGGAACTGCAGTGTTTTTACACTGAATTATAAATTAATTATTATTAATTAGTTATTAAAGTTATATATGCAAACGACCTGCAAATTCCCTTGTTATCAAAGCCTGTTTTTATTACTAAGAATTGAAAAAAAAAAAAATAATAATAATCCTGTGACCACGAAATGCAGAGAACTTGATTTTTAAGTTAATGAGAATTGTAGCCAACCTGCATAATCCATGAATGTTTCCAAATGTTTCCTGTATGCAATGTCTAAGACTTGTGATGGAAGATTTCCTAATAATAGTATTTCATTGCACTTGGGTCCTACCATAAACTTTTTCAATAGCATCACTGCACTGTGTTGTATCACTCCCAAATCTTGCCAGCCTTGCAGGAATATGTGTGATAAATCCAAGGATATTGACAGGAACCTGGTTACTGTTGGTGACTGCAGATAAGGGGAAGTACATAATGAATTGGCTATCCATATGTTTGGGTATGAAGGCAACAGAGGATACCTTTTAAAAGAGAAAACAAAAAAAGCCCATTCCTATGTACTTTGCCAAAGCTTGAAGGTAGAACTGAGAAATTCTCAGCTAAGAAACCAGGGGATCCTCGTCTGAGGTCAGGTTGTGAAGTCGAGTGCTTTGATTACACTGTATTTTGATTTGTATTTTGCACAATTGAATGTTCTTTTTATTTGCGATCTTCAGAAATCACAACTTCTCCTTTTGAAACATGCATTTTAAGAACCCAGTAGTGTCTTTTTTAATGAGAGAGCACTGTTGAATTGCAGATGCATCTGCATTTGTTACAAGGCTTTTAACGTGCTTACTTCCCATTGCTGGTATCTGTAGTGTGATATAAAAACAAGACAAGAATTTTGTCAACCATAGTCTCCAAGCTAAATTCACATTTAACTAATCTTTTTACTTCATTACCTTAAGAATGTGAATGTGTAACTTGAAAAATTCCTAGTCTTTCAACTTCTTTATTGAAGTTAGAAATGCTTTTGCAACATGTTTCTTGTTATTAACAAGTCTTGTGAATTTTACTGACTGGTCCTTATGATGTGCTGTTGTTTCCTTTAGCTTAATGAATGAAGTGGTTCATACTTCTCCAACCATAGGAAGCAATGTAGAAGAAATAGTGGTGAAAAATACCCATTTCTTAATGTGGGATATTGGAGGACAAGAATCATTAAGGTCATCATGGAATACCTACTATTCAAACACAGAGGTATGAAAAGCTTCTTTGAAATACGCAGATTCGGTACATTTGTTTAAAACTATGTTGTTTTTTTTTTAACTAGAAATACTGATAGTTTTTATGACGTTTGTAGCTGTATTGTTTTTATCTTTTTAAGAAGAAACAAATCCACAAACTGTGATGTGTTTCCAAAATGAAGCCAATTTCCTCGTAACATTTTACATTCTAGGCAATATAATGACCTTAAATGAAATTAAAAATTAAATTGAGGTCTTCAATGTTCTTTTCAAGTGGATTATAAAGCAAATTCTACTATGTACTTTATAAAATTCAGTGAGGATTGCAGTAGTTAACCTAAATTCAGTACATCTGGTCTGAAAAGCTTTTGAGGTAATAATAATTAAGGATAATGAACAAAACTCTCATCTAGGCAGCAGAATTTAGAAAGTATCAGCTTGTGGCTTTTATTCAGAGGAAAGGAGATCCTAGCTGTGTAGAAGTCACAAGGTACTGGTAATGCACCATGGTTTGAAAGAACTTACCAATGGCCAAAATGTTACAAATGCAATATTTGTTTACTGAATGTGAACACTGAATTGTGTATGGATGTTGCATAATGTATACAAAATATTTAAGAGAACATTACTGACTGTCACAGTCTTTTTTGTTTTTTCTATTATAAGGCTGTGAACTAGAAGGAATAGAGAAAGTGAGATTAAAGAGTAACTCTCACACTAGTGAGAATTGCTTCCCGTGGTAAATCTTGTGTGTAGCAGTATTTCAGGAAGTGCCTGGCCACGTGAATGCCTGGCAAGCATAAAAAGGGTAAAATCACTGCCATAGCTGTGTCTGAGTACCTAACTACAAGGTGCTAAGTTGTAAGAAGCTAACTTAATAAGGTTAAGGTATTGTGCAATAACATCATGCAAAACCCTCCAGGTAAATAGCTTTCTTGAGGTCTGCTGTACAGTTCTGAAATAACTTTTTTTTTTTTTTAATTCATGTGAGTTATATAGTGGTGAATTGCTAAAAGTTCTTTCAAAATAAAGATTTTTTTGTTGTTGTTTTTCTGAGCATGCCAGTAGTAGTGGGCAGGAATAGCTGTTTTCATTGGTAAATGTGTAGCAGGTCATCCAGATTGTAAGAGTGATCCATGATCTGTAGGATCCACTATCTCCTTTTGGTACCTGCACCACTATTTTGCTTATGATGCAGGGAGTGAAAATCCAACTGGAAGATTTAACTGCAGTACACAGAAATAGATCTTAATGGCAGTGCTGAAATGCACAGTCAGTTTCTGTTTATGATTCCTGGGGCTCTAGTGAAAGACTGTAACAGTGAACCTCTTGTTCTATTTTCTAACATGTTCAGAAAGTCCACTTCTGTCTCATGTAGAAGACCTGTGGTAATGGTCTCTTGAAAACATGATTTCTGTAACTTAGACTTTGTACTTATGTTTTGTGCTGTTTTTTCCGTAGTTCATCATTCTCGTTGTTGACAGCATTGACAGAGAGCGACTTTCTATTACAAAAGAAGAACTTTATAGAATGCTGGCTCATGAGGTAAGCTAGGGATTGGGACAGTTGCTTTCTTTTCTGATGAACAGTCTAATAGCATTACATGCTTCCTATGTTAACGAAAGTCAAACTGACAGAAAAGTTGAGCTTTTATGTGCATGCCTGTTGGGCATGGTTTAGAACTGTATGTTAAACATAAATAGAAAAACTGTAATGAAGCACTCTTCTAGTGTAATTGTAATGTAATTGTTATCAAATCAGCTTTTACTTGATTATAATTAAATCGCTCTTTGTACATCTTGAACTTGTATCTTGAATTTTAGTTACTTCATGTTAGTGTCATTGGCTATTATTGTTCTCTACTGCTCTTTTACTTAATAGTGAAAATTAAAAAATAAATATATAGGCAATTTGATTTCTCTTGTTTTAATTCTGTTTCTTAAAACTAAGTACCATATACAATACTGTGGGAACATTCAGTTTTCTTCTGAATTATTTTATTTGTAGCTTTATGTTATATTGGGGTCTCTATTTAGGAATATATTGGATTAGGCAAAATACATTAAAACCTCCAGTAATCACACTCAAGCTGACTTAGGGTTGTTTTAAAATCTTAAATATCTGTGCAGAAAAAGTATTTGGTACTGTGCAAAGGAGCCATTGAGTTAATTTCTCTAGGGGATTTTCAGTGTTTCAAATAAACTTGGAAGTAAAAACTCGTTCATGTAGTTTGAATCTGGACAAGGAGCAAATATTTTACCTGAAAAGGTGGAAAGATGGCTTTTTGTGATGAAACTTAAATTGTAATTCACTAGTTACTAGTGTTGTAATGTCTCAGATTGTCATCTGTCATCTCTTAAAAATTATCAGTAGGACTCGATTGTAATGAAGTCGACTTGTAATAGTGAATTTTCATCTTTAGACCATGTACATTTTGTTTTTCTATTGATGGAAAAATTATCTTGAAACTTTAAGACATACCTAAATATGGTAAACACTTGTAATTGATGCTACCAGCTGCCTGCATATTATGTTATTTTTCCCTTCTTTGCTCCTAAACGTGAGCATCTCCAGCTCTTGTTTCATTGCTTTGTGGAATCCTAATTTCCATACAGGGGACAAACAATTTTGTATAACTTCTGGGTTTTTTTTGGTTGTTTTTGTTTTTTTTTGTGCATTATTAGAAATCTCTTTGGAACAGTAGAATTTTAAAAGTAGTTAACTTAGTTTTTTAAGTTGTTACTTTTTGTTTACCAGCACAGAACCTGTTTAATGAAGTGGAAACTAATTTCAAGGAAATGATATCTAGCATTTTCTGTTTGAATAGCATATGATATAGATTTTAGGATGTTTATCTGGTGATAATTCTACTGTCTGATGATGTGGAGCTCTGCAAAAGGCATGTTAACAAGACTCCATTTAATTAACTTATGGACAAAACCAAAAGGGTAGCAATATTACGCATGATGATTTGATTTCCTGTGCTGGAAAATACCTCAAAATAAATTGTTTTCTTCAGTAATGTAATCAATTTCTAATGCTGTAAGCCTGTTGTAACAACATGGTACTATGTAACTGTAGCTTGAATGTAGTTCTTCTGAGAAATATAGTTAACACTGTAGCTTGTTAGTATAACAATTGTGTATATTCTAAATTACTTTTAGGATTTACGGAAGGCTGCAGTTCTCATCTTTGCAAACAAGCAGGACATGAAGGGTTGCATGACAGCTGCTGAAATATCTACATACCTCACCCTTAGCTCCATAAAGGATCACCCATGGCACATTCAGTCTTGTTGTGCTTTGACAGGAGAAGGGTAAATTTTTACTATTTAAGTACACATAACATATGTGATAAATGGGGTCACTGTTTTTTTTTTATCTTGATTTTTAAAGTAGTTTACTAACATTTAATACTTAAAGTCTTTTCAGCTGCATTGTACAGTCTTAAAAGGTGTGTGATCTTGTGGCATCACAAATAGTACAACTGAGTATTGGGGAGTAGGAAGATCTTTCTCAATTCTGGCATGAAGTATTTTCTAATGTAAAGTATTAAAATACATAAAGTATTTTTCTAATGTAAAGTGATTGGCAACTTTCATTTGTAGGATGAGATGGGCTAGTAAGAATTGACTCTTTTTTTAATTGAATCTTTGGATTGCATTGTTTCATTCTGAGAGTTAACTCTGCTTACTTCCTACCAGTTTTGCCAAGGTCAGTTTTGAATTGTTAATGTATGAATTTAGATCTTTGAACATGCTGCTGTTCAGGAAAAGAGAAATTTTTGAACAGCAGTTTAGAAACATTGATCATCCACACTTCTTTCTTATAAAAAATAATAAATCAAAATGAATAACTAGAATTTCTCTAGAATAACTGGACTGTGGCAGTAGCGATGCCAACTCATTTAAAAAAAAAAAATCCAGTTAGTTCACTAGCTGGAATTCTCTTCAGAATCTGGGAGAGATCTAATCTAGGGATACATCTAGAAATGCAGATTGAGAGAGAAGGCAGGTTAGATCCCATGCAATCCTGGTGTTCAATAAAAACTAGCTTACAGTTTTGTATGGAGCTGTTGAATTCTTAATGCACTGCCTTTTCTTGGACCAGTTCAGTCTGAGTAACCTACTCTTTGTCTTTTACTCCTAGTCTGAAAAGTCTGTAGTGTTCAAGGAGACAGTTTCTCATTATATGGTCCCATATTTCTAAGTAAGTGAAAAGTAGCATCTTTCAGCTGTAGAAGAAAATAAGTGAGAGAGTGTCAAGCCTCCATAAAATAGCATGCTTGATCAACTTTTTATTGTTAATGCCTAGGAAGGCTTAGCTTTATTTATTCAGTTCATAATTCCAATTTGATTTATTTATTTTTAGTAGTTTATTTTAAGAACGCTTTTAAGATGTTGGAACAAAACTAGTACCAATATAGTGTATCTCTATCTTTCAGGTTATGCCAAGGCTTGGAGTGGATGACCTCCCGCATTGGAGTGAGATAGCTGTTTGTTTTTTTATTCAAAGGAAGAGACTTCTGTTTATCCTGTGAACATGTACATTTTTCAGTACTTCTGGCTGCTGAGCCAGTGACCATGTTTAATTTATATCAGCCAATCTCCAAACTGTACTTGAATCAAGTGCAGTTGAACTGAAACAAAGTATTTTCTTAACATTTTTTAATACACTAATCTTCAACTGGATGGACATGTGAATCTGTTTTTAAACATTTAAATTTCTCTGACTATATATTCTAACTTTTTCAGTGATAGCTTTTTAAAATCTGTTTTTTCATTGCCAATATTTCATACTACTTCTTTCTAAAAAGTTTCTATAACTTACTAACATAAATCTAGATATTTTGTTTAATAATGGCAGAAGTAGTTAGTAGGTTGACTTTACTCTGGTGGTGTTTTTAGTTTCCAAAGTTGGGCTTCTTGGAATATCAGTGGAGTTCTACCCAGCACAATGGTTAATAGATATTAATGCCAAATTTTAAATGCTGAAGGAGTTAGTTGTAGTTAATATTAAGGCAGCTTTTAACCTGGTATATAATTAAATTTCTGCCTTAAAAGAAATCTATTATTCTCATTTTGTTTGATGAGTAGTTGTAGCTTATGATTCCTTTTTGTTTACCTGAACATAGATCTTTGCACAGTGAATAAGTTTTCTTATTTAGTGTTGGTTTATTCATTTAGACCTTGAAAACATTTTTTTTTTTTTTTTTTTTTAAATAAACCTCTTGATAATTATATTTGGAACCATGGCAGTCAGTTTTATGTGTAGACTTGTTGTAATCTGTTAACATTTTGAATACTGTATATACATGAGCCTTACCTTTTTGGTAAGAGTGATGTTTTCCAAATGAATGTATACTCAAAAGGGAAGCCAGACACAAACAGAGCAAAATCATGGTGCTACATCTATGGACTTCACAATGAAGCTTATCTTGACATTTATGTGAATGTTTTCAGTTTTCATTGCAGAGAAAATATATTGCCTTGGTTTTTTTTTTAATCTTATTTGTGGGAGTGGAGAACTAATTCTATACTTTGTGAAACTTAGGAACTGGAAGTTTAAAAAGTAGAGAGCTTCCAATTAAAAAAGCAGGTGGCAAAAGGTTGGGCTTAATAACTCTTAATTCAACTTGAAGGTGATAAAATTAGATCTGTAAAGAGAATCTGAAACAACAGGGTTAACTAATTGAGCACATTAGGTACAAACAAAGCCCAAACCCAGAGGGGAGAAAAAGAAAAGAACAAAACTAGGCTCTCAATTACTAGTGCAATCCCACCAGCAATGAGATACATAATCTGCATAAATGCTTGGCAGGCTTCCAAAGGAGATGTTCTGTACTTATGCATGCCTGAACACTGCTTGGAGCCTGGTCATTAGAAACATTTCACTAATTGGCTGGAGTTCTTTAATGATAAAATGGTTTTGATAATTTCAAGAACAGTGAGTTTTAAAAAAAAAAAAGTTTTAAATTTTGTAAATTTTCAATTTAGTTCCATTTATATTTGAACAAAGCCTTAAGAAACTTAAAAAGTACCATCAAATACATTGTGCTAAAAGGAGACTAAGAATACATCTGGAATTGGTGATTGGTTGAACAAAGTTATGTATTAGTGCTGGCTAGCAAAAGTCGCATTCAAGAGAAAGACTGTGTTGACTGTCAAGTCAAAATGTGCAGAAAACAATGTAGACCAAAACTATACTTGAGGAAAAAAAAAATGGAAGACAAGTTAAAGATCTGATGCTAAAGCTTCTTGCTGTGAAGTTCATGCTAACTGTTCAAATTCATGAAAGTAAGTTTTGTTCTTAAATTATAAATGAAAAAATAAACAATACTGTGAATGGGTTTCTTGTTTGGTGACTTGATTTCCATTTGTAATTTAAATTTATTTTCAGTTTGATGTTTGTATAATTTAGGATGTAATCCTGTATATTTAGCAATTCACGGCTGAATTCTTCCATATTAGAATTTAATTTAAAGAAGTTTTAGTTCCTTATCACTTCTTAAAGACCTTTGAATACCTTTACAGGGAAAGTAATTTTTGACAATAGCAATGAATTTTACCAGCTTTCTTATTGGTTTATTACAACAGTTTTCCATTTATGATATCCGCTTGCCAATAGCATTGCTGCTTTTTGATGCAGAATTTTTGAGTTGGTATTCTTCATCACTTTCAGAGCCTAAAACACTGCCTACAAAGGTAAAATGTAATTTTGTAAAAATAAATTCTAATAAGGTATATTTGCAATCTGTAGTGACTGTGAACAATATGATAGAGAAGGGAAGGAAAACTGTTTCCTCCTCAGCTGCAGAAGACCCAAGGAGTATCCTAAATGGTACAAAAAGGAAATACGAAACTTTCTGTAAAACTTATTTACTGTCTACACACTTATTAACAAAACGTATGCAGTTTTTCACAGAATCATAGAATGGTTGAGGCTGTAAAGGATCTATGCAGTACATGAAACCCTACTTCCTGCCATTTAGAGGACCACCTGAGGCAGGATGCTGGGACCACATCCATGTGACTTTTGAAGACCTCCAGGGACTGAGACTCTTACCATCTTTCTGGGAAACCTCTATCAGTGCTGCTGGTAATATTTTGCCTAACATAGCCATGAATAATTTTAGCCTTGTTAGCATCAACAAACTTCTGGAAAAAAAAAAAAGTCAGTGCTGAGAAAGCTGCAATGTTACAAAGCAACCCACTTTAAAGTTGATTTTAACTGAACCACTTATCCATTTTAAAACAAAAATTCTGCTGTCAAACTGGTGCCCTTCTTCCCAGAGTTCACTTATGGTCTGTGTTCATTGCCTCTGGTCCTGCCACTGGTTACCACTGACAGGACTGGCTCTGTCTTCTTTGCACAAATACTTGAGGTATTTTTCCATGTCAACGAGGTCCTATTTGAGCCTCCTCTGGGCTGAATAGTCCAGTGTCTCCTCACAGGAAAGATTTTCCAATTGCTTGACCATCTTGGTGTCCCTACATGGGACTCTGTCCGTTATGTCCAGGTCTGTCCAATGTGACCTAAATTTGTTTTCAGACAGCTGGAGTCTGAGTCAGCTTTCATAGGCACAAGTTCTCCTTTGACAGAGTGTGACTTCTTCATGATTACTAAGTGTATTAAGTTGAAAGGTCCTAAATGTATATTATTTCCTGAAGCATAGCCTGCCTGGCCAAACTCAGTATCTGTGTCACAGTCCCCTTTGATACCTGTCAGCACTGGCAGTTTCTAATTGTCTTTTTCTAATTTCTTCTGCATAGAATTTAAAACTTGCTATCCAACACAGATTTTTGTCCTTCTAGAATGTGTGCTGTCTGAGAGCCCACAGTGACTTATACAGCTTTGTGTTGTGCTGCCCTAGTTGGGTTGACACAGTGCCTTCATGCAGTTGTGGTCCCTGTTGAAGTTTCGTTCTCACTCTTTCCATCCAGATTGTTTATTTTTGGAAATTTCCTGCTGAAGTGATCAAGAGCTTTGATATTCTCAAAATAGCATTGTTTTTCTCCCCACTTGTTTAAACTGCACATGGTAATGGGAAGAGAACATGGCCAGAGCTATGAAAAATATTTTTAGCAAAATAAAATTAATTGAAGAGTTGTTCTGTAATTTTTATTTTTTTTTTTAAGGGGAGCATTTTGCCTTCCATCCTTTCCCTGGGGCAGAATCAGGGCCAGCATCTATTGCAAACGCAGCCACTTCACGAAACATCTTCATTGGGCACCTGCTTCCTTTTATTCCAGAAAAAGAGTTGCAGCTTTGATCCTGAGGAGACTCATCAGTTCAGCTGTGGGAATACGGGTCTGTGTTTGTTTTATTGAAGTGTTTGTTTTAATGTTCCCTTTCAAAGTCAGGAAAACAAATCCAAGTGGAAGAGCAGAAAAAGAGCTTGCTTGGATTATTGTGTGTGCATTTGTGTGACTGCACTTAGCATTTTGCTGCTTTTATTCTTTCATGTTAAATTCATGTGATGACGTTTTGATGTTGAGTATTTTATATTTTGCTTTTGCTAAGGTAATCATGTTCACTGCACAGGTGGAGGGGGGGGGGGGGGGGGGGCATTGGTTCCAAGGTTCTGCCCTGCTTGCCATGCAGGAATGAGGATGAGGCTCTGAAAAAGTTGGTGCTTCATTACGAATGGTAGATTGGGAAGAAAGCTTTGGCACTGAGTGGAGTATTTTTAATATCAGGTGCAGTACAAGGGTGTTTTGACTAACTTTCTCAGTTTCTGGGGCCACATATATTGATCTTTTATTCCTCTTTGTGTTTGCTGTTGATAATTATACACAGTTTATAGCAGTGTATATCTTACTCTTGATGTATCCAGGGAAAATCGAAAAACTTCTTATATAGCCAAGTAATTCTAAGAATGCATATTTTTGTTAAAATGAGGTTTAAATTATCACCTCAATATTTTTGTTGTGTGTTTAAGAGAAATTTACTGTAGAAATATTCATGACTAACCCAGTAGTGCTGGACTGGGCTACGTACTTCTGTATATCTGTGAAGCCAGTCTGCCGTTCCTATTGTTGTACATCAGTATGAGTCCCCTAGATGGCAGGAGAGGATGGGTATAACCACGCCAAACCCTCGCTAGTTGATAGGCTTCAGTGTGAGCACGAGGGATTTTGACAGTTCCTCGTCTGAACGGAGGGTTGTGCAACAGCTCAGTCATGGGAACCGTGCTTAGCTACAGAGGGAAAGTAGGGAAGTTGAAGCACTGCTTCAGTTGCAAAGCCTTCTGTAAGTTCTGAAGGCTTTTGAAACTCGGTTCTGTGGCTTAAAGCCATTTTGTCACTCGTCTATCATTAAAAACACTGCATTCTTGACATTTTCTTGTACCTCCATCTGAGAATAAAGACATTCAAAGAGTGGATATGAGTCTCAAGGTGGTACTTTGTTTTTACAATAACATCTGCATGCTGCTCCTGACTTGCACTATTTTTCTGAACTTTGATATTTATTCCTCTACGGCTCTACAAAGCTGCAAAATTACTACTCAGAAATTGCAAGGCAGATGGTAGTGGTTGACAGTGCTTTGCATCTCTATCATTTGAACCTTCACTTCTACTTCTGAAATTATGAGGATACTTTGCTGTGGGTAGCCACAATGAAGAGTCTGTATGCTTTCCTGGAGGCTTAATACATAAGAAGGCTAAAATGAAGCTATCTGGCAGTTTTGTTGCCACTGTTAGTGGTCAGTAGAGTAACAGTGGTCTCAATGTGCAGTACCACCACCAGTGTTTCACTGTCCGCATTTCTTTTGTAGCGAATGCAATGCGCACCTCCTGTGAGAATGGTACTGCTTGCTATTCTGTACTACTGGTGCTAAATGATACAGTATCTAAGTATTTTCAGTGCTCAAACAATTTAGAGAACTAAGGAATGTGGAGTGGTACCACGTGTTGCAAGGTTCATGAATATGTGTGAAGCATTTGAGACACATTTGTGGCTATGATAAATTTCCTCTGAAATTCACATGGGGCGAGAGGAGAAGCTGGAACAAAGATTGAGGCATGGTGCTGAAATAGTGCTTCTTGTTGAGGAAAGGTTGGAATGGAGCAAGGAAACAGCATAGTGGCGTGTCATGTTATCAGTTCTCCAGTAGTTTTATAGCTTGGAAAGCTATATGCATTTGTTTTAGACTTGATAAATCAGAATCAAAGGTGTCCTTAACGAAACAGCATGCCAACATCTATCAGTGTGTCTTATGATGACTTTGCTGAGGACCATGGAATTTATACGAGGCTTTTTGTCAGTATAAATTTTTAACATGTATTCACCATCATCAGGCAGCAAAATGAGGATTTTCACCTAAGCTACTTGTTTAAAGTAAATTTGAAATGGTGGAAAACTGTTTTGTTTTTTTGTTTTTTTTTTTTTTAGCCAGCAGTTCAGATACAGAAGGGAACTTCTCCCTGATTAAACTAGGGAAGGCAAGAATGTGCTGCATCCTGCCATCTAGCATCCCTCTGCTTGGCACCTAGAGCTGCCTTTTCTCTGACTGTTGATTAATGAAATCGAGCTCATCCCAAAGCGATTGTTCTGCGCTCATTTGCGGTTCACGGTTTACTATTTCTATGTCAGGCCTGAAGAAAAATTTAAAATCAGGTCAGTTTGTTCCAAATATATATTTTTTTCTAATTTTGGAGAGAGTACAAATAAATTGCAATGTTAATTAGGGTAAAATAGCAAAATTACTCTCCTCTTGTCCCTTTTATACTTTCCCTTCATGATTTTGTGGAGGCTGGTATCGTATTTCATCAAAGAACTGTATTCAATCCTCAGCTATGCTGCACATGGTCAGAATTTAAAATCATTTCTTGTAAAATACTTTGCAATCTGTACAAGAGAAAAAAGAATCTTATATAAAAGCAAATGGAAAGGTATAATTTTTCCTTTTATATTTCATGATCTCATATTTCTATGTATTTCCTTCTATACAGGTCTTTACTATTGGCAAGAGTGTTGCCTAGTACTTGATGTTTGTACTTGTGTCTACCAAGAAAAATGAATCTCAGGATACAACTTTCAAAAACAGCATTGCTAAAACTGATAGTTACTTCAGGATAAATCTTGGTTCTTGACACTGGTAAAAATCGTGACAGAAAAATATAACCATTTTCTATACAAACAGAACTCAGATTTCTAGTTTGGGGCCTTCTTTTTCATTGATTCTCTAAAGAAACGTTCTCACTGAAACATTTTGTTTGCTTGTCCTCTTTCCCCCTCAGCTATTCCCACAGCAGCTCTTTCCGAACTGCAGGCAAAAAAAGATTCATCCTTTGGCCAGATTAAAAGAGGGAACTGCTGTCAAATGTTGTGCTTGGCTGTTTGCTATCCTAATATTTTGTTCTGAAAAGTTCCTTTGGCCAGACTGTAAAATTTGAAAATTTGACAACAAAAAATCTTCAACCACAACTCCTTTCCCAATCAAATGGTTGCTATTGAACTCTGCTCCTTTCCAAGATGAATACAAACTCAAAATATTTTCCTTTTGCTTTTTTTTTTTTTTTTTTTTTTTTTTTTTTTTTTTTTTAGTGAATTGCAAGACAGCAGCTAATAGAATCAATTTTTAATTTTTTAATTTTCAATTAATAGAATCAATTTTTGCTTTAGTGGAAAATGTAATACACTTCTGCTCTAGAAGAAAATTGGGAAGTAGTTACTGCAGAATTAAATCCTGTGTTTTTGTGAGAATAAACAGACTATATAAAGCATCTGGGGACGTGGAGTAGGGTATGTATCCAGCAGTGCTCCTTCTTTATAGGGCTAATTAAGAGGTAGTTAACAGAATATTAGACTGTTTGCAATTCCGTACACTTATTCTCAGTGAGGGTTATAGAAAGTTTCTTTTGCTTCCTATGAATCTTTTTGCTTTGCTTTCTAGTTGCAATGAAAATGAGATCTTATTTTGCTATCAGTGGTGTGTATCTGGATAATAAACAAATTCAGTACCTTCTAAATTCTGCTGGTCTGATTGTCTTTTCTGTGCAGTCAAGAGTGTGCAGGCAATATTTCATAAATATTTCAAAAAATAAATCAAGGAAACTATAAATGAGTTTAAAAAAAAAAAAAGGAGGAGGAGAGGAGGTACTCTAATTCTAAGGCCTGGCTATTTCTGTCTTATGAATCTGTCTACTTTCTGCTGTATGACTGATTTAGAAACTTCCTGGGAGTAGAAGGAACTTGAGTTGTTTGGGTTTTTTTGATTGTGCTGAACACGTAATAGATGAGGGGCCCACGTGACCCATTGGCTTAATGTTCCAATCTTTTTCTCTTTGGATGTTCTGTTGACTTATCAACTCCTTTTCTTTTCTTTTTTTTTTTTTTTTAAACCCACGAATTCTGTAACACTCCTGGGAAGTTGTACTGGTGACAGAGTGGCAAATCCTGGCATATTGACCTGCCTTGGCTTCCCTCTGCCTGAATTTCTGGCCTAAGCTAAAAAACCCATAGACTCTCTCCACAGATTGTGGACATGAATTTAGGTTAACTGTTGTCCAGTGCATGTATAATATGACAAGTGAAAATTACCATTGAATCTCTAAATCTACTGTAAAGATGTGTGTACTAATGAATTCAGCATTGTGAGGGGTTGACTTACAAGTTCCATAAATAACCAATTACTTTGAAATACAGATGTCAGTTGACTTTTTTTTTTTTTTTTTAAGCCTAGTAATAGTATCAGAGGAAATTTTAATATTACTAAAATTATGCTGAAAAGTCTTTGGAACTTCGAGCAAAATACATCCATTTTAGGCAAGTAAACCTATTTTGTTTCAGATGAACAGAGCAATAAAATCCCTGAAGCAGATTTTACTTGAAGGTAATTGACTGTATCTATGAATTAAACGTTCCAAGGAAAAGAGAAGGCTACTTGTAGCTGACAAGGTCAATTATCCCATTGCTGTGTCCTTTCTTGGAAGTATTTGTGTACTGATCACATCTGAAATTGTTAAATGAAACTTTTGAGAGCAGAATAATGTTTATTTTTAAATAAAATTCCTATTTGCTCTTTTAAAAATAATAACCATTAAAGAAATTTCCATTGGAGTAATGCATAGAAATAGTAATGCTGTGGGTATGTACTCTTTGCTGTCAGGTGTCAAAGTACCTGCCATCACTTGTGGCTGGGTACAATGTTAACATCTTTGGTTTCTTTTTTTTATGCAGTCAAATCAGGCAGTGCTGAACCAAAGAGAATCTTGGTAAACAGTCAGTCCACAAAAGCCAGTAAGCAGCAAGAGATCAAACAGGCATTCATTTTGTTTCAGGTGTTCAAATTCAGCTGGTGAGCCCTGCAGCCAGAAGAGCCTCACCTGCCTTTGAGCCTGAGGAACATGAAGTATGTGGACCTTCATCTTATGAAAAGTTCTTGAACACCTTCTGCAGTTGTTTTGGCTTAATGTCCCTCTTGTCAGTGCATGCTTCCCAGTGGAGACACACACTCCATGACAACATTTTTTACTCTAAATGAGATTTTTATTCCTCTCTGGTTATATGTAGACTGTAACTTTTCCATTGCATTATTTTATTGTTCATTTAGTTCAGAAATTTCTTCAGCTGGGAATAAAATCTTTACAACATTTGAGTTTCGTTGGTTTACCTGCATCTTTTCTCTCAAGAGCAACTATTACCATGTCTCAGTAACACCAGATTGTTCATCTGTGTCCAATTCAAAATTAACATTCTGTTTTCCTGTAAATTGATAGCCCATTCACATCTTTACTGCAGTGTTGTTAATTATTTCCAATATGTTAATAATGCTTCCAGCCTTGTTCATTCTGTTTATAGTCTGCTAATGCTTACATTTCCTTGTAAAACCATGGGATCCTCTTTGTTGTTTTAGTTTTATTTCCTAATGATGGGGGCATGCTCTTGGTTAGTAAGCTTGCCCCAGTTTATTGTTCTGTGAGACTGTTTGCCTTTGACTCCACTGTTAGGCGCTGCATGGCCTGCTTCGTTTCTTTTTCTTTTTTTTTCTTTTTTTTTTTCTTTTTGAATATTTTGTTTTGTCATGTTTACAGTTTTATAGGTTGCTCTGTATAGAATAAATTTCTACTTGAGTAATACTTGCCATGTAATTCTGGGTCTAGTTATGTAATAGTTTTCCCACGTTGTTTTTTTTTTTTTAAACTAATTTCTTTTAGATCATCATTTGAAAATCTTAATCTTTTTGACACTTAGTGGAGATGTGTGCTCTATTTGTATTCTTAAAGGATGTATGTAGCAAGTTGAGCAGAGGAAGAGGACATGACTGTAATTAGCTGCTCAGAGGAGACTAGGGTATAATTTCATCACTGCATATCAAGGTACCAGCCTGAATTCAAATCTGGACACCTATTCCTGGGGAACGTTTATTTCTACACCAATGCCACCTTGCAGTTTGATAGAGCAGTAAAGTGAAAAACTTTCCCAGTGGCTGCCTTCCCTGCGTGTGCTTCTCCTTATGTGAAATTAGTTCTGAGTAAATGTGTCATTCACCATCAGAATGATTATTAATAAGCAAATAAATAATTAAATTCACTTTTGCCTTAGACAAATCACAACTTTTTGTATAGAGTGGTTAAATGCTTTAAATATGGAGGGAATTATGTTTTCTTTTTACTTTCATTAGGCGTATAGTTTGGAACACCACTCAAGAGGGAACAGTAAAAGAGAAGCGTTCTTATTAATTACATCTTACTCTACCTTTGAAAAATAAATCTCCCTTGAAATGTCGTGTAAAATAAAGAAGTAGCAGTCAGATTTCTTCTGAGAGTTTAATTTCAAATATTATCCACAACCAACTGGTTTCATAAATCACATATCCAGTATGGGTCTTTGAAAGATATCATTTAAAATACACCTTTAGCCAGCTCTATAGCACTTTCTTAATGCTGCTCAAATTTTACTTAGGTTGTTGTCTTTACCAGCCAGATGAATTTCAGAAACAAATTAACATGACAGATGAACTGCTGAATCACAGCCTGAACCTCTGATTGACCACCTGAGGTAAGCAATGAGTCAGCCCTGGGAGCACAGGTGAAAACAATTCTCCTGTGCTACTGGAATGGGTGAAGGCTGGCTCCATC
Organism: Tetrao urogallus; assembly: GCF_951394365.1. Classification (NCBI taxonomy): domain Eukaryota; kingdom Metazoa; phylum Chordata; class Aves; order Galliformes; family Phasianidae; genus Tetrao; species Tetrao urogallus. The sequence continues at coordinate 32,726,649 of NC_136820.1, forward strand.
TCTCCTAGACCCCATTTAAGAGCTGACTACGCCTGGGGAAAGATCTGTTTTGGAGGTTGCTCTGCTTGGAGTCTTCTCAGAGAGCCTAAAACAAGGGTAAGTTTTCCATCTAGTCTTATTTAGTGTGATAAGCTGTTTAGCCTAACTTTCCTGTATATTTCTTAATTGTAACGTGTACGTTCATTGCTTACACAACAGATAATAACAGCAGGTGGTGATATATTACATAGAAATAGCTGCTGTAGCTGGAGTATGTTACATTGCCGGTGCTCAGAATATTGATAAATTCTCACCCTTTTCTGTATGTGGCCACAGTACAGTTGTATCAGTCCAGATAACTGTTTTTCTTCACCTAATTGAGATGTGTTCTAGCCATATCAGGCATGCTGATTTGTCTGCCTCATGCTCATGAAATCTGCATCATTCAATGCCTCACTCTGCACCCCTCATCTTTTTTTTTTTTTTTTTCCACTTTTGGATCCAGACTCCATCTCAGAGGTGCCCATATCCTTCTTGTGTACAAAATAGCTATTATCTATCTCCCTGCTTAGGAGGATGAGAGAAAGCAAATGCAGCTAGAATTGAAGATTGGGTGCTGAGAACATCCTCTGAGCACTGACCAGCCATGGGAGAGACAAGGCAATTACAAGTGCTGTAAAGCAGAACACCTTTAGTGAAATGCCTGCAGAATGAATTTTCTTTATTCTGAATACTCCCGTGACCTAAACATGTGTATTTGTTTCCAAGATCACAAGTGTAACAGCCTTTTTTTCCAAGATTATTCATTATTCCCCAGCTTCCAAGAAATACCCTAAATATCCCTTTTTCTTCAGTTTCTACGTGCCTTTACATTCCCAAAATATATCTCGTAGGCCAGAGTCTACATGCTTTAGGGGGTTAGGGTTTTTTGTTTATTGGTTGGTTTTTTCCCCAAATTAAATATTAAGTGATTCAAAATAAGAGAATGAAGGTAGGGTGTAAGAGAGACTCCATGTTCTGCTGAGTTCACCTGCACTTCTAATTTCCTCTTAATTACTGCTGGGGAAATGCTGCCTCAGGAAAACTTTCTGAAACTACTGTTGTTTCTTTCCTAAAAGTCAGGCGGATTGGAACTTGATGATCCTTAGGGTTCCTTTCAACCCCAGCCATTCTATGAATCTATTCATCATAGAGGTAATTCTCATGTATTAAAGTAGACTGAGATTATTTTTTATTCTTACTTGTTTTAGATAATGGAGGTGCTGCAAAATAGAGATGCTAAATACAGTTTCTCAGCTGACAAAATTTTGTCTTACGAGAAGGTGACAAAAGTTTCTGAAAATAAGACATAAGAAGTTAATGCAAGAAAATACAGCTACATGGGGAACTGGGAGTAGGAAAAAATGACCAATGAATGAATAATTTAAATCTCCTTTAGAAGAGAAAAGAAGCAGTGAACTATTTAATTATTCCAAAGGGAAAGGAGACCCATTAATTGGTCTTGGCACAGTTAAAAGTACAAACATTTCATGATGCAGCATTTTGGATGCATTCAATTTTCTTACTTGAAACAGCTGTAGTCAAGGTTCCATTCCTGATAGCTTTTTAAACTAAAATCTCAGGCACCTGAGGAGGGAGTGGGGGCTTTACTTTGCAAGCTCTCTCTTAAGAAGGGTTTTTCTAAGGAGTGGTTACTTGCTGCTGCTATTTCATGTAGTACTGAGCAAGTTCAGCAGGGTTGTTCCCTGCTGTAGGAGAATGATGGTGGAGTGTTCAAAGAGCATCTAACAAGAAGTGATCACAAGAGCCCTGGTGAAGCTAAGGTAACTTGTGGTATATGTTTAATAAAACTGTATTATCTAGAAGCTCAGTTCCCTTAAGCTAAAGAAGAGGCTTGGGGTGGCATGCTGATGGATTTGCTCTACTATTTTCTGTTTCTTCTATTTGTTTTGATCACTATTTCCTGTTGCTTTGGTTTTTCTTAATAGCTCCTTCTTCAGGGTTGCAGTAACAAGTCTGTCCATGACACAATGTGGATGTAGGTTTAGTCTGTGGTGTGCTTTGTTTGCTGTATAGGTACAAAGAGATCTTAAATTACCCTGTGTAACTACTGATATGTTCTGGAATTATCGGTCTGCCTGAATGAAGCTGTCGGCATTAAAATGGTGGTTATTATATTCTCTAATGGGGTACAAGGTGACTGCTCTTATTGCTCTGGTCTGTAGTGAAAGTGTTTAGGGGGGAAAAAAATTATTCAATATTTGGACTTCTGGAGACAACAAGTTTTTTTTCCTCTAATTGAAATAAATTACTGAAACTCATTGCTGTTAATAAAACTTAATCAGCATATTAGAGGTAGTGCATATATCTTGTTTTAATCTTCTTTCTGATCATCTGTAAAGAGTTCTTTTAACTACTCTCAGTTCTTTCTCTTTGTAGTTGAAGATGTAATGGTCAAATATCAAAGTATAGGCGTACTCTTTCCTCCCTGAGGAGTTTGTCAAAATTTTGTGCAGGAGTTCTACAGGCTTTGGAGGACTCCTTTACTGCAGTCTTATCTGGGCATCCCATAGTCAAAGGGAAAAATTCTCAGATGCAGGAACCAGTTCTGAAGAATCTAAGTAGCTTTTTCCTTCCGATGGCCTGTAGTTCATAGATCCATATATCTCTTTGGGAAAATGTGTAGACAACAGTACTAATTGTAGTACTGTAGACTTCTTTCAGTTTCCTTCAAGCACTGATGGGTGCACAAGCTTCAGTAACTCAGATCCAAAGTCCTACTTGCTATTTGTGTCTACGATGATTCTCTGAGAAAGTATTGTCAGAAGAACACCCACAAAACTTTGCGGAACTTTGCAGCACTTGTGACATTGAAATGCTCTGGTTGTATCAGGAGAGTCAGGGTCAGAGGATGTTTATTCTTGAGGCAAATGCAGTGAAAATTCTATAAGTATAGACTTTTAGAGGCTTTGAAGACCATTGTTTGTCTTTTTCTGTGACCCTGAGGCACTCACAGGTTCAATGTTTCATAGATTTTGGTGGAATGGAAATAGTAACTTCAGCCATTTTTTTCTTTCTTCCAATGTCTTGATATGAACAGGCTTCTATTATGCCGAAGGAAGCCAGTGGATATGAGATAAAGAATGGGATTTATTGTGTTATCTCTACTGCCGTTCTTGCTGTCTTAGCTCTCATACTTGGCTGTGCCTGGGTAGCTGTGTGGTGTGTAATCTTCTCCCTCTTTACATAATACTGCTTGGAGTCAGCATGCAGCAGCCTGGATGAGCCTGGCTGAAATACTGGGGACATCCTTCTCCCAGAGCCAAAGGAAGAGGTAACACATGCAACAGGAGTAGTCTTTATCTTTGCATGTTGGGTGTGATCCTGCTCCTTGGAAGCTTGGGATGTTCAGTAACTTCATTCAGTCACATAACGCTTCTCTCTTCAGTCTTCAGATCATGATGCAAAAATCAATGCGAGGATTGATTGCTAGTGCTGCTGGAAGTTACTTTTGTTTGCTTCTCTCAGGAAGAAGGAGAGGTGTCAATGAGAATTCTTATTGGCTTAATGAACTGCTGAAAAGTATCTATACATGCCTTCTTCTTGAATTTACACTAGAAACATTTCTCTGAAGGGAAGTTCAGCTATGAATATGAAAAAGAGAAAGCCAAGGAGGCTTAAAAAAAAAAAAAAAAAAGAATATTCATGTATCATCAAGTTTAACTTTCTTGTCCATTTTTAACAGTCAGTATTGCATTCAATCACAGACAGGCACAAAGAATAGAGAATTTTCAGGCAGACTCTGATGCAGGTATTATACCTTAATCTCTGCAGCATGCAATGAGAAATATTAAGGCTTTAGGACCTTTCTGAAAACACAGGGGAACAAAGTAAAGATGTGGATTATTTATTATCCATATTAGAACCTAATGTTAATGTATGCTAAGCAAGTGACAAAGTTTCAACAGAAATTAACTGGAGCTATTATCGTCCTCCATTATGCAATTACAATTCTATTTTTAATTGTAACAGATTGTTTTTGTGAGATTAAGCTTAAGTTACTTTTTTTAAAGTGTGGTTTTTTTGTAACAAAAATGCCCCAGGTTCATTTCTGCAACAGTGGAAAAATGGACCTACACAGGAAAGCAAAAACACCTGGCAGATATTGCAGCTGATATTTGTCAGCTAAATTTAGACAAATATATTTGTCAATGGTTAAGCTATTTACACTGCTGCTGTAGTCAGCAAAAAACTAAGATGTAACACATGACCTGCTTCGCATGTCAACACTACAGCAATATGATCAGTGTCCTGCTCTCCTCTGACAATATTGATTTGAGTATAAAGAGTTGTTTGAGTGTAAAAAAGAATCTTGGATCATTAGCTCAGACACTTATATCAGATTAATCTCATACCATCATTAGTTTTCTAATGATGAAAATGTGGTTATTGTGCAGTGAGATATCAAGCTTGAGAAGTAGGTCCGCAGGGGGAATGTAACAAGGTTCAACAAGGTAAAGTGCAAAGCCGGTTGCATTTGGGGGACACCAGTCCCAGGTACGTCTACAGACTGGGAGAAGGAGCTTAGAGAAGCCTTGCAGAGAAGGATTTGGGGGTTCTGGTGACTGAAAAGCTGGATGTGAGTGAGCAGTGTATTCTTGCAGCAAGGAAGGCCAAGAGTATCCTGGGCTGCATCAACAGAGAGGGGTGGTAGCAGAACAAGGGAGATGACTGCCCCTCTTCTCTGACCTCATGAGGCTCCTGTATCTCGGTTTGGGTCTTCCAGAACAAGAAGGATGTGGAGGTGTTGAAGAGGGTTGAGAGGAAAACCACAGTACTCAGAGGGCTGGAGCAGATCTCCTATGAAGAAGGGTTGAATGAGTTGGACTTCTTCAGCCTGGAGAGGAGAAGGATATGGGAAGTCCTCACTGCAGCCTTTCAGTACTTAAAGGGGGAGCTTATAAACAGGAGGGTAGACCGGCTTTTTACAGAGCCTGATAGTGAAAAGACAGGGGTCAATGGTTTTAAACTACAAGAGGGGAGACTTAGATTAGGTATCAGGAAGAGGTTTTTCTCTTAAGGCAGTGAGGCACTGGTACAGCTCCCCCAGTGGCAAGGGGTTGGGACTGAGTGGGTTTTAAGATCCTTCCAATTGAAGCGTTTCTATATATCTTCTTTTTTTGGTGCTTTAATTTTAGTTTTTGAATAGGAAGGCTTAAAAACGATCTTGGTTTACTGCAGTTTTGTACAGTTTATAAGGTTTTGGAGGTTTTTCAGAGGAGAGAATAATGATCTTTAAAAATCTGTTGGTATTGTAGTTGGGTTTTATGTTGATGTTTCTTCTAAAATGAGGAATAATAATTTGCTAACTTAAGGGAGGGTTTTGGGGACATTGTCTCATATTTATATGTACTGCAGAAAGTTGAGCACTAAATTAATGTACTGAAAGATCATGATTTTAAGTTGAGAGCTTATGAATCTGTGGCATTAATCAATACATAAAGAATTTCTGTATATCAGATTTCAAAATACAGGTTTTACTAAAAGAACTACCTAAGAATATTCTCTTGGTAGTGTGAGTCATTGGTACTAAACCAGAAAGCTTCATAACTGCTATATGAATCTGCTTTGGTACCAATAAGGGATACATTTAATAGACTTGATTTCATAAGAAAAATGAAAAATAGAGTAAAACTAGTAAAAAGGTAATTTATCTTTCTGCCTTTATCACAGATATCGATGACACTGTAGTAGGTGGTTCAGAATAACATTGCAAATAAACCTTTGAAGTTTTGTGGCATGCTTACAATAATGATAACATTGAATTGTTCGCTATATACACCAAACTTTCAGTATATCTGATCATCTCAAAAGTTAGAGGTGGATTTGATCCAGAAATCTAAGCTTATTTTTTTTCTTTCTTTCCTCTACTGTTTTTTAACTGAAATACACTCCCAAAAAATCTGAGATCTATACATATCTGCCTTTTATGATCTATATTTTAAATGTGCCTGAAACAAAGGCTGCACAGAAATATAGTAAAATGCAGGTGAGAAATATGCATATATTTGGTCAAACTTTGTTGCTAATACAAGCAAATGTATAAAACTATGAAGATAGAAGTAAAGAGTTAATTTTGTGTTGGCTTCTTTAGATACCAGACCAGGAGGCTGGTAAATCCAAGTTACCTGAATTTCAATGAGAAATATAAAATCTGTGAAGAATAAAAGGTCTGAACTTCAGGTACAAAACATCTGTGTGATGAAACTATTACAGTTTTTGATACATCTGTCCAGCTCTCTTGTCTTCAGTGTATGAATGGGAATGTAGATGCAAGGTGCTAAACTTCTATTTTGGATGAATATCTAAAGCTGAAAGAAGCCCTTTATATTGCCAACCTCTGCTGATGCGTGACTCGCTAGAGCTCTGAAGAGCCATGGGGTTCATAGTACAATAGAATGGCTTCGGTTGGAAGGGACCCTGAGGATCATCAAGTTCCAACCTGCCTGTCACAGGTGCTGGAAACCCCCCACCATCCTTCTTGTTGGAAGGTTGCCCAGGGCTGCATTCAACCTGATCTCAAACATCTTGAGGGACGAAACATCCACAGCCTCTCTGGGCAGACTGTTTCAGCACCTTGCAACTCTCTGTAAAGAACTTCCTCCTGATATCCCATCTAAACATTCCCTACTTGAGCTTAAAACCATTCCCCCTTGTCTTATCTACCTGAATATAAAAAGGAGGGAAATCAACTTTTTAATGTCCTTTTGTGACTTGTGGACACCTATTGTACAGCGTGCTGGCACAGAAGGGGCTATGCCATTTGTCCTCTAAGGGCTCAAGTGCTCTTCTGAAGATAGGGATTGAGCTGCTTGCTCTGCCATCCGATACAAGTCAAAAGCCCATAAACGTAGAGTTGCTAGTGAAATAGAATGCAACCTGTCTTCCATTCCAGCTGCAGCTTCCTCTTTCCTCCAAAATAAATCAGACATAGGGGACATTAAAAGACTGACAGAAACTTATAACTAAAAGAGTCTTCCCTGAATTCTAGATCACTAATTCATGTTAATTGGTTATTCTGAGATTTACATTTGCCTAGCCATTATTTTCTGCTTTTGTCACTTTTCTGTGCAGTAATTTTTCTTTCTCATAACTTCTCTACTTTGCATGGGTGTATGAGAGAGAAGTTACTTTTTTTTCTTAGATTAAAAGATAGCATAATCTCATTGATTCCTTTTGTTCTTGGGGGCTTCTGAAGATTTTAATGATTTTTTTCAAGCCTGTGAACTTCCATGTACTATAAATTCTAGTTAATTTTATACATTGTGTCATTGTACGTAATCTTTATACTGCTGGAATTGTTTCACTTGGTAAGAGATACTGCTGATGTCAGTCTTCATTCATTGATATGCATTGCCAATGCATGCATAGCTCTAATTTATGCTCATGATTGACTGATCATAGTGTTTTTTTCTTATATGCAATATACCTTTCTCATTTTTAATAGCTTATGAAGCCATTTGGCTATTTTTACCTTGAATTTAATTTCTGGATGGGGTAGCTAGCAGATCACGTTGGATCAGTTTTTCATTTGGTAGTATTGCATTTTAGTAGACTGAAGTACTAAAAGTAATGACTGTTCTCTAAGGGAAAAGTACTCATGTAAGAAGGGAAAGTGAGATGAGACCTAGATGGAATAGTGATGGATGCCTGGAAATCTAGCCAGAAATGTGTTACAGCTTTGTGATAAGTTAAAGGGAAACAATGCATTGTTCTATTTCTCCAACTTGCATCTAAAAAGAAATGCAATGAGCCATAAAAAGAATTCTGTTGTCTTCTTACTCAGATGGAAAAAAATCTGAGAATAAATGAAACCTGAGGAGCCCTAAATGTTCCCTGTGTTATAATAAATATTTCTTCTTTTCTAGGCCTGGTTTTGTAGAGAAACAAAGCACTTATATTCACAGTACCAGCTAAACTCAGTGCCAAAACATCTAGCGCTTTTCATTACCTTTATGCTTCTCCTTTGACTTCTAGCTACCATTCCAGCAGCACAGTTAGGTCCTTGCTGGGATGTGCTAGTCTTGGGTGCTCAGGGTGTAAAAATGGCATTAAACAAGAACATGTGGACAAATTAATCCATTGCTGTCTGTTCACGTGTTGGTTCTTGCCTAATACCTTTGGACACTATCCTTTTTCTTCGGTGTGGGAGGGTGATGAAATCTTCATAGGTAATGCAGCTTCTGTGACTCCTCTGAAAACCAAGGTCCTGGTAGAGGATTGCAACCAGAGACCCAGAACTGTCCCTTCACTCGGGAGAATAATCACACCTCGAGGGATAGCTTTGATCAGTGGGGGGACAGAGAGGAAGGTAGGGGTGGTTGCAGGATTTTAAGTCAAGACCTGCTGAAGCCAGAAGGGTATCACTGTGGTTCCAGAAATCCTAATGAATTCAAGGACTTTGTTTTGAGGATTGTCAACTGAAGTTGAACAGGGTTGTTCTTAAAGAAGTAGTCTTTGAGTTATGTGATTAGATTTGATTTCACTTCTTTCACCTCAGACACTGTAGGAGAGGGTAACTGCAGAATGTGTCCAAATGCGATCTGAAATTGCAGCCCGATTGCAAATATGTGAAAAGCTTCACACTTTCTTTTTTTTATCCACCTTCTTTTTATGTATGTATTTCTTATTTGCTTTTATTTTTATTTTTCTCTAGTATCTATTCATGCTTTCTATTGCTTTTCCTGAACAAAATACCAGACCCAGACTCTGTTTGCTGTAACTTACTCAGTAGTATGAGGTACAAAAGCATTATTTTTCTGCTATGTATCATTTGTCTCAGGGATTTTTTTTATGCCTTCCAATTTCAATTTCTGTTATTTGCCATTTCAGTTTCCATTAAGCATCTGCTTGTTATATACTCTACAACAAAGTGCTCTTAAGCTTCAGGTAACATACAAACATCCCTTTCACCCTTCGTAAACAAAACAATTTCAATATTCTCAGGATTAAACTCACTATTTTACCATTGCTAAGAAACTCTATAGTGGAAAAATCTGTATGCCAAATACTTTTGCATGAGTTTCAAATACTTTGTTACTGCACGTTTATTACAGGCAGAGATACGTATTCAACGTGTTTGTGAACTGAAGGAATTTAATCTTTATCCTAAAACCCATTTTAATCACAAATTCTAAACTTTGAGCCCATTGCAAAGCAAGACATAAAATACTGACCTGAATATCTTGTTTGCAAATAGCTACTGGAAAACTCAGTAGCAATACTACTTGTTCCAGCTTTTTTTTTTTTTTTTTTACTTGACCTTTTACTGTGTTCTGTTTTGCTATCAACCAAACATTAATCTTAGGGGTTTGAAAACTTTCTACAGATATTAAATTTCTGAATGACCCTCTTTAAGTGCTGTAGGAACTATAGAATTCTTCACTGGATTTAAAGGGTGTTGGGCAACATCCAAAATGCATTAAATATTTATTCCTTAAACAGTTTATCTCTAGCAATGTATGCATTCTGTCTTAGAAATAGAGGAAATTTGATGCACAAATAAAATATAACTGAACTCCTTAATGGCAGCTGAAGAGCCAGAATAAAGGGCTCAACTTGACTATTCAACTAAGGTGTCTTGTACGCTTTTCTTGAAGTAAAAAATTATCTGACTATCAGTGGGTAAATTACTTTGGCCTGCATTTCTTGCTTTATTTTTAAAATTATTGCATATGTTCATACTTTCAAACAAGTGAAGCACTTCGTGGCAGTTAAGGCTACAATTTGGGCTCCATTCCTATAAAAGTTCTTAAACAGAATCATATTACAAAATGACAAAGTTTTATATTTTCAGCTTTGGTTTAGATGCTGTTGTTTCAGGGCTACCAAATGCTTTGGGTTTCCATAATAGCATTTACAATATGAAACAAAAGTTAATAAAGATCTCACATTCTCTAGTGTTTCTTGCTAGAAAAAAATTGCTTGTATTGAAACAATGCTGTCGTTAACTGGCATTTTGCTGCTAGTGGAGTCATGGTGAAACATTTGGGTGCAGAATGCAATTAGGGTTTTTTTTTCTGGTTATTACACTGTTTTTACAAATATCAAATACTACCAATCGTACTCTGGTACTTCTGCTTATTGTGAATTGGCATCATAATTCTACCAGATCTTGCCTATGATTGCTTACCTAAATTTTGGCTCATCTGTCCTGTATGCTTTGTTCTTGTATTCAAAAATGCACAATCATCTAAATTTTTTCCAAAAAATGGAAACAAGGGTAACTCGTAAGTGCTTCAGTTAAAGAAGATGTTTCTTTCACTGTGCAGATATATTTGATATATCTTCTTTCAGAAGTAGTTTGTGCCCATATTTCATGTCAGTGATTTTATCTAAAAAATGTACTATCTATATTAAAGTTATATTTTTTGTCTGACTTTGGAAGTGCTCATTACAGCAAATTCCAAATTCAGTGTTGATGCTGCTCAAACTAGACGGTTATGCTAGATGACAAGCCTATGAACCAGTGTTGTTATCACTAGCAAAGTTAAGTTTGTAAAGAAAAGTGCACATCTTAGTTTTGCTTTATGACAGGATCTGGTTTTTATCTGTGATTTCCCTTCAGGGTTTTGTGGTGGTAAGTATCAACTTGAATTAGCATTTAGGAAATTAATTTTGTGAATTGAAGTTAAGCGTAAGATTTTTTTTCTGTTTCTACCTCTCTTTATTACAGAAGCAATTTTCTAATTTATAAATAATGTGAGATGTTCTCTTATGCCACTCTCCCTGTATATGTGCCTTGCAAATAACTGTACTACTCTCTATGGGTTTTACCAAGGGGATAATTTGCTAGCAATTCTATGCTGGCAGATATATCACTGTCTACCAGGAGACATGAATATTACAGAAAAAACTTCAGAATTAATTTTAGAAATGGGTTAGCTCAAGGTTCCCAATTCTCTTGATTTTACTCTTTAAAAAAAAAAAAAATTCTAGTAAGATTTTTTTCATTGACAAGTTACAGGGACTCCATCTTTATGTAAAGGAAGGTTTATCTAAAAAACTAGAATAGTTTGCTCTTAAAGCTTCTTAAATTTTTTTAGGACTCTAAAAAAAGAAATGCTCTGAAGCACAAAAATGAAAAGGAAAATAGAAACAGAAGTATCATAGTTCTGATCATCAGTGAGGCTAACATTTGGAAAGTTCTTGTTTTATTTTGTTCTCTCCTCAAATCAGCTAAACGTTCCTCAGATGCATGGATAAAATGTTACTCTCTTACTTAGCGAGCACTTAAATATTTAACCTATGACCTTGGCTTCTAACTCATGTAATCAACATTTTGCCAAGTTTAAGCATCAGTAGTTAAAATCAGCATAAATAACCTGAGCACTGTGAGACTTAAACTAAAAAGATTTAGAAGAAAAATAAACAGATACTATGTATTCGCTCAATGTTTTGAAATAGTTCAATTTTGTCATCTTCCATGAAAGAAAAGTATATTTCATATGTAGTGATTATATATTTTTGTCTTGCTCCAATTTATAGGAGGGAGATGAGGTTCTTTTAATATCTATATACCTGGCGTGAGATTAAGAAACAATGGTTCATATGTTGTTCCATCTTCATGGTCCTTGCTCAGGACTTGTCTGGACTTGAACAAATCCATCTGTTGTTCCCAGCAAGCTTTGAGACACAGACGTTGACAGAGTAATATCTTAAAAAATTTTTAAAGGAAATTTAGAGCATCAAGTGTGAATTTCAAAGAAAAAACGTGCTTAGAGATGTCAGTTGTGATAAATCCCGAAGTTGGTAAACGAATAGTACTTATATTTTAATTTCATTTTACTTGTTCCAAGAAGCTATTAAAATCTTTTCAGAGTCAACACCTATGCCACTGGTACCCTGTTATCTCTGGGGGGAAAAAAAAGTGTGGCTTAACTGTGAAATAATAGAATAGTGTGGAAGGAGTCTCAGAGATCATCCAGGCCATGGGTGCGGTTGCCAACCACCAGGACAAGCTGCCCTGGGCTCCATCCAACCTGGTCATGAGCATCTCCAGGGATGGGGCACCCACAGTTCTGAGCAGCCTGCACCAGTGCCTCACTGCCATTTTCCCCCCTGCCATCTAATCTAAATCTCCCTTTTTTTTTTTTTTTTTAATTATTCTTACTTGTCCCATCACTGTCACACTGTGTACCTCTCTTATTTTCAGTCTCTCTTTAAGTACTGAAAGACTGAAATAAGGTCTCCCCAGTGCCTTTCTTATCCAGACTGAACAAACTCAGCTTCTCATCATAAGACAGGTGCTCCAGCCTTGTGATTTTTCTTGTGGCCCTTTTCTGGATCAATTCCGTAAGTTCCATGTCTTTCCTTAACTGGGGCTTCTAAGCCCACTGTGTTTTTAGAAAAACAGCATTAGAGAGCAAGTGGTGGAGCAAAAAATCTTTAAGGAATAAATATAGAGGAAGTTGTCTGCATAATGGTTTCAATGCTTATATCTAAAATTAGCTTTAAAAAATTCAATTGCATCCTCAAAATAATCCTAAATAGTGAGTTATGAAGTGTCTGCACCAAAGGCATCTCAACATCTCTGACAGCAGTGTGCAGAGCAGCTGTTAGACCACTATATCTGAGAAGACATCTACCGTGACTTTCACATATTCCACACACTTAAGTATGAAGTATGGAATTACAAGATAGATTTTCACAAAGGCAGGCTCATCTGACTGGGAAAAGATGAGAAGTTGATTAAGTACAATCCATATGTTCTTTTTTGTGTAGCTTTATAACATAGTGGCACAAAAATCCTTCCTTTCCTCCTGAGAAAATGTTTGTCTATCTCAAGTGTGTGCAGCCATTATGCATGAACTTGTCTTGATCTTTAATAGGAGCCAGAAGGGGAAAGAAAGAACATGTTAAACAGAAAATACAGTCAGCTTGGCAGAGGGCAGGTGTTGAATCTCTGCTCCCTTCCTTCCAAGCAAAAGCAATTGACATGGTGTGGTGCAGGCTCAGCATAGCTGCTGTAGCTTGGCCTGCATCGGTTCCCTCTAAAAGCAGCAGGAGCTGGTTCACTTTAGTCACAGGCTGCTCAGTTCTCTGAAGTGAGTGTTCATGAAAGAAGTCAGAAAGGGAATAAATTAGTTGGTATGGAACTCATTTAGCATTAAGGATTCAGGAGAAAATATTGCTGAAGGAAAGCAGTGAGAAATGTGTAAGCTGAGTAGATGTAGAAACATCTATGCATTTTATTTTAATTTCTACCCCCTTCTTTATTTTGTCCTTGATCCTACATAAAATTGGCTGTATGGAGCTAGACCAAAAATACACCCAGCCAAGTATTCTGTTTATCGTAAGAAATAGTAACAGATGCCTAGCAAGGAGATAGGTGAACAAGCACATAATGCATTTCCCTCCTACACTTGTCTCTGAATGTTATCTTGCTTTCCAGGTTGTTTCTACATAGATCATTAAAAATTTCCATAAGGTAACATATCAAAACCAGATGTTGTGTAGTAGCATGCTTAACTTTCTGGGCTTTTTTCTTACCTCTGTAGTCAGTGCCTATAACCCCTCTTTTCTACTGTCCAGAATGTCCTTGTTGTTCACCAGAGGCAGAGAAGGGATGAGTTTCAGGCCCCAGCCTGGATTGATAAACACACAGAAAGGGCAAGGTACAGGTGGCTTTTAGAAAAGTAGGTGAAAGAAGAGCTTACTGAAAAAAAAAAAAAAAAAAAAAAACCAAGCTGTGGGCCTGCAGGAAGGTAATAGGGAAGAAAAGATAAAAGTCCCTGTGTTATGTGGAATATTTTGTATGATTGTGTCCCAAAAAAGAAATAGATTGGGTCAACTTAAGTAAAGGTGATAACTTACATATGCTTCAGATAAGCAGTTGGTCAAATAGTAGGATCACTTTATTAAGAGAAGCAGTTTAATCTCAAAGTAATACGTCATTAATGTATTGTTCTGTATTAGCATGTTAAAACCTGTAATCTCTATTTCCCATTCTACCCCTACTGGATTCTCTCCCTCTCATTTCCTGCCCCAGCCCCCCCCCCTTTTTTTTTTTTTTTTTTTTTAATTTTAGATAACAGAAAGTACTGAGAGCATGTTGGCTTGCTTGTCTTCTCAGTTGACTCTTTTTGCCTTTAGACTAAAATGGATAAGCTTTCTTCTGTCAAACATTCTAATTATGTAGTTTATTCTGGCTTATTACCTTCTTCAATTTGCATTTTAGACTTTTAAGTCTCAGTCTAAAATAGACTTCCCAAAACTAGACTAGTTCTTGCAGCTGTTTTCAGTTAGTTTTCCAATTTGTCAAGTTCCATCTTAAGGCATCAGCATAAATGGGATGTGTTATTGCAAAGGAAGAGCTCGTTAGTGCTTCAGAGAGTAATCAAAATTTTTCTTTCTTCTCTAGTCTTCCCAATTTACAGTATAAATAGGCAATGAATAGCAAGCCTATAATGTGACTGCTGATAATACAATAGAAAAATACTAATGAAAACGCAAGGAAAACTTGTTTTATCTTTCATGGTAAAATCCTCTCAGGCTTCTTGAAAGATCAAAATTCTTTAGCTTTAGAACTTGATGCAACTACATGTATGCTACTTTTCCCCTAAATGAAGAGGCCACCCTGTGCTTAAAAAAAAAAAAGGCAAACTGCGTTTATGATTTGGAACCTTTAAAAAGGCTTCTTGTGTTGTTTCTCTGTGTGGCAGATAATAAAAATTATCTAGAATTACAGACATCCAAACCAGTGCCTCTGTGGAAGGGCATCATTTAGTTTAAAAATGGATGGAAGAAATTAGATTTCTATTTTTTTATATTGTATATAATTTATGAAATATTGAATGAATTATGGTGGGAAACACTTTTGATAGGAAGATCAGTGAGTAGTGAGTTCTGTATTATGGAATTAAACTGCTTATTATCCAAACTTTACCTCAGGTTATCCACTGACATGTCAGAAAAATTCTTACCCCTTTATATAGACAGTTGTGGAATAGTGCAATAAAGAATATTATAAAAAATCAGAACTTAAATATTTTTGCAGTATAGTTGTCCAAGTCATTGCTATAAAATATGTGTAGTAAGTTATACCACAGCAGCTAATTCTTGAGTAGTGAACTGCTCTTGGTGAGATACTACACTGGAACAATTTTCTCTGTAGAATTTAAAAATCCCAGTGTACTTTAATCAAGAATGGCAGACACACTTTGCTGTCCAGAAGAAATATATTTAGTATAATCTTTACATAGATTATCCAAACTCTTGTTGAAACAGGTAAATACTTATTAATAAATTAATCCATCAAATATGCTGGGAATCCTGTTTTCACATCTGACAGTACCCAATTTTAATACTGAGATGTTCTGAAAACACAAAGTCTCTTTGCATTTCCTCTTAAGTGGTATTTCATTCTAGAATTTAAGAGAAAAACTTATTTCTTCTCATACTTCTCATACTTGTCTTATTTTTCATTGTGCTTTCTTATAGCTGTTGTTAGCTGTATTGCCTTCAGTGAGAATTCTCCTGGTGATGCTGAAGAAGAGGGTTGTGTGTGGTTGCATGTTGTTGTGTGACGTCCCTGGGATGCAGATAATGATAGAAAGGCTTAAGCATATACATACGGAGAGAAGAAATTCATAAATTCATTCATGAATTCCAGAAACAGTACCTTAACCAGATGAAAATTGTCTATCTGTATTAGGTTTATGGTACCATTTCCACCCCAGCTACATTCAGGAATATCTAATATCTTCTTACCTGTGCATATCCATGATGTACTCAAGGGCTGTAAACATCAGCTGTTTAGCAAGGGAACAAGAAATGTATCTCATTATAAGTAACTGACTTAAGGAAAGGAATTCAGTTATTCAGAGGGTAATTTAACTGAAAGAAAATTAGAGCAGCTTTAAGTTAGGTGTCCTATCTGTAGAAGCAAGATCATAGCAGATAAAATACATGCGATAGACTGCTTACATTACAGAAAGCATTTCTGTGGTTATTTTTAATCAGATTTTTATCAGGAAAAAAAAAAGTAGATTTGAATTCATCCGGCTATGTTATTTATATTAGTTTGCCTGACCAATCTGATCTTCATGATTTTAAAACATAGACAAATTCTCCTCCTTGTGATTTATGCATGTTATTCTATTCTAATTTTAAATTAGCATTTTTCCTGAGTAAATTTTTGATAACCAAAGCATTTGTTTTTGTGGAGAACACTGAATTTCATTTTCTTTCTGTCATTGGACTCTTTTTAAAAGCTTAAATAATAATGTAGAAGTGCTCTTCTAGGTGAGGTTAAGAGACCTAAAAAATGCTTTTATATAAGTGATTAGATACTAAGTGCTTCTTTATTTCTTTGCTATTTCTTAAAGTAAGTTTTATTGGCAAAAATGTAAATTTTATAAAAATAAAAGCACTGGTATCACTTTGCACAAGACAAAGCATATGCTGAGCTGATCATGCTGACTGTAAAATCTTATTGGAATACTGGTTTGTGTATTTTATAGTTTCGTCTAAGTATTGGAAATCTGAGAGGCCTTAATCACAAACAGGTCATATGACATGATCTCTATCAAATGTACTTGTCAAGCTTTTTATGAGTTTTCTGGCATAAATGTAGAATTAAAAATGAAATTGGTTTTGTGGCTATTCTCCCTATTCTTAATAAATGTTTTGGGGACTGTTCTGTGGGGGGACAAATAAGTGATTCTAAAATCAATAAATACTGTGCGCATCAGGAAAGGGTTTTGAATGATGCTATTCTTTGGAGACCCAGTGTAGACAATGAAATAGTAATCTAAAGCATTTGTGATCTCTAACCATAGACAACTACAGTATTTAAGACCAGCTATTGTGTTTCTGGATGTTCTTAGCTATGAACTAGTCATCAGCAGTTAGGATTAACTGTTTGAAGACCAATTGCATGTGACTAAAATGTTTTTGTGTCAGGCTGATAGAAGGCCACTTGATTGGTTGCTTAGAGGCTAATCTTGGGAACTGTAAATATAAGGTTGTTAAAAACAGAACCCATCTATTTCAAAATCTACGAAAACCAATCTAGGGAAGTTCATTCTCACTTCAGTGCTTCTATCTACTTTTTACAGTTTTTTTTATTAACCTGTCTCAAATGAAGATTTTATTTAGATAAGCACAATACAACTGTCACAACATATTGCTTTTTATTTAGGCAGTTCTTCTGTGCACATAGATGACAAAAAACAAAAATCTGTACTCTACAGTCTATTCTGGTCTGCTGATAAATTTGCTGGAAAGATTTTGTATTTTGCTTTGCTTTTTTTTCCTGTGTTCTTCTTTCATATTCTGTATCTCTGACAATCCTGACAGTTGTTGCAAACTTCAGATTTCTGCAACCCTCAAGGACAGCTATTGAACTTCAGTGAGAAATTATACGTGGGTGTTTACTTGATATTTAGTCTGATACACGGGTAATGTTGTTTCCTATGCATGTTAAAAATGTCATTTGTAAGAACCTAACCCCCAAATCAATAATATTAACAACACAAACTATCCCTGTCTTCAAAAAAACACCTTCAGAAACAGTTATCATATGTATTTTGTAAAGAAGCTGATGGCTGTGATCACAGAACTGGAAGTCATACACTAAAACAAAACAAAACAAAAACAAACAAACAAAAAAAACAGCCTGAATATTAACATGTTTCTGCACAGTAGCATACGGTATGGCTACTTTTTATGAAACATTAATGTTATCTCCTACAACAGTTTTACTTTCATCTTTATTTGTTCACGTGAACGGAAAGCCATCCGTGAAAGTGTTACTGTCAATGGAGGTGAGAATGCATAGAGCCATCTGAACAGCCTTTACTCACTGGACTGATGTGGAAAAACAGCACAGAGAAACTGGTGATTAGAATGTTTTTCTTCTTGTTGAAAACTCCCCAAGCATGAAAGAGAGTAATTGAAAAACAAGCAAGATGAGATCCCCTGAAGACACATTCTCTTGTTTCTCACAGCAACAATCTCCTCCTGGATTTTTTTTTTTTTGTCACCTTACAGCCAAGTCTGAAAGCAGTTTCATGGTGTTCAGAGGACAAGCATTTTTAATCTTCTTGTTTGCCTCAGTCCTGGAATTGTTCATTTTCCAAGTGTGTATTGTATTTTATACTTTTTCTATTTCTTTCTTATCTTGCTATTTATACTTATTTAGAAACAGCCTGGATTGAGAGCAGATTTAGTTTTGAATTACTAACTTTTCTCCTTGGATGCTGATCAATTATCAGTACTTTCACTATTTTGGAGGTAGTTACGAAGCTTCTGATTTTTATTTTCGTTTTTTTGGCAAAACAGTTCTAGTTTCTCCACTCTTTTGTTAGGTAGGTGAAATTACACAAATTGCATTTCCATGGCATTCTTTATTGTTTCAGGTATATCTGCATTAAGGAAATGTTAGTGGAAATGTATTCATTTTAAGTTTATTGGCTTTCAAGGGTAACGTGAAGATTTTTTTCTTAAAACTGCCAATTCACATGAGCTTGAACCTCTGTTAATCTAAGAGAAATTCACTCAATTTTTTTTTAAATTTTATGTGCTCATTCTCATCAAGGCACAAACAAGTTGAGATTCACTTTGATCTGTGCTCAGTATAACTTACTGGAAATTAATGAAGCTTACTGGAATTAATTAAGACAGCTGCAGAGTGGGAAATCAGTGCATTGCTAAGAAAAATAGCAATTACAGTGTTTCAAAAATCAGATATTTCAGTAACTGTTGCAAAGTAAAAGTTTCATTGCAGGACAAGATAAACCAGCAAAAGGCATTGAAACTATCTAGGTGGGAAGCTTGATATGGTAGGAGGATAATTGGGCTCGCTAGTACTTGAACAAAGAGCCACAACATACTTCATTCAGAAGGATCTTAATTAAGAACTGTACAAATCTCACTGTTTTTGTTTTTTTTTTTTTGTATGCTAAGTTGACCAAAACCTAGAAGCTTACCACTAAAATCATCTCTGTAATAAGCCTGTGCTTACAGGAGAACTAGAGAAATCTTTCATAGCATTGATGAAGTAAGTTTTGACGTGATCTTAATATGATGTGACAATCATGTACTTAGCAAAAGTACTCCTAGGAGATTGAGCTCTTCCTGCAGAATAAACTTTACTTAGTGCTTGTCATAATATTAATATAAGGAGTTCTGAGACCTTTAGAGGAAGTAAGGTAGAGAAGGCATCAAATGTATCCTGAATACCTTTCTTCATTTTTTTCCTAGTACATTCTCAATTTGTTAGGTATTTCAGTTTGAGGTGACTACCTTGTTCCTGGGCAAAGTGGGACTCAATCCCATTTTGCCAAATTATTCCTGAAAAACATTTTTACATTTGGAAAAAAGTCTTACCTCGACCAATCACAACTCAGCTAGATGACTTAACATTCCCTTCCCTCTTTTTCTTATCCATGTTATTTTTTACCTTACTTTCATTTTCTATGCCTTTGATTTATTTCGGTCTAATTTATATTGTAATTGTTTTAAATTACTGTTTTGTCGTTTTTCTTTTTGTTCTGTTGTCTTTATCCTGACTGTTCTTTGCCTCACGCATTTATATTTTTGTCTTTTATAGACTTAGACTTAAGTTACTTAGGTCTGGCTGTCCTTGGTTAAGTGGAATTAGACTCATAGCTAAGCCCAATTCTAATTTCCACCTGGAACTGCCTCTTTATCGTTTTACAGTGCAGAGCGCATACCTCCATCTGTCAAGTGAGGATGATGTCTTTTATCACGAATTTTGTGGTTCAATCATTATCGTTTTAAAGACACGCAGACTTCTCTTCTGGAGTAGTAAATATTACTGAGTTTGCTGTTTCAATTTTACTCTATAATCTTTTTTTAGAGCTGCTAGATTGTTTTTCTGCTTTGGTCTGATTATTTTGGCAGACAGACTCTTCTGTCTAATTCTGAGTGCATTTTTTTTTTGACATGGGAATTACTAGAGCTACTGACTGCATTCAGCTGCTCTTTGGTACCTCCTTTAGCTGTGTTTTTTCTTGTCTTGTATATAAGATTAGTGCAATAGAAGGGGGAAAATTATCTTTTGTACCTCCTGGCTCCAACATAGTATCTAGTCAAAAAGACTTCCATTGTAGCATTGCTTGGTTTCATCCAGAAAAACAGGCTCAGTGGAATTGCAAAATGTGTCTTGAACAGAGAGGAGTCTAGCTCCGTAGTGCAAAATAGAAAACAGTGAATTTTCTACAGGTTGCTACAGATCACAACATGGCACTGTAGAAGGACAAAGGAACTGAGTGATTACATTTTTAAAGGAGAAGTAATCAGCATTTCTCATTAATAAATAACTCCACGTTGTTACATCCTAAAGAATTTGTTTTGATTTACTTTGTGTGTATTTGCCTATAAGCTATTAAAATCAATGTGAGTATCTGTTAGTGTCTGTGTGGTTATAAACCCGTTTATATGAGATTCCACTATCTGAGTCATAGTCTCAAGGGACGAGAAGCCAGTGATTCAATTTCTGACTTGTTTGCCATTTCATTTTTGATCAGGTTTCTCATCAGTATGAAAGGAATGGTTTTCACAGTTAAAAAAAAAAAAAAAAAAAAAAAAGAGAATACACTATAGCAGTATGTAGTATTTTTATTTGTAACTTTACGTTCACTAGTAGATTTTGTCATGTAGAGTTTTTTGTTGCATGTTGTAAGTGATGGTGTCTTACATTTAATATTGCCCTACTCTTTCTTTTTTGTAATTCAGGTCATGCTTTGTTTTAACTCTCATTAACGTTTAATCTTATACCTGCATACAGAGTATATGAACACAGAATGAGTTTCTACTGCACCAGAATCTTCCTGACTGTCAAAGATTTGAGTAAATGATTCACCCATTCATATATCTCTTTGATGCTTTTTTTAGCAAAACAAATTTACGTTAGGAATTTGTCTAAAGATATATTTTTTTTTCTCTTGGTTTAACTTTCTTATCCCTGTCTGAAAATCATGGTAAGATACACTCCCATGTTCCCCTGAATATATTATAAAGGTACATATACACAAAAACTCTTTAATTTTTTCCATGGGATAAAAGTGAATTAATCTTATGAGATTGATGCGAAGATGTAATTTTGTTCAGTTGCTCCTTCAAGATACTAAGACTCCCTAACTCCTCCAAGGACTAGAAAGTTCACAGCCTGGTGCAGTCTACTTTCCTAGGGAAAAGACATGCGACAAATTGCATTCTAACTGACGTGGTTTTTGATGCTCTTAACGCAGAAATAGCTTCTCATAGTCCTACTGTATATAAGTATTTAAGGGACTGCACTGCTATGAACTATTTTTTCTGAATTAGTTCAGAAACAGTGCTGTGGAAATGGTTAAGACTGTTCTTTAACAACTGCTGAACTGTGAAGAAGAAAATATAAAGAACATCATCTTAGGGAATTTAAGTTGATGTAGTCAATCGTTTTCATTGCATTTTTCCTGAAGTTTTATATCTGTCTTCATAAGTGTATTGACAGTCCCTCTTTTCTTGATTTTGACCAGGTCCTTTTTTCAGTATTACATTGTTTGATATTTATCAAACGTACCAGAAATCTTCTTGTCTCTGAAAGGACTTCTTTTTCAGTGAGAAAAAGGAAACTGTTAGACAGAAAGTGGCAAGAAAATAATAAGAAATAATGGAAGTGTTGAAAAGAAAATGCTAAGCTCTTTATCAGCTGTGAATTGCTACTTTTCTCACACTTTGCAGTTATGCCAAGTATGCAACCACAAACATAGCAGATCAGCCAGCCAAAATTAAATGGCTTTTTAATGAAAACATAAATTGTTTTCTAGTATTGTGTTCCAAAGACTGATTTTATTTGAAAATAGTATTTTTTGTTTGAAATTCTTGTGTTCCAATGAAAAACAATACTTTTCTGCTAAATGTGCAAGGCAACTTTTTTACTTTTTTCATTCACTTTTCTCTCCTGACTCCTTTTAAAATAAATGCATAGGTATGGTCTTCTCTCCTTAAAACCCTGCAAGTCATCTTATTTTCATGGATACAAATAAAAGGTGGGTTTGTCTTAACTAATGGAATACTCTTAATATCAGTTTAATTAGAGAAAAAGGATAAGGTACACACAAGTTAACTTGCCGTGCATCAGCTTGACTACGATAACTGAATTTCTGCACTCTTCAGATGTCATAAATCTTGAGTTAAACCTACTTCAGGTTTAAACAAGATTAAGTAGCTTCTTAATACTATGGATTTGGAAAGGACAGGTTGCCTTAGCTTTGTTAAACTTGTGTCAAATTAATCGTGTGTCTGAGTCTTTAGTAGTTTGAGATGTACTTTAAACTAAGCTTAACTACTCTCTATGCATACTTCAGATTAAAATAGAATAAAGATTCCTTAACGTCATTTGCATATATTTAACCTAATGGAAACTGAAATTAAACTAATATTAATGCATTTTAAGAAAATCTAATTTTGCCATCCAGAACAAGGGTAAGATCAGTGTGTTGAATATTCCTGGTTCTAGGGGAAAATAATTTGAAGGAGAAATGCTGCATGTGCTCTAAGGTTCATAAGAGGAGGGTAGACCCCCCTTGAGCTTAAAGGAGCCTAAAATTGATTTAGCAAACCAATTGTTTAACTGGAGCCTCAATAATGCAATTGAAAACCATAATTTGATTATCAACACAGAAAAAAAAAAAAATATGTCAGTAAGACATTAGGTTTTGGTCTTAATTACTTTCTTTGTGTACAGGTTAATGTATTCTATGTGTGCTCCGAGTGCTTTCTTAAAGGGCCTTAGTGTGGTATTTGAACACTTCTTTAATATATACTGATGTACTGGAAAAACAAATTAATTGCATACTTTCTATTTTTAGCAGCTGATTGTTAGTCTTGCAGAAAACTAGTGTCAGCTTAATCTTTTTCTACAATTGGTCAAAACAAAAGATTACCTCTCCTTTCCTCTGTTATCTCCTCTTCTGTCATGTCCATTTCTGTGTGGAAGCTGACACACCTATGTAGTTGTGCATATTAGTGGAAGAAATTCCTTAATCTTCTTCCTGGGGAAGGAGATGGGCTGTACTTAGAAATGCTTAGCATAGAACACTGAGTGTACTGTAGGCTGTTCCATCCTCATTATGAATGAAGCTGGGAGAAATTCACATTCAGACTCAGCCTTCAGATTTGTCTAGCACATTTCATTTATGCTATTAGCAATTTGAAACCCTTTTGTTGTCTCATACTTCTTCCCAGTCATGGCTCATTATTGACCACTGTACTGATGCAGTCCCTGAATACCAACCATATTTGGTTTCCTAGCTATCGTACAAAATGGGCAGAGATATTAATCAAATCTCCAGAGTAAAAAGGTAAGCTTCCATTCAGAGGAAAAAAAAATCTTTCCTTCTACATCTGTGTAAGTGGTTCATAACTTATGTCAATTGAGAAGCAATAGGAGCAGCAGGCAGCAATTTACTTCCAGTGGTCCATGCAAGGGGAAGGCACACTATCTGTTCGGAGCTCTAGTGGTGGGTACTATTGCTTCTCTTACCATCCCTAAAAATGCAACAAAACTGAAAGGGACTGTAGGGAGCTGTTAAACCTGAGGTTATTTTGAAATATTTCACTTGGTAACAGTAGTTACAAATTGTCAAATCAACTATATTTCATTATTCATTTTTCCTTCCTTTCTTCTTCTGTCCTGCCCTCCTAACCCTTCTACATGTAACATGCTCTGAATAATGATATTTATCCTTTTATTTGAACAAGGAATGAGGGAGGTTCACTTAAATAATAAAACACTTTCTTTATGCTTTTTCTTCACTCTTTAATGTTACTGATGGAAATTTCTGCTGAGGCAATATTTAAACTCTCTTATGTAACTAAAAATGATGTTTTTGCAAGGGTCAAGATACAGCATTTTACCACATCAATTCTTCTAATTGTTCTTTCACGTAAGTTTATTGTTTTTCAAAACCTATGTTCTAGCCATCATGATTTAATCTAGAGCCCTTCAGCTTGCTGGTAATTTTCAATAATAGTAATATCTTCATGCTGTTGTCAACTAGAGCAGGAATCCAGGAAGAGCTTTGCAAGCAGTTGCTTTATTTTAAAACACTGCTTGTCAAAGTAATGTAATTACAGAAATGCAATTGATTTCCTTATAGTTGGAGATTTGTGTTAGGAAAGCAAAACAGATTATTATTAAAACAATATCACTATGCTTCCAATGCCATGAATAGGTTTATAAAAATCTAATGAAAGTTCAAAACCATTTTGATAGGAAAAAAAAAAAGCCAATAACACAACCAAACAAAACCAGAATTACGGAAATCTTTAGTTCTGAATTTGAAACAAATCCTCCCTTGTTCCAATATAAATAACAGCTTGAGATCCCTGCTCAGACAGGTGATCAGAAGGAGTAGATTCTTTTTCCTTGCTAATTTCCAAACATTTCTTCCCAATGACTAATGTGTCATTTCTGAGGAATTGTTTTGGTCCCAAGTAATCAGCATTTTCTGACAGAAAAAAATTTCTGGAGTGTTCTCATCATAAATTCATCTTTAAATATTGTTCTTGATTGTCATTTAGATTGAGTGACAGATCCTCTTTCCTTTTCTACTCCCAGCCTTGGCAACAGGAAAAGTCTTTGGCTGTGATATGCTTGCTTGTACCACCTCTAAAGAAGCAAGGTTTCTGTGTTGGCTGTTATTTATGTGGCTTTGATGAAAGACTTGAGCTGTCTGAGAGAAGTGACATGGTAAAGCTGGAAAGCAAATCATAGACTTCCGTGTGTATCTCCTCCAATGACTGGGCAGGTGATTAGGAAGTTATTTCCCTGATTGTGTCCTCATCATGCTTCACCATACTACAGGTATAACAAGATAGAAGCTTCAGATAGGGGCTGCAATAGTGCTGGTTCACTAAATGTGTATCCTTCTGGGCTGGGAGAGAGGATCAGTTCCCTTGCTCATGCACAGCAAAGCTTTTTGAAGAAGATATGTTAATATGTTTGCTCTAGCATGTTATCAGTTATACAGGAGTATGTCATATATTCCTGCAGTTCTGCTTTCCTCTTGCATTCCTTAAGGTCTGTTGACAGATCAGCATTTTGTTGGGTGACCTTTCTGCTTCTGTCTTGTTTAGTCTCATTAACCTTTGAGGAATGAAGTGGATGGGATGCAGTTAATCAAAACACAGAAAGCCCGAGAAGGTCACTGCAATGCAGTGTGCAGCTGGATTTCATAACAACAGGGTTTGCATTTCCCATCCTGACTGTCACACATCTCTTCAACATTTCAGAAGGGAGGAAGCACAAGATGTTGGTGATGTCTCCTCTGGTCCCACAGATGCACTGCTCGTCTGAACCCACTAGGGTCTTTGCCTTAATCTAACTTATTCTCTTGACATACAAGTGTTCGCTATATCCTTGTACCAGTGGGGAGTTATTTTGGGCATACAAGCCAGAAAGGAGCTATAGTTTGCTCTGACAGACCCTCCACTTTGGATGATGATGGGAATCAGAGCTGCACTGCACTGTGTAGCATGCACTCAATGCCTGCCCCTCCATGTAGACATTGTTGCTGTTAATCTCTCCTGTGCAATGAGTTGCCATAGCTTAGTTTTGATAGTCATGTGAGTCTCTCAGAGGGTGAGGAACGCTAAGCCTGCACTCCACGGGGTGTTGTAAAACTGTGAAATCCGGGTCTGGCCCACTCTGCTAATCTGCCTAGTATAAAATAAAAACAGCAGGCAGTCTAGAAATGTGGGTGTGTTATACATGCAAGGTATGCTCGTTACTGCCTCCAGTGGGGGCTAGAGTAAGTAATTTGCATTAATGATATTTCAAGGACAGTGTTGTGATTAGTTAGGTTTGCTGTGTACACATCTTTATGTTTGGGCATCAAAAATTATAGTTTTATGCTTTGCAGCACATACTAAAAGATGCTCCTTACTGGGATTGAGACCCTTTGGACAAATCTCTGTCTCTCAAGTGATGAGAGAACTGCTGTTGGTAGGATTTCCTTATTTGGATTATTCTGGGGATTCAGTTTAATATCTTTTGGTCAGATTAGCTCCTTAACTGTGATTTCAGTGTAGGGGATCTGTCTAAGCATGGCAAAATCAGGAGTTGAGTTACTTTGGAATGTGTTTTTTTTTTTTAAAAAAAAAAAAAAAAAGGAAGGACAAGAATGTTTGGAGAATAACAGATTTGAAGGTTTTTTCGGTTCGTGTACTGCTCCTTTAGGAGCACTGCCCATCTTCTGAGGCCATAACAATGTGGTCTGTATCACACCAAGTCACATAGCTGGTGTACCTGAAGTTGTCACACCAAAGTCAGACAGATTGGATGAGTCAGAGATAACTTGATATGAGATATGGAAGATCCAGAATTTGCTGTGATGTGGCTTTCTATGTGATTGGTGTTAACACTTGTGGGTAGAATCAAGACAAAACTAAAGAAAACAAGAAAAATCCACAAATGTATTTGTCACTGATTTTATTCTGACGCACCTACTTTCCTAGAGGAGAAGATAATCATTTTAAAAAATGAAGTGTTTGTGAAATATGAGCTTAACAGCTAAAAATGTGACTTGTATGAGGAAAACTTAAGGCAGTTTTTTTTGTTTTTTTTTTTACAAATTGTTTAATTAAACTAGAGCAGTCAGTCCACTGTTGTGGATACGCTAGTTTCTCTCACAAAGAGAGAATTGCTTTGTGATCTTACAAGTGAACAACATGTCCAAAAAAAGTTTTTGTGACAGTTTAGCTATTTCAGTATCAAGCCTGACCAGTAATTATACCAGCACAATTTTCTTAGGACAGAAAGCAAATGCTTAGCAAATGGTTGAGCTTGTGGAGGAGCCTCTTGTCTCCCTTATTCCCTGCCATTTGCTAGGTGTTGCCATCCAACAGCTCACCCAATAAGATGGGTTGTATGGGCAAGAAACAGGTTTAAGTAGACTGAAGTTGTATGTGGGAGACTGTCTTTGTAATCGTGGAGAGAGAAAACATCCAGTCAGTGACAAGCAGCTGAGAGAGGCAGTCTTTGCATATCTATATCCGGAGAAAATATCTGTCCTGGCCAAAAAAAAAAAAAAAAAAAATAATCCTGGCCTTACCCAGACAGTATGGCTATGTTAGAAATTTGCAGCAGCTGAACTAATGCACTGTCAATAAGTTACTATTTTTTACTCCCACAATTGAACCATCTTACATGTATTACCTATTAATGGTGGTTGCTAGGCATGTACTGTGAAAATCTACACAATACCTCATTTTAAGTATGTGTAGGATGGATGTAGACTAATGTTGTTTAAGAAGTGTAACAGCTAATTTGTCATACCCTAGCAGGAATGAAAGTAAACACTGGTTAAGACTGCATTTTGCAGAACTGCTTTAATATTAAAAGAGGAAAAATTCCAGTTCATTACTGTTACTCTTTTTACTTTGAGGGGAAAAAAAAAAAAAAGTTTTGTTTAAAGTTCCTAGATTTTTGTTTTAATGATTTCTTATTTCTACATGTGAGTCCTTTACTATGACAGGGTAATCACAATCTTGAATGAGAGCCATGATCTTTCTGAAGTTTTAAAATATATTATATTTACTTTAAAGCAAAGCATAACTTTGTGCCTTTCAACTGTTTATCTTTACAAATAAAGAGACAGAAAAAGCAAAAAAAAAAAAAAAAAAAAAAAGATTTTTGTAGGTTTTTTTTAAATATATTGAAAGGGGAATAATATTGTTAATGTTGGTTCTTCTATGATGCCTGTATACAGTTTGCCGTTTTTAAAGCATAGCACTTCATGGATGCAGGATGTTGTGTTACAAATGATGCTCCAAAAGTAACATCTTCTACCTTATTATATTGGCCCACATTGTCAGAGGTGGATGTCAGTGGTATGGCAGTAAAGGTTGAACCTTCCCATCAATATTCCATTACATGTTGCTGTGTGACAGAGGCAGTCTGACAGAATGGCTTCTGACATGGAATTACACATGGAGCAAAGGTATGGAACTGAACTCTTTCATGTGGGAAAAAAAATGGCACTCAAGGACATTCATTGATGCTTGCTGAGCATTTATGGAGACCAAATAGTGGATATTAGCACAGTAAGGTGGTGAGTGGTGCATTTCAGCAGTGTTCACAGTGATAGTGGAACAACTTTGCTGGTGAATATTTCATGACATGAAGGCTCTTGTTTATTGCTGACATAAATGCATAGCTATAACATGAATTCATGGTGGTGGCTACACTGAAAATTAGTGTTTTGTAGACTGAGAAATTCCACTATCAAATAGCATTATTGTCCCCTTTTCATCCACTGTAGTTTCCACAGAAATATGGAGGAGGTATTACTTTCAGAGCGACCTATGTATTTATCCAGTGAAAGTATGTATCCTATTTTGGAGAGAGAAACTATGATAAGAATATTCACCTACCTCACTAGAACATTTTCTCTGATACCAGTGGCACTGCTTCTAAGGATAAGATAAGCAGGACTTGGTGCTCTGAAGATATGCTCTGGCTATATTATACTAGATGTCGTTGTATCTTACATTTCCTGCTTACGAAAATTGTGTAGCAAGGCAAAAGTGGACTATAAATGGTGTCAGTCCAGAATCTGAGAACTCACTGGCATTACTCATGTTCTTTGCCTTAAACACATGCTTTCCTGTGTCCAGTCTGGAACCTGGATCTAGTGAGGGTCTTGGGATTGTACATCATCATCCTGATAGAAAATCTGAATTTCATATTAGGAAAATCTCTACAACTTGAATCTAGAAATGAAAAAACAACTAAGATAAAGGAAGAGCTGTTTGTTTCAAAACAGCCGTATCTGAACGCTATCGAGCCAGAAAATATTTTTCATTGTATGTGTTCATTGTGTGCACTTCTGAAACTGAAGCAAGCTGTCAGGCAGGATACAAAGCAAGCATGAACTGCTGAGCCCTACTTTTGCAACAGCTTTCATAGCTGATGGCAGCACTGAAGCACTTGGTGAATAATGAGGTGACCCAAAGCAAAGGCAATCATTTCTGATGCAGTAAATACAGTGAAATAATAGTCTGTTAACTAAGTAAGGAAAATGTTTTTTTTTTCATTACTACATTTTCTAGTTTTTCTTTGTGTATGGCATGTCTGAGAGCCTTAATCCCTAGAAAGCAGCAAGGGAAGAAGCTCCTCCAAATTGCAGGAATAAAAGAGGCATGAGCAAGAAATGAGAAAACCTTGTTTTAAATACACTTGTACTTAGCTAAACAAGATTTAAATGGTAAAGATAATATTTATGTCACTAGCTATGTAGTTTCTACCATTTAGTGATGGTATTCTGTGATTTCAGCTGAAACAATTTTGTGCTACCTATGTTGCTGTGAAATAACTTGCAGCGTTGAATCTCTTGGGATCCAATTCGTGTCCTGGCATTGCTGGGCACATGACTGACCCAACTGGTAAGGCCTGGGCTGTTGCCCTCCCTGTGGCCGTGATGCAAAGAAAATGTGATACAATCTCTTTAGCTTTCCTGGTAAGGCTATTATCCTGAAACATAAATATTTCTGGATATAATTAAACAATGTAAGGAGGAAAAAAGTACAGGCCACATTTCTTTGGCTCAGCCAGATCATGTTCATGGGAGTCCATCGTACACTGTGGATTACAGTATTTATCCCACGTGCCACAAAGGAACATTCACTTCATGTGCCAGGCATGTTTTAGATAGTTTTAAGTCCGTATTTTTGTGATCTTCCTATTGCGAGGACAAAAGTGTTCTCCAGGACTGTGGAACAGTTCATGTTAGCAAAGGAAAGCAAAAGGCGAAGATTCTGCTGTCTTCTGTAAGACAAAGAGAAATGTGAGTTTCTTTTACTTACTGATGGAGATGAACAGGTAGTCTGATCTTCAAAGCTGAAGAAGATGAGATAAAAACATCTCATGGTATATAGTGCTGCTGTTTAGCGCTATTTGAGGACACTCCAGACTTCATCAAAAGACTTGTTCAGACGCAGTTGTACAAGGGAGATCAGAGGCAAGACGAACAAGTAGAACACTAAGAGTAGATTAGACAACTGAAAAGAAGTAAGAATTCATGTGGTATTCTTCTGAAAGAAGAAAAAGAAGCAGCAAAATATCTACAGTAATATCTGCTGACAGCTTAAATATTTCCTTCTTCAACAGTACTCATTTTTCGCATTCTATTATTATTACAGGAAGTGTCTTTTCTCTTTTTCTCTGATTGTCCTTTCTTGTCCGTAAAGCTCAATGCCATCTATCCAGGATGAACTAAGAGGATGTGCATCACTTGCTGACATAATACTCCACATTTTGCCAACGTTTTAGACCTGCCTCTTGAATTCTCTTGCATCCCCTTTGATCCCATACACATGTGCAATATCTGGTAAGGCATTTGAATGGTTTTTTTGTCTGTTTCTTTTTTTAAATACTACTCTTTTCCCTGCAGTGTGACGCTTCAGTGCAGTGTGATGTGATCACCCCAGAGGATCACTGTATTGTCTTCCAACCTTTGTGATTGTGTTTCAGTATTTAGGTAAACGTTTCAGTTTCTACTAGTCTTCCTGGTACTGCCCCTGTTCTAAGGCATGCTCTTCAGCAGCGCATTTAATAATATTGCGATTTTGTATTTCAAATTTTCAGAATTTTTTTTCTGATATAAGAAAATGCTGAAGGGGAAAACAAATTGCTACCTCTTATGTTGTTAGCTCTTCTGTATTCAATTAGTTACAGCAATTCATAGACTATTTTATGTTTAAAAGTATTTATCAGCCGTGGGTCATATATCAAAATAATTCATTTTATAATTATAATTCATTCCAAAACATTTGGAAAAATATCCCCTTTATCCAAAACCATGATTTGAAGATATGAAAAAGTTGTTCTTTTTTTTTTTTTTTTTTTTTTTTTCCATCTTACTTGATATTGTTCAGAATTTATAGATAATATCTTTGACCCCATCAGGACCTCTTCAGGTAGTAGATAGCCAGGATGATGTATGTGACTTGAGAAGATTGTGTGGGGTCAAGAAGTTCAATTTCCAAAAGGCCTGCAGGGGATAAAGCTAAGATTTTTAAGGAGATCGCAAGACAGCAGTGTCAAGATATTGAATTTTAATGAATATAGAGATATCTTGGATGATACCTGTCCTAGTTTACCCCCTATCAATTATGACTAAGTAATGTTTGCTGTATCTTCTTTAGACTGTTAAGACTCCTTTGTACACACTTGTTAACACTAGGTGCTTAATGTCATTTCATCAGAGTTTTCATTTTTTGAAAAATACATTTGCATTTTAAAACTGTATTTTTTTGTGGATATATTTGTTTGCATTACTGAATACATATATATGTATATATAGGAATTACTTATTGGAACCATTCTGATCTGCATATATAAAAAGTCAGGATCCTCAGTGTTTCCTTAAAAAATTGAATTTTGAGATTATATTTCAAAAATACTTTTCCCTCAGTACATTGATCAAGAACAGAGTAAGAAAAGATGAAATAATGAAAGAGCACATTTTTTAGTCAATTTCAGAGCGAACTGGAATAAGCAACTCCACAAATGGAGTGTAAAATGGCTTGAGTGGAGATCTTTTTTGCACTTATAAATTAGTTTATGTGGGTGTTAAATACACGATCTACCAGAACCATGTTTTCAGAACAGGTCTATTAATTTCAATATTTCTCTGAAAAATAAAATTCCTAAAGAGAATAATTTTTACCAGAAGTTCATTTGTTCATAAACTCTGCTGCATCTTTTTTTTTTTTTTAAACAGTTTCAAGATGAGGGTGTAAAATCCTGTGGAACATCATATTCTAAGTAAACTTGTTTAATTTATTTATACTTGTGTGAAATATCTTTATTCCATTACCTTTATCAGAGGTATTCAGAAGCATGTCATAACAGAACCTTCTCATAACCTTGGGGCTGTGTGGTATTTGCACCCATCATGGATGTTCAGTGCTGTGGTGAGGTACAGGACAGAGTCTTGGAAACAGTTCTTAGTGTTGTCTGTTGTGAAGTCCTAACAACACAAGAGAATATTCTACAACCCACAGAACATAAGTCCCAGAATGTTCAGAAGAGTCTTAAGGATTTTATTGTAATTTTCGGTGAAATTAGGAAGGAGTCTTTCGGGCTTTCAGTTTCAGTTTTTTTTTTCCATGTCTGCATTTTATTTTATTAGCATGTCTGTCCTTTTTGAGATCTGGCTCTCAGATACTACAGTGCAGTAAATGAGGAAAAAAAAATATATATAATAAACAGGCTATATTCTAGTGCACAAACCAGGGGATGCACGAAAATGGAAATCTGTGTCCCAGGCCCTGAATTCTTTGACTGTATTCCTTATACCTAAATCCTGCTTTTCTACTTCAAAGCAGGCTCTGAAGTGATTATTAGTATTCTTTGGTATAATTTTAGTATTCCAATGAAATTTCATCTCAGGTAAGTAAATTCTCCTTTAACAAATACCCTGAGCCATTTCAGCTGGATGTGAAATTCTTTCCTCGCTATCTGTTCTTAGCTTTTGAGAGTGATAGCTATCTAGAGACAATGCTGCTGTGGGTGAGAGTGCTACTTACGCATTTTTTCCTTCACTCATTTCCCAAGGCAGTGGCGATTTTGATTTCTTTGTTATTGCAATGGTTTTGATACTTTGTTTAAAGGTATTTAAATAGTATAACATTTTAAATATTGTGTATGTACTAAGATTGGCAATTCTATGAGTATATTAACTGTGAAACAGTGGTTACTATCAAATTTAAATAATATTCCTTCTGTTTCCTGTTGGAAGAACAGTTGTGTTTCTCTATGAGGCATAAATAGGAAATGGTAGAGTGAATGTAGGTGGCAAATGGAAGAGGAAATTTAGGTTGTACATAAAGCAGGATAACTAAGTTTAATTTTTCTCATTTCTGAGACTTGGTGCACAATACATAGGTTTACTTGACAGAATGACAATTTTGCTGCTGTTATTCTCTCGATTTATTAATATAGTTGATCAAAATAAAAGGTGCTTTCTTTGAATATGGTATAAAATTTACTTTACTGGAATGATAATCAAATATAAAATCAAGGAAACAATTTCTTGTTGAGTTATGAACTTCTTTGTGCTCTAGAAAAGATCAGTAAAAGTCTTTGAACACATTCCATGTGGAATAATGTAACTTTAGCCAAAGCAAGTTCATTAAAAATATTTAGTTATGATGAAGTTAATATTACTCCTTGTGTTGAACTCGTATACATATTTCTCTTCTAAAGTCCTTCTATGGAGAATGATCTTTGCTATAGTCATCATGTATATGAGGAATATTATCTCAGCTATCTTTACCTGCTGCCAACCTCCATTTGCACTGAGTAGATAAGATTAATTCCTGCATTTCTACTGACATGCTTTTGACTTGCTACATCCTGATCCACAAATAAGATTACATATATATTGCATGAGTATGAAATTATTATAAATTTTCCACAAGTGTGCGTCTGAATGCCTCTAACAAACTTTTGAAATACTTATTTTCTACTGTGACCACTGTACAGTAGACAGAAATGCCTTCATATTGTACAATGGCTTTTCCATGAGTATATCTTCAATGAACCAACTCAAGCCTTTCTAGACTGCTGCTGAGGGATGTGCCATATCTTGATGAACCTGCTTCTTGATAATTGAGGATGAATTAATGAACTGAGAATGAACTGGTGACGTTTATTTCTCCATGTCTTTATACTGTGTGGTCTCAGTGTCCCTGAGTTATACAGGGATTTTTTTTCCCTTTGGTGGACAACAGAATCCACCTCTGGAAATCTTGTACATACGTAACAGTGAAGATATGAGTCCACATCTATCCATTTATGAATTGTGTAGAAAGGTTTTTTCCTCAAAACATACACACATTCGCATTTTCTCATAGTCATGCTCAAGTGATAACCATCAGTGATTGTGATGGATATGTCCAGTCATGATAGCTGCACCTGGCTACAGACAACATTTGCCAAGCCCTATTTGAGCAGGTAACCAAAGTATGTCTGGTATGCAAATATGACTCCCAGTCAATCATCTTACCCTGTAAATAGAGGACAGCCCAGAGCATTTGGAGCTCTCCAGCATTGCAGTGGGCTGCACGCCAGGATCTTCCCTTGAGTGGGAATACCTCTCAAGTTTATGCCCTGAGGTTGAGAGATTGCTTACCTATGAGAGATTCTTGGTAAGTAAATAATAGCTCGTTGAAACTTTCCAAAGCTTGCTAAATTGTATTTCAGATTGACTGTGCACGTAAACCTTCAGACATTAAACAGTGACCATGTCTGGGACTAAGCCTAAAAAGCATGGAGGTCCACTCTGTATCTCATGATTCAATGAGAGGGTCTCCCTGACAATTTCATCTGATCCTGTCCTCTATGCAGTCAATAATGGAGTGGAACTTGCCATCAAATCTCATTAAACAGATGATTTATTTGGTATAAAACTTTGTTAAATCAATGTCTTCAATTACTAAAATACTGCTTTTCTACTGTGTGAAGTGCATCACTCATCTGTTTACCTGGTGTAGGGAACCTGCTTTGGCAGGGGGGTTGGACTCGATGATCTCTGGAGGTCCCTTCCAACCCCTACGATTGATTGTGTGATTGTGTGATTCTATTAGAAATTTGAGTTTAATGATTCTGATATTACAGCTTTCCACAACTTTATAAAATGCTGAGATTAGAGATCACAGTTAAGATAGAATTCTGAAATGCTATTGCTGGGGCTAACCTACATCGCAGAAAGAATATGAGCAGCAAGTTTTCTACAGTTACTTCTGTAAATAAACTAATTCTGTAAATAAACTGTTGTGTAGAGAAGGTTTCAGGGAGATGGAAGCTGTCAGAGAAGGATGTAGAAAATGGAGTCATGTTCAAGTTTTTCAGTATTCGTCTCATAGGATGACTGGCTACAAAGCAGTTCTGAGTACAGTTTATCTGATAAAAATGACCTAAATGAAGTGCATAAGTTCAAGTATATTTGTTTCCTTTCCTTTCATTTATCCATTCATTTATTACATATTATGAATGAAATATTGTATATATTCACTTATCCATAGTGGATAACAATAGACACGTTATAAAGCAGGCAATAGCTTAGGTGAAAAGTATCCTAAATTTAGTTTCTTGAGGAAAGATGAACCTCACAGATTCTTGGTTGGTTGGTTGCTTGCTTTTTTTGATCCAGACCTCCTGTCAGATCCAAAAGTGTAAACTTTTTATGCTATCGGTTGAACTGATTGCTGTACACCCTTTTGGATGTTACATAGGAGAATGTCAGGGTAAAACAATTTAGTCTTTCATCTTGTCATGATGATGAAATGATCGAACATTGCTTTAATTTTCCTCATTTGTGCATTCTGTAGAACAATAATTTATCCCGGTAGGCAGCACTTCATGCAGTCAAGTTGCTGTTAAGGTGACTACTTCATTTGAAAATATGAAGATAATCATAGTGACATTATGCCGTGAAAGAAAATGGCCTTTCTTTTAGGTGAAGTGTGTGAAGGTATGAAAATAAGCAAATCATTACATTTTTTTTAGTGTAGGACATTTTTGGTTCATAAGAAACATTGAACAGAAAAATTAGTTGTCTTGATAATTGTGGGTTTGCAAGTCATCCTGAGGGTAACTCATCTAGGTTTTAGAATAACTTCACCTACAGAAACTTTTTTATCTGTATTTCTTTGTATCTAACAGGTTTAAAAACTCTGAATTAATGCTGCAGCTGGTTGTGGGAACAGTTAATAGTAGGTAAAAATTGACTTTTTTTATTCTTCTGTTTCAACATGCCTTTCTGTTTCAACAAGTCTTTCATTGTTGTTTGATGATTACTTATGTGAAACAGGAACTGTTAATGTTTTTTAAACTTTGTTTAAGATTTGAGTTCTTGTATTTATAAGGAACAATGTTAATGTGTTTTTTTTTTGTTTTACAGTAAATGACAAGCCTTTGTTTATTTTTAAATACTTTTTATCTTTGTAGATTATATCCATGTGTGATTATCAGAAATGCTCTAATGTTAGGACCTTTCTGATTTTTCTGTACTGTTTAACTAATACAAAGGATAGAGGTATGAATTTCAGCTATTTTATTCCCCAAACATTCTATAGTTTTGTTCTTAATATGTAACAAATTCAAAGTTAAAGATGACTAGGACGTAGCTATAATCATTATTTTCATTATGAGTTCAGACAAACTTTTTGTCATTTTCATTGTGTAAGACAAAGTAAACGCTAACAAAATGAAAGCACATAATTAAAAACAATGCTGTTGTTCACCCTATATTCAATTATGCTCATTCATGAAATGTTCCTTAGTGACTATCATCCCTCTATAAATAAGTTGTTATGCTACAGAATTCAATAGGAAGCCACATACAAGGGCTTGTACCATCTTCAGTCAGAAGAAAGTAATTTTCTCTGATTAAGAACTTGTTCCATTGATCCTTGGCATGCCACGTATAGTTTTGAATGCATCTTTGAACATTTCTTAAAGGAAGAAAATCCATTAAATAAATATATATTAATAAAATATCTTTGTTTTATGGGAATGTAAAAGAAAAATAGGGAGTCACAGCAAAGAGTGCTCTGATATTGAAAGGGGAATGGAAATGCTGACACCTGGAAGCTCCTGTTTTATCAATGATACAGTAATAAATCACTCCACTTTCCTATTAAAAAGAAGCTGCCACGCCTGTAAATCCACTGTGGGTACTAAATTCAAATCATTTATCTTCCTACATAGATAACAAATCCAATTAGGACACATCAGACCATGATGCCTTATTAATAAGGCTCCAATTTTACCTTGAATAATCAAAAATTGGTATTTATTTAAAATACCAGAAAGTGAGTAGAGATTAAAAGACAACATCTGTAAGTATAGTTTGAGTGAAATTGCAATGTATATTTTGAGTTCTTATATAATATACATATGAACTCCCATATAATCACGACCTGTTTTTATTTAAAATAGCTATTTTTTCTGTTTCAATTCTCTTGTGAAGATAATTGAGTCTATTGTAAGACAATCACTGAGGGATCTTAGAATAGTCTGAACTTATACTTAAAGGTGAAACACTTTTGAGCGTTTTTTCCCAGGATAATGTTTTCAAAAGAACTACAGTATCTTCTAAATGCTATAGAGTGTGCTAACTTGATATTAGTCTGTTAGATTACTGTGATGTTTCATTAATAATGTGGAAAGACCTGAATCAGCTTTTAATTAGTGGTGAAGGTGAGAATATAAATGGTAGTCAGTCCTGGCTTGTTGATGAAGCCATTGAGTGGTTTGACTGTATGACTGGGAGGATATATAAATTTATGCAACGAAGTCTCCCCAGTGGTGCTTTTGTATTAATCTGACTACAGTGGTAGTGACTGAGAATTTCAACATATTTTTGCATTGGAAAACTGAATTTGCTTTTAACCTTTTGAAATTAATAATTCTAACAGATTCGTTTTTGAAATTGTAAACACTTTAGGAAGTGTACATTATTTATTATTAGTAGAAAATCAACCTGTTTAATAGGTTTTGTGTATTTGTAGCTTAGCTAATTTATTTGGGAAACATTATGCACAGTCA
Source organism: Tetrao urogallus (assembly GCF_951394365.1). Classification (NCBI taxonomy): domain Eukaryota; kingdom Metazoa; phylum Chordata; class Aves; order Galliformes; family Phasianidae; genus Tetrao; species Tetrao urogallus. Next base: position 32,764,261 of record NC_136820.1, read on the forward strand.
GTATTTTGGTTTAAGGCTCTTATAATTTTAATAGTAAACATCATAATGCTCAATATTCTTCAGTGATCGTTTTCCATGCCTTTATGATTTTTCATGAGTCAACTTTATTTTTTGCTTAGAAACCTTGCAAAATATCACTCAGAAAAATTTCCACTTCTAACTTGAAAAAATTGAATAAAAACTGACATTTTTTCTTTACACAGATAAAAGGAAGGCAGAGAAGAGAAAAGGGACTGTTTAGGCCTCACTATACATATACATGTATGAGGAAGAGATAGTCATTATGCCTGAAAACATCCCATCACATTGATGCCCAACAATGATTCTTTTCTTATGAGAAGTTAAGAAAATCTTCTGTAAAGCACTAAGGATATTACCTTTGTACCAGAGTGTCAGCATCAGCATACTTTCCTCTTCAGTGACAATATATGGAAGAAGTATTTTGATGCTGTATTGTGCATAGTTTCTGCATTTCTGTGATTGGTTGCTTTACATGAACGTTTACAAAGTTCATACCAACAACCATCATAGAATAAACTTGTTGGTATTATGGTATATATCTCTAGGGATATCAAACTGTATATCATTTAGCATTTTGTATTAGTTTTATTAAATATGCATGCCTATTAATATTTTACTGTGTCATTTAGTTGGATGCTTAAAAAAAGATTTTATGAATCTATTATTTAAATGAGATAAAAGATTATATGGTTCTTTATGCAGAAAATATCTCTCATCTCTCTTACTTTATTATCTCATTTGGTTTTAGATGAAGGATGTCGGATTGCATAATGAGGGAATGAGATCTCATTTTCACCAAGGCTGCTCAAATTTAATGCATGGGCTTCAAGCTCCACTGTTCTTCTAAGTAATAAGACTCTGTGTGATACTTTTTTGCTTGTAAAATGTGGAGTAGCACATCATGAAGTTTCTAATTCCATGGTGATCAAAAGCCTGTGACTATTAGTTGAAAAGTCTATGCTACGTTATGTCTTTCTGTGTTATAGCTTTTTCTTCCTAAAATAAGCGTCCTATTCCTGAAGGAAACATGCACGGTTGTCTTCCTCTAGGGCTTTTGGAAGACAGAAAATGTGTGATCATATCTACCAATTATGCATTTCACGTATATGTGATATACGTTTTAAATGTCTTTTTAAAAACCTAACCACACGTGGGAATGGATTTCAGAGGTAAGCCAGTCAGCAAACATTTTTAAAAATATTACTTGATTTAAAATCAACTGCACATCAGCTGTCTCTGACCATCTTCCTTTTTTTTGGTTATCATCCTTGGGTTCTTCAAGCTTCTTATTAGAGTACTCAGCAATTTTTATTAGTGAATTGGTTTGTTCTGAAATGAAATATCAGATGTAGAATGGACATAAACCAACTAGATTCATTTGAGGATCGAAGTCTAATAGAATATCATGAAATAATCTAAGCTTTAAGTGTATTTTAGCTACCTCCATTGGGTGCCCTCTGCAAGCAATTGGAATAGAAGGTTATCAGGAGTAGTCAACATGGTTTCACCAAGGGGATATCATGCTTGACCAACCCGATTGCCTTCAATGATGTCACTACTGGCTGTGTAGATGGGTGGGAGAGCAGTGGATGTTGTGTACCTTGAATTCAGCAAGGGGTTTGTCACTGTATTCGACAACATCATTGCCATGAGACTTATAAAATGTGGGATAGATGAGTGGCTGGTGAGGTGGATTGAGAACTGGCTCGCTGTCAGAGCTCAGAGGATTGTCATCAGCAGTGCAGAGTCTGGTTGGAGGCCTATAATAAGCAGTGTTCCCCAGCAGTCAGAGTTGGGTGCAGTCTTATTCAACATCTTCATCAACAACCTGGATGAAAGGATAGAGACCACTTTCAGCAAGTTTGCTGAGGATACAAAGCTGGGAGGAGTGCTGCCACACCTGAAGGCTGTGTTACCACTGAGCAAGACCTGGACAGACTAGAGAGTTGGACAGAGAAGAATCTGATGAGGTTTAACCAGAATAAGTGTGAAGTCTTCCACCCTGAGTGGAAGAAACTATGCATCAGTGCAGGTTAGGGGATAAGAGGAGCTCTGTGAAGAAGTATCTGGGGGTCCTGGTGGAAAACAGGTTGGTCATGAGCCGACAGGGTGCCCACAGGACAAGGATTAATGGCCTAGTACTTAAACATAGAAAGTTCTGAAAATATTCAAGACCCATCTGCATACCTACCTGTGTGACCCTTTGTAAGGCACCTGCTTCAGCAGAGGGATTGGACTTAACAGTTTCTTGAGGTCCCTTCCAACCCCTGCTATTCTATGATTCTGTGGTCAGCTGAAATCTAGAAGAGAGCTGAGACATGGGCTCTTATTTTCTTGTTTGCAGGGTCAGGGGCACGAATCTCAAATCTCACGTGCATAGTAAAGTGAATATGAAAATTAGTTTGTAATAACACTTTGTAATGTGGTTAAGAACTATACGTTGTTCTGGAAACACAAAGCCAAAATATTTAAATACTACTAGCTATTATAATTATAATTATAATTAGTAATACTACTAATTCATTGAATCATTACTGGAGTTTAAACAAAAAAATTGCAAGGGATCATAGACCTAGAATAATAATTTCTGAAAGGTAAGATCAGTGTAATAGTACGCTTAATACCTACTGGAAAGTCAGTCTTTCTGTTTTTTGTTATTTTTTTTTCTGTTTGCTTGTTTTGTAGGAAGAGAAAGCAGTCAGGCTTTTCTATAAACATTGCTGAAGATGTGGGGACCTGCATAAAGGAGATGGTATGTCTTTGTTGGAGGAATGTTGTCAGGAGCTAAAGTGAAATCACAATGACTGGGAGACTGAATTTGCGAGATTAATATGGGAATATAAAAAAAAAAAAAAAAAAAAAAAAAAACAGGGCAGACTGCTTAACAGAGAAATTGGCAGATGTGAAAAGATAATGAAAATTTCTCCTTACTTTCAAATTGTCTCACAGAATTAATTCAGTGCATTTATAAAATTATTGCTATTATGTGTTTAAAAAAAAAATCAGTGGGAATTATTCATTAATTTTTCTGCGTTATTAATACATGGCTGGATACCATGAATACTGAGGTGGGTGATGACACAATTATGTACAGAATTCCTAGCTTAATTTTTGTTGAGCGTTAGCCTCATTTTATACTTATAAGAATGCATGCAAGCTCTTCCCATACTCTCAAATCAGCATTTTGACTTTTGTAGTGCTATCTTCACACTTTTTAAGGTGAAGATACCAGGTGACAGTAAGTTGTCCTCACAAGGGCACTGCTTACTTTGTAAAAAGATAAGTGTAAATTGCTGGATTTTTTTTATCAAGCTAAGAAGCAAGTCAGAGTTCACTCTAGCATAAGATTGATAGAGATGATTGTAGTCAAATACAATTATCCATAAGCAAGAGTTAGGCTTTACTAATTTTAGGAAACTTGATGTTAAAAAATTACTAGCACAATCTGCAATCAAAAAAAAGATAAATAATCTAAAGGCATTCCATCATGGCAGATTACATTTATTAGGCTATTCAATCTGTGATAGCTCTCCAGATGGTTCCTAGCATTACATTTAACAGCTAACTTAAATGTCAGACAGAAACCTCAAAATATGCTCATGAAATAACTAAAGGCAAAGTCGGGCTTGCTGATGCACTCAAAATTGTTATTGAATTGTTTTCAAATAATGAAGTTTAATGGCATGAAAAGAAACTTCAGTGAGTATTACTCAAACAATAATTGAAGATTTATTATATCATAAATAGCTATTTTGTGGGAGAGATTATGTTAGTGAGTCTAGCATTCAATTATGAATTACATAATCCTCAAAAAAACTCATTTGATTCATTCTTCAGAACTATCTGATCCAAATTTCCTGAAGGCCTCAATGAGAGACAGAGGTTAAATTCCTTTCTGTAAGATACTGAAACAGAACAAAACAAAGTTGGGAGCTATTAAACCAACCTTTTGTTACAAATGTACAAATAAAATATATGTATTAAATGGGAATGTCAGTCTGTGAAATGGAATCAAAAAAATGTGTGAATCTTTGATTGAAATGGAGATTAGGCTGCCAGAACAAAACTACTTTGGGCCCATCCAGATTTTCTTCTTTGATCTTATCATTGTACATTCGCTGAAGGAGTACGTAGGAAAAGGAGAGGTATGAAGATAGTTAAGAGAAATGGCTTTGACCTTTTACAAATACTTTATAAAAAACTGGAATAAAAAATATATATTGTAAATGACCATAACTTTGTAGCATACCAATTCAACTAAATCAGTGTAAAAGTATTTTTTAAAAACCCTCCAGATAACTTCACTTCCAGAAATAAATGTAAAACTTAAATAAACTTCATCTACATTTTATTTCTTTTCTCAGTACTTTATTGAAGTTGCCCGGATTGCCCAACTGATATTATCAACAATGATTAAAAGTAGATGTAGTATCTTGACATCTAGTTTCAGAGGCTAGAGACCTATGCAGAATCTCCTCCAGTGCAGAGGAATCTCTAGAATTGTCTTGAAATTCAGTGAAGTCAGCATTATCCAAAGCAAACAGTCATAACAGAACATAATTCCAAAAAATATATCAAAAAGGACATAATGGAAATGTAATTGATCTGTAAATACTGATTATTCAAATAGAGTCCAAGCATCCAGACTCTGTAAACATTGTCCATATATGTCATGAGGTAACTAAAGAGAATGAACTTTTTAAGATGGACCTTCAGACTAGCATGAAGTTTTTAAGTTCATTGTTTCATTTTTTTGTTCAGTGTTACGTGACATTCTTTTTGCAGTTACTTTGAATGTAAGGCATGTTTTGCATTTAGATTACTACTAATAATACGATCTCATAAGTCCTAAATACTTTTAATTCTGGCTAACTGTAATTAAATAAAGATGCAAATAGAAGCTGACATCTCTGTACATCTTTTCTGAAACCAAATCTAGTTTTTTCCCACTTCTTCCAGTGAACCTGTGATCCCTTCTTCATTTCCAACATTCATGTTCACATTTAAATTAAAAAATAAAAATAAAAAATTGTGTAATCTTTCTACTTGTCCAATATCAAGCTGATTATGTTGTTTTTCTGCTTAAACTCCTGCATCAAACACAAGTTCTTTCAATGTGTATAAGACCATTTATTTACTTTACATCTCTTCTACCCTTCCTTATTAAATGAATAATTTAATATAACACGTTAGTATCCATGCACATCCTCATTTAGTGATGACAGTAAATCAAAGCTGAAAACATGTCTGTTTACAAAAGAAATTAACATTTATTATATACTGTATGCAAATTCTATGCAATTTTTGTTATTTCCTTGAAGGCAGTATGCTCATTCTTCTGATACATTTAATTACTTCTGTATCCAAGTTTGACTTGCTGATGAGATATATTTGTTTTTTTCACTACTGTGCTTGGAGTGTTGTTCCTGTTCATGTACTTGGCGTATCGATTCCTAGCTGCATCATCTTTAAAAACCCTGTCATTTTAAACATAGAAAGTTAACATAAAGGGTAAAGTATATTATAGGAAGTTGAACAGATGACAAAAGTTAACATTTAAACAGAAATATCTGCTCTGTTGTTCATTGCCTCCTAGTTAAATTATTGCAAGTTCTTTGTTTCATGCTTTTTAATTAATTTGTCTTCCCCTCATGGAAGAAGAAAATTTTCTTTCATTAGATGTTTAATTGAAACCTACTGTGTAGGACTGAACACTGAAACATACTGCCAATAATATTTTCATTGTTAATAACTGAAATTTTTCTTTCTCATTATTTCATTCAGTAGTCTTTCACAGCATAAAAGTTATTCATATGTAATTTACAATGATCAGAAATTGGTTCTGTGTCATAAGTATATACCTTACCTTTGAAATCTGTTATTAACAACATAAGTATGCACCCACTTATAGATTAACAGCTAAGCTATTTTATCCAGACGCTTTAATGACAAGTTATCGTGTGACATAAAGTTGTTATTATTAAGCATTAAAGATACAATGATCTGGAGTCTTGTGTCCAGATCTGGGCTCCTCAGTACAGGAAGGACAGGGAACTACTGGAAAGAGTCCAACAAAAAAGGTGATGAGGGGCCTGGAGCCATCTCCCTTATGAGGAAAGGCTGAGAAATCTGGACTGTTCAGCCTGAAGGAGAGGTGACTGAAAGGGGATCTTTCAACTGTTCCCTGTGACAGGACAAGGGGCAACAGGCAGAAACTAAAACATAGGAAGTTCCATATGACCCTAAAGAAAAACTTTTTGCTTGAGGGTGACAGAGCAAGTGGAGCAGGCTGCCTATAGAAATTGTGGAGTCTCCTTCTCTGGAGATATTAAAACATGCCTGGATGGTTTTCTGTGTAACTTGCTGTAGGGAACCTGCTTTAGCAGGGGGTTGGACTAGGTGATCTCCATATATCCCTTCCAGCATCTATGATTCTGTGGCTTATGGATATGTACTCATAATGTTGTTTATCTACTCAAAGTATAGCAATAAGCGTAGCAACCAGTTTCCCAGAAGAACTGTAGTGGTTTTAATGTATAATGTTTGTCCTTGCTTTGGACTAATGGCAAATGTTCCCATAATTGTCTGTTAGAGATAAAAAGGCATGAAATTCAGTTTTTTTTCTGGCAAAGTAGTGCAGCTCTAAAAAGAATTTGAACAAAACTCATAATTTGTAGATGTGTGTTGAATTAAGCAATATTAGAAATACTATATACAGTATTGATCTGATGGTTATAATTATGTTAATAGTTCAAATAGTGCATAAACAGCTATTGTGGTTTCGTTTCTTTAGTGCTTCAAATTCTGCTAGTCTACTTACTATTTAGTAGGACAGAAGTAGAACAAAACAGTTTTCTATAGAGAAATAGAAAAATGTATTATCTACTGTACTTCCTAAATGAATATCATTATTACTTCACTGACAGTGGCAAGTTTGTCAAATTGCACAACATAAGAGTAAATCTAACTTACTTATTAATGACTCTACAAGAAAATGAACAGCAAAAGGGTGACTGTCATTTCTTTGCAATGGTAATGACATCAGATTTCTCTTGCTTTGTAGCTCAAAGCAATAAGGAAAAAAAGCACAGCATATATTTGCCATAGTAAGTTTGATGCTGTATTGCATTAGGGTCAAATAAGCCTCAATGAAGTATACTGTCTGATTTTTTTTTTTTTTTTTTTTTTTTTTTTTTTTTTTTTTTTTTTAAACACTTGATCAGGTAAAAATGCTGCACGGAGAATGTTCATAACTGTCTTTGGGAAAATGTCAGACTTCAAAGTGAATTTTGGGGAACCACAGGAAGCAGAAAATGAATACATTTTGTTTCAGTGAGGCATCTGGCTTTTCAGTGTCTGTTTTCATGCAAAATGCCTGAAATTATATCCCGTTCCCAGGTGATTCCTTTTGAGGAAGGCGCTATGGAGTAGGAAGATAAATTTAACTTCATCCGATCTTCCTCAACAAACTCTGAAATATCAAACTCTGAAATATCAACCAGCTCTGTAACGTGCCTGCTCTTCAGGAGCTCCTTTGCAGCCCCTTAAATACAACTGTGGAAGGGTTTTGTGGTGCACGAGGAAGATGCTGAAGAAAATAAAATGAAATTAATACATATATTTAATATCTAGTCTTTAGTCCTGTTATAAAATATTACTAAAGAAAATAAGTAAATAGATTTACAATAAATTTAAAACTTATGATTCCTTTAGGAGTGTTTGTTTGTAGTTGTAGCACATCCCATGGTCCTCAGAAACTGGAGAATGACTTGATTAGATCTGAAACACTTTATAGCCTGCCTTGGATAAATTTTTCATGACTTATTCAGCTAAGGGGTTCATTTTATTGTCAATCAAGTTGCAATTTGTTCTTTCACGTTGAAGTTTCTGGAGGAGAATTCCAGGCATTTAAGCTCTTCCACCACCACTAATCAAAGCAGGTGAGCAGAGCAATTTTAAGCTAGCTATCCCTAGCTATACGATTTTACGAATTGTAGGGTTTGCATTAGAACTTGTTCAAACTGTGAATTAACCATAACTGATGGAAAACTTAATCTATTTCGTGTGATTGCTAAAATGGTAGCCAGAACATAAAGTGTTGGCAATATCCAAAACTCAGACAAATTAAATCATGTATATGTCAATATAGCACCCAGGTATCCCTCTCTGGATGGGTTAATATGACTGTCTCTGAAAAAGATATGATACAGACAATCAAAGCCAGAGTTAAGAATTAAGAGTGCAGGACTGAGAAAAACTAGTAGAGAAGTTTTAGATAAAATAATGAATGAAGGTATAGCATGAAGAATTTAATCATTCTTTTGTACTTGACTCGTGTACTCTGAGCAAAAAAAATATTACATATATATATATATAAGCATTATAAAGAACTGGATCAAAAATGGTCGTCTTTAGTGTCATTTAACTGGTATCAGGTGGGGCCCTTAGGGTGACCCAGAAGACTATTTGATTTAACCTTAGAAATTGGTTGGATATATTGTGGCAGAAGTGGGAAAAAAAAAAAAAAGTTTGTATAATGTGCAATTATTTTGTAATGCTTCAGGAAATGCTGTTCTTTGTCAGCTTCCTCGTTTTTCTTTTATCTATATTATAGGTTCATCCACTGATAGAAAATTTGATGATGATGCTAAAGGGGTAGTAATTATGAGAAAGATACAAATGGGCCTTATACAGTTGTAATGTACTCACTGAGAACTGGAAGAAAGAAAAATCTAAACTGCCTTCACTGATGATCACTGGGATAAGATCTCACTTATCTTAAGCATGACAAGTTGAAAACATTATCAGCTTCATATAATGAAAAGCATTAGAGAGATAGGCAGGAGCGTGTTCAGACACGCACACTCCTGCATTAGTTGCAATTATATTTGCATTACAGAAGTACAGGAGGGACATAGTTGAAAAGGAAAAAATCTAATTTATATAGACTTAAAACAAAATACTGGAATTGGTTTCCTGAAACAGAGACATGAGTACAAGCAGAAAAAATAGGAAATGGTTTTTTTTTTTTTTTTTTTTTACTCCCATTTAAATTCTGTACTAAGGAGTTGTGAGCTGAACACCAACTATTTTTCACACCTTTGCCAAGGCAGGGTTAGAGTTAACAAGCAGGAGGAGAATGGTACACTGGCCTTATAGAGCAGTTATAGTTATGACTATGCTTTAATAATATTCTCATAAATAGATTTGCTGACTTCTGAAAGGCTTGATCCAAAGCTTTCTAAATTCATTGATAGAATTTCCTTTGACTGTGTGGTATATACAACCTGTTCTAGGAATTAGCTGAGGAGGTAGAGGATGCTAACTGCATTCTTCTATATTCATTCATTTTGAGTTTTTCATTAGTCTTAAAGATGCTTTAATTCTACAGAGAGATAAAATGTGATGTTTTTGAAGTCAGATAAGATTTAACGTCAATATAGTTTTACTTCAGTATTCAGTAAAATCAAGTTGTTTAATTTTTAAACCAAATAAACCAAATAAACCAAATACCTAGAGATTAATAAGCCTAGGAAAAATCATGACTATAATGCTGTTTATATGATTTTAACAATGAAACATGTAATTTTTTAGTATTTCTGGTGAGAGAAACAATTTAATGTTCTTAAATGCTTAGGCAGGTTAAGAAATGAGATGCAAATATACTTAAGAGTGCGTTTCTGTCTAAACTGAAGTGAAAAAGCCAGTACATTGAGTTCTCTTCAGATTTACACAACGAATAATATGGAAAACAGCATTCCCAGTGCATTTGTTCTTTCTTTTCCAGCTCATTTACTTTTCATCTATAATCCTATTTGGAGCTTCTATTACACAGTGAATGGTTTTCCAATTTATGCTACATTAATTCATATTTTACTTACTGTCAGTAATAAGAAGAATACTTTTTTTTTTTTTACCTTTAAAGCTTAATTTTTATTGTTGTAATTAGGTCCATATTTTAACTCCACTTGGTTTTATAAGAATTTTAATTCTGTGTGTAGTAGAGGAATTAGACTACTGTGTGTAGTTTAAACAATTATTCTGGGACAGAATCAAAAGACCTCAGATTTCTACAGAATAGCGAGAGAGTCTTTAACTCAGTTTGTTTCATCCAAATCTTCTGATTTGAATGGAAGCCTCTCTGTGAGGTAGGACTTGTTCCACTAGTGGCTTTGACTTCAAGTAATGGTTGTATTCAGGAGAAAATCTGGGAACTTGTGTTCCCAGCATACTGTGTGAAGACATACATGAATGCATATATACAAACACATTACTAGTAGCTAATACCCTCGCTATCCACCACACACCATGCATTTGCCAAATCTTCCCTCCTGTGGATAACTTTTATGTCTTGCATGCACTGTTTATTTTTGTCGATAGCCCTTTTTGTGCTCATGGTGACACAGGAGCTGTAAGTATGAGTTACACAGTTCTCTTTGTTCCCTTGTGTTATTTTTGGCTGTTTTTTTTTTTTTTTTTTTTTTTTTTTTAAAGAACTTTTTACTCTATTTTTACCAAAAGTGTTATCATAGAATCATAGAGTCATTGGCTTAGGTAGGAGTAGACCTCAAAGCCCACTCAGTCCCAACCCCTTGCTGTGTGCTGGGCTGTCACCCACCAGCTCAGGCTGCCCAGGGCCACATCCAACCCAGACTTGAGCACCTCCAGGGATGGGGCATCCACTGCTATTCAGGCAGCTGTGCCACCCTCTGAGTAAAGATTTTCTGCTTGACACCTAACCTAAATCTCCCCCCTTTTAGTTTAAAACCATCCCCCCTTGTCCTATTGCTATCAGACCTTGTAGAGCTGGTTCCCTTTCTGCTTGCAAGCTCACTTCAGATATCGGGAGGCTGCAATGAGCCTTCCTGGAGCCTTCTCTTCTCCAAGCTCTATCAGCTTCTAGACTGCAATAGCGAATGCTGATGCTTTAAGTGTAAGCTCAGAAGGAGATGAAAAATAATTACACAATGGCATGAATTTGGTTTTTGACATGATGTGATAATTTTTAAAATCTCTTTAAACACGGGTTTAAATTTGCCAGTAAGTCCAAGGGAGAGTCAGGAAAATTAACAACAAGGTAGCGGATTTGCAAACAAAGAAATTCAAAACGCTTCTGATTCAAAATACCATTTAAAATATTTTGCTATATCTATCTAAAGCGAGATCTTTTGTTTTTAATTTACTTTTTATTTTACGCAAAACTAAAATTTTCCAAAAATTCTGAGCCAAGCAGAAGAGCAACAGCAGTAAGCTAGTCTTGCAAACTGTTTGCACAGATGCACATTTCCGCTGCTTTGGAGATGTGTATAATAATGTTTACGTGACAGATTTGTTTTCATTTTGCTGCAGAGTGTTTTCATTCTGTTTTCAATTGTGAGTGACTGTGGGAATAATGTAACAGTATCATTTAAAGTTTTGGAAAGTAATTCTGCTAACAAATTAAATTTACTGAACATTGAGAATTCTGACATTTTACTTTTTAGTGGTGGATCTCCTAGCAGAGATATGTTTTCTTCTGTCACTGAAATAACTTGTTTTAAATTACTTGTTTGGACATTTGGAACTCAGATGTAGCAGTTTTTACCCAATTTATTGCATATATCCTTGCACGTTTCTGTCCTTTTCCATTGTTTATTTAATGAGGGTTTTTTTTTTTTCCAAGGTTGTCTTTCCAGGTTTTCTTATCTTTATCTTCTGTCATTCTTTCTGATTTTTAAAGTCTCTTCTCTCATGCTTTTTCAGACACTTTCAACTCTTTTGTAATGAGGTTTTTGGTCACTCATCACCAGAAATACTGTCATTTATGCTGTGATTTAAAAAACAAAAACAAAAACAAAAAAAAAAAACAAAACAAAAAAACAAAACAAAAAAAACACAAAAAAAAAACCATGACACAAATGAGTACAAGTAATGCCTTTATGAGAATTTAGAGATGAAAATGAAAGCTAATCTAATTTTGGATTTCAACAGTAGCTTAAGAAAGTAGAAAATCTGAGGCAAAACAAAAATTACCCTGATAATTGATACTGAGGATTGTAGCGTTCTAAAAATCACACAGTAATCATTAGAAACAAGCAAGGCAGATCCAAGACTTATTTTCACATCCACTGAAGAACATTTTCTCAAAATCATAATAATAAAACCCGAATCTGTTAACTGGGAAGTATCTAGTTCTATTAAATAAAACCAAAAAGAAAACCAACCAAACAAAAAACTCTAAAGTGAAGCTTCTCATGTTTCTGGAAGATTTTGACTGATATTTTTTCTTCAAAATTCCAGAGAAAATGTTTCTGTAGTTGATGATTACACTATCAGAATGCAATTTATTGTCAGTGTGTAAGAGATCAGTGAAACATTTTCATTTAAACTTAAATCTTCAACACTTCCTTAGAATTCATACACAGGAATTGAAGATACCATACAGTATTTAATGCAAGCCATCATTGCTTTTAGTTTTGTTTAGAATGAGTTTTTTTCTTGTCACTGTTATTTATCTTGATAGGACTTAAAATTTAAAACAGTCTCTGTGATAGCCATTAATTGGAAGTGTAATGCTGTGCCAGTTGGGCTCACTTTCCATTACAGTTCTTCATTTCTATCTTTCTAAGTGGGATTCCCCTTTGGACACCCGTGGCTTTTCTGCGTGTTCTGCTCTGTAAACTCTTAACACTTGTTTCTTGTTCAGATGTTCTCCTGTTGCTGTATTAGGGAGTTTGTAAATCCAGATAAAATTGTACAAACTCAGCTACTTAGATGTAATAGCTATCCAAAATGGGGAACTAAACCAGTAAGAAGAAAAAGAAAGCTAGACATTATTTATTTTGAGACAAACATTCAGAAATGAGCAAAGACAAAACTACACTTAAGTCTTTAATTCCTGTGAACTTTTAGTTCAAAATAATTTGAGGTTTTTATATGTAATTCAAAGGTAATCTTATTATGTAAGAAGCATAAGCATCTGAAAAGTGAAAAATTGCTTATTATTACAAATATTATTTACAGAATTTCGGAGGCTTCACTAATGTTCACAGACATTTTGTGGAAACTTATAGTTTCTTTTAAAATTATTTAAGAGGGAGACATGTTTCTAATTGCAATTTTTTAAAAAGAACTATCAGTTTCTCATTAGTTGAAAAAAGTTCCAGGTTCATTCCAAAAATATTGAACAACGAAGTTTAGTATCAGATGAACGATTCTGCGTTAAAAAGCTGAGGTAGAAGTGTGTTCACCACATTTTATCAGTGTTTGGGAAAATGCAATTTTAATTTCATCCAGTAAAGTATTCTGCTACCTCTGTTTATTAGGTTTTGGGTTCTGTTTTAATGTAAAAACTTATGTCTCCTGAAAAAGTGAATGCAAAACTAAATGAAAACTGTTGACCTGACCTGACTCTTTTGCTCTTCTTCATGGAAGTTATGGAGATAAGAAAGAGAAACTGTGGTTTAAAACTCCTGTGCAGCAATGGTTGAGCTCCAATATGGCAAGAAGGATTATTGAGCAGTTTGACAGTTTACTTTTTTCTTCTGTCCCTTCTCATTGCTCAAAGGCTGAGGTGATCAGAAAAGAGTCTGGATTTTCCAGTGCTGATGTGAGCCAGACAGGTTCCTATACACCAACTGCTTTGGAGGCCTCTTGACCAGCACTGGTCTTGCACCTATGCAATCAGATGCATTCGAGCTGCAGCCAGAGCTAGAGCCCCAGGGCAGCATATATTCCGCCAATGGGTTTCTCAGGTAAGAAGTCCATTGTCCACCCTGCAAACATATATAATGACAACCTACTGCAGTAATCCAACTGTGCTGGTTTGTCCAAATGTGCCTGGATATCTTCAGGCAAGCAGAAATCAAGGTCAGTTGTCTCTCTGAGCTTTCATTGGAACGTCCTTTCCACTATGATCTCATAAATGCAATAAGAAACCTAAGGAAAAAAAGACACTTCCTTAGTACTTACTGGAATTATGCTTTTTTTCAGTATAAAGCTGTGAGCATGCATTTCATGCAGTGGGTTGTAGAGAAGGATTTGTAAGACCACAAAATCTTCTCATGCACTGTTAAGACAATTGGCAAACTGTGGATTTTTTTCTCTGCCTCTCCACTGTCTTTCTAGATCTTGTTAGATATTGTTCCCTCAGCTAGGCCTGGTTTTCCTACTGGAGATGGTTAGATGACAGTGTAGTTAAACTGTCAGATTCATTTGCTAGAAGGCTGCCTGCAAGACACAACTTTAAGATGTCTGTCATTGATATATTCTGATATTCTTTCTCATTTCCTGCTGATCGTTCTGTGTTAATTTCTGAATTATCCTCTTTGATCTCAAGTAATTTTTACAGAAACGAAGTCTTTAATTTTGTTTGACTCATTGGTTGATATAATTATATACCTCTCAGTCAGCTATACTACAGATCTGTGCTGGTAGGCTTATGCTACATTTATACCACCTGTTCTTTCAGAATGCGCCTTCATCCAATTCTCTGGCTATTTCATTAGAGTTACCAGGAGCTGAAATTAATTAGTATCTGCTAGCTGATGCTTACTTTTCTCACATGAGATGGGTGAGCTATGTCAATCCTGTCCATAGTCAGAAATTGGCCACAGCCAAATTTGGTACATTTGCTGGCAAAAATAGAACAGAAGAACAAAAGAATTGAAGAGTAATAAAGTCTGAAGTAAATTGACAAAAATCTAAATGTGATTTGATGTTTTAAGACTCTTGAAAATCTCTTCCAGATACCTTGCTAACTTCTCATTTCCACAAGTGAAGAGGCAGTCAGTAAGGCAAAGGTTCACCACAGAACTTGAGTTTATTCCGTTTCTTTGGAAGGGCGATTATACTTTTTGCAGGTCTTTCTGTTATTTAAAAATGTTCATTAATAATGCTTCTTTAAAGAAAACTTGCTTAATTACATATTTACAAGCCAGTCTGAATGTAATAAGTGTTTCACACAGAGTCACAGATTTGGTTTCTGTCATTACGTTTTTAAAATTGAAATTCCATTAGCAGTCATTTTTTTTTCTGTTCCTAGAATAATACTGAAGACAGGCTGTAAAGTGTGGAATGTATTTACTAAATACATAGAAATTGTAACAAGCAGTTAATTATTCTCAGTTTGTTTGTGAAACTGTGTATCAGGCTTCTTCCTCCTCCATACCAGTAACTTTACCTGATATTGGGTTGGTTTACATCATTTCTATGTAAGTCATGCTAAAAATGTAATTTTCTTTCAGTGTTGTATGACCAATCATTTATTTATTGTGTCACAAGAATTTACTTTCCAAACCAGAATTTAATAGACATTAAATCAGTTAATATCTATTTACCAATCATCGAAAATTTACTGCTTAGGATTGAGCACTGGCCATTGTAAAGTAACCATCTTCTGATGTTGACTGCTATCTGATTTCTAATCTTGCCTCCTACAGAGGTTATGATGAAATAACTTCCACATTTTCTGGACTCCTCAAATTTCCTTGACTGCAGCAAGTGGAGGTTTTGTATTTACAAAGGCAATCAGAAGCCTTGTCAATTAGTTATTTTCTACAGAGGATAGAGATGTACTGAGATTCAGCATTATATAGCACATCTTGAAGATTTCAGATCTGAAGATTTTGAAATTATGTAACACTGATAGAAAGTACCATTCAGTTATTCTTAATGAGCTCATTAAATAGGTCTGGATGACTTATATGGAAGAATCTGTGGAAAAAATGTCTATTATATTGTTATTATATTGTTCTTTATTTTTCTGTAGCCCAGTACATGGGCTAGCTATTATGAGCAGCAAACCATCAGTTTTGTGTTTATATAGGTCTCAGAACTCATCAGGGCTTTCCTTGTTCTGAATTTATTGGAGTCTGCTTTCACAATTTTCTAGCGTCCAAATTACAGTAGCTTAAACCATTTTAGCTTACTCTCTGTGGTAACTATTTAGACAATTAGTAAAAAAAAAATAATTAGTTAAAAATAATCAATTTCCTAAAAGAGCAGATGAAGGCTGCTTGGTGAATGAATGCAGGTGAAGTGGATTACTGTGTGACAAATCAACATGAGAGTGGGGAAAACAAGTTGCAGGCTGAGTAAAGATTAAAAAAAAAAAAAGAGATCAGAAGTTGCAGGTAAAAATAGAACTGTGTGCTTCTTTTGGTTGTGAATTGGCTTTATTTGTTCTCCCTGTTAACAGGGAGAATGCTTTTCAGTCAGGTATTTGGGGCTGATTCCGTATGTTAAATCCATATGATTCCCTAGAACTTATGAGGAGCTCTGTGAGAACTTTGTGAAACTGGAAGGTGAAAATAGCAGCTTGGGAGTGTTTTGGTTAATTCTTTTTCTGAGGTGGCTCTACAAATAGCACTTGGAGCAGATTCCAGGTTCTAAGATATATCTATAGCTCCTGTTCTATCAGAGTTCTTGGAGTAGTAGAAAAACAAAACATCTTTTATCACTTTGCACCAGCACTCTTACTTAAGAAAAAATATAGAAAGGCTTTTGGGTTTTCTTAAAACAAAAAATCTTACATTTATTTCATTGCCTGTTGGTGATCCTTCATTGTAATCAAAGTCATTCTAAATAGAAAGCAATATAAATAAATTTTGAGAATCAGAAAGGCATGTGATACTTGCTAATATTTTCTATTATCTATGATAATATTCATTAGAAATATTCATTTCTACATTCTACATATCTAGATTAAAACTTGTATTTATTTAGCATAGATTCGATCAGCTCAAAAGAATTAAAAAAAAAATAAAAAAAAAAAAGTTTCTACACGGCACAGGCTTCATTTCAAACAATTTCATTGTGCAAACATTAAAGTTTAGCATTAATCTCCTAAGTACTTTAATATCTCGGATGTTTCCCAAACCATGCGTATGCCTTGTGAAACTGTAAGAACACTGTAAGAAGTTTGATTTCATATTAATAGTACTGAAAGTATGTTTTGAAGGAGCTATTTTCTGATGAAGATATTATCTTTTCATTTAATCCCCCCCAAATCCAGAACTGGATAGTTATCTCTGTTTTGTTAGGGAAACATTTTTTATTTGGATATTAAGATATTTCCCTTATATTGACGTTTAACTGTTAAGTTGGTGGAGAACTATTTTTTTCATAGAATGATAGAATACCCTGCGTTGGCAGGGACCCACGAGGATCAGTGAGCCCAACTCCTGGTTCTGCACAGGAGGACAACGCAAAATTCAAGCCCTATTCCCAGCCATCTTTTGGTGAAGAACCCGTTTCTGATTTTCACCCCCCTCCCCCTCTGCTGCCCCTCCGCTGACGCAGCTCCACGCCGTTCTGTCGGCCCCGTCGCTGCCACAGAGAGCAGAGCTCAGTGCTGCCCCTCTGCTCCCTTGAGGAGCTGCAGCTACCATAAGGGCTTCCCTCAGCTCCTCTGCTCTGGGCTGAGCAAACCCAGGGACCTCAGCTGCTCCACATATGTCCTAGCCTCCAGACCCTTTACCATATTTGTAGACTTTCTTTGGACACCCTAGAATAGCTTTGTGTCCTTTTTACGTTGTGGTGCCCAGATTGCACCACACTGCTCTTGAAGTGGTCCACAGCAGAGCTCCTCCCCTTGCACAATGGCAGTGCTGTGCCTGGTGCAGCCCTGGGCGCAGTTGGTCCTTCAGTCTGCCAGGGCACACTGCTGGCTCAGCTTCAATTTGCTGCTGACCTGGACACCCCAGACCTCCTTCTGTCAGGCTGCTCTCCATCCTGTCATTCACCCAGTCTACACATATATACCCAGGGTTTCCCTATTTCAGGTGCAGAATTTGATACCCTTTTTAAAGTTCACGTAGTTGGTGATTGCTCAGTCCTCCAGTTTGTCAGGGTCCCTCTGCAAGGCCGTTCTACCCCTGAGGAAGGCAACGGCTCCTCCTAGTTTAGGATCATCTGCAAACTGACTTAGTATGCCTTCAAGTCTTGCATCTAAGTCATTTATGAAAACACTAAAGAGAACTGGTCCTATCATGGAGCCTGAAGAACCCACTAATGACTTAGTTATCACTTTCCGGAAACAAATATTAGTGTATGATATACATTGGAATCAAATTTGTCTGTCCTGTCTTCTCTTGACCTTATTCCTTTGCACTTCAAGCCAACGGTGATTATCTCTTCCTGAATGTAATTCTCTTTCATCACGAAGACAGAACTTACGATACCAAGAATTTTCTTGAAGCATTACTTTATTTCAATCTGTGGTGATGTAGGACTTTGATTTAGCTGATTTGATTTAGTTTACTACCTTTTGCGTTAATGTTATGGGATTTTTTTCCTTCATTAGCGTTAACTGCAGTGCTCATGCAATATTGTTGATCAATAAGTTAGGTTTGGTTTTAACCTTTCAATTGATTCTACTGATTTATTTTAGTAAGAGAGGATGAGTCGTAAGGAAACTTACCCATAATCCTTTTTAACATAATGCATTTATATCTCAGTCCTCTTTCAAGTTAACTATTGAATTAGTTCCACTTAATTGGAAGGAGATGGTATGTAATTACCTTCCACCTCAAAGCCAAGAATCCTGTCAATACTTGTTAAAAATGGATCAATTTGTAGTTATTGTGATTGTTTGACATTGTTCTATTTAGTAGAAGCAGTTGCATTCCAATTTGGTAATTAAAATCTGGAGAGGTCATAAGTAATTATTAATGACAAGCTTTGTGAAGATGCACTCAAAATGGATTCTTGATTAACTAGTTGTGAATTCCCTCAGAAATGCGAGTTAGGTGGTTTTCATGATAACTTTTTCCCAGTTTTTTAAAAAAAAGAGAGTAAGTTTTATTAAAACTTAATGTTTCCAAAAAGCTGTACATTAGGAGAAAAATGAGACGCTAAGTGTATGATATACTGCTGTTTTAATGAATGCTATTCTGTTAGCATATAAAATGTTATAATATTGCTGTTAAAATTAATTTTAATATTCAATTTAATGGTTTTTGATGGTAAGATGAGTCTATTTTTTCAATTCTTTCAGTTGTTTCACATGTTGATGATAACTGCCTCTACAAAAACTGAAGGAAGAACTACTACTTTTTATTTTCTTCTGCTTAAGCAGATTTCTGTTCATATGAGAAAGGCATAAATGTAAAACTTCTTGTCCTTGTTTGAAAATCTGCTTGGGTTTCTAGTTTTAGGCAAAATATTTAGAAAATTTTCATCAAATTTACTTGAGTGGAAAGGCTGATTGAGAAATCTTAATTTCTCTTAGATTATATATATTTTGACTTGACTTAAATAAATTAGGCTTAACAAGGTAAGTTCATTTTGATGCAAGTTTTCTTTATAATTTTTTAAGAACTGCTTATTTATTAAAGTAACTTTGAAAACCAATCTTAGTGCCTGGTTCTGTGTTGTTTGTTCTCATTCTACTTTTAAGTTTCTCTGCAGAATTTCCCTACTGCTTTAAGAAGTAAAGCCCATCTTTCTGTTTTTCTGACACCTTCTCTATTTTCACTGGTTTATGTATTCTTTGTCTTTTCTCCTCCTCTTTCTAGACCTCAATTCTTCTTTTTGCTTTCAGGCTTGTTGCAGTTCAGTATTTGAAGCGTCTGTGCTTTTGTCTTCCTCAGTAGTCTTTTGCTCCAGAGTTGTCTTTTCACCTCTTTCACATGCCTAGGAAAACTGTGTTCTTACTGTTAATTAACAAGAAGGCTGACTTCTTGTATTTTCAAGAGGGCCTGCATATCTATACTTAGCCACATGCTTGTTTAAAAAAAAAAAAAGGCAAAAAAGCCTCACTTTTTGTTAAATCTTCATTGTAACTCTGCTTTTTATTTACTAAAAATACTAGGATAATATCCTTAATGAGCTCTAAAAATTGGACTTTAAAAACAAAACAAAAGCATAACATATACTTCCACGGGAAACAGAACTAATGGTTTTCTAGTTTTCACAGTCTTTTGCTTTGAGCTAACACTGTCTGTTAACTTTTGCAATAATCTTCTTTTCCTCTTGTTTCTACTTCCCTTGTGTTTGGGCATCTAAGGCATTTGATTAGTACCATTTTCCTGCTCTGAACATACTGAGTTGATTCAGTCTTCTCTCCCAGGATTAGTTTATGGACTACCTGAGTATCAGTTTTTATTCCTATACTTTTTTAAACCTCAGTTTAATCTTGGATTCACATGTAAAAGCTTTGTCAAAATAAGTGTGTTTTACTAGTAAATTATGGATTCAACAAATCAATGCTATTCAAATATTTTAAAAATGAAAACATTCACAAATAGACACTTGAAGTTGTTAAACTACTTATTACATCAAGCTTAATAAAAGCTCACACAAAGAAAGCTTCCTACAGCATGAGATAATTAAGGTAACAAAATTTGAATCATTTCAAAGATTCAATTTCAGAAAATATTGATACATATCAGTTAAAGTATTAGATACATTTCTTGGTTATGTAGAAACTAAAATAGCTATTACATATAATCTTATAATAATTGACTTATTTTGACTGTGATACCTGGAGATTTGTGAATTTAGCAATCTCAACTTCACAGCTATTAAATGGATAGCAGCATTTGTGCTCTTGTTGAAATAAAATTATGCATTAGTATACTATACTACTTGTGTGGTTCTCTAGGTACAATTCTAGTTCTTTACAGTTTTTTTCCTTGACCTTTAGTTAACTAAAAATTTGCTTTTTAATTTCATTAATTGCTTGGGATTTCAGTCTATCTTCTGGTTGATGAAGAAGTGTTTTTCAAACCAAATAGGTTGCAAGCATTTTGATTTTTCTTCATGGAATACAGTATTGGATATCAGGAAGAAAACAATTTGTGTAATTGATTTTTCTTCTGCTTTTGAGATTTGATAACTTCCAGTGGATTTTGTTACAGAAAGTGAGATTAACAAATGAGACATTAACATATGTACCAAATTCTGATGAGCACCAACTAGCTTGAATCACTACAGAATCGTGTGGAAAGGTTAGGTATCAGTGAATGTGCTGTGATGTTCGTTAGGTATGGTTGTCTCTACTCTTGCTCAAAAGAGATTGGACTAGTTTAATCTGGGTCTTCCTATTAATTTCCATTGAACATCAGGAAGCCATTGCTCCCCCCATCTCTTGGCTGCACAGAAAATCTCAAAAATATAAATCTAAAATATTTAATAAAAGCCTGTTTTGTTAATTAATATAAGCCACTTTTTAAATTTATATGTAATTTGTTAGTAAGTAATTACTCATTTGTTGAACAGCAGGACAGCACAACTCACAGCTTGGCAACAGGGATTAGTTAAAAGGGCAAATAAGCTCACTACACTTCTCATAAAATTGCGTAAACTTGTTAGATGCCAAGATCTGAACAACGTTATTGTCTTCAAATAATGGTTAAGAACACCACTGATAAATTGAACCGCATTTTTCAAGGCATACGTAATAGCAGAAAGGTTACCAAGATGTGGCATGTTGAACACTGCAGGTAATCCCTAAGGCCACGTTTGCAGTTCTCCTTATTGTTATATCCAGCTCAAAACAGCTGAGCAAGCAAATCCAGAAGGTACATGTACCTTTCCTATAGCTTTTTCTGGTTTAAACAGTTGTTAAAGATGGTTAGCTGTGGAACATAATAGTGCGTGTAACATGTCTAAGGTTTACATGCACTATATGACTGGAGGATCATGCTTTTTATTGATTGTTATTCAAAATGTTGTTTAGATTATTCTGTCTTTGGCTTTGCCTGAGTACTCCATTTCAATTCATGATTTTCTCTGGCAACCACAGAAGTAAAATGATGGGAGTGGAAAACTCAGAATTCTCATTAGCAGCAATGTCAGTCAGAAGTTAATGTTAAAAAATCACTGCTTAAATGGGGTTGAACTGATATGGATGAAGGGCTTGTTTGACATAGAATCTCAGCATCAGAAAAAAATGCCAGGGAACTCTTGTTTCAAAGTGTACCACTTGTGCGCAGGGAGTTATGGTTTCTGTTTCTTTGAGCAATCAGCTCTGTGTGGCTCTTGCATGAAGATCAGCTGATTTAGTCTCAGAGAGAGCTCAGTTCCAGCCCTTTGCTTTCTGGTATCTGAGCACTAATAAAGTTTTGATTATGATGATGAGCAGAGGAATCCTTTCCCATACCACTATCTTGAATTATTTACCACCTTATTTTAACTGAGCAACACTTGAAGGAGTGACTTTTTATACGTGACAGCAGTGCATATGAATGCTTTCCCATGATTAAAGGTCATGATGAAATGGAATATTCGGGTTTTTCCCAAAACCACTGTTGGCATTTATACAACTTTAAAGACTGTTAAATTAGTTTATTTGTAAGCAAAGCTTCCAAAATCACTTCATTCTGGGACAAATTCAGAAGCAAAATTGATAAATAATCCTTATTTTTAGTACAGAGATTGAATAAGCTTGAGTGGAGGAGAGAACTGTTTTTTTCTTTCAGTTTCTACAGTCAATATTACATAATCTATGCAAGGTAATCCATGCAGTTCTCCACAGTTGGATGGCAGTGCTTAGAGAAGCCTAATATATTGGTTTATCTTCCTCCAAAAGAAAACCAGTGATTTCTTCACTGCTGTCTGCTTTCTTGGTGTTGTGTCTACTAAATTGATGTTCAGGCTCTTCCTGTAACCTTCAACTGATATCTTCAGTCAGGGTATAGACTTCTGTTTCCTATACTGGTGGAGGTGTACATTCTGTGCAAGGATGTTTTTGTAATGCCCTTTATTGCTGGGTCAGCCCTGATGGGCTTACCATACAATGAACTGTAAATCTGCTTAAACAACGCAAATCGATTTCTTGACCAAGTAAAAAAAAAGAACTCCTCTGTCAGTCTAACTATACATTTTTTCTTCTATTTCTACAGTTACAGAACTTCTCCCAGAGAATACAGGAATTTAGTCATCTTGAAATCAGAGCTAGTTCATTTATGCAAATTGTTTTACTATTGAAAATCAGATACCTTGAATACAGTCTCTATAGCTGTAGTTCAAGTAAGTAATAAATAGATACCTCTTTAAACTGCTGGCATCATTTGTTAACAGGCCTTGAAAATCTTTCTGTTCCTATATCAGTCACTTGCAATGTATGTGATGCAAAATCAGCATTGCATTTTTAACAGTGTTTCTACATCTGCACGAGCTCCTTATAAATTAATTTTGTGAGCATCTACCAGTACCCTATGAGGAAAGAGTTCTTTACAAATTCTGGTTACTTAGTAATTCTCCTGTGTGATCATGTTACTTTCTTATCTCATGTTTGCAAGCTATCAGGCAATAAATTCTGTCAATAAGTTAACGATACACAGTAGACTTGCACAGCATGCACCAAAATTTTTTAGTCATAAAACAATGTTAAATTAAGTTAAATATTATTCAAAGATATGCCGGGTTGAAAGTCGCTGCTTCACGGAAGTAATGTTTCATTAAGCTGTGGGTTTGCAAAGTTCTGACATTCTGAAGAAGTCTTTGAGAGATGTGTGCAAATGCTGACTTTTTTCAGAGATACTTCTCAACAAATACTAGACAGTAAAAAGTAATTCTTTTTACAGTGAGAGTTTGGATAGTAGCATAGCCCATGAACAAATCCATATGCTTTTGTGTGCTTTACTGTGCTACTCTGGCAGATATTTGTTCACCTACAGAAAGGAAATGGCAGTGTGGTGATGGCTCCTCTGCTCCAGCTGGAGAGTTGTGTGTTTTCACCAACCAGTGCGAAAGCAGCAGTGATGAGAGACAAGGTAATTCTCAGTGGGCTTAATTGTAAGCATGATACAATTTGATAACATAATGTGGCAGCAGTGGGAATTGGGAGGGATTCTTCATATAAGTAAGAATTTGAGAATTATTCTTTCTCCTTTTCCTTTTTCTTCTGTCTCAATTTTTTCCTTGATTTATTTTTTGATGATTCAGTTTTATCTTATATGCTGTGACTTATTTGTAAATCTTTATCCTGATGTTACATAGCAAAGTGAGTGTTTCCCCATCAGTTTACAATTCAAAGGATATTTTACTTTTGGTCTATTTTATATTATTATCAGAGTTCACTAATCATTATAAATCACATTGCAACTTCATCTTTTAAAGTCACGCTATGACGTCCAACTTCATAACTTTCATATTCACATCAAGTTATGGCAACAGTTAATTATAGAGGGGAAGAAAGATACAATTCACAGAAGAGTTCTACAGTCAAGTTAAGGTGCATACTAGCTGATTCATCAACCAACATTTTATTGATGCTTTTAAACTTCAGCTCTTGAAGTGGCGGAAGCATATCAGTGATTCATCAAAAACATAAATGTGGTTGAAGCATATCTGTTTCACATTACATGAAGTACACAAAATAATGTTCGGGATTTTCTTAGAAATTTTCAAATAGACTGAAAACATCAAGATGCACAAAACAGTGAGAGCAATGTCTTTTTCAATAAGAAAATCCTTGATTGTTCATGATTGTTTTTTAAGGGAATGTTTGCTTTCACAGAAGATCTAACCTGAAAATATTTTCTGAAAGACTTATGCCAAAAAAAAGGTCAAAAGATTAGAAGGTATACTTTTTTTCTCAGAATTATCTGCAAATAAACATTAAAAAAATATATATTAAAAACATCCAAGTCTGGCAGAAACAAATTATTTTTCAAGGTTTTGTTTCCTATACGTCTAC
The DNA here is from genome assembly GCF_951394365.1 of Tetrao urogallus. Taxonomy (NCBI): domain Eukaryota; kingdom Metazoa; phylum Chordata; class Aves; order Galliformes; family Phasianidae; genus Tetrao; species Tetrao urogallus. The sequence continues at coordinate 32,788,907 of NC_136820.1, forward strand.
TTATAAAACTTCATTTGTAGATATTCTAAGAGCAAAATATTTTAAGACTGCTTATAGTGAATATTTTTCAGTAAAATTTTAGGAGTTTAAATGAATGAGTAAAAGAGACTGTAGGGCTTATTCCACTTATTTTCCAATGCTGTGACAAAACACAAACCACATCTGAAGACCTAAATAACTATAAAAATTAATCACCTAACAATCCATCTTTGTAATTTTAAGAGCAGAAACATCCTGAAATCTGTGCAGGGTATAGACAGAACAGTAGGGATCTATCTTGAAGCTATGATTGCAGTGCAGAAGTTTAAGTAGAAAAATAACTTCGCAGTATTCCCAGATCAGAACAGTGTGTGGCAGATGGGCAAACATACAAATTGACACTTTGATCTCTCCTCATGTTTGACAGCAAACTTCTGCCCCAGCACAACTAGACCATTATCTGAGCAGCCACAGAGTCCAGAGCCTGTCATTCAGACTTTCACAGCACTTCCTCATCTCCCTGTTTTAAATGGAATGTGTTTTGGCACTTATTTCTTGCAGACAGCCCGTAGGATGCTATTCTGTTTTTACTCGTCTTTGGAGCAACCTTCCCTAGTTGCATTTTAAGTGTTTATCTGTGGTGGTATTCACTGAAACATGGTTAAAAAGCCTGCATAAAAATTAGACTATGCATATCTTGCTGCATATTCTATAAGCATAATAAAAGATGTGGCCTGGAGGAAGTGCTTTTTTTCTAGAGAAACCAAAATCAAGCACAGTGAAGGTTTCAAGTTTATGTAGTGAAAACATAAAATATCCATCTCTTGTGGAAATAGAAATGGTATGCTTAACCTGAGATATGTCTATCACTGGGGAATTCAACAGGCATTGTTTCCAGCCAATGGCATTTAGAATGTTTTAGTGCAGCACAATGAAGTTACAGAATTTAATGGTACACAATACAGTGTTAACTGTTGCTCTTATTGCAGAGGAACTAAGAACAAGTATCCCAGAATTGATTCTGGACTTCTGTGCCAAACATATATCAGGATTATATTTTGATAAATGAGAAGTACATTGTCAGAGAAAAGTTCAAGGCATCAAGACTAATGAATCTGGATTTGATTTGCTGCTCTTTCTCCTAGATATCAGATTAATGCTCATATCATTTACATATTCCAGTTAACACGTGTGCACAAGTTTACCTTATGATTTTAAAATTAAATTCCCCAAATCCAGCTAACATAGTGGCTTCCTTTGCATGGCAAGAAGAAGAACTTAAACTTTCAATTAAAATTAGAAGTTACAAAAAATCCAAGTCCTTCTTTCCAGACCAAATATCAAGGACCTGGTGTGAGCAACTAAATTGCAAGACCGCATGAGGATAGTCCTGGTATCTAAAGAATCCCACTTAGAAGGCAAAGCCTTACCTTGCCCTTCTTTGCTGCATGTGGGAAAAAGCTGACAAATATTTTCCACATGATGTATGAAATCTGGATGCACTCCCACGTATCTCCCCTTCTGAATTTCTTTCAATTTAGATTCCTCTGAAAAATGTGATTTTGAAACTGACCTCTGCAAACCTCTTCATGAAGCGAGTTTCCATCCTGGATGGATTAGAAGAAATGGCAACTCTGGTGTGGGACCACCATATTCTGACCACAATGGGAATGACAGTAGTAAGAATCCTTGCCTTCACTGAAGGAATCATGGGCTTTTACAAGTTATTTACTTCTCTATTATTTGCTTAAATTACTATTTTCTTGATAGAACTATTGGGTTCTGACACGCTTTTTTCTAAGATAAAAATCTGGACATTAGAGCTTTCTAGGTGCTTATAATCAGAGTAGTCTAGAATTCTGTGGGGGATGGGAAAGGTGAAGGAGTGGTTGAAGGGAGGAGGGTGGAAAGAAACAGGTTTCCTGCTCTTGTGAAGGAATAAGTAATCAATCATCAGGAGTCACATTTATCTGCCTGAGTGATCCCTACCTTTTACAGAGATATCATGTTGTAATGCCACTCATTACACTTACAAATTTTAGAAATTATAATTGAATCCCTTGCCTTGAGATATATTTATATTTGATTTTTGAACACTAAAGCATGTGTATATGTCATTTGTAACTTACTGTTTCAAATATTTTGAGAGAGGGTGATTTTTAGAGCTGAGAATAGGAAGAGATTTCATAGCCTATCTGAGCCAGCTTCTCTAAAAATTATTATTTTTTCACTTTGTTTAAATATTGTCCCTCAACAGAGTAAATAATTGACCCTGTCTCCCGAGATGTATATCCCTTATGCTTGTTCTTTTGCCAAGTTAACCTTACTTTCCAAAACTAGACTTCTTTCTTTTGGAGTACTTAAATTTCTTCATAATTTAAATTGACTTGAGCCAAATTTTTAGTTTCAATGCATTTATTCCTGCTTTCCTGAGCTGTTAGAAGTCGTCTTTGTAAAAAAGCAAAGAAAGAGGTTAACAATTTGATGGAGCACTCTATTATCAAAGAAAATATGTGGGCTTATTATCCAAACTGCTTAATTATCTTCTCTGTGCTTTTTTTTTTTTTTTTTTGTCGCTTTCTCCTTATCCATCCACTCCCACTCACTTCTCACAAACAAGTAGTAATTTTGAGTCCTCAGAACATGCACAGGGTGGCAGGCAATAAAACATTAGAGAGTATATAAGAATATAACTTACAGAAGACTGAATTATCACAAAAAGATTGACGAGCCTATAGAAGCTTTTGTCGTCACTCTTGAATCTGGGTGATCTCTTGAATCTGGATGATCTGGGGGTGTGGAAATTTGTACTGTTCTCAAGCAAGTGCTACATCCTATGCTGCTTAAGATACCAAGCAGGTAACAGTTCCACTTAACGATTAATGTGAAGTGTAGACTTAGAGGTGAATGCCTGGAAAAGTTGTTGTTTCTTTATTAATATTTAATGTACTGGAGCCAAATGAATAGGGCCAGGCTCTTTTCAGCGGTGTGCAGCAACAGGACAAAGGGCAACAGGCACAGACTGGCACAAAAGTAGATCCATAAAAACATGAGGAAGAGCTGCTTTACTGTGAAGATGACAGAGCACTGAAAAAGCTGCCCGGAGATGTTATGGAGTTTCTAGAGATATTCAAGACCTGCCTGGATGCTATCCTGTGTACCCTATTGTAGGGGACCTACTTTAGCAAGGGGCTTCAACTATCTGTTCCCAAAAGGTTCATTACAACCCCCATGATTTTGTGATTCTGTGGTATGCTTTTAATAACTTTTTGCTTACAAAGCAAACAAGCACATCTTTAACAATGTAATCTAAAAATTAAACTCTTTTCAAATAAATGTTGGGTTAAAGTGATTTGAACAGAAAAATCTGGGTTAACACCAAAACTTTTTCATAAAGTAAAATAAACTTCATTTTAAGTGCATGAGTTAAAAATCAAGTGATTTGCGACATAATGACAGAGCTTGTAATCAAGAAACAAATACAAGGTGAGCTCAATGTAACAAAAATCTAATAAAATCTTGGTTGTATCAAAATAAACCAGGCAGAAATATTACTTAAGCTGAAATTTCTAGAGTCTGTGCATGCTTGGTAGTATGTTGCACCAGAAGGCAGCAAAGACCTGGAAGCAATTCCTGCATGTGTCCAGTAAAAGTTTACCTTTTATCTTCTAAAAAATTAGCAGACTGTAATCTGTTTTATATTTGTTCCTGCTTAAAGATTGGAAAATATATTGTACATTTACGATTGAAGTCCTGCGACAGAGCACAGGAGGGAGGAGTTCCTGCTGTCACAATAAGTAGTTGCACACAAATTAGCAGCAAAATCATCTGTTAAATGATTTAACCATTTACTAGTAGTCAGTGGGTTCTCTTTATCTTTGTCTGTTCACATGGTTCTTTTATTTCATCGATAATGTAGTTGAAAAATATAGTGAAAGACACTTCAAAAATCAAAACCAACAAAATTTTATGAATTGAAAACTCTTATCCATGTAGACTTTGAATATTTTGAATTGCTGTTCAAAGAATATCTTCTCTATCTATGACAAAACCTGTGGTAGGTGGAATCTGATTTATTTATTTCCAGTTCATTCATATATATATATATATATATATATATATATATATTTATTTTTTTTAGGGAAGAAAAATAAAAAGTCCCAAGTGGAAAACCTGATGAAACTTTGTAGTCAGGGTGAGGGCCTTACTAAGCCTCCAATCCACAAATTATTATAGGTGGGAGGAGTGTCCCTGTGGCTGACAGGCTCCAAAAGTACTGATGGTGTAGCAATGGGATTTCTAAAATCTGAAGGGAATGCAGCAGTGCAATATGCTTCTCTGGAAGGAGTTGCTCACCGAGCTGGACTTGTAGCATTTTGTCAGTGGTTTACCTCTTTCTCTCTCTCCCTTCATTGCGCCTTGCATCCTTTAACTATAAAATTCAGTATATCTAAGAACTTAATGTTATGGAAGAGCAAAATTTAGACTAGTGGTATCTGATGTTCTAAAATGGATGGAGATCTGATTCTGGAGATTTGAAGCAATCATGCCAGGAAGAGGCATAGTTACAAGCGCATTTTCCTTACTCTGGTTGAGCTGCTATACTTTAAAGTAAGGCAAAGATTTAATTTGGACATATTCTGTAACACAAGGATTATGGTGGATTCTGAGAATGATTCTTCTTTCATTTGGGATCCAAGCATGGGAATACCAGGACCTCTTCTCTGCTGTGAGGAAGTTTCCTAAGCAGCCAGAAGCATCCTCTGGGAAAGTGGAACAATGTAACATCCTCTCATGTCTTTCTCTACCTCTGTAAAGACTTGAGCTGTTGTAGGTCACAATTTTTTTGTTTAGGCATGAAATATGCGAAATATTCAATTGTTTAAGTTCTTTGATCATTTTACTAGACCAGCTTTTTTCCAAAGTTTTGCACCTTATTGGGAACTCGAGCAAGAAGCTGAAGTGAAAAAATGTTGGAAGCCTACCTGAAATTTAGCCTGATCACGGAGAAGCAATATGTCATAATGAGATAAAGCTTGGCATAAAATGGCTATGAGTATGCCATGAATCTTTTTCATGGAAAAAGTTCTATTTTGCAATTTAGTTACTAATTCATACTTGAATGCATCTTTTCTTGTTTTACTGTTATATTTCTCCGAATTTATGTTTTTATATTTATTTTAATAGCTTATTTCCTTTCGTTATCCTCCGAGATGAGATTGTCTTCTGCAATGTTAAGGTCCAAAGTTTTTCTTCCAACTGATGAAGAACATGCTTGCCAGGTATTTTGATGCATAGTCCTTTATTTTGGCTTTTTGTCATAGCACTTCACTCTAAGAATTATAACTTTTTGTGCTAGATTACATTTCAGTATTGGATCAGTCAGAGTGGAGTATTGATGGTGGGGCTTCAAAAGCACTCTGAAGATGCTATTGAGAACATCTGGGATGATTCAGGAGAGCTGCAAAACCAGTGGAAAGAAAAAAGCATCACAGTCAATAGCACTGAAAATTTTGAGGTTGGTATCGTGAGTTGTCTGTAAATTGAACATAAAGGTAGAAGGTTTCTACATTCCTTTCTTCTAGTAAGACAAGTATAAATTTCCTGTAAATGGGAAGCGTTATTACAAGATATAAAAAAGATCAGCTATTTGGAAGTTCAAGACTGTCAGTAATAAATGCTGCTTGTTCTCATTTTTCTGGTGTTAAAGGTGATGATATACTTCACTTAAAACGCACATGTCTTAAATAAGAGTATCTTATTGCATTGTAAACTATATTTCTGCTGATAGAAGTGATATCTTGGGAACTTAACCTTCAGTAAAATACGCTTTTAGGCTCAGTCTAACTGTATTGTTAAATTGAGATTTAATTTATAAATACATAGTCTGTGAAATTCTGCTCTGTACTGATAGCTTCCGCTCTCTAGAGATGCATCAGGTGACAAACACTGAACTATTTGCTGTAGTTATGTTTTTTATGGTCTTCGAGCCTTTATCATCGAATGCATTTGTATAATCTTATCGCTTAAAGCTGTGAGCAGTTGCTTAGTGTACAAACCTGAAGGTGTAAGGGAGCAACCTTGTTTCCATGAAATGTAAGTGTAACAGAATTACTTGACTTGCAGAGGTAAAATTCCAAGATCAGGAGTTTTGAAACAATATTTGTCTGCACAACTCTGGCTGAGGATGTATGTTATAAAATGCATGCACCCAACTCTAGTATTAGTGTTGTTATCTGTTGAAAATTTAGCTTCATCTGATTTGAGCAATTGTTTAGCAATGCAAGATTGTGCTGGAAGGTTTTCTTTCTATATTTACTTTTTCATTCTTTACATGGCTTAGAAAATTATCTGGCTTTGGGAATGTTCAATAAAGTATGCCATCTTCCTGCCTCTAAATTTCTGGATCAAATCCTAACTAGATTGCAGATTGTGAGCTTTGTTATGTTTTGGCTTCTGTAAGGAGAGCTGGCACATCCAGCTTTAAAGAGACAGATGTCAAACTTTGTGCAGAAATCGTTACAATTGACTAAAGGAATGTAGCTGGGTATATCACCAAACCTGTAGAACAAGGCTGAGACTTTCTTTGGTTGCAATGTTTCCCTCCAGTTTGCAGGATGCTGCTCGTACAGTTTACTTGTGCTTCTGAACTTTCCCTTCTATGAGATCTTTAGCCCTACGGGGCTGTCTGTGTCATTCTTCAAGAAAATGTTTCAAGCTATGCACAAATAAGTAAAAGCTGTTAACAAATGACTTGTAATCATACTTGTTCTTTGCATCAATGTGAAAAATTCCCATTGCAATGAAAGTATTAGAAATATAATTGTCTTTTTCCTATCTGACAAAATAATCAAAATCTTTAACCTTATGATGAATAGGAATTTCATTGTCATATTTAAGTATTTTGATTATAATTTCAGATTTCTTACTTATAGTGTTTCTTTTTAACGATTAAATTTTCTGTGGAAAAAATTGAATAGGAAATGAATATCATTTTTTTCCCAGAGTAGAAATCTTTTTTGAAATATTGCTTTAGTATTTTGCATCAAATTTTCAAGAATAACTGGTGAGATATTAATTAAAATCAGCCTCAGCTGCTTATTTTCTTTGCCAGTCAATGATGTTAACTAATACTTTTTGTTTCTCCTTCTACTTAAATAAGTAAATACACTCCTTTAAAAAGCATATATTGTAGACTACAGTTTGGGGATTTGGCTTTCTAAAATTTTGAAATTCTGAAACATGAAGAATATTACCACTTGAATTGCCCAACACACTACAATCTCAGCTGGTCTGGTTTGGCTCCTTTGTGGCAAACTATATTCTGGTTTCCTCTCCTGAACAACTTCTTTTCTCCCTTCCACTCAAACCAAATTTCTTTTTCACAAATTTCATTAAGGGAAGAGGTTCAGGACTTAGGGTTTCACTTCTGTTTTTGCAGTTATTTCCTTACCCCTAAAATTTTGTACTATGAATCTTTGCCGCTTTCCAGGAAGTGTGGTTGATCAGTTCCCTCCTACATCACTGCAGTAAGTTAAAATCTGCCTATAAGACAGACGTATAATGTTTGTAGCTTTATCTAAATACAGAGGATGTTTTTAGGAAAAGCATCACTATTGTAATGTTGGAACAGAATAAATGTTGAGTTTTGCTTTTCATTCTGAATACTCTTCAAGATTTGTTTTGGCTGAAAACTTGTTGATGAGAGGCTTCTAAACTGAAAAGGTGTTTGTTGCCCTGACTTGTTCCAGGTCACTGGTAAATTTTAAAAACAGCCAGAAAACGTTAATATTTCTACTTTCTGAGGGAAGAATGGTTTGGTAAAATGTATAGTCCTTTTCTGTTTCCTGAATGTTATGATCCCTGCTTAGATTTTAATATATTTTGCTGTGGTTCCCAGATCTTTTCTAGTAAAATTAGTTTGATTTTGCTCCTTCATCTGTTGCATTGGTGAATGTCATTTCTTATTGATTTCATGTTAAACTCTGCAGGTTATCTTCCATGGAATGGTGGAGAACCAGAGACAAAATGTAACAGTTGCTATTGATGATGTTTCTTTCAGTGAAGGATGTTCTCTGGCATCTGGTAAGAATACTTATTTTTCAGGAAATTGTTCATTTTCTTTGCTTTTTGCTTTGATTAGAAGAGAAACACAAAGAAGAGAGAGCCATATGGTACTTAAAGACTTTCTTAACTCCATGTTTTTACATGTTTTTTCATTCCTCTAAACCATTATCTGTCAAATTACATCTAAATGTAGTTACAAAGAATGACAATAAATACCTCAAGAAATCTAGTATGTTACGCTATACCTGCATAGGAGAACACTAAGGTTTCATTGGCCAAAGATTCTTTCTGCCCAAAATCAAACCAAAGAACTGATATTTTCATAAACTCAGGGAAAGCCTCAGAGCTGAGTTTAGGGAAATTCCCAAAGCTCTTGTGTTTATTTTTAAAAATGTGAAAGGTCCTGCTCCTCAGCTGTAGGGGGGATTATTTTGTTCTGCTCTGCTACATCCAAGAGCTGTAGAGTCAGGCTGTCAGCTCTGCAGCTGAACCATCTATGCGTATTGAGATTCTGCTGCAAAACATTGTCTTTCGCTTTTTAACCCCAACACAGTTTCATGGGAAAAAGATGCAACCCATCCTAGCAAAAATTATATTACTTGCTGCTCTATATTACAGAAGAGGATTGCAGTGTTGTACTCAGGTTACAGCATCAGCTCAGTACAGTTCTGGTTCAAAACATCCCTTTTGCTTCTGGACTCTGAGACATGGCACAGACTGTGAGGGTCTGCTCTTTAAATTTGATGTGAGGATTGGATGCCATGGTGGATGCATATCAGAAACAAGTGTTTTAATATTTTTGTACTGTAGTATAAAACAAAGTTCTCCAGAGGTCCCATTGGGAAAATAGAAGGATGTGGTTAACATTTTAGAAGTGCTGAGCAATCATAAGCAGATTGTAGTAAGAACAAGACACAAATCTTAAAGATTCAGGCATACAAAGGAGATCTCCATTGTAGAAAAATAAAGTTTGAGCTTACTAGACTCAGTTGTATAAGGCTTTCCATGTTTTGACTTTTTTTTAAGTGAACAGCTGCAGAAGCTAAATTCATATAAATGTTTTCGTGTTGTTGCTGAGCTTGCTTTTCTGTTTTGTAGAGGTTTCCTAGCAGTGCTACTTAAATGAGCTACTTAAAGGATGCTAATTTAAAACTATGTGTATCCTTGCCTGTGAACTCAGACGAAGTTGAATTTGAAACTGCCAATGAAAAAAGGAAAGACGAAACATGTAGGATTCTCCTGGCTTTGTTTTGCTCCTTCGAGGATTTCTGGAGATAAAAGGACAGGCTCAAATACATTGAAAAAAAAAAAAAAGCCCCCCAAACAAACAAAAAAAAACATTGCCAGAATCTAACAATGTACACGATTACTTGAGTGGGTGGATATAAGTCTTTCTGTACAAATATACTGATTCCCCTTTTTTTCCATAAACAAAGTGCTTCTAAAGCAAACATAAACAAAAAGCATATCAATCACAGAGATGAAATACTGTCTCAAAAAGAGAAAAACATTAAAAATAGAAACAAACGTAATCAACAGTACTGTTAAATCTATGTGCTAAAATTAGCTAAGATGACAACAATTGAAATATGTAGTGAGGTACACATATTGAGCTACAGCACTCAGACATAGTCCAGTAAGAGCCCATTCTTATCCTGTGTCAGCATTAGAAATGAACTTAATTAGGAGAGATCTAAGTAGCAGTTGCTCACAGCAGCTAATGAACAGGTAAAAAAAAATTTAGTTTTCTCCCTGCAAGAGTAATTTTACTGTTGAACATCTTGCAGCGATTTAAGTAAAAGATCAGGTTAATGGTAGCTTGCATTATAAGTAACTTTTTTCTGTATTCCTTAAGGAATATCTTGTTAAGCTTTTATACAATTAGTCGTCTTTTAAATTTGTAGAAAATATCCATGAAATCTTTCAAATTTTCGATGCCAGTGTAAACATGTGTACTGAATTGTGCATATGTATTCATTAGTATGAGAGTGTTGTTAGGGTCATGAATAAAGTAGCTTATGCATTTGTGTTTTTAGGAGTTTCCTGATCCAAACTTTGATGGATAAAAACAAATGTAATTTCATGAAGATTTGAAGTCTTTTTCCATCCCTCTTTCCCCAAAATACATTCTCGCATTCTCATGTCCACTTTTGAAAAAGAGATTTTTGTACATACAAACAATTTTGAGCATAGCAATTTAAAATATCCTAGTTTTATTTTCTTCCAAACAGTTGTCAAATTGCTTCAATTATCATACAAAATAACTACTTTAGCTATCAAACAGAAAATAGTAAAATTACGTTCTAGAACAAATGTAAGACGATCTCCTATAATTATAACTCTAGTAGACATATCATTCAAAGGTTTTATATTCTTATCCGTGTATCTACAATTGCCCTTAAGACATCCCTCTTGAATACTGACAAAGCATATACAAAGAACTCCTTTATTAGGACTGATTTTGCCACAGGCATGAGAACAAAGACACTGAAGGCATGAAACACTGAGGGAAAATGAGGTATTTGTGTTGTCCTTCTGATGCTGCTTGCAATGCAAAAGCTATCTAGCTTGTCTACAATATTAGTGTGATTTTTTTTTTTTCCTTTTTAACTCAGTAACTCAGTTTTTAAACTGCAGTATTTTGTACATACCACTTCTAAACTTGATTAAAAAAAAATCCAGTATGAAATTTTACAACTGGCATCATCCCAGCTAAACATAACTCCTTAGTTAATTCTGTTCATGCACGGATACAAACTTTAATATACAAAATGCACTAGTTGGCGTGAAGTCATTAGAATGAATTATTGTGGGGATGGAAGTAAAAAAAAAAAAAAAAAAAAAAAAAAAGGAAAAAAAAAAACACACAACAAAACCAAACCAAAATGTTTATATTACTGTTATTAGATGTTAGAAAATGGGTGTTTTGTTTCGAGACAGATTATTTGCAAAGGAAAATTCCTCAAATATTTATAAATGAATTAAAAATGCAGAATTAATTGAAGTATTTCCAATAATTAGTGTTTAACAATGAACTCCACTCTCCCTTTGAGTTTATTGCAACTCTCTTCAAGTGTTGGAATTTGCCAAAATCAATTTTTTGTGAATCAATCTAGGATTTTGCATTTTCCATGGGAAATAAGTTGTCAGCAAGCTCATCAAAGTTGATGCACTTAGCTGAAGAAAAAGGAACGTTCTTATGCAACATTGGAATTAATGGAGGAAATGACAGGTTTATAGCATCAGTTGGACAGGATGTATTACTGAGACATCAATATTGTGAATATCACAATGACTTTGAAATGCAATAGACAGTAATGTGTATGTATACCAACATAAATTTCTTTCTCCAAATCATTAGGAATCTTTGTGTTCTCTGAGATATTTTGACATCAATTTAAAAGTTCATCTTAAGTAGAAGATTGCTTTTACACCGAAATGTTACACCGAAATGTTGAAAAGTAGGCATTTTTTGTACTTAAAATCATGCCTAAAATCTTTACTTTCTTTCTCTAGCCATAGTTAATTACACAACATTTTACTTCTACCATGTGACATCTCAAGCTTCAAGAATTTAAAAATTCTTAATGTGGTGTTGTGTTCAGAATCTTTTGGTTCTAAATGAAGTCTTTTGTTACAAGGAATATGGAAATATTGTTAAACTGAAATTTGAGGTGATTTTATGGTGGCATCATGTAGGAAAGAATATAAATATTTTTCTTCATGACATGTCATTTTTGATGTTTCCTGGCAATGCTTTTTGTGGGAATGAATTTACCAAGGTTGCAGTGATCAGCTAACACAAATACCAGCCCACTGCTCTGACAAAATCATTTATCTTTAAGGAATGTTTTTTTAAAATAGTATTACTCAAGACAGCAGCCTGAAATATTAAATAGCTCTCATCAATAGCCTGAACACTTGAGGAAACCAGAGGCAGAAAAATTGCCAGTTTAACAAGCAAATATATTAAATCAGAAATAGTCTGATAACTAATATGTTAAGTGATTGCTTTCCTTTGTCTCTTAGCACTACAGACTTCCAACTTTGAGCTTGGCATGTGCGAGTGGAATTCCAATCAGCCAGTTGTGCCTGTTTTGTGGGCACAACTGCAATCTGGGCACCAGATTCCTTCCTGTTCCCCTGTGAAAGTTCACAGCAATGACACTAAAGGTGAGAACTAAAGTTAATATGTAGTTCCTAGCTGTCATGGATAACTTGGTGCTTTGGGGGAAAAAGTGGGGACCCAGTGTGGAGGTAGAGCATGACAATGACAAGTAATTATACGTATTTATACTTAATTTAGATTTTGCTTTAACTATTTAGTAAGGATGCTGTGAACATGTGTGCTAGCAAGATGTAGAATATTTTAATGAAAGAATTCCAATATAAACTAATAATCAGTTTATTCTATACTTAATTCTTAGTATGAGATCTGTACAACAGGTCTTCAGTTAATTTAAATCCACTGAAGTTCTGGCATTGTTCCTCTGTTTTGTGTATTTTTCTATTGTTTGTTGTTTTGTTTTGATTCCTGGCTGTCTTACTTGTGTAGTATGACTCTGAGCATGTGATCAGGAAGTTAATTTTAAACCTTTACAAGTGAATAATAGAGAAAAGATTAATTTAAAAACATTTACAATTTTAAAGACAACAGAAATAATACAGTTTTCAGAAATAAGGAAACTTGTTTTCAAAGCTTGTTTTTGTAGTGCTTATCTACAGATTTATGTAAGAAGTCTTTTGAAAGGTTAATGGATACAGATGTGTGTTGTAACATGAAATGGAATTGCCATGCCAACCAAGTGTTTGGTTTTTCAATAGAGACTGTCTTCAGAAGGGCTAAGTAACAATTGTTTGTAATGGTGTAATTTGTGATGCAGTTTTGAGGAACTGATAGCACATGGCTTTCTGTTTGATCTCTGTGCCTACAGAAGTGTGCTCCATCTTACTGAAAGCAGCAGAATGAATGATTAGGTATTGTACTGATTTGAGAAATATTTTTAAAGAACTTTTCAGCATTTATTTCAATAAAATATTAATCAAAAAGTGTGTAAGCTCTATTAAAATAAATTTCTGAAAGATAACATTTATGTACAACAGAGAGCATACAGATTAGTAAAACATTTTATTTTGAAAAGAAAAAAATCAGAGTACCTTTTAAATTTTCACACGGACATCTAACAACAATAAGTAATTGGTATTGGTATGAGCTAGTAATTGGTATGGGTGTCTTTTTTATGGCAATATTTTGTTAACAGAAATGACACTGAAATTATGTAAGTAGCTTTTGCAGGAGTAAAGTACAAGAAACCTCTGTAGAAGCAGAACACATTCTGAAATGTCTATTGTATAGGTGCTTGAGCATTATTGTATAAATATTGTACTGAGAAGGCTCACACATAACACAGAGAACAGGCTGGAGAAGCTCTCTGTCCTTTGATATCTATCATAAAGGAAAAAAAATCTGAGAACAAATAAGTGTCAAAACAACACACAGCAGTTAACTCTTAACAATGGAAGGTATTGAAAAATCTGAACTATGACAGCTTCTCTTTCAATATAGTAATCATTTCAACTCATGCAGATTTTTAGATGAGTAAATTGAAAGGCTAGATATTAAATAAAATTCAGAAATCTAGAGAAATGGTGTGCAAACAGCAAAAATATGCTTGATGGCTCAAACTTGCAATGCAAATAGAGCTTGACTAAGCTTTAGTTTATGATTTTGATCAAGGCTTTTACTACTATAAATAGAAGAGAGGTAAGAAAATGAATTATGAGTCCATGATCTAGGCAATTATATTTATAGAGAAAGGATTGTTTATAGGTTTTGAATAATCTTCCTTTCTTGGCATTCTTAAATTTAATAAAATGTTTTGTCCTTGGCTGACTTCTTTCTTTGTACTTTTATTGCTTCTTTTTTCTAGTGTTGTATTGTATTTCTCTATAATTTTTCTGTTAATTTCTCTATGGTCAAAGGTTCTCACAGACGTTTTATATTCTCCTTTAATATGTTCATAAAATACTTCTTCTTTCTTTAGCGTTGTTTCCTGCATACTATATCACTTCCATAATTTATTCTTATTTTGGATTAATCTAGTTTCCTGCATCTGGGATAACATTTATTTATTTAATAAAAAACTAATGGAACCAATTCTTTATGTAACAAGAGCAGTGATTATGAGATTGAAGAAAAATAATAAAAGACAGCTTCATGTCTTTTAAAATTGGTATTTCATAGGTAAATATTTTAAACATGAAAAAGTCTGATCTATTTTGTTGCATTAGCTTCTTTGTTGTTATTCTTTTTAAGATTCTTGCTCCTGACTTGGGAGTTCTTCAAAATTCATCTCCAAATAGTAGAAACAGTGGCAGATCAGATTTGAATCTTCTTCCCCAGAAGAGTTCAGTGGGAAATTTACAAGGGAGTTGTTCAGGGAGAGCTGTCCTGCTATGGAAGAGAACTTGCTAAAAAGAAAGAGCTGGCATTCTTTGACTCGGTATTATCTGAAGGCTCAGTTGTTACTCTAGAAATTAATAGCATAGATTAAAAGTCAAGTAAATCTAGCCAAACAGCTAGAAGCTCTTTGCATTTATTGATCTCTTTCAAATAGAATGGGTTACATCTGTAATATTTTTCTTTCTATCATGTCTAACTGCTGTGGCTGTGAATTATGAAAAAGTAAGGAAATAGTAAGGAATTATCCAAAGAAATTGCAAGCATGTATTTTGATATGAAAGGTTGCATATCATGAAGTGTAAGCGGACAACAAATGGAAAAGAATGTGGTCCCTTATAAAAATCAGAGTTTTTCCTTGCGAAATGAGAGTTTCTCCCTTCAGCTTGAAATAACTTGCATTCAGGCACGTGAATATAGAAATTTCAAATTCAAGACTTTTAATCAGAGTTTATTATAACACCTGCTTCAGAAGATAGCAAAATAGTCAGTGACTCATGAGAGAGGAGGAAACAGATTTGCTATGTTTGATAAAGCATTTAGCCTTTTTATTTCTGACAAATAAAAGACATTGAAGGGATGGGGTACTCTTTTAAATCTCTGTAGGAATGCTTTTATAAAGGGCAATAGGTCAAGAAGAGCACAAATTGCTTTTCTGCTTTCGATGGAAAGACAATATGCTCTCAACACTTTGTTGCAGAAATTCTGGCTTAGAACTAAAGACCTTAATTACGTATGGTAGAGATGCTATTGCCTCCTGTAGCAGTAAGGAAGAAGAATGCTTTTCCCCTTATTTTGATAATTCCACAGAAGTATTACTATAAAAGATGCTGTCTGGAAAATGTAATAGAAAGGAAGAAAACCAAGTTTCCAAATACCTTTGAGAGTAGGTATCAAAGTGTAGCTGCTTACAGCTTTCAGTGCAGCAAGTGACAAGTTCAAGATACTGTCAACTGATGTCGTTCCTGGTTTCTGGGGAAAATGCAGATAGATATCTATCTTGTTAATAGGAAATGCTTAGGTAACATCCAAGTCACGTAATCAGCATGACAGTCGGAGTCCACTGTAAGAGGAATGGGGCCATGGTTTAACTGTAGCAAAGCAATTCTTATTTTCAAAGGCTGAGACATACAAGATTTGTTTTGTGAAAGGCTCTTTTTTTTTCTTTTTTAATTTTTTAGGCCATTTAGTGTGTCTAGAAGCTAATGACAGTGCATTATACAGAAGTGCTTATCTAAACAGCTCCATGTGTCATTGCTCCAGCAAGAGCTGCCATTTTCAATTTCAGTACTCCACGGCAGATAACAGCGTTCTCAAGGCAGTGCTGTATACCAATCAGGTAAGAAGCATGAATTACTTTTCAAACGTTCCAGATCCAACAGCCCAACTCTTTCCAGCCAAACTGCAAGGAAACAAACAATACCGCATGCTTACCTCTCAATTAGTTTGTGTAAACAGTCACTTTGCATTGTTCCACTGTTGAATGCAGTTGTAAAAACTGGATATTTGCCTGTCTCCTATAAATTAGTGTGGTGGTGAATGTTCTGCAATAAGACTTCAAGGGGAAGCCCTAACTATTACAGACTGAAATGATTTGGGAATTTTAGGGGAAAATCTATAGTAGCAGAATTTCTAGTGTCCTCTCTGCACTGGAAATGAGAAAAACAGCATCAGGAATGCTGAAACTATGCCTGTCCTCAATGAAGTCACAGGATGAAGTTACTGACTTAGTATGCCAGGAAAGCTCTTGCTTAGCCACCTGATTCATTTTGTGGACTGTTTTAGTGCAGTAATTTTCTTCTACCATTAGTAGATACAGTAACCATGTCAAGCTGAAACACAAATGACAACTGGGTAGTAACAGTTACTTCTTTCTTAGCTCCCTTGCCCTGTGGAATCTTTCTGCCAATGGTCAGGTGATCTTGCTGATGTGTCTCATACCTTGATGTTGGATTTAAGTTATTTTTATCCCACAGCACAAGCTGGTCTAACTAATGCTTAGTTCACAAAGCTAGAATGCAAAAACCTGAAGTATAACACTTGTCAAGGGGTCTAAATATAGGAACATGTAGCAAACATCTTATTTCTCTTCCATTATATCTTCAAGCATTTATGAAAGACTGCAGGCTCTTTTTTCTTTCTTTTTTCTTTTCTTTTCTTTTTTTTTCCTCCATCAATAAAGAGGATGTGTTTTTTTTTTTTTTCCTGTGACCTGCTACCATACAGGGAATTATAATGTATTCTGGTCAGAATACATTGATATTTGCAACGTTGAAAGACACTGAGAATGGTGATGCCTATGGTTTGCATAGGCAAAAACAATGGATTCTATTTAAGTTTCCTGGGGAAAAACAAACAAACAAACAAAAATATGTAAGCACCAAACAAACAAGCAAACAAAAAAAAACAAACCACCATGAGAGAACTTGTATTTGAATACAGACTCATCTGGAAGACTTAAATGAATGGAAGCAATAACTTTTGTATATTTTGCTGCTTGTTTATGAAAAAAAAAATGAATTTTCAAAAGGAGACAAATATTGAGCAGAAATGAGAATCCAGTGTTGATTCTGATTACGGAAAATAAAGTCTATCTTGGAGCTCGTCATTCAAAATAACCTCTCAGTTGTATGATCTAGTAGCGTGCAGTTTTCTCACTTTTGCTATATTTAGTGGTTAAAACCTGCAGCCTTGGATTAACTCGTACTATGGCTCTGTACAGATAAGCCTGACGCAGCAAATAGATTGTATTTAATGTACACCTCTCAGTTCAGCTCTGCACTGCAGATGCTACCAGTGTATTCCTAGACTTCCTCACCCCTTTTAAAAGAGAGACCAGAGATGAGTAAGAATATTTTCTAAAATGGACATTACAACATTAGATGGATGACAGGGAATTTGAATTGTTCTTTGATATGGAGTGTAGAGAAAATTATTGGGCTTTTGTTTGTTTGTTATTTGTACCAAATCTCAATTTGCTTGAAGAATGTCCTGTGAGGTTTTTTAAAAGCCTTAATAAAGTCAAGACATTTCCATTTTTTTTCAATGTTGTTTATAATGTCGAGAAAAAACAGATTATACTGGCTGAATGTGACTTTCCCATCAACAAAAACAACTAGTGTAGGTCTCTCATTTTTGATTCTCTGGCTACTATTGTTAGCAATTTGTTCCAGTGTCCTAGAAGTGGTCAACTGTCAGCTAGCTGTGCTGTAATTGTGTATTTTGTATCATTGTATATTTTGTATATTTTTCCCTTACCTATAGCAGAGAACTGGGAGAACAAAGGATCTGTAATTTCTTCACAATTTTTCAGTTGTTTGTTTGCAGTAAGATATTTCATTCACTATGTATTCTTTATTTTAATACTTCTTTCCTTCCCAGTTTCAGTACTTTAGGCTTATGTATATTTAATATTCTATCTCAGCCAATGACTGCATTCACGTTTGGCAGTGTTAATCATCTTCATCATTCAATAAATTGAACACTTTTTTTTTTACTTTCAGTTTTCAAGTAAGATACTGTTGACTTCAGGCTATCGTGTTTTCTCTATTACTTGTGTTTCCAATGAAGTAATAAGCTTATATTTCTGTCTTTTAACTTCTTAATCTTTGTGTCTTGTATGGCCTACAAAAAAGATGGATATATATTAAAAATAAAATAGCCCACAACTTCTGTTTATATGTGCAGGCTTGTTTTTACACTAAGACATTAAAATTTCAGCAAGTGTTCAGCAGTGCTGGCAAAACCCATGCCACTACACTCATCTGCAGAAGTAAAAGATTGTGCATTAATCATTTTGAAGGAACAAATAAGACTTTGTTCTAAATTACACTGATATGAAAAAAGCTGAAACAAAATGATGAGAGCAGTTGCACAGCAGTATGTGAAAGTATCTGTAGTGAGATGTCAAAAATAAAAAAATGCTGTAGTTTAGAAAATGAGTTGATAAGAAAAAGTCATGATAATCTCTTTCATTCCTCAAATCTCAGTAGCATTATCTTAGGAAAAAAAATGATAAGAAGAAATAAATCCTATAATTCTTGTACATTTTAGTCTTACAAAACTTGTTTGCAGATAGTGTTATATCAATGTAAAGGGAATAGACAGAAGGTATTTTGAACAACTTCGCTGCATCACTAACATAAATCTCAGGAGAAAGTACAGTAAAACTGATACACTGAACCTTCTAAAAGACAGCAAGAGAAGCAAGGAATGTGCTAGAGAGTCTAATCCATTTGTAGAAGTATTGAAAGTAATGCTACAGAGAAACATTGTGAAGATGGAAAATATCGTGTGTTATTGGCTTATTAGAGCTGTACAAAATCAGAGGGTAATGTAATGTCTGTAATACAATAACTGACGTGGAAAGTTGTTGCCCCTGATGTCAGTGTGAAAACAGCACTGGCAAGCCTGGATGCTGCAAGCAGAAAAATCAATAGTCTACTTCCACAAGCTATCTTTATTCAAATAAATTGGGAAGAAAGGTAGCTATGAGAATGGGTACCTAAGTGGTTAATCAAGTGTGAAAAAAAATTGTAGTTAGCAGATACATGCAGGCTTCTTTCAAATATGTGTACCTTGTAGGAATCCTCTGCATTTATTGTTTACTGGTGTGTATGTGTGTAGGGATGTACCCAGATATTGTCACTCATATATTACTAAAAGAAATCATTTAAACTACGGTTAAAATCAGGCTATACTTTTAACTTGTCATGAAGTGCGCTTTTTAGTAAACCATCCTTGTCTATGTCTTATATCTGGATGTTGCAGACTTCTTCTGGAAAACTGAATTATTTAGCAAAAAGAAGCATGATTTGCACAGCTTGAATTGTCCTCAGTATTGAAAGTCTTTTGATAAGCAACTATGAGTACATAACAAGTGAACTAGTAGAAAAATACCCACATCTTATACTAATGTGAGAACTCAAAACTGACTTTTATGTGGCTTGTATGTCATATGGTATGGCTTGTCCAAATTTGTTCTCTTATATCATTTTACGCTTGAAACTAGGATATTGACGTAGCCCTGTCCTACAGTTTTCCAAAACTAATTTTTGAATGCTTACTCAATGGAGTAATGGTCTTTCAACTTTTTTAACATGTCACAATAGTGGAATCCTTCATAGGAAAAGAGGATAAGTACTTGTATATTGCAAGGCAGAAAAAAGATAACTCTCCTTGTCTATGAAATTGATGGAATTTCTTAACTTATGATATTTCCATTTATTCATCTTACATAAGTACACTTAATATTCTTTCAAATTTTCTCTGTACAACATACTTTCTGTTTCTCTTATCCTGCTTCATATCTTTTTTGCTTGGTTGGTTTTGAACTGCTTCTAATTTTGTAATATCCTCTGTGGAAAAGATATGACAAATTCTTTGCATAGTATCACAATAGGGGTCTCACCTCACAGTTTATTTGTGTATTGTCTGTTTATTTATATCCTATATTAAATTTTCCTACTCTTCCCCTTCCCTCTCCCTTCAGCTTTCTTCTTTTGCTCTTTTTGGTGCAGATTCTTGAGATTTTATTCAGGGCTTGGAAGTTCACATTACTATACTCCTTTTCTTTACATTGGTACCATTGTTTTCCAGTTGGGATCACAACAAGAAGCAGAACAAAAATGAGGTTTTTTTTTGTCAGATTGTTACATTAAGGGGGCTTTGAATACTTGCGTAAAGGGAACCTTAGCATGTTGCTATCATTTCCAGGAGGTAAAGTAAAAATGGGAATTGAAGTAACTGAAAAAATTACAGATTAAAAAAATATGTTTTCTTTACAGTTTATTGGATAATTTTGACAGACCTCAAAGTTGCTTTCTAAGAAAGAAAACTAAATCTCATAGTAACACAACTTATGAGGAATAATTATTTCTAAAAGAGGAGCTGGTGTTGAGAATGCCATGGAAATATATAGTTAAAGCCAGCAATAGTATGGTTTAATTTACGTATCATTCATGCTAATTAAATACCACATTAGCTTCTAATAATTAATAATAACTCATTTAATCACTGTAAATATTTGTTTGCCTCACTTCACAGAGACTGATGCAAAGATTGCAAATTAATTTCTGATGTTGTATTTCCTCACAACTACATATACGGTGATGATCTGTCTAGGGTATTAAAAAAAACAACAATTACTGTAAGTGACTGATCAAAAGAAGGTCAAAAGATAACTTTTAACGTTATATTTACATTCCATAGGAGGAGTATGTCTTGTGGGAAAGCAACATCATGACTAATAAAGAATGGGCCAAAGCGTATATACGGATACCAACAGGGCTAGAAAAATTAAAGGTATGAGTGAAAAAGGCAAGTTCTTTGTCTTTTGAAAATGGTTTACCTTGCTGTCTGTAAATGTTTTAGGATACGTAGGAATTTGTTAAGTTTGTATATATATCCTGAAGGGCTCTGTTCCTCATTACTTCAGTTGAGTAAAGCTCTGATCACAGGTCAGTAATAAGTGTACGGCATGAAACTATTGGCCTTAGTAACATGCAAGAAAATGCATACATATCTCAGCATAGTTTAGCAGAGCAACTGAGTCCATCTTTGTTATTAACAGTTCATTTAAATACAAATGCCACTGTGGGATGATGTGAATGATTGTGTGATTTCAGTGGAATAGCATGAATGAATAATTGGGAGAGTATCTCCCCCTTGATTTTTTCTTTTTAATTTACAGAAAAGAATTAAAGGCTTCTATTTTAAATAATTTTGTCAACTTTTTTTTCTTCATTCTAATGTGAATTACTTTTATAACTGACTGTTTCAACAATCTGCTGAATTTCTGTGAAAAGGCAAAGACCAAGCCTACTGCGAGCACTGGCACTTTGATGTGTATCAAATGAATGCATTTCAGCAAGGTGCTGTATTACAAATTATTGTTGTCACTTGCATCTCCTTTGCCTGTAAGAAAAAGTATATATAAAGAACCAGATGTGTATAAGATCATCTGTAGTATCCAAAAACAAACAATTCTGAAGATGTTTTATGCAGCCAAAATGTTTCTCTGTTATACAGAAACATCATGATCACTTGTGCTTAGGGAAAGCAAAGGTACTATAATTACATAACCATGTAATATTTTTAGTGTTATTGTTTTTTTTTTTTTTCCATTTGAACAACTAGAGAACTGACAATGGTAGATTTTGTAATATTGGATATTGACTTCAATGGAAAATGCTTCTTTAGATTTCAAAGTAAAGGGCACAGGAAGTTAGAGAAAGTTATCTGCTTATGTCTCAAAGTGTGTTTTCTCTAGTTTCTCTCTGTTCTGTCTGAAATCCTTGCCCCTTTTCTTCCCTTGTGCTTTCTGTCCCCTGCACATGACTACACCGGGGTGCTGCTGGATGTTGGTGGTGACTATCCCCACTTTACATAATTCTTGCTCCTTTCCTATCACCTGCTTTCCCTAGTCCATCATCCTAATTTGTAATAGTTGCCAGCCTCCCCTTCCCCATCTCTCTGATTGATTAGGATTTGTAATAAACTGGTCGGATGGACCAGTGAGACAGTTGGAAATTTGTCATCTTTTTCTAATGGAAGGCTTCCAGTGCTTTTTTCAAATAGGGCATTACTGTTTCACAGTAGGAAAAAAAAGTTTCTGTGTCTGTTAATGCAAATATTTTAACTTTAACAATGCACAGCTGACACTTAAGGGAACAATCCAGAGCAAGACAGGCTTCATCTGTTTAAATAACATCCAGTTTTTGGACATTGCACGCTCAGAGCCTTCAGCTTTCAGCTCTGTAGAAGAATTCGCCTTCACTAATGGGAAATCTACTGAGCCTGGATCGTCCTGTGTCTTTTACCCAGATTGCTCTGACAACACTGATGAGGATCCAGGAGCTTGCTGTAAGTGAATTTTAGAAGGATAAAGTGCTGAAGAGAATAGTGAAACCTAAATAGGTCTATCCAAGGAATGGCAAGAAAAAAAAATAAGAAAACTTACTTCTACTACTTATCTGTGTTCTTTTTTTTTTTTCTAGTATATTTCCTGTTATAGGAATTTATGACCATGTTCACAGTGTATTGCTTCTTTTTTTTCTGCTTTGTATTTCTTTGCCTGATCTTAGCAATGTGTTTTTGGTTTAGAAAGGTGAGTAGGACCACAAAATTTTGTGCATTTTTGTCTAAATATATCCCTTGCCTTCAGTGTTTACGATCCATAATTCTTTAATTTGAAAGGAACTGAAATCTGCCATAGAACTTCATTTAGAACAATTCTTTAACTTAGGCTGTCAGAGTTTTTGGGAGAAAATATATAGGGTGACATGAGCTATATTTCAGGTTTATCTAAATCATATTTTCAGTTGAAGGTAACTTTGCTTAGAAGACATAGTTTTCACTGTAGTGTCAAAAGAAAAAATAGGAAAGAAAGTTATGGAAAATGTTTGAGAATTGTTAAATGATTTGGACCTCAGTTTAAAAGTATTTTTAGAGACTGCAGCTTTTAAAATAACTTTTGTGATGAGTGCACTTGTTTTCTAGGGACAAAAAGTGACAGCCTATTTCTATTGACAGCAACACATAAATGTGTGTTGCAGATGAAAACTGTATGCATATTTCAGATATTAGTAATGATATAAATTATTTTTGGGATAGCAGATTAAAACGTTGTGGGTCACTCAGGGAAGCAAGATGGAGGACACTATTAATGTTTTATTTTCAAATTCACTGAGAAGATTCAGGAACAGTTTTTGACTGAGTTCTCTTTATTTCACAGTTTTAACCTTTTGTTCCTTTCAAACACTTTAAGAGCCATGCAGTAGCTTTCTATGAAATAAGTTATATGTGTGAACGTTGAAATGCCATTTTAAATATGAAGGTTTATACTACTCTATGCCCACAATCTATTACACATTTTAATCTTAAACCCTGTGGCTTGGACAGTGAGATTTGGCACTGTGTAATTGAAAAACAGTAGCCTGAGTATAGTCAGTACGTAATTATAGTGTACACGAAAAGTCAGTGGGAGTCACCAGGTAATATTGCTTTTATCGTAGTTGGGTAAGAAAAACTGGAGAGTGCACAGAAAGAAAAGATTAGGGAGTCAATGCTGTCCTTTGTGGCACCTTCGGAATTAAGGTCTTGACCCAGGGAATGCACAATCCTTTTCCAGAACTGTGCCTAGCATTCTGTTATCTGCTGTTGCCTCTGCAGTTTCAGTGGGTTTACCACGTGGCACTGATTATCAGTTCACTTCTAGTATGTTTTAATTTAAAGAAATTAAGTTTAACAGTTTCTCAATTTAACCTGAGATATTGAGATTATATGCTTCAGTTTGTGTGTAAGCACTTTCAGGTTAAAGCTCTCATCTTGTTTGATCAGTGCACAAAAGTATGCTCATCCTCTCAAAAACAAAACGTGAGGAAAAAGTGATTTTCTAAAATATGAGTGAGTCATAGCAGATGTTTGATTCTTTGGTCTAATAACTGAGAAGAAAGAAGACAGAAAAACTTTAAAATAAAAAAGACTCTTTTTAAGATTGTCTATTTTAATGGCTAATACTTGAATGCTTCATATGTACACCCCTTTTCAGGAAAGAGAACTCTGAAGGTGAAACTTGTTTCTTCAGCAGTTTGATCAGCTTAGAAAAATTGTCTTTCTGGCACTTTCTGCAGTCTTGAACAAAAGAGACCTAAAGCAAAATCTGTCCTATATTTTTCTTTTGTTCCTTTCTTCCCATTGTGTACATTTTCCACGTCGTCTTGACATTGTCCTCTGTGATATTTTGAGTGAACTATATCTATTCACATTAAATTCCAATACAAATTTCTATCTGGTACAATAGGGTATATTTTAGCCTCTATTCTTTTAGGTATTCTAGCATTTATCCTTGAACATATCCTCAGTAGTTTTCTTTGATGGAGTGCTCTCATGATGCAGAGCTGTCAGACTTCTATACTGAATAAAAACAAAGGCAAACAGCTGCTTCTTAGAAATGTGAAGGATTCTTAACTTTAAGGTTTTTCTTTGCTTCATTGCAGTAGGGAAGGAAAACCAATGTTTCTTCTTGCTCAAGTTAACTTGACATGAATGGATGTGAAAATGTAGTTTATTGTAAGAACTTAGATGTACTTATGTTTTATTGTATTTCATAATTTCTGTCTATATAAATACGATTGAAAACTTGAAAAATCTGAACTTCTGTAGGAAGAAATTTTGTTCAATTTTGTGCTATGTAAGTCTTTGAAATCAATGAAATTAATGAAGTGAAAAAAAATTAAATGTTTTTAGTATTAAATAGAGATCACTTCTAGATCTCTTATATCATAGTGAAAAATGAATGAACAAATCCTAGTTAATAGAAACATGGAAAGTGAGAAAGAGTTCTTAGATAATTTGAAAGATTAAAAAGACCACTTTCATACTGATGTCAGAATCCTCCCATGCTGATGCCTGTTTCTTTATTTGTCATCTAATGTAATGAAGTTTTGCATTACTATGCCTAGTATCAAGCATTGGAAGCAGTATGGTTACTGTTACATATTTTTAAATTTGTAACATACATACTTAGTAAACACTGCAAGTCATACTTGGCAAGAAGTTCTGAGAGCACTTCCTATTTTCTCTTTGAAACAGTAGTCTTTTTGGAAATTGCCTACTCTTCAAAGTTTGTATAGAATTCATAGAATTACAAGATTGAGAACAACTTTCAAGATCATCTTGTTCAGCCGCCCTCCCATTTCCATTGCTCCCACAAGCTAATAAACCATATCTCATAGCTCCTCATCCAGATGCCTCTTGAACACTGATGGGGATGGCGACTCCACCACCTCCCTGGGCAGGCCATTCCAATATCTGACCACTTTCTGAGAGAAAAAGTTCTTTCTTATGCCTAACCTAAATCTCCTGTGGTACAACTTAGGACCCAAGGAAATGGCGATATTTGTTGCCTGGGAGAAGAGGTCAAACTCCTCCTCATCACAGCCTCCCCTCAGGATGCTGTAGAGTGTGATAAGTTCTCCTCTGAGCCTCCTCAATCCCAGCTCCCTCAGCCGCTCCTCATAAGACTTGTGCTCCAGACCCCTCACCAGTTTTGTTGCCCTTCTCTGGACGCAGTCCAGGGCCTGAATGTGTTTGTTTTTTTTTTTGTAGTGAGGGGCCCAAAACTGAACACGGTAATCAAGGTGTGACCTCACCAGGGCTGAATACGGGGGGATGATTACCTCCCTTCTCCTGCTGGGCATGTTATTTTTAATGCAGGCCAGGGTGCCATTGGCCCTCTTGGCCACTGCTGGCTCATGTTCAGCTGAGCATCAACCAACACCCCCAGTCCCTTTTCTTTTCACAGTCATCCAGCCGCTCATGCCCGCCTATAGCGCTGCATGGGGGTTATTGTGGCCAAAGTGCAGGCCTCGGCACTTGGCCTTGTTGAACCTCAGCCCAGTGATCCAGCTTATCTAGACCCCTGTGAAGGGCCTCCCTACCCTCCGGCAGATCAACACTACTTCCCAACTTAGTGTCATTTGCAAACTTACTGAAGGTACACTAAATCCCTTCATCTAGGTCATCAATAAAGATATTAAACAAGATGGGCCCCAGTACTGATCCCTGGGAGGCACCACTTGTAATGGGTCATCAGCTGGACCACTCCATTAACCACTACCTGCTGGGCATGGTTCTCTAGCCACTTCCTTATCCAAAGAAGGGTATACCTGTCCAGACCAAATAGATGCAAAATGTTTGTGGGAAGGGACATCCTCCATGTGTATCTGAAAGAAAATCACCTTCCTTTTAGCCTTAAAACTACCTGTCTGTAGTTTAACTCTTCTATTTTTCATTTCTACTAAGTATGTTTGATTTTTTTTTTTCCCACCATACACTCATAATTAAATTTCCAGTAAAATTCATCTCTGAAAAAATACAATTACACATCTGTAACTGATGGCAGCCTATGTATAGATCTCACGCTTAGTAAGATAGAGTTTATTCATTTATAAGTGATTTCTTTTGCAGTTCTGAGTTTAAGAATGGAGGGACCTGCCTGATTTATTGCCTGTATGTTTTACAACTTTTTCTCCAGCCAAAAAAAGCCCACATTTCAGTGGAAAATACCAGTGATTTCTTGATTAAAACTCCTTTTACATCCAAGTATAAAATACTATAGAATTGTCATTAAAATGTTACATCCACTTCAATTTAATTATATCTTGTTCTATGTACAACAGCTAATTACACTGTATGTAATTTTGACTCTGACTTCTGTGGATGGAAAACACTGAACACGAGTGATACTAAATGGAACATAATGAAAGAAGGGGCTCCCTTTGACAGCAGACTCCCTGACAGAGATCAAGCAACTATATCTGGACATGGTGAGAGATTATATACACGTACATGAAACATTCTCAATAATGCCTATCTGATGAAACTGAATTTGAAATGTATGCTACGTAGTACATAATATAGCTAACATTACAGAAAATCTGTTTTTCAAGGATGTTTTTTCTTAGATATTATATGGTTGGTGTGTCTTTATAACCTTGCTTTTGTTTGCTGGACAAGTGAAGAAAAATGAGACTGGATGCAACATTGAATTTTTTGAGATCATACCTTTTGACCAGACATAGCTAACCTTGTTCACACATTTGATGATCACTTTTGGTTCCAACATTCACAAGGGCTTTTTCAAAAAATATTTAGAGAAAAAACCACTGTAGTTTTTTTTTATAGAGTACAGGTAAATTGATTTTTCTCCACGATAAACCGATATCTCTTTCTCTATCCTTATTGCTATAAAATGCACTCAGTTGGAAAAAGTTGATTCTAACAGAGAGTTAGTTTATTAATTTTATTCTGAAATTGAAGTGTTATTAATGTACTGTTTAAACCTGCCTAATATGCTTATTATTATCAAATAACACTTGCAAATATTCTGTGACTTTTCTTGTATTAAAATGTAACTATTATGGTGCTTCCAATGGAGACTGGAATGCTATAGACTATATCCTTTTAAATTAAATTTTGCAATGGTGTATATTATACTACATTCAGACCTCCATGCTTCTCTCACATGTTCACATTAGAGGAAAGTGAAACTTTAATTACTCTACCTTAAATATTCAATGGCAAAAGAATTTCAAATTTGTTTTCTGGGTAAATTCTAGTGGGCTGTGATTATGTGTATGCATGTTATCTAATAACTCCTATTGCATGTTCATATGCTACTGGTCCCTGAGTGGTGAAGTGCAACAAATGGTTGCTGTTTGCTTTTTGTGTAGCAGTTGGGTATTTTATTTTATTGTCACACTAGTAGAAGGTCAAAAGTCTTCATTAGTGTGTTCTCTGCAAATGTTGCTGTTTCTCGGCTTCCCATTGCTCACAGCTCCAGAAAAGCTGGAGCACCCGATGTAACTGCAGATTTCCCACGTGGGTTATTCTAGGCACTGGTGAGATGTAGTTGTAATGAAGGCGGCCTGAAGAAACTTCTCTGCAGTGTAACAAGCATGTTAAATAGGTCTTAAGCTGCTTTGATATCTGAATTATTTCATAGTAGGTTTGTGTTTTTATAGAGTTACAGGCTGCAGGTTGAAGCCTCTACCTCAAGCAGACCTTGAGGTTACCACACAGTAACTCTCAAACCCAGTAATGATGCATTCCCCGTGTAAGTCAATGCAAAGGTTGTTCTGGTGTGGTTTTGTAACCGTCTATTACTGTACATGTTTTAGTCACATCACTGCTCTGTAATAATGATTTCAGAATTTGAGCAAGTTTTTTGTCAATGTTAAATCAGAACTTTAGGGTTTAAATAGTTATCTGTGATATCGCAGAGTGTTCATCTTTCTTCTTTCCTGGGGAGGGCAGCATCAAATTTTGATTAATGAAAATCTTAAGGAGACTACTGTAGAGCCTCAGCTGCAAATTAAAAGAGGATCCTTTGATGTGTCTTTGCATTGCAATGAGGGGAGTTTCCCTCATGCCGTGGAGTGCAGCATGCCTGCTTGTACACAGAGCTGGAATGGTTACCTCTTTGTGCCAGACTAGCTAAAGACCTGTGACTATTCACATGGGGTTGGACCTAACCCTCTGCTTCATTATGTATCCATGGGAAATAAATGGCTATGGAGTGTGACTGAGGCAGCACAATAGCTGATTTTCCAAGATGTAAGGCAATATGTGTGTAATATCAATGTACAAACAAGACAGCCTTTAGTGTTGTTTTGCATAGACTTTCGTGAAAAAGTCTCAGTATTCAGTGAAGGCAGCACTGACGGCATTCAAAATATGCTGCTTTAGGGCCCCTTGAAGATGTTTATCCTTTCCTACCTTTGTTTGAAGCACATCTGCTGTAATTCAAATCCAAAGGCAGTTTGTTTGCCAGGGTTCAGATTAGATCTTTAATTAAGCTTTCATCCCCACTAGCACAGACAACAATGTCAAGTCTGTAGACCCCATGAGAAAATATAGCTTATTCCATTGGCTCCCATGGCCTGCAACATTGTTAGCGTGCTTAAAACTGTTTGGGCTGTGAGGAGAGTGAGTACTGTATCCTAAAGGAAATCAATTTTTATTCTAAATTCAGTTTGTAACATTATTAAAACCAATTTAAATGTGTCCTTTAGGGTTAAGCTGTGGTCTACATGGTTCGGTCTCCAGGTTGCTGTTCTCCAGCAGTCCCTTTGCTCTCCCCACATTGTAATAAAGCCTGAGGGAATTGGTGTAAACAAGGTGATGACATTCACTTGGAGGACAGAGGTCTGAAGAATTTTGCCTGAAGAGGGCAGAGGATGATGCATTCAGTACATCTGCACAGTAAAGTCAGGGGAACTGCAAGTGAACACCTCTGCAGAACTTTATTTCCTGAATTTCAAGAGCTTGAAGACACCAAAACAAGATAGTCTTAGAGTTAAATCTAGCTGGCAGCCAGTTATGAGTGGTGTCCCCTGGGGCTTGGTACTGGGACCACTCCTATTTAACATCTTTACCAATGGTCTTAATGAGGGAATTGAATGCACCCTTGGTAAATTCACGGATGGCACCAAACTGGGAGGGAGTGTTGATCTGCTGGAGGGCAGTAAGGGCACTACAGAGGGACCTGGATAGACTGGATCAATGGGCCAAGGAAAACTGTATGAGTTTCAGTAAGGTCAAGTGTCAGGTCCTACATTTGGGTCAGAACAACCCCAGGCAACTCTACAGGCTTGGAGAGGAGTGGCTGGAAAGCTGCCTGATAGAAAGGGATCTTGGTGTACTGATGGACACTTGGCTGAATATGAGCCAGCAGTGTGCCCAGGTGGCCAAGAAGGCCAGTGTCATCTTGGCTTGTATCAGGAATGGAGCAGGACTGTACTTGGCACTGGTGAGACCCCACCTCGAGTATTGTGTTTAGTTTTGGGCACCTCAATACAGAAACGATATTGAGGTGCTGGAGCAGGTCCAAAGAAAGACAACAAGACTTGTGAAGGGCTTGGAGAATATGCCCTATGAGGAGTGGCTGAAGGAACTGGGGATGTTTAGTCTGGGGAAGAGGAGGCTGAAGGGAGACCTTATTGCTCTCTACAAATACCTGAAAGGTGATTGCAGAGAGAGTTGGATTGGTCTCTACGCACTGGTGACAGGTGACAGGACAAGGGGAAATGGCCTCAAGTTGCACCAGGGGAGGCGTAGGTTGTATACCAGGAAAAACTTCTTTATTGAAAGGGTTGTTAAGCAGTGGAATAGGCTCCCCAGGGAGGTGGTTCAGTCATTATCTCTGAATGTGTTTAAAAACCGTTTGGATGTGGTGTTCAGGGACGTGATTTAGTGGTGGATTGTTAGAGTTAGGGTACTATGGTTAACTTGATGTTGGACTTGGTGATCTTGAAGGTCTTTTCCAACCTGAGCAATTATATGATTTTAGCAACGGCTGTTGAAACACCTTTTCGAATTCACCCTCTTTCCTAATCTTTGGACTTTATTGCTGAGGAAAGAGCCAGGAGCACAGGAGCATTCAGCAATTGTTTTTTCTTTGTTTGTGCAGATATTGGTTGTCACAGGCTGGTACAGCTCTCTCCTCTTTATTCATAGGGGTAGAGCTGAAGGTAATGCTGTTCCATTTATTTACATTTATGAGTAATTTTCATGTGCCTCACTGAGCACATAGTTACCTTTCTGAGGTAATTATTTGCCATTGGAGCATGACATATTTCTTGTATTTCTTTGAATTTTGTTTACAGAAACATTCATCTATTTCAGTGGATCATATCAGATGCACACAGAGATAGCTGTGTCTGATTTGGGGAGTCCCTTCCTTGTCAAGCTGTCCCCTGGTTATTCCTGCTGTCAGGTAAGTTTTGGACGTTAATCTGCTCCAACCTTTGTAAGCCCATCAGTCACCTGATGTGTTGAAACGCTATTTTTCTTGCTTCTAGCATTGCTGCAGAAAAACTAGCTCCATTTGAATTACTGCAGAATGAGAAACAGACTAATATTTTAGGAGCAGCAAGGTACTTTTTTTTTGCCTGCTTTGCTGCATTTGTATCTGATTATTATTCTTTCTAGAGCTTCTATGAGTTGGCTCAGATTTAAGGATATTCTTTAGAGGCTTTTTATGCTGTGAAAAACATAGCTGAACAATATTACAAGGGCCGTATCACCACATAGTCAAATCAAGCCAGCCTTTTGAGCCAAAGCTGGCAAAGAATCCTCATGCTGTTATCTGTTAGCTCTGTTAGCTGGACATTCCCATTTCCAGCTTTCCTTTACGGATCTGTGGTTTGAATTTTCTACATGGATTGAATGTGATAGAATAATTGGAGAGAACTGGCTATCATGATTCAGACATGTACTAAGTTTTATTAATTGAAGAGAGTGCTTATTAAACTGAACTGTGCAGTCATTAACCATTTAACTTGTAGTTCGGTTTTGTTGTTGTTTATCAAATATCTTATAGCTCTTCAGAGAAATGCAAAAGTGAGAATGGCACTTGACCTGAGAAAATAGAAAGATAACTGGAAAAAGGGGGATCAGGAGTGCTATTAAGAAAGGAAAAAAAGAGAGCAAGTCTGAGAGTTAAACATGAGAACAGCATTTTCTGATTAGAATGTTGCCATTTTCAAGAAAATTATTTTAAAGTTGAAATTGAGTAAATAGCGCAGAAAAATAGCAGAAATTTATTCTTAGCAGCATGAGGGCCTCATAGGCTGAGGGATCTGAAACAAGTGTTTGTTTAAATAAATCTGTTGTATTTGATGCTGTAGCTGACAGCCTACGCACATCGATGAGTTACCAGATCTCAGCTAAATAGTTGCATCTTGCAGCTGAATGGAAGCATTGTAAACAGCTTAAGAATACTTTTCTATCATTTTACACAATCTGCCCCTCCCTGATCTTCACGTGTCATCATATTGTTGTAAAGAATCACAAATAAAATAGATGCAGAATGAAATCGAGCACAACACTGCTGCAAGGAATACCGAAAGCCTCTCATAATCCCATCAGAGGTCTATCCCACTAGACTTGGAGTACCAACAACCTTTGTGCATACAGTGCATTCATCCAGGCAGTTTCAAATCTCTTTTGTAGAGTTTGATAGCAGGTAGATATGTACTTTTAAAGTTCAGATAAATTCATCTTAGAATCTTTTAAGGTTACCTGGGCAGAACTAATTTGTAAGTCAATGAGTAGTCCCAATTAAGACCTCTTGCAGTGTTTGGTATGTATTCCAAATAAACATAAATTCAGTAGAGATGCACGTGAACTTCTTCAGTGTAGTCAGAAATTAAGGGTATTTTTGAGCACATGCACATATTGTGTATACTTAAAGACCCAAGATTCAGCAAAAAAAAAAAACAAACAAACAAAAAAGCAGAAAAAGTTCTCATCCTGCTATATATGTCTGAAAAAAGAGTGTTTCTGAAAACTGGAAGCTTGGCTTTCTGCCACATTTTCCCTGTAGGCTTTTATTTCTGGGAAACAGCAAGGAATAGCAGTTGCTCATTAGGATGTGTATTGATGTGTTATGTTCTCTGTATTTAGATGTGAGATGTTGTCCTATGTTGGATGTCCCACTGAGAGGATAAAGGGATCTACATAAAGAGATCTATGTTTATTAATAGCTTTACAAGTTCTTTGGCTCCAGTGGTTAAATTAAAAAAATAAAAATAAAAAAAAAATGGAGTTGAGGGATAACAGTTTTGCATTATGCCTCACTGGCTAATTGAAGCTTAGAAGTAAATTCTTTGTGCAGCTTCTTGTAGCAGTCATTCAGTAGTTGTCAGCTAAGAAATATCTTCATTTAGCTTAAGGTTTTAGAATTGTAAAAACAAATTTCAATCCCAGCTCTCTGCTTGAGTACCTTTAATCGACAGAAAAGTAAGTCTAAAATGGAATATGTAGATGTAGCAAGCAAGGGTAGTTTTTATTATTAATAATTTTATTTCTTATGTAAGGAAAAGTCAGGAGATTTTTTTGAAATATATTTGATAAACATACTCTGTATTTAGAAAGGGGGGTAGAAAGGTGTTTGCTCAAGTATTTGTCTATTCTCTCAATAACATAATCAATGACAAGAAGTTTGCATTCACAGTAAATTCAGCAAAAGTTACATGCACACACAGCACTCTGTTTTGCCAGTTATTTGTCCAAAAGGTTCTTGAAAATTATTATATTGTGTCAACTGTCCTGCTCAAATAAAAGACCTTTATTTTTTTTCGTGTGTGTGATGGAAAGCTAACACATTCATCTGTGCTTGTTCTGGGGCAGAAGACAGTTACATTTGGCCATTAGCCTAACATGGTCTGAATTTCTTAACTCATTAATTTTTGATAACAAACTGGAGGGAGGAAGAAGAAAAAGGAAATTTACTCTCAGTAATGTGAGAATCCAAGGTGTTCTGTGTAAGATCATATGAAAATGGGCAGAGAACTGTGCAGCAGCTCATTTTTACCTTCACAAAATTTCAAGCATTATCAAGGCTTTTGCAGGAAAATAAAGTTTGCAAATGTAATAAAAAAAAAAAAAAAAAAAAAAAAAAAAAAAGACTGTCTTTCACAATGTGAAGAAACTGGAAGAGCTCACACTATCACACTAAAAAACTAGCTTTTAAAAATCTTATCTTTTCATTGCAGTTCTCTGCTTAATTTTTGTCTGGTTAGAATTAAATAATTAAATCTGCTTTATTCCGTATTTCAGGGCAAGCATAGTGTGATGAGCTTCTCTTTGTTCTATGATCTTGCCTGTTGGACAAGCAGCATTTTTTTCAAGCCTAATTGCTGCAGAAATTGGTTTTTATTTTTCCTATGTAGCAGTCAATCCACTTGTTTCAAGCTATCGACATGTTATTGCTCAATAGATGATTGACTTCAAATAATTGTCATTGATGTTGACTGTGGAAATAAGGCTCCCTACATATAAGAATCTTGACTAAGTCTTCAGAGATTAACATAATCATTAAGCTATTCCATTTTTGACATTTTCTGAGCAAAATAATCTTCAAATACCTTCTAAGTCCTTACTAAACTGAAGAAAAATTAATGGAGATCATATCAATTGGTGTATATCCCTTGATAGATGCAAGTTAATTTTTTTTTAATAAGTTTTCCTTTATATTGTGGTTTTACTTTTGGACATACTACTGCTCCTCAGCATGCCATTCCTAACTTTCTTCTGTGTCACAGTAATGTATATTCCTGCTTGTTGTTTTGGGCTACAGTGCATGTACATGTTTTGCTCCAAAAGCAATGCCTCCTATTTATTTCTGTGGAACTTGAAAGAGCTACAAAGAGCAAAATAACAGTATTTGATATAGAAAATTATCTTCTCAGTTACCAAACACTATTTTTCAGTATGGCTGCCACTATTATTTGTGCATTTTTTCCATGATGAAAAGGAGTCTGTATGCATTGTTCATAAAAAATTTTGCCCAGTAGAATGAACCCACTGTTTCACAGCTGCTATGACAGCTTAATTGCTAGGTAAATGTTGCTAATACAGTAAAGTTTTCATCAGTCCAAACAGATGGAAGTCAGAAGGTGCAAAATCTTTACTAGATTGTATGATGTACAATATCATACAATTACCCTCTAATATGTAGAGGGTATGGTAGGACAGTCCAACTAAGACTGGCAATGTACTTCATGGTCTTCAACCTGTTCATTTGTTGCAAGAGCAATTTTGTCTTCTCTGGTGTGACTCTGGAAATCTGAGCTTTCAGCTTAGTCAGCATCAAATGTAGTGATTAGAGTTGATGGTTTGTCCAGGTGACACCATGTCTCATTATCGATAATGGTGTGATTCAGTAGACTGTCACCTTCAGCTTTGTATTGGCTCAGTAGATCCTGACAAATGATGTTCATTCTGTTCCAGTGTGAGCATTCACTGGCACAGACTGCAGAATTCCAAGGTTGTCACCACTGTTTCCAACACACTGAAACTGATATTCATCTCTGTACAATTTCCTAGTCATAATTGTCTGATTCATGCAGATGAGCTGATTGAGATGCTCACAGTGTGCAAACTGTGCATGAACATCTGGAATGTGGCTTGTCTTTCATGTGACTGTTGTCAAAATGCACTACCTGCGCCCTCAGTGTGCTCTCTCCACTTTTTGGTCTTCATAGATGCTCATAAGCAATCCACTAATGTCAGTGAGTACCATTTTCTCTGGATGCAGGAATTCAGTTCCACACCTTTGTTTCAAATATTCTTCCATGTCAGATGCCATTCTGTCAGACTTTCTCTGCTGCTATCTGTTACATGGCAACAAAATGTAATGGAGTATTGGTGGAAGGTTCAACCTGCCATATCGCCAACATCCATCTCTGACATTGTGAGCCAACATAGTAAAGTGGGAGGCATTCATTTTGGAGCCATGCTCTTATATGAGTTGGTGTTGAATTTATTGTAGATTGATGATACCATTTTTAAAGTGTTTCATTACGAACTCTTTCAACAGGTAAGATTTTGGTATTGGCTATCTCAGGACTCCCAGCTTTCAGTTTTTAGGAGGACTGCCTTGAATGGAAGTTTGGAGAAAATGTGCGATATTTTAGGATTGCCTGAGATGGAGTGGACAAAAGCAAGTATACCAGTAGTAGACAGTGCAGCTGGGAACTTATCTTCTCAGGTAAGTCGAAATTATGTCAAATGTTAGCTCCAATTTGGCCTTTAGAATTAAATTACTTTCATAATAGAAGGTAAAAAGAGAATTTCTATCCTTTAAAAAGGAGTTCAGCTCTATAAATAGGTGTAGGTATTCAAGAGCAGCATCATTGTTTCCTTACCTCAGATTTCAGTATATGACTAGTGAAGTGTTTTTTTAAAAAAAGAACTTTAAAAAATTCTAATCAATGAGGGCTTAATTATGTTGGCTGAAGACAGAAGTGCAGAATCCTGAGCTTAAATGAACTCTACTTTCATTTGTAGTCTCCTGAATATTTTCTTGTATTTCTAAATGCATTCTTATAATCCTTACATTCACAGTAACATACGTAAGACTAATATTTTCTTTTTTATATATTATATTCATCTTAATTTACAAGCAGAAAACTAGAAATGAGGAGAATCATTATTGAAATTATTAGCTTAAAATCAGAAACGTTGATTTTGTTGTAGTTAAGTTATACTTTACATATCTTATGCTCATCTGTCTCGCTCCAATTTATAGGAGGGAGATGAGGTTCTTTTAATATTTGTATACCCAGTGTGAGATTAAGAAACAACAGTTCAAATGTTGGTCCACCAGTTTATTATAAATCCTAATCAGGGAGACAGGGAAGGGAAGGAGGGTGATAGAAAAGAAAGGAAAGAAGCAAGAATTGTGTAAAGTGGGGATAGTCACCACCAGGATGCAGCAGCAGTCCGGTTGCACAACGTTTGAAGGTCCGAGCCAAAAGCAGCAGGGGGGAGAGCAGCAGCGTGGCCTTGGGCAGCAAGCAGGTAGCAGAAAGAAGTTGCAGAGCCAATCCGGGAGGAAGAAGCAGGACTCAGACAGCAGGCCCAGGAGAGTCTGTCAGCATGCAGGAATTCCGTAGTGAGGAATCTGATGGCAGACACCTTTGTTCTTCTTCGGCAATTGTGGTAGAGTGCAAAGCAAGTTCAGGAGGGAGAGAGGCAGGTCGTGAGGCTTCTCATGTCAAAAACTTCTTCATGAGGAATCTGTTGCCAGAAAGCATCCACCTCATGATTGTAGGTCCCCTTTTTAACCTTCTTCTTCTGCCAACGCGGCATTCCTGGGCACTTGGGTAAGAATCATGTGCAGCCCCACCTGAGATGGCCATCTTCCTTGAGATAAGCCCACACAAAAGACTGCTTCACGGCCATTAAGCTGCAGCTTATCTCTCTCTCTCGTTGCCTCTGGCCTTGTCCTCTGTGTCCCTCAGACGAAGAATTTCACAACCCATGCCTAGGACTTGCTTGGGCTTTCTCATCTGTGTCCCCAACAAGCTTTAAGACAATGATGTAAAGGAATAATATCTTACATCATCACACATTATAGAGTTAGTTATTCACTAAAGCAGGCTTGGTGTAGAACTTAGACTGAATTATAAATTGCCATGTTTGTTTGCCCTGAATGCTCATTTTAAAAGTTCACATAATCATAGAATCACCTAGGTTGGAAAAGACCTAAAAGATCATCCAGTCCAACCGTTCAGCTATTACCAATAGCTCCCACTAAACCGTGTCCCTCAACACAACATCCAGTCTTTTTTTAAAAAGTTGTATAGTTTTTAACAGTTTCAGCAGGAAGACAGCTCATTCAACCAGCGATGGCTATTATCACTTGAGATTGAGGCAAGGTTGCCTGGGTTACAAAACTTTCTGTAAGTAAATGCGGTTGTGGCTTTGACAGATGAGGAATAACTTTCTGAGTGATCAAATCTCAGTCTAGTTGTTGCAGGCTGATAATCCAAGTTGGCTGTAGGTGGTATTTATGTCCTGCAGAGAGAGTAAATAGTAAAGAAATATATATGTGCCTTTTTATCATGTTGCTGCTAATGAACTTGATTCCTTTATCTTTACAGATCATTTTCCAAGCTACCATTCGAGCAGCAAATGCTACTGTTGCTATAGATAACATCAGTATAACAAAGGAATGTGAAGTTGTGAACATATCACTATCAGCTATCAAGCCAGAAAACAAAGGCAAGTTTTGCAGTTCTCAATGTGTTTTTTTCTGATGCTTACTATAAGTAATTGGGATCCCACTGACATCTTCAAGACATCTGTAACAAAGTAGGACATAATCTGAGGAAAAAGTCCAGCTGCATTAATGAACTGTATATAATAAAACCTTTCACACAATGTTACATAGTATGTGCTTTAAGTAGTTTGGAGTAGTTCTGTGAAGTAAGCTATAAAGCAAATGTCCAGATACCACTTACTGTGTCGAACCTGCCCACATTTATGCTTTGATGCATGGACAGAAGCAAAGCATCTTACATCTTTCACTGATGAGCACTGTCTTTAAGGCAAGAGGGTGCTCCCATCATCACTGTCAAATATATAACTCAAAGCAAGCTCCACCAAACTTGTCTGTGTGCCCACACTCTAATCTTGAGACGCGAACAGATGGAAACATAGCTATGACCTTCTGTCAGACTGTTGCTTTTTCAGATCTCTACTATTAATGCTATGTTCTAAAATGACATGAACCTAAATGTAGTCAGTGGTAATGCTGCTAAGTTATACCCAACAGAAAGATGAATATCATCTTTGTTGAAAATTTTAAAGGCGAATTGGAAAATTTCAGTGTTGAATTTTTTAAGATTTCCTTGATATCTATATCTATCTATGTATCTCTCTATATTTATACAGTCTGATAGTCTAGTTAAAAGTAACTATATAATTGATGAAAGATTATTTTATTATAATTTTATTTTTATTTTCCTACACCTACCCACTCTATGCATCAATCACAAAGGCATAGCAGCAATATGATTATCTAAACACAGTGACTTAAAGATGAAAAGCTTCATGCCATTCCTCTCATTCTCTTTCAGAAACCTGATAAAATATAGTCAGTAGTCTTTTGCTATTTTTCAACCTTCCTCTTCCCCATTCATTGAAATTTGGATTGTTTTCTGATACATATTTTGAAAGCTCATTATTAGTGATGTAACGCAAACGTTTTCTTTTCCTGGAATTTTCATTGTGAACCAATTTCTGCAAAGTATGAGGGGTGCTCTTAATGTAATGCCTCCTGTCTTATGTTGCCTCATGATAACAGAGGTGGGTGTTGGTGGTATGGCAGTAGATGTGGAATCACCTCACCAGTATCCTGTCATGTTTTTTTGCTGTGTGACAGGTAACAGCAGAGACACATCTGAAAAATTGTATGAAGAGAATATGAAGGACAGGTGTGGAACTGAATTTCTCCTTGCAGAAAAAAAATGGCACCTGTTGGCATGCACTGATACCTGCTGAATATTTGTAGAAACCAAATAGAAAATGTTAGTACAAGGAAATGTTCTGCATGAACATGCAAATTTTAATAAGCACAGCATGCAAGCTCTTGTTCATGGCTGGTAGAAATGCATAGCTTATGGGGGTGACTGTTGAAATATTTTGGAGCTGAGAATTTACTCTATCAAATAGTGTTATTGTGGTCTTTGTATTTGTTGTAGTTTCCATGGGAATAAATAGGAGGCATTACTTTTGGAACAACCTACATATCTGTGGGGACTAGTCCAGGTGAAAAATCTGCCCTTACTCCCATGTGAGTGAATTAATTCTGGCATATGGCATTCCCACCTGAGGACTAGCTAGTCACTCACCAGTGGTGGTAAGGAAACTGATGCTTTTTCCAATCCACTCAGATTCCCTTCAATTACTTATTTATCTGTTATCAGGCAAGCACCGGTTCTAGAGCTTAATCTCACTTTATGGAAAAAAAGTTCCTAAAACATCTCATGCTTCTTCAGAGGTGCTTTTCAGTTATCAAATTTCTGTTTGTCTGGAACTTCATTTGCATGTGCTTCATCTATGTGTTTCAATCAGTAACATTTTTCTTGTTTGTACTTACGAAAACTCTCAGACATATAATGAGAGTTTATTTTTCTTAAAATCATGAGAATAGATGATTGCGTATTAACTCATTGTATAGTCTGTTTTAACTACGGTCAAATGAAATTCTTGTTGCTCCTCACTTTGATCTAATCTCTGAGATGTTTTAAATTTGGCTGTGTTCCATCTTTAGAATCAGAGTGTGGTGAGAATTTTATGACACGTATAGGAAAAGTACCATTGGTACAAACCTTATAATATGTTGAAATTATTCTGTTTTTATGTAGCTCATGGTCAAAAAATTAGTTTATCTCATCTGGTTCTGTTGCAATTATGTGACTCTAATATATATTATTTTTATTATTACAGTAAAATTTAGACACTTATTCCAGATTCCTAGTTTCACTGTACAAAAATACATGTCCCAGACTAAAAAAGTCCTACAGATTTATTCCACCTAGTAGAGAAAAGTAAAAACATCATAAAATATAAGCTATGAAATGTTCTCTTTTTCAAGTGCTGCTACTCCTGACTATTAGTTCACAACTTCTACAGTTGAAGAATTTACTGTGGCTATAAAGCTATTACACATGACTTCCACGCATTAAGGCAGAAGAGAAAAGTGGCTGTCTTTTTCAAATTGCAGATTTACAACAGTGACCTAACATACCTGTCACATTGTGTGCTCACATTCTGGAAGATGAATGTTTGATATAATTTCTAAGGTCTGCAGCCTATGCTTTTGGTGGAGTTCAAATTTTCACTTTTGCAACCTAAGAATTACATGGTGTAGGAAATATAAAATTTGAAAGCAATCTGATAACATAAAGATATTTTTGGTATTGGCTCTGATCTTTTGCAAATCGTTCTATATATTTTTTCCCTCTTTCTCTTTTAATTTACTCATTTTTCTTGTTCACTTATGTGGATTATTGGATTTTGAACTATATCTAAACATCTTATTGTAGCTAAATATGTAAGTGTATATAAAGTGTATGTGAAATTTGGAGATATATATACATTGGGAAATATATATAAATATTGTTTTATATTTATGCATTCATACATGAAATTTAATCACATTAAGTCACACTTAATCATCATTATCTCTGCAATGTACTATCCAGCTGAGCATAAGCATACTCAGATCAGCCTTAAAGGAGGTAGTTCATAAGCTGCTCATAACCTCACTCTCTATGTATGAAGTGTTTAGTTTCACCGAGAAGGCAAATGAAGAGAATGATGCATGTATCGTTTATTAATAACCGTGTTTGTGGTGTAAACACTATTGGGTTTCTAAGAACCACCTTTGTAAAATAAAAATTTCCTTAAGTATTATAAGAATTTTTCATTATATGGATAGATTCTAATCTTGCCAAAGCATAAAACTTCTCTGGTTATAAAGCAAACCCTTCCACTGACAAAACACCTTCCAAACACCTGTCTCCTATGCTTTGTTTCAGCCTACTCCTTAGTTTCAGACAGA
Source organism: Tetrao urogallus (assembly GCF_951394365.1). Classification (NCBI taxonomy): domain Eukaryota; kingdom Metazoa; phylum Chordata; class Aves; order Galliformes; family Phasianidae; genus Tetrao; species Tetrao urogallus. Next base: position 32,829,835 of record NC_136820.1, read on the forward strand.
TGAGTAACTTTTAAAGGTGAGGCTGGGATTAACAACAAGCTCAGAAGGATGGGCTGAAGTTAAAGAATTGAAAAGGATGCCAGCTTGTAAACAGGAGGGACCTGAGACTGGAATTGCATTGACAGCTTCATTGCTTGAACTTGCCCATATGGGAGCTGACTACACTAATATTTTAGAATGGAGGAGAGATTTAGACCTGACTTGCTAAATTTCCAACAAAAGCATCAGTTAATTATTTGGGAGGCTCTTTTATTATTTTGTGACTTTCCTATATTTCCTATATCAGTACACTAGTCATTCACATTCAGGATTTACAAATGACAATATCATAAGAACAGAGAGTTTTCCAGTAAAAGTTGGATCTAATAAACCAGCATGTTTGGACACTATTTTTCTTAAAAATGTTGTTATGAAGCTGCCTTTAGTTAGACGATTGGATGTTTGCCTCACTGCACAGAAAGGACTTGCTATCAAAAACAGAGTTGTACAGTGAATATGATTTTTTTCATGACATTAATTAGAATTAATTAGAAAATGAAATTGTATCAAATGTATGTGACAGCACAGTTATTTTCATGGGCAATATTTGGGATTGATTAGCATGAATGTGCACCCAGAGAATACTGAATTACCTGTGTAAAAATCTGAAATTTTTTTGAGACCTACAGTTAAGCTAAAGGCTGTTAGGAGATGTGCACTGAGTTTACCTTGTTAAAAATACAGATCCGTGGTGAAATCACTTAGGCTGTTTTTACAGCATTTTCTTCCCCCTCAGTATATTTTGTCCATTGTATATGCTCTACTTTTCCTTATTACATAGGAGATATATACCTATTATCTATAAGCCGTATTACTAAAAAAGTTCATGTGACTGTAATCACAAGTAAGTCTGTTAGAATTTCACATTTATGAATTGTCTTTCCTCGCAGAAATTAATAGCAGAAGGAAATGTTCTCAAGAGTCTTGTTTCTTGTAGCCATACAAGAGAACGCTGTACCTATCTGCCCTATGTGATTGTTCAACTACAATTCTATATATATTAGTATCATAATGCAAATCAACTTAACATCCAGTTTTGAACTTTTATGTAATAATTTCAAATTATTTTTAGAGCTTTAGAGGATAATATTTGGGGATGGAAAGGAGGTGGGCACTCCCACAGAAATTTTGAAAAGAACTTGTCAACATTCAAATAGACTTGAGATTTTTTGTCTGTTTTTTCAAATAGTCTTCTTTACTATTGATGACCTTTTGCATTTTTAAATTTTATTTTTTTCAGTGTGTTTACACTGAAAGTGTTTAAAAATAATGTAATAGGATCTGTATATCTGTAAGTTGTTTTGGATCCTAGATATTAAGATGTCAATGAAGTGACAGCTAACTGTAAGTCTTTAAATCTATCTTGAAATGGGTGATTAAAAAAGGATATGAATGTCTTGGCATATGAGGGTCTTTTTAAACACCTCTTAAATTTAATTGAAAGTTGTAAGCCAGTAATGATGGATTATAACTTCTCACCTGGATTTTTTCATGCCAGGCTTTCCTCAGAATGCTGCATTATGTGTAAATACACATTTGCTGCCAGACTGAGAAAGATCTGAGGGGACTGGTTGTTGCGATTTGTGAACCGTCGATCTTGCAGAAATCCTTACATAATAATCATTCAATTTTAACAACTGTTTTCAGTATGAGTGTTTCTTAAATTCTTGTTAGGCATTCATTCAGCTTACACAGAGAAGCTGTGCATATGATTTGGGGATGTTTTTGAGTGTTTTTGAGTTTCTCAAAACAAAAATATTTAAAATATGTAAAATCAATTTGTAACAATCCAGAATCAGCAAGAAATCTCAAGTTGTGATAAGAAGTCAGCTCAGAGAAGACTAAATCCACTGGCACTGTAAAGGCAATTTCCTCCAAACGTCAATACTAGCAATAATTTCCTCATATACAAGGAGCAAAAAGCCCAGCAGAGTCTGTAGCACTCAACAAAGAACAGAAGAAAGGCAGAAAGTGATATATTAGAAGAGAATGTAGATTAATTAGTGTCTGTTCACTATGAGGAGAACTGCAGAGGAACCCAACCTGACTGACTTTCACCTCTGAGATGATCAAGTACTTGTCAAAGTGATAATGAGAAAGTAAGATTGAAGCATTACAAAACACTTAGAAGCAAATGAATTTCACCCAGGCTCTACCAGCTTGCTCTATACTTTTATCTTCCCCAGATTTTAAAAACACTTGGTTTAAAAATTTGTTGAAGGTTTGAGAGTTATTTTATCTCAAAGTGCTCATCCATGCTTAAGGTAAGGGCATACTTTGTCTTGTTACAAGTTACAGTCATAGGAAGTCTGGGCTTAGAAACTTAACTGTTACATCTTTCATTTTTGAATGTTGCCTGTATACAAAGTTTTTCATGTTCTTTGTAGCTCTCCTGGGTATTTGAGATAGTTTCTTGTTCTTCTTTTCAAGCAAAGAAAAGGTAGATCATAAATAGCTCACTTTATCTTCCCATTATTTTGTTCCACCAGTAGATTATCAGTCATTTCCACTTGCCTAGGTTCTTGTACATCTGTTAATAATTGTTGTTATTCTAGCAAAGCAATATTCCTAAAGAAAAAAGAATCATACTTCATGCTTGATTGACATACAACCTATATATAGAAAAATTATATTTCCTTTAATCTCTTAAATTTTATTGTTTTCATTTGTGTTTTTATGTGTTTTGGTTAATAACACACTAAATCCAGCCTTTTTTAGAAGACCACTAATAATCATATGCTGGTTAAACAAACACAAAACAAACCAACTCTCCTCATATTTTCCATCAATGGAATATAATTCTCTTTTCCATGAGATGTCATTTGAAATGGCCAAAACACATTGTGATAAATCTTTATAAAACAATGGTAGAAATGGTAGTCATGTCTGTGAATATTTTGTGGCTTATGCATAATTAATGAAGCACTGGGTAAAAGTTCTTGGAATAGTTTTCCTAATGTTTTCCATTGAATGCTTGTTCTAATGACAGTAAGCGAAAGTATCATTCTGTGATTAGAGAGGAATTTTTTAAGTGCAGAAGAGGAAAATATGATGCTGCTTCTGTTTAAATATTATAAATATTAATGTATATTTTTCATTCATCTTTCAATCCATTTATTTTGCATTTTATATATTTTGTAATGTATTATTGCTGTGTTAATGAAGTACTGAAGAATGCAGATGAATATATTTTTCAAGCCTTTGTTAATACAGTATTTTGTGTTTCAGAGATGTCCTCCTTTTACCAATATTGTGGCATTTCTTTAATACCTGGTATTTAGCTTGATTTCTTTTACAACTAGAAGAATGTTTTTGTTACCTTTAGCATATTTGCTGAAATTTGGGAAATAAAGAATTTATTCTGACACTAGCATTTATTCCCTAAAAGATCTGGCAGAAGTCTTTTTATTGCTTTGTGTGCTCTGTTTTTCTGCTTTGCAGCATGAGATTGCGAGGTCTGTTTTCAGCAGCTCCTCACCCGCATTGTGTGCTTTGTCTGCATTGCTTTTAGAGAAAAGTCTTCACTTTATGTATCCATTGTGTATAGATTTAGCTTGGATGTTCCTGTGGGACTGTTATCTTACTCCATTTTTATAAAACAAATACAGCATCTTTTCCCCACAATGCTCTAATACTTTTTTTTTTCTAGGATGGTGGTGACATATCGGAAATGTTTTATTTCCTTTTTACATTGTAAAGCTTTCCTAGTCATGTCTTGCACAGAGACAAAAAGAAATGTTTCTTACCTCATTTCAGCTTCTGTGTGTGACTTTGAAAGAGATAACTGTGGTTGGTTTGAAACTGCAAATGCAGATGGATTTGATTGGATAAGAAGTTCCAGCAGTTCTCTTGAACGTGCTTTAAAGCAGCAAGCTCCTCCTCAAGATCATACCTATAACAAGTCTGAAGGTAAATCAATCCAGGCCTAGACACAAAGGGCTGATGTAGATACACTTCTCTTTAATCAGTTTTAAAGTGGTGATTGTAAACTATTTCCAAACATAGAAACAATGTCTTTCTTCAGCCTGAAAAGTTGTTTTATGTTTTCTTTTGTTAGGTCACTTTATGTTCATTTTGAAAAACAGCAGCAGGATTTCACAAGTTGCTCAGCTACAAAGCCCAGAGTTCAGACAAACAGGATCAAATTGCACAATGTCCTTTTGGTATGGGAAAAATTTTTTTAAAGATTCTGGATCATCTCTCATTGTTTCTCTTGGATTGAAATTGTGGCTATAATTTACAGTAGTACACAGCCTCCTCTACAGTATTTATTATCTTCGTCTATTCCTTTATCAGACAGTCTACATTATGACCAATATGTAGATATAATCTGTAGAACAGAACTGAAACCTAGGATTTATTTGTTGTAAGGCTTTCAGCAAAGTTATGTTAAAGGACAATGTCTGCATATACACAGGAAAATATCTCTAGTATTTTGATAATATTTTGACTTAAAATCAAATTGAAAATGTTCTCTCAAGACTTAGAAATCATCCAAAAGTTTAGTACCTCACTGAGTCATCATTTGAGTTATCAGTAGAGTATCCAAAATTGAATTGTACCTTCTTTGAAAGATAACTCCAGTGCAAGAATTGGAAATCCAGTTTCAATCCTTTTCCAATATTCATAGGGGAAAAAAGTATTTCAGCTATTTTCTCACCACAGTCTCTGTAGAATCTCGTCTCGAACTGTAATTATTTGTATATTAATGTCAAATTTGTATGGCTTAAATAAATCTTTGCATGATTTTAGCATTATTCTGTGTGTTGCTCAGTAATGTCAAATATATTTACTGTAGAAAAATGTTTATCAAAGAGTTGATGTGTAGGTCTGGAAATACCACACTTCTGGAAACAGAATGAGGAACAAAAACAGTTTAGCTATATGTTCACTCAGTTATATATTAATGACTTTAAAATGACGTTTTAAGATACTATTTTAAAAAAAAGGTAATAAAGCTTTGTTTTTGTTATTTTAGGTATTACAATTATGGACATTCAGTCGGAGCAGCAGAGATGCAACTGCTTGTGGATGGGCTAGATGAGCCTACTGTTCTTTGGAGGGTCTATTACAACCAGGGAAATCAGTGGTTGAACTCAGTCATTCAGCTTGGACGTCTTTCACATTCCTTCCAATTGTCACTCAATAAAATCAGCTTGGGATTTTATGATGGTGTCTCAGCAATTGATGATATTACATTTGAAAACTGTGCTCTTCCACCTCCAGCATTAAGCTGTGAAGGTCCTAATTGGTTTTGGTGCAGGGACACAAAAGCGTGTATTAGCCGTTTATTGATGTGTGATCTTGTGGATGACTGCGGGGATGGATCAGATGAAGACAAGTGCAGTGAGTACTTTCCGTTATTACTTTATAGCAAAACAAACTGCCAATTAATCTCTTCATTTAAAAAATAAAAATAAAAAGTGCAGAGTACAAGTACAGCATATCAGTGTCATAGCCGGTGGTGATGCAACCCAATATAGTTACTGATAGAATTCTCTGAAAATTATTAGCCTAAATGTGTATGATGAGTAACATTTGAGGGTAAATGTAATTGTAAATCAACCTCTTTTATTCTAATGAGTCATATTTCTTTAATTCTTTTGTAAAATACACACATGCATTACAAGTTTATTTTAGTGGAAAGAATTCATTCTTCCAGTTGATCTCAGTTAATGTGGTGGTTTGGGCTACGCTGATAAAAATAAAATAATATACATAGACTGAAAGATGTGTACGTCCTATCTCTATATAGATCTGTCTAGCTAGAAAATATTAAACTATCTGTATTATTAGAAGTTACTAGTTATTTTGTGCATCCCTTTCTCTTTCAGAGAAATGACTTGTAGGAATTGAGTAGAACTGTTGATCATTCACGTTTTTGGCATTCAGTTGTAGTGCTAAAGGGCAGAGATTGATTTTTCTCACCCAAGCATGCTTTCATCAATTTTAAGAACTCAAAAACACTAATATTAAAATTAACTAGCAGATGCTTTACCATATCCTATGGTAACCAAATTATGCAAATCAGAGTGAGCTTGAGAAACAGTGGACACCCTACATGCTTGAGGAGATACCAGACTGCACTGATATCTGCTGTGTATGATCTGAATTTCAAAGACAGTACAATCTGAGTTTCAAAGACGGTTTCCAGACTATCTCAGTTTTCCCACCTGTAAAATGCTTATCTTCCTTTACGCATGTTGTAGTCTTCAGTAAGGAGATACTGAATGACTGATTTTGAAATTTTAAACATTGTAACAGAAGCTTACATAAAATGTTGTGTGATTAATAATTACATATTAATCATTAATTACTGTTTATGAAAGGTAGATGAAAAGCAGCAACACAACCATTTCTAATACTCAGAATTAGAATTAGTAATTCTAATCAGTATATTTTGTCTTGATGTTAAATAATGTGTTATAAATGCCTTTTGAGTTTAGCGTCTGTCATATGAAAACATATTAAGTCACTTATTGGATCTAACTACAAAGTTAAGGTCTATGATTTATTTCATCCAGTTCATCAGTTTAAAAAAAAAAAAAAAGAAAGAAAAACAAAACAAAACAAACAAACAAACAAAAAAACAACCTTCAGGGTTTTTTTCATACTTTAATTATAAAAAATGCATTAATCATTTTACTCTTCATGCTATTAAATAGTTCTTCACAGTATTTATTGAATGAATGAAGTATTGATTACCAGATGTAATGAGAGAGAAAGAAGTTAACTAAAGGCTTTTCTTTCGTTTTATTTTATTTTTCCCTATACAGGGGTAAATTTGTTTTTTTTCTGGGGGGGGGAGAATTATTTCAAAAACCAAATGGGTCTATATTACATGTATTTGAAAAGGAAAAAGGAAACAAATTATTTTCTTTTTCTCAGAAAGACAGTGAATAAAGAGTATATTAAAGCAATACCACTTTCTGATATTGTTCTGCTTACTTTACACCTGACATTTTGTTCTGCACACATTTCAGACCCTGACCTACAGTGTGACTTCGAAAATGGGCTATGCAATTGGGCACAGGACACTGAGGATGACTTTGACTGGATCAGGATACAAGGACCAACCCCTACAGTTAATACAGGACCATTAAAGGATCACACGACAGGCACTAGTCTGGGACATTACCTGTACATGGAGTCTTCAGAGCCACAAGAATTTGAAGATAAAGCAGTTTTGCTTAGTCCTCTCTTCAACCCTACTTACAATCAAACCTGCATTTTTCGCTTCCATTATCATATGTCTGGAAAGCAAGTTTATACTTTGTCAGTCTTCCAGAGAACTATGAGTAATACCAAGGGAATACTGCTGTGGTACAAATATGGAAATCAAGGAGAAAGATGGATAAGACAGACGCTGTACATCAGCAGCTCTAAGCCATTTCAGGTATGTTCTCTCTAGGTTATGATATGTTTGCTTGATACAAAGTAAAACTCCGAAAGTTTATAAATGACAGTGCAATCTAAAAGGTCTTAGTAACCATCTGATCACATTGACTTTGCAGTATGTTTGTAGGTTGATTGTCTTTGAGGAAGTACTTCTGAATATTTTTTTTTGGTGGAATTTATTTTCTCCCATCCCTAAAAAGGTGGTAATCTTTTGAGTATGAACAAATGATATTTAAAGTAGGAGATTTTCTTTTGAGCGTTGTTTACAATGAATTCTTTGTAGATCTGCTGCAAAACAGCTTGCTTACATTTCTGGACTGTTTCCCCAGTGTTTGAAGTGCTTAATATCTCATAGGTGATATTCAGATTGAAAAGGAAATGTTTAGATTCACTTGATACTATAAAGCAGGATGGTGTTGTTTTTTTTTTTGTTTTGTTTTGTTTTTTGAGGTACCTAGGGTGTAAATAAACTGTAGATTCTGAAGATGGTCTAGATTTTTTTTAACTTATACCTTTACTTTTTCTCTTGGAAATTTAAAAGATAAGCATCTATATAAGGTAACTGATACCACATATTCCTCTTCCCTCATTATGCAAGTCTGTCATTTGTTTGTCACATTCCATGAAAAAGATCATTGTTTATCAATAGTATGCCTTACATGTTGACATTTTTGAGAATGTTTCCATACAGGTAAAGCCAATTACAGTAGACTAAACAGTTGTCATGTTGTCAGTTTCCATTGACCATGTCAGCTCCTTCTCAACCTTTTTTTCAGAACTTTAAATTTCACAGGAAACCTCTGTTCTAGATGCTATCAAACTGTGGCTGAAGTTTGTTACTGTTCCATTAGATATTTTATATCAGTGTTAAATAAGATATCAGTGAGCAGAATTGATCAGATGAGTGAATCAGGAAATTCAGAGGTAAATTTTTTAAATGAAAAAGAAAAAAGATGGTCTCTGAGCCAAGATTAAGTGTATTTCTGATGCTAAAATTAACTACTAATAAAGCTAGCCCTATTGGCTACACATACTTTGTACCTGTACCTGATCCTATTTTCCTTTTGAATTCAGAAAATGTTATGACAGAGAACTTTGAAAGGAACTTAATAATCTGGTATTCTAATATGAGTATTTACTGAGTATATTCGGGACTTTCTGGGAAGTTCTTGAACTTGAATGGAGAGCTGCAATTCTCACTTTCTTGGGAGGAGTTGAGTGTCTCAAGAGGCAGGCCACTAAAATGATCCAAGGGATGGAGCACCTCCTGTATGAGGACAAGCTGAGAGAGATGAGGTTATCCAGTTTGGGGAAGAGAAGTTTCTGGGGAGACCTGGAAGCAGCCTTTCAGAATCTAAAGGGGGACTGTAAGAAAGAGGATTCTTTCACGGAGTCTGTTATGATAGAACAAGGGAAAATGGTTTTAAATCAAAAGAGTGGAAATTTAAATTGGATATAAGGAAGTAGTTTTCTCCGATAAGGACGGTGAGGCACTGGAACAGATTGCCAAGAGATACAGTGGAAGTCCCACTGTTAGATCCAATCAAGGTCAGGTTGAATGGGGCTCTGAGCATCTGATTCAAGTCTAAATGTCCATGTTCATTGCAGGGAAGTTGAACTAGATGACTTTTAGAGGCCCCTTCCAACTCAAAAGATTCTATGATTGTATGAGAACTTGTGATTCCCCCTGTAAGCAAAGGAGTACAGTATTCATCTGCAATATTTCAGTAACAATTCTGCATATGTAACTTCCTAGATGCATTACAGAAATAATCAGCCCCTGCGATTTTGAAAATAGAGCAGGAAGTTGCATTAATTTACTTTTGCTGAAAACTGCAAGTGGAAATATATTCCTTGTCAAAGATGTTACTTTTTACAGTGCACTTGATTCAACATGGAAAATAAAACAGTCTGTTGAGTGTACTTACATCTTTACATCAAATTTATTTTCATATCCCTGAGATGTCTACTTACATGCTTTTTCCTTATAAGTGCATTTGAAAAGACAGCAAAGTAACAATCTGTCCATTGTTGCCTAACTTTTATCAATGGTGAATGGCATTTGCTTTCATCTTCACTGAATAATCATAGAACCTGACGTAGTTTCAAAATAAAGTGCAAAGATTCTATTTCTACATCTCTAGATAAATGTAGCTGTTTCAGTTTGCTCTATTCATTCAAATTTCAGAAAAAGGAATACAGAAAAGGGAAATTATTGTGTTATGTGAAAATAGCAAATCAATCCCCCTGAGCATTGTGGTCATCTTTTTGTCATAATTAAGGGACCTTTATTCTATTGCAAACAATGTTATTAAAAATATATGTATCTTAACCCCTGTTTTATGTCCTCGTTTTATTTTAAAAAAACGGGGTTTTGTTTAAACCCCGTTTTATGTCCTGTCAGAACCCTGAAGAGTTTCCCTGTGCCAGATTCTGATGTGTCCATCAACTGCTGAACTGGGAAACACTCCTCATTGCAGTCACTGAGTATCATTTCTACATGAGACATCAGAAAACAACTTTGCTGTGCTGTGATGGACAGCTGTGGGCTCTGCAGAGGAGACGATCAGGGCAGGAGAAGTAACAGTGTGATGCTACATGTAATGAAGGGGCTGGCTGGACTGTATGGAGCTGTTAGTTGGTGACAACATGGTTGAGAGCCTCTGCATAAGGATTAAGGGATAAGCAAATAAAGGGGATGTCACTGTGTGAGTCTACTATAAGACACCTACCCACAATGATGACACTGAATAATTTTTCTTTAAGGAACTAAGACAGACATCTAGGTGCTTATGGAGACTTCAACTTGTCAGATGTTAACTGGGAACACCACACAGCTGATATAAACAAGTCCAGGAGAATCCTAAAAGACCTTGATGTTAACTTCCTCATATATGTGCTAAGGCTCAGTGACTGCAATAGGAAGTGCCTCCAAATTCAGCAGTTGATGGGCACAACATCAGATCCTGGAGCAGAGGAGAAGGCACAGAGGAACCCTTCAGAGTTTTAAGACATACAACAACAAAAAACTGTGAGAACCATCCTATAGGATGCTTCTGGCTTGATTTGATTGTTTGTTTCCTTGTACCAGGCCTAAATTATGCTAACATATGAGTTGGAGTTCATTAAATTTTGTTGGTCAAATTTATATTTTTCACCAAAATCCATTGTTGAAAGACGCTCTAAATTCATCAAGGACTTCACTGTTTATTAGACTTCTAATACCTACTTATGTTCATTTTTCCATTATAATTCTTGGTCATTCACTGGTAGTAATTTTCTCTCAAGTGTTTTGTCATAAGGCATTTCTACTCTAGCAACAACTTCATTTTCAGCTTTCAATTTATCTTTCTTTCCCTACTATTCTTTGTGCTTTTCCCAATTATCTGCTGAGATTCATGTTTGTTTTTTTTTTTGTTTGTTTGTTTGTTTTTGTCTATTAAATGTTGCTATTAGTTTCTGTGGCTTTTCATTTCTGCAATTATGCTTCATATGTATTGTTATTCATCTGTGTTTGTTGCAGCTTGGTAATTCCCTCTCCAGGCATTATCTGTGTTTCTTCGTCTTTGTCCTCTGTGTTGGCTTCTTTCATCTCTGATACCTGTTAACTTGTTATACGCTAACCTTTTGTTTTCAGATATCACAGAATCACAGAATTGTAGGGGCTGGAACAGACCCCTAGAGATCATTGAGTCCAGCCCCCCTGCTGAAGCAGGCTCCCTAGATCAGGTTGCACAAGTAGGAGTCTAGACAGGTCTTGACCATCTCCAGAGAAGGAGAACCGGCAGCCTGTTCAAGTGCTCCATGACCCTCACTGTGAAGTTCTTACGCACATTTGTGCAGAACTTCCTATGCTTCAGTAGCCATTTCCCCATGTCCTATCACCACACACCACTGAAAAGAGTCTGGCCTCATCCTTTTGTCTCCCACACCTTGGATATTTATAGACGTTAATCAGATTTACGCTGTACAATTGCTATTCAACTCTTATCTTGTTAAAGTATATCCTGGCAGGCAGTGACTTGTAGAAATGATCATGATACTATTATGGTGTTTGGGAACTGTGCCAGGCCAAATTCTATAGAAAACTTCATGTCTGTACTGTTGGAAGTATCAACATCTTTTAGTATGGCAGTATTTCTTTAGTCACATTTTTTCTTAGAATTTATCTTTACTTGTTAAGTAGTTTTCCTTTGTTGTATAAGTCTTGAGATGGGAATATCTTGACACGTTCTTGAAAAAATGGTCAGAGTGAAGACTTACTGTGACTTCAGTGGATGAAGATATCTTTAAAACAAGAAAGAAATTTTGGCATAGATTAAATGCAATGAGTGGCTCTATAGTTTGTCCAAGAATATACACAAATTCTACTGTCTCATAAGAAACTGTTTACTTTTCTTGACACTTTTTCTTTGTGTATACGTAGCACTTCTAAAATATAGATTAGTATATTTCAGAGGTACGCAATGAAGTGCATTTCTATCCCACGTTTGCTTTCAGAAACTTAAGACAAAATAGTCTTTAATTTGTTTGTACTATTATACACTTGTATGTTTCTATCCCCTTCCAACCAAACCACCTGGTCTCTCATCAGAGATAACTGTAATAACTCTAATCAAAATTAGCAAGTTCTATCTTCTAATAAAATCACTATGTAATACTGTTGATACTTCCTGCGACAGACCCAATATGTTGTTTGTCCATGTGACTAGCTATGTACATCAGGACTTCAATCTCTATTTCCTTTGCAGGTATCTTTAGAGTTTTCCATACCTCAGTGAATTTCATCCTAGCTAAAATTATGTTTACATGGTGTCTCGCTCCAATTTATAGGAGGGAGAGGAGGATCTTTTATTACCTATATACCCGGCGTGAGATTAAGAAGCAACTGTTCAAATGTTGGTCCGACCAGTTTATTACAAATCTTAATCAGGGAAATGGGGAAGGGGAGGACGGATACTACTATAATTAGGGTAATGGGGAAGGGAAGGGAAGGGAAGGAGGGCGATAGAAAAGATAGAAGAGAAGAAGCAAGGAGTCTTTATAGGCAGCAAGAGGGACATAGTCACCACCATGGATCCAGCGAGGTTTGTAGTTCCGTCTTTGATCCTCAGTAGTGGTGGGTCGTTGGGCAGAGTTGTACAACGACGACCATGGTGATGATTGCCCCTTTTCAATGCTTCAAAGTGGTTGAGTCAGCTATCTTTGGAGTGACAGCTCAAACCCAAGGTGGTTGAGTCAGTTCTCCTTGCGGTGGCAGCTTCTGGCTCTGGGATCTCAGCAGGAACCTCCTTAGTTCTTATCTTTCTGGCCTTGCCAGCAGATAAGAGGAAGTGGGGAGGCACCAACTTGTAGCTTGCCTTCGCAGGATACAATGGTATCATCCCCCAGCCTTCCATAGCAAACAGGAGTTATTTAGTCACAGGCCAGATCTTCCGCCAGTGAACACTCCTGAGCACTCTCTTCCGCTCTTCTACAGAGCAAGCAGCTCTGGGGGAAGGGGCTTTCAAATGTTCCCAAAGCGATATCCATTGTCACACAGTTAGCACCCATCACTTGCCTCCTTGATGAGTCACTCAGAGTCTTATCAAAAGAAAAACCTCAGGAAGCAAGCTTTGAGCCAAAAAAAAAGGAAGGATTCTCACACATGGAAATTAAGATTTAATTTTGCTAACCTTCTGAGGGAATTGAGTAGTGATAGAACTACAGATTACTATAAAAATAGAACGTGTACAGAACAATGTTATTCATTGTAATTATCATAGAAACATTTGTTATAGTGTTCCTTCACCCTTCAAAAATCTACTTGGTTCAAAATATAAAGAGATCAATAATATTTGCATATAAGGTGTCGTTCTAATATGTTTTGCTTCTTAATCCATAAGAAGCATACTTTATGTAGTACATCTCTTGCCACCTCTGTAGTCTTCATTCAGACTCGATCTTGAAGTCCTGAAGCTGGAAAACTTGGGAACTATTCATCCTCATTCAAATAATAAATGAGATGTGAAATGAATTTCATGGTAGATGAATTCCCTGGAGATAGTTTAATAATAGCTTATGAAGTTTGCAGAATTTTGCAGGCAAATTATTTAAGTGGTCAATGTTTAACCGTAGTGGCAGGCGGAAGTTTTATACTGCAGAAATAGCTTATTAATAAATTTTATTTTAAATTTTAAACTACCAAAAGCAAGACAATATGGTCCTGTATGGGAACTGCTGAGTCATGGCCTGAACATCTGATTAATCACCTGAGGCGAGCCATGAGTCAGCCAGAGGAGCACAGGTGAAGGCAATTCACCTGTGCTGCCGGAAGGGGTGGAGCCAGGCTCTACTCCTCCTAGACCTATTTAAGAGCTGGCTACCAGAGGGGAAGGATCTCTTCTGGAGATCACCTCTTTTGGTGTTTTGTGGTGAGCTCAGCCAAAGGGTAAGCTCTTCCACCTATTCTCTTTTTGTGATCGTTGTCTATTTTGCCTAACTCTCTTGATTATATTGTGATTATAACATCTTGATATCTATTGTTTATACAATTATATTGTGATTATAACATCTTGATATCTATTGATTATACAGGTCCTCATTTCTAAAATCTCTAAAGAAACCACAACTGAAAAGAAACCAATAAATTATGCCTCCTTATCGGTTGGAACAATACCTCTAATACTTGAATGTGCACAAAGTCCATTAAGAGATGTTTATTTTAGCATGAACCTATGTAGTTTTTTTCTGTCTTACTGACTGAATCCTTGCTACATGCCACTCCCCAAGTAAATAAAAATATAAAATATTAATATAAAAAGGGGAAGAAGGGGAGATATTAATTTATTGATATTATTATTACCATTGTTTCAATAGAAAGATTTTCCAGTTTGCCTTACTCCTACAGTGTGATGGTAGCTCTGTCACTGGGTATTGCTATACCCTTAATAAAGGTATTATTACTTAAGGAGAGATAGGAGTTTTATTTCCTTCAGGGGAAGGTTGGTAGGAGGTGATAAATAAGCACATCTTTACAGTGTTGCAGCTGGCTAGATGGTCACAGGGAGTTGTGGGGAGAGAAGCCTCTCAACCTACCAGTTCACATCAGTCAGTTGAACACAATCCCACTGAAAAAGAGAGTTTATAGAGCTTGGTTTTGTCTTGTTAATAACTATATAAATTAGCTTAACAAACTCTCTGCCACTGTCTGAATTTTAGCTTATTTATGCTAATTTTGTCACTTTTGTCACTCATAGACAAAAATCTATGAGATTTTGTCACTTTGAAATAATACATGTTCACGTATGACATTTCCAAATACTAGGCACATTAATTTGTCCTGTTTCTAAGCATTTTTATTTTATTTTGAAAAAAAAAATGTATATGTCTGCTTTTGTGTGTGTGTATGTTATGGTTTTAGAAGGCTTTGTTTTCTTTCTCTCTCTCTTTCTCCCTCCCTCTTCATTTGTGAATAGTGACTTATAAAATAGCTACATCAAGGAAATTCTCATTAAATCTTTCCCTAATCACTCACTCAGGTTTTTACAGTTCAGTACTGACTCAAAATAAATAGGCTTATTCAGTCATCCACAGATTATTTCACCTATATTAACATCTATTCACCTATATTAACAGCTATTCCTTGGTATTAGATAATAATGAGAAAGTGAGCAACTTTAACATTGACAATTCTAATGAATTTGTAGAATATTTAGAATATTTTTCCTCAAAGGACTCTAGAACATACCTATAACCTATTTAACTGTTTTCATCATACAGAGGTTTGAGGCTATATAATTTATTCACATAAATGTTATTATAATTGACCATTAGTAATATTGTTACAGTGAGTATCAAAGGAGCTAATCATAATGTGCAACTTATGATAATGTCTTGCTATCATTTTATATCACAATGATGTTTCAGTGGATTTACATGACTGTAAAGCTAACCATTGTATTATGGTTCACTATGATTAATGTGACCACCAATGAAAGCTGATAATAATTAGCCCCTTCTGTAAACTGTCTCTAAATAGAATATATCCCCTAGAACAAATTTAATCTTATTTTAAGTGTGAAACATGGAAAATGACTTTTCTATCGATCAATATGAAATATTTAATAAGAAGTGGAATTCTACTGTACACTGAAAAATGATTTTTTTAATTACTGCTTCCCCAGATCTTGGTGCAAGGTACAGTAGGAGATGGTTTCACTGGAGACATTGGACTTGATGACATGTCATTTCTAGACTGTGCTGTTTACAATGGTAAGGACAGATTTGAAGCTATATAAATCCCTTTTCCATGCACTGATTGTTTTCTGTTATTTGTAAGTAACATAAAGTTTTCTTCTGGAAAAACACAACCAGATCAAACTAAGTCAGTCTAACAAGGAAATTCAGACAGGAAATAGTAGTGCACTTAGGGACCTAAAGAGATCATTTTAAACAAGTTCTTAACAAATAGGGAGCTTCCATATTCTCTGGAATTTCGTTTGCTAGATTTATTTTCCTTCTAGTAGTGTAAGTGTAAGAAAACTGAATTTTCATTCAGTGAAATCTGTTTAATACAACCTTCCTCCTCTCCTGAATAATATTTAAAGTTGTTACATGGGCACTCACTTTACAGTGTGCAAGCAGTTCAGATAATAAGGCAGTCTGCCTTATTTTAAGGGGATTTTAAGGGGACTACTATTAGCTGCATCTTTATATATAGCCTGATGGATCATCATAGAATGGCTTGCCTTGGAAACGGCCTGAAGTATCATCTAGTTCTAACCCTCCTGCCACGAGCCGGATTGCTACTTACTACATCAGGCTACCTAGGGCTGCATTCAGCCTGAACACCTCTCTGGGCATCCACAACTTCTTTGGGAAACCTATTCCAGCTCCCAGATGCCACTTAAGAAATTCAAACAAGGAGAGATGGGCTAATTAACTTCATGGTAAACTCACATATGTAATATCAAAGATGTAGGAATTTGAGCATACAGTTTTGACAATTTTGCACAATTTGAATGCTTTAAACTATTGGCATTTCAGATATGTTTGCTCCTAGACAAAATGGTGTTTCACAAATTATAGAAAATGGATTATTTCAAATAATAAGGGAAAGGAGTTGATCTGTCCTAAAGGTTATTGTGTTTGCAAAAGTTTTTCATTTTCCAGAGCGAGTTGGAGCAGAGTCTTGAATGTGGCATCTCTGTTCAAAAATTTCTGGTCAATAAGGTTCTTGATGCTATTAGGAGTTGTAGATACATTTATTATATCATATAACTATGTAACTATATAACTAATATCTATAAGTTATATAGTTATATATAGTATATATATAATATTATAATCATATTATATATAATTATAGATATAGTATACATAATATAACTATTATATAAAATGTGTTATTCATCATAGTTTTTTATATATATGAAACTAATACATATATATGTTATATATATATGTTTTATACATATATATAAAACTATGATGAATAACCATTCAAAAGGTTTCTCCTCTTTCATTTTTTGTTTAAATCTAAAGATAGTATTAGTGCATCATTCATTTGATATCATAGAGGTGGTTGTTACCTTACAAAAGAGATAGCTCTTTCTTGTAGGGAATTTATTATGTCTGGATGGTACTGTGCCTTAAGGAGGAAAAAAATTACTGTTCCAGACATTTTTCATATCAAGTCTTCACATGTAGTTTTTAATTAACCTAGGTGTATTACCTTATTGTATTACTATTACTGTAGTGCGTTGTGCACTACACCTAATGATTTCATTAGTGATTAAATTCAAAGAAGGAATTGTATAATGAAAATCCTTTTTCTGGACAATGATAGCAGAGGTTTTTAAGAAGTGAGAGTAAGCCTGAAGAAAGGTGCATAGTAAAGAACAGAAGGAAAAACACAAGAAGAATGGATTGAAAAGCAGTGGTGGGACAAGTTAATGATATCACATTAATTTTTGTAGAGGGAAAAAAATATTTCGTTATTGATGAAATTGAAAGGTTAAAAGATTATCTGGCAATTTGTACAGTTAATTATAGTAATCAATATGTTGTAAAAAGGCTACTGTTATCTAACAATCTGTTAGCTTTTCTTCTCAAGGAAACTGAGTTTTTTTTTAACTGTTCTGAAGGTCTCCCTGTTATTAGTTTTTGGAGTTTTGTTTAAATTTGAAAGCCAGGTAAGAGGCTTAAGTTCCTACAGATGTTAAGGGCTGTGTAACTGGTGGTTTGCTGACATGACCAACTTAGGGCTTTCCACCAAGGAAACCTAGCAATCGCATGTTCAATTGACTGTCTGCTGGGCAGCATTTAAAAAAAAAACGGCCTGGCCACCCAGAATTTTTTCCAGTAAAGCTATAACTTTGAGAAATGATGTGAGTGGCAAGGAAAGAAATAATTTGAAATCTGAGTGCCTTTGTTCTGTTTCTCAGAATTTTCCTTGTCTTTTAAAGGAAGCTTGCCAACAATCTCTACAACTCTGTCAGGAACTTCAAGTCCTATCACACTCCCCTTGAACAACTGCACAGAGAATGAATTTGTCTGTAGAGTCTCTGGCCATTGCATCCACATGATCCAGAAATGTGATTTTAGACCTGACTGCTCTGATAAGTCTGATGAATCGGATTGTGGTGAGTGTACTAAATTCTGTACTTTACTATTTTATTAGTTTCTGCTTATTCAATCTATTGCTTTAACTACTGTTTATTTACCTTTGTCTTTTAATATTAAGAATAATTTTTTTAAAAAAATGATTTTCCCTAGAAAAAGAATAAAATTTTGCTCAAAATGTGTAAAGCTGAGGTGCTTTCTGCCTTTTAATGGGACAGTTAGACTGATGTTTTATATTCCAATTCAACTTACTAGCAAAATAGGAAAAAGAAATTCCCTTTTCTCAAATTAATTAACATTAAGTTTTTCAAATGTTGAACAATTCAGATTGGAAGAGAGAATAACTCTAGTCTCATGTTTGGGGCATGCATCTGGGATACTTGGGTTCATTTCTTACCTACTTCTGTGACTATTCAGTATTTTCAGCAGCTGGCTGCTGAAGTTCAGTTATGAAAATAATGATGTTTTTGCCATTACTTTGTTCACTTGGTAAGTTTGATTTTGCCAAATGAGCTTTAAATTCTGAACTGACAGAGTAATTTAGTGTTAGGCCTCCTAAGTTAGAGTGGGAAAGTAAATTTAATCCTGTTACTGGTCCCAGATGTTTTCCTATGGCTAGAGTACGCAGTGTGGTGCACTCCACGCAAAAGTCAGTGAATCCCAATCTGTAAATTCCCAAAGACTTGATGAGAACCATGGAGCTGGGATAATGGACAGTGCCACCAGACAATGCCCATAGATTTCTGAAACATTTGTTTATTACTTCGGAGTTGCACCAGTTCACACTGTAGCATTATAGGAGACACTGTCAAAGACTTTCTGCCTTAAAACACAGTTGTTGAAAATGTTTCTGTTCAAAAGCTAATTCATGAGAAATACAAACATCTCCCTGATGATCAAATCTCTTCATTTGTTACCTATGATGTAGGGAACTCCAATCACTTCTGTCAGAACTGAGGACTTAGCTAATAAAAGTAACATTTGACTTCCTCCTGTCTTTTTCTTGGGTGACTTAATCTGATGTATAAATGTGAGTGTGGTTATTTCCTATAATGTGTATAAAACACAAACCGTTGTAAAACTACACTGAAAAATATGTCAAGAGACCTCTGGATAGACACTTTTTTCCTCAGAAATTTATTATGTCTTACAATCTTTTCCTTCTGAGACAGATAAGTACTGGGCAGAATATACTTTCATACATTTGCTTTTTCTGCAGCCTCCAATTGTTGCTAGCATTGTTGGCAATTTATCACTCAAATGACAATGCTGGAATAGAAGAAATTAAGTATGTCTCGTATGAAGGCAGAAATGTTTTCTCAGGGAAGTGTTATCTTTCTCAGAGGCATCTGAAGGAATTTTTTTAAAACGTGTTTTTTTATTTAATCAGGGTAGAATACCATAACACCGTGCTACTCTGTAGTCTCAGGAAGCATCACAAATCCTCATATGGATAGTGAACTAGACAGACTACCCTGGCTATACTTTTTTTCCTCAATGGAGATATGAAACTATAATTCGTAACTCACTTTCTCCTTAGTCTATCATTTGTAGTCAAAATTCTGCAGACTAAGTAGCATAAATGAAGAAACAGTTAGCTCCAATTCAACACTCAAATATTCTTTAGGGAGATGCATTATGAGTGAGGGATGGGATTTCTTGTCCAGTTCCTCAGGATATCAAAAACTGAGACACAAGCAGCTGTATATTTATTTAGTAAGATAAATTCAGTACTTTACACCAACGTCAAATATTAGGATTATTATGTAGTTTTCAGGAATTTCAAGGACTGCTTGAAATAATGAACTGCTTTTTCAGAGTTTTTGTGTAGGATTTTTTAAATAAATTTGCAATGACTTTGTAATATCATCAGCATGTTAGAGTGAAGTAGGACTAACACGCAATAACATCAGATGCATTTTACATACATTCCAGTGTGTATCACGTGCTAGATTATTTGAATGACCTGAAAGCTGATCAGAATACATTTAGTAATAATTACCAAGGGGGTAAAGGAATTGCTTTATTTCTGAAAAGCATCTGCCTCATAGGAAAGAACATAGAAAATATAATAGATATTTTATCTGAAGAGGAAAAAATATAAAATTTAGAAGTGTGTAAGTATTAATTGGGTTCTACAAATTGAATCCCTTTTTTCTATTTATTTTATAACAGTATAAATTAATAATCCCCTCTTTTTATATAAGCATGAAATATTTGCTGTTCATCTCTACAGCTAAGGAAATCTGCGATTTTGAAGATAATACCCTGTGTGGATGGTATCAACCAGCCTTGCAAGAGATATCGGAAACTGATTCCATCACAAAAATATTTAAGTGGGAACATGGAAGTGGAGCAAAACTATATCCTGGAGAAGAAGAGCACTGCCCATCAACTGATCATACTACGTGAGTAAAGTTTTACAGATAGTCCACTGCTTTTTGTACTGAGTTTAGCTACGTATGTATTGCCACAGGGAAAACTGCTCAGTTCAAAGTATTGAAGCAGTTTATTAATTTATTACTGACACGTGTAACTAAGTGAAAATTAACAGGATCAGTGTTGTCAGTATAATAGGTAAATCTAGTAACACGATTTTAATAAACAGGTCAAAATTTATAAATGCTCTTGTATAAGTAATCCCCCCAAGTTCTCCCTATACAGAATAAAAAAAATGCACCTCTTCTGCTAGAGGACAAATGGAATGTAAGCATGTTGGGAAAACAAGTTTTACACACTTCTTGTTTGGAGGAGACATGGCTGCTTTGGCTTTATACATATCCATGCCCCTGTCTATATACCACTAATACATAAGTCAAGAGACATCGGCACTCCTTGTAGCACCTTGTACTGTCAGCTCAGACTTCTTGTAGTATCCATTTGGGGAGGATGCTCTGATCTATGAGGAGGTTGTTGTACCAGCAAAGCAACTTTTGAAATATCAGCATCAGTTTTTGGCTGCTGCTGTTCCCATTCTGTAGTCTCTCCACACTATTATAAAATTTTCCTGCTAATACTTTGCAAGCTGACTCGAAAGACTTTAAAAAAGGTTTACACAATCTTTTGTTACTGTTTAATTTATTTGATGGTGATCTTTTGATCACCATCAAGTTGATCAAGTTGATCAAGTTGATCAAGTTGATCAAGTTGATCAAGTTGATCAAGTTGATCAAGTTGATCAAGTTGATCAAGTTGATCAAGTTGATCAAGTTGATCAAGTTGATCAAATTGATTTGATGGTGATTTGATGGTGATTTGATGGTGATTTGATGGTGATTTGATGGTGATTTGATGGTGATTTGATGGTGATTTGATGGTGATTTGATGGTGATTTGATGGTGATTTGATGGTGATTTGATGGTGAACTGATCATCTTGATCAGTTTTGGAAGAATGCCTTCTCAAGTGGCAAACATATTTGCTTTAATGTGTTACTATCTATTGTTATCTGTGCAGTTTTGCCAGGAGTATGCAGCACTAGTTATCCCAACAATGGGTCTTGTGAATTCAGCTGTCAATTGGGAATTAAGTAGTGCAGTTTGAAACAACCGTAGTTAAACTGAATTGTAGTTCAGTTTAGTTTATATGTGTGTATATATATATATTTTTATCTGATAAATGTTATTACTTAATAGAAAAATGGATAATATTACTACTCTGCCAAGTCATTTATTTTCCATCTGTAGTATTCTGTTTTCAAACAAGATGTAATTAATTGTTTTTCCTTGACAAAATACTGTTTCTAAGATTACTGAAGAAAACTGTTACTTCATGCTTAAAGAATCATATTCTAAAGTGCCTGGAAAACAGAGGCATGCTAATGAAGAAATTTTTCACAGTGGAAACATTTCAGAACCTGAGTTGTCATTTACTGCAAAGAAAGTTTAAAAATGGCTTCCCTTTTACAGAAAACAGGCAGAAAGTGTAAAATAAGTTCAAAATTCTACAGTCCGTCTGAGAAGCAGACTGTTCAGGAAGGAGTTTGGAAGCTTGACTATTTGAGTCAACAGGTTTACTCTGTAGAAAACAGCAGTCTGTACACATGCTGCTCATTACCGTATTTTCAAAAATGGAAGTAATTGTTTTGGGAGGTTAGAATTTTACCTAATACCAATAAACTATCTAAAAGTGTTCTTTAGATGTTAATGATACAGGAGGAACATGTAGCATTCTGCTCTCCCAGAGAAGCTTTCTAAATCTGTTTTGGATTCTAGACATTGTTTGTGCTGATTATTCATTCCCTCCAAAGACGTACTTTTGGCTTCATTCAAAGAGGAGGAATTAGCTTTTTTTCATTGAAATATAAAATAATTAAAAAAAAAAAGAAGACAATTTAAAGATGCATTAATACAGCAAAAAATAAAAATTATTAAAACAAAATTCCTGAGTTTGAGTAGCACATGTATTAACTGTAAGAAACTTTCAATTTCGTGCAAGTTCACTTAATCTAATTGGGAACTTTCCTTACAGTGCCACTGATGCTCAATAACCCAAACAGAAAAATATTTGCCTATTTGTAGCAATAAGTGTATTTGCTTTCTGCTATACTAGTCCTTAAAGTGCAAAAATAGACTTCAAGTTAAAATCACACCAAAAAAGAAAAAAGCATTGCTATGTATCTGCTAGGTTAAAATGAGATTTATATTACATTTCCATAGCCTGAGATTATTTCTCTAACTGTAAAGGAAACATCTCATTATGATTATTGTGTACTTCATTAAAATAAAAAACACCATAAAGACAAAAATTCCTGATACATCACTAACAAAACCAAAATAAAAAAAACCACACACAAAAAATCCCCCACAATTACGATATTATGCAATTGTTTCCAAGTCTCTAGATTGTATAGATGAAGGAAGTGTATTCCATAAAAAAGTGCAAGTATTTAAGACAAATTGGCTGCCAAATGTTTCACTGGCTGCTGTTTAAGTGTTATATATTAGCTAATAGAAGCACTATACATATGCTGAATAAGTCATCTCATAGAATTTTCACTGCAGATTTGTGCTGGAAATATCACTCTTTCTTCACCCAATTTTGCAGATTTAATGAAACTAACTATATATTGTAAAGAATTGATAAAATTGGAAGTAAGTTGTAGTTTTGAGGCAACAGTGATGTATTATAGTTGAGATCTTTTACACTGGATGTAACTGATGTAATTTGGTCTGCAGTTTACCCGTTCTCTATTTATAGATGAGAATGGAATCATGAGGATTCCAGATTACAGCAGGAAATATGGAACAATGCTTTGTTGAATTAAAACACTAAAATATTTTTTTCTCATTTTTTTCCCCAAAATTTACATGGGTTTAGATGAGAAATGAGCTGTAACATTATGTATTTTCTTATTAAATCACAGTAGTTTTGGATAGAAATTATTAGATTCATTCTGATACAAGAGTGGATTACAGTACAGTGTTGTAGCCAGCAGGCCAAGGGAGGTGATTGTTCCCCTCTACTGTGCCTTTGCATGGCCACAGCTGGAGTATTGCATACAAGCCTACGGCCCCCAGCGCAGGAAAGATGTGGAACTTTTGGAGAGGGTCCAGATGTGGGTCACGAAGATGATCAAAGAGCTGAAACACCTCTCCTGTGAAGATAGAAAAGCGGAGGTTGTGGGGACACCTCGCTGTGCCCTTCTAATATTTAAAGGGAGTTTATAAACATGAGGGAAATCAACTTTTTATGGGGGTATATAGTGATAGGGCAAGGGGGAGTGGTTTTAAACTAAAGGAAGGGAGATTTAGATTAGATTTCAGGAGGAAGGCTTTTTACTGAGATACTGGTGAGATGCTGGCACAAGCTGCAAAAGACATTACGAATATGCCCCTGGAGGTCTTTAAGACCAGGTTGGATGGGGCCCTGGTCTAGTAATTGTTCTAGCAGCTGGCAACATTGCCTGTGGCAACAAGGTTGGAATGTGATGATCCTTGAGGTCCCTTGCAATCCAAGCCATTCTATGATTCTATGAATTTACAGTGATCTTTCAGCAGAATTTCTGTGAATAGCTGGAGACTCAAACTGTCAGTTTCTCATAGATTATACATCTGGGCCACTCAGACATACGCTGATTAATTTTAAGGAAGAGGTGTGTACATTTGAACCTGTAATTACATTAAGTGAATTACGTTAACAATTTGAGAAATTGACTTGGGCATCTTGTATATAACCCCAACGCCTAGAGGAACAGAAGCTGTTATGGAATTCTGCTGTGGTTGCCCAACAGTCATGGGCTTGAGCTATAGAAATGTTGATAAATGTTTTGCAAAGAATTAGGTGACCTTCATTGTATACTGAAATGACCAGTATGTGTGTGTGTATTAATATAGAAATCTTATGGCATGTTTCAACACTTAGAAAACAGGAATTCCTTATCACAGTTGGGTTTAAATGCCATAATAATGAAGATATTAACCTCTATATGGTTAAATATGGACATAAAGCAAAAAGATAACTGAAAATAGTTATTTTTATTTGAGAAAATCTAGGTAATGGAATAGCAAATTCTTTGACATTAGCAGTGATATTTGGGTACAACTGTTAATTGAAAACATTGTAGGCACTTAATTGATGTGATAATTCATACCTAAAAAGTCATCAAATCTAATGAAGCAAAACCAAGAAGTACATAGAACAAAAATTCTATGCTCACATAATAATTATTACTCTGTAAGTAACTCCCCTGATAACTGTTTTTAACACATCTGCCTTGCTTTTCAGACAATCATTATCAGAATTTACCTTAGGAAAATTTAAAGTCTTCAAAGTAATATACTTTAAAACAGTTTTTGACAGCTGAAAAGAGAGCTGAGAGTCTAAGAACTTCACTGTAGATGAAAAAATTGTAGTCCCAGAGGGCACTAATTCTTAAAAAAAAGAAAAGGGAAGAAAACTGAATTTAACTACTTAAAAGCACTTATTTTTTATACACTGTTTCAATTAATATAACAAAACCCATCCTTTTATTACATGCACAGATCTCCTTTGTTCTGTGTCATTGTCCCTGACAGAGATGTAATAAGAAAAGAAACATTGAAATTACACTGAATACATTTTTGGTGCATGGCAAATCATAGGTAGTTTCCAAAACTGTTCTTCAGTACAGTTAAATATTTGGTGCGAAGGGGACACAGACCTGATTAACTTTGACCTGAAAATCACTGTGCAAGGAATCAGTGTTCGTGAGATAGGCTTACATGCAGAAAGATTTTTTTGGTCTGTTCATACTTGATGGGATGCGCTGACACCAAAAGTGAGGCTTTCTTTTTATTTAAGAACCGAGCCAATAGCAATAAGAACAAAACAAGGGATTAGAGGGAAAAATGGCCAGCTTAGTCAACAATCTCCCAACTTAGCACTCTCTCTTACAGCATATTTTCCCCTGTAACACTCTTGTAACAGAAGCTAAGAGCTAGCTATATTTCATCAGGATCTCCCTACTGTTATATTTTGTTTGTTTGTTTTTCTCTGCTTAAAATGCTTTTATGGCTATTGAAGCACACTGTGATGATCTACAGCAAATGTTGAATGCTGATTAGATGGTGACTTTGGGTGTGAATATTACTGGGTAGTTTTTGGGAAATTCCACTGATATCTATAATTTTATTCTTGTCTTTTTTTCCTTTTACATCTGTTTTTTCTTTTCTTTTTCTTCCCCTATCAAAGGGAACTGAAAGGTATAAAATGAGACATGAAAGAAAATAACATCTTAACTCCTGTTTCTTAAGTAGTAATCTCTACCCTGTGGGAAACCTGATTTAATAGATACATCGCTGTCACAGTATTTGCAGGTCTAAGGACATGAGAACAAAAAGTAGAAAATCACTGCTGCATCAGCCTGCTAGTGCCTGGCTGGAAGGATGTGCAAATCTGGAAATTGGAGGCAAAAAAAAAAAAAAAAAAAAAAGTTCTAAACTGGAGAAAGAGGGGGGAACAAAGGCCACCTCTCCTCCAGTTTCTGCAATTGTTAGCTGCTTTCTGCGTTACCAGAAAGGTAGCTGGTGATCTCCGTTCTCTCAACACTCTTAGCAAAGACAAATAATTCCTTGACCATTGTAGGAGAGTTTTTTTTCCAAGTTGTCTTGTCCTCCAACTAACTTCATACTAGTGCTTTGTTTTTCTTTCCAGACATCTTCATCGTTCAAGGAACTTTAAGCCCAAAATATAAAAGCTTTTAAAATCCTTTTGCGATACTGGGATTGGGCTTCCATATGTCCTGATGAAGTCTTCTCCAGGATAGTTAATATTCTTTCATTTATGTATCTTAAACTGGCTTTTTTACTACTGTTATACTTATCATTTCATCTGAATCTTAGATTCACATAACAATAGTTCTGTCTATGTGAAGTTTAGATGCTGACCCTCAGACATTCATGTTCTTATGTGCAGATCTCTCATTAAAAGCATAGAAGATTTCAGTTTCATTTCTCAAAAGTACATATACTCTCATGTTTTCCCTAGAGTGACTTGCTATGTAGGTGTCACAGGAAGATGAGTTCTGTTAGCCTTATAAGCACTTAGAGACATATTCTCTCATATAGGTGATTCAGCCATTTTTTAAAAAAAGAAATTTAGTCTTCCTATCTATCCAAAAAGATCAATGTAACATATTACTACTGTTGTGTTTATTATTTATTTGATATTACTGTACAGTAATTATAGCCTTTCTAGAAATCTTGATTAGATCATTGATCAGGAAAAAAGTTTGTGACAATTCATTCAGATAATCAAGGTACAGAAAATAGATTTACTTCTGCAGTGTTTTTTGAACAAGGTGCAGCATAAGGTATGTTTGTTCTCAAAGTGGCTGTGAAACAAGGACTAATTTGTGTTACTTCATTAAAGTACTGGCAAAGTATCATAAATGCTGCTTTACTGTGCATGCTGGTAAATATCTGATGTGACAGTAGAGCAATTAAAAAGACCATAGGTATTAGACATTTGATGCTAAATAAAAATATATTTGTTAAGCAGTTTTTACAGCAAAGTACAATTCCTTACTATGCTGAAATGTATAAAATTGCTAATTAAAGCTAATGCCTAAAGTAATTAGAAATTAGATTGACTTTTTCACCCTAAGCTTAGTTATTTGAGAAGAAAATTCATTCTCATTGTTTCCCTTTGCTTTCAACCTCACAGGATTTATGGAGATATGACAGAATGCTAACGAGTTGTGGCAGGTTCAGATGAGCCATGGAAACACCGTGAATTAATCTCAGCTCTGTGTCAGTCAGAAGCCATGAGGCTAAAATCTCCAATGGAGAAAATCCAACTAACATTCGGTGACTTGTATGTTATGATCAAAACACAAGGTCTTTCATCTCTGAGGCCATTTGCTTTGTGAGTTGGTAATGCTGCAGTAGTTTTAAGTGCTGTTGGTAAATCTTGAGAGAGTTTGAACAGATATTTTCTGAGAACAATGACGCTGACTGAACAAAGCAAAAAGTAGAAAAGGGGATTGGGCTAGTTAAAAACATCTTAGCTCTAATGTTCAATTATAAAGGCATGCTTATTTTCTGCTAAATTAATTAGGCTTGAGTTCCTGGATGTCACAAGATCTGTTACTTTAGCCTTCTGATATTCTAAGGAAACCTTAATTCAGTGATACAATTTCTGCTCTTAATGTACCCAACATATTATGCGATTTCAAAGAGTAGTTGTGATATTTGAAAAAACATATATAAGTTCAGTATAGAGATTTTCAAAATTTGCAAATGAACAATCCTTGCAAAAAGCACAGCTGTACAGGAATATGCAGCAATTATGATTTGCCTGAGCAAGAGATCTAATGTTTTTGAAACGGTGGCTGCTACTTCCGTGAGGTCCTGCTCAGCTAGTGAAACAGAATGAAATCTGAAGCGCATCAGATTTGAGGTTTATTCAGCATTGAGTGCTCTCTTCTCTGACTATAAATGGTATGTCAGTGCTGCTGACTATAAATGGTATATCAGTACTGATTAGCTCCAGTCTAATTTTAGCTAATGCTGGTTCCTATTGCTGTACTATGGGAGTGTGGCCCTTAGCACGAAACACAAAATTGTCCCAGGGCTGACTTACTACCTCCAATCGTCTCTCCTCTGCTGTGATTACATTCTATTACTATAAAAAACACGTAAATTTCCAGTCTGTTCTCCAGCCAAATCTGCACGGCCCTTTGTATTCTTTTATTCTTATCTGATTAATAGTGACAGATTAATCTACAAAAAGTAATTATGATTCCTTTGTAGAATTACAGTTTTTTCTCTACAGCTTTGTTCGTGATATACTCTGGACAGCATGGGTGTGCTTTTTGTGTTTTTTGTGTTGTTGTTTTTTTTTTTGTTTTTCTTTTTAATTAGAAGTCTTCTAGAGGAGACTTCTGCTTCTCTTACTATTTTAACAAGCAATATACTTCTTAACAGTGTGCTAACAGCAATGAAATTACAGCTTTTTTTCTCATTAATTTACTTTAAAAAACGAAAAAGAAAAACTTTCCGAATTTGCATCCTTGAATCAGAATCCCTATTTTACAGAGACAATCCCCCAAACAGCTTCAATGCATTTAAAATGTATAGAACAAATTTGAAATGGCTGATGGGCAAATTGTCTACATTCCAACCAGAAGCACCAAAAAAAATCTTCCTCGCCAAAAGAAATGACATCCTGAATACAAAATCATACCTCATAGCAATATGCCACAGGAAGTTTTTACTACACCAATTCCGTGTTTGTCACTTTGTATTGATGAGTGTCTGAAGAGTTTGATGTGTTTCAATATGATTTATTTATGTTAAACTTCTTGTCTCCTTCTGTTTAGGCTGTGCTGACTGTTATTTTTTCAAGCAGGAATTTCTTGGCAGCGCAGAAATTAATTACAATACATTAAAACAAATCTTTAAAACTCTGAGAGGATTAATGATAGCTGAGAGCACTAGAGGTACTTACACTTAGGTATAAGTGAAAGAGAGGTATGAGCTTTATGTAATGTTTTTATGCTCCATAGAGCTGTTCTCAGTAGTATCATTTAGATAACTGTGTGTGCATATCTATCTATCTCAGTCGAGAACCCTATTTGTAGTGAAGTGAAAAATGCAAAATTAAGTCTTACAGGCTCAACAGCTTATTTTGAGAATGTGGTTATTGTACCACCTAGAATATGGAAAATGAAAGGAAAGGAGTATTTCAGCCATGCTAAGAGGAGCTTACTGTATGTGCTACAGTGAATGTGTTTACCACTGTCTCCCATGTGTATTGTACTTATGTATGTACAGTTCTTGTGATTCTTGAGTTGAATGTGTAAATGTTACATCAGAATAGAGACTTGGGGAAAAAGGTAATGAGACAACAAAAATAAATGTATTTTAAAATGTTTATAGTATTACTGATTTCCATTCTTTCACCAGTTCTCTACTCTCCTGCCTCTTCTCTCTGTTTCTAAAGTACTATCTGAGAATACATAATATTTCATCTGGTTACAGCTCTTTAACAATATGAGGATGACATGCAGTTGTAGTGCACTCTGAAAAAAAAACATCAACATAATATTGCACTGAAATGCAAAATGTCTCCAGTCTCCCCTTGTTCCTCTGTAGAACAAGAAGCTCAACTTTGAATTTTTGGTGACTGTACCAGCATTTCAGAGAAATAAGCCATCCTCAGTAAAGAAGTCTGAGGTATTATTAGATTGCAGGTTAAAATTATTGTTTGACTTCAGCATAGTTTGTTTGTTAGCATCTCCTTATATCATTAGTAGCAAATTTCAGATAAATGTTTCTGGAAAAATAATCTAGTATTATACGCAGCCATCAAAGTAATTCAGTTAAGACATGGAAGCCATTTGTTGATGAGAAACTGATGGAAAACAGTAAATTTATTTACATATTTAAAAGCAGTTTTTGTGTGTGTGTTTAATGAATCCAAAGCAAGTATGGAAATGTTTTTTAGAGAAAAATATTGAATTTGATAAGTGCTAAAAAGGCAATTCTAAGCTTTGCTCAATCCATGCACCTGATCCAGTTTTAAAATGTGCTTGGGATGCAGTGATGACTTTGAGATTTTGATTAGAAAATCATGGGATACAAAGACTCTTCCCATGGGAGACGAAGAAATTCCTGATCAATAAGGCTTTCACAATAACACCTGCAAAATTTTCTGTACCAGAGCTTTGCCATACAGTATAATAAGCAAATAATGAAAAGTATAGTAGAGAGGTAAACTGGTAAATTCATGTACCATAGTTATATGACTTTTAAAGAACACTGATTTTATGTCCCTATTAGTGCAGAAATCTAGTTTAGTAACTAGGTTTAAAGAAAGACTGAACATCTGCAGATGCAAATATCTAAATGAACATTGGTCCAAGGAGAAAATAAGATATTTGAGATGCAGGATGCTCTTGTAATATTAATAAAGTAGAAGAGCTTGATCGGTTTATAGTAATTTCACATGCAAGGCATAAGGAAAAAAAAAAAAAAAAAGAAATATTAAACTAATCCAAAATGACTCAGAAGAAGTAGATTTGTGGAAGTCAGAAATGTATAGGCAACTTTTTGTAAACCTAGCTAAAAGATAGCTTTTGTAACAGAAGCTCTTGGAACATTATTTTCCATAATGTCTACATTATGACATGGCAGCTGGCATGGCAGTACTACTTTTTGTTCTAAGTTAATTACTTATGAATGCTAAATGCTAATGAAATGGGAGGTGACTAGATAAAGTATTTTTAAAATGACAGCAAAATGTTATTTCTTTTGGAAATTACCAGTATTTGAAATTAAATTTATCACAAAATTCTATTAGTAAGGATTTGCATTCCTGACTTCTGATTCCTTTCAGTTTTATTATAAGAAAAGTTTACAGAAATGTTTAAATTTCATTGAAAATCCTGAAATATATGTATTTTTTCTAGTTGTTCAGTATTGATTTGAGTTACTGTCTATTTAAAGCCTATTAGAATTTAAGTGGTTGGAAGTGTTTCATGCAGAAAATCTTCCTCTTCTATGCAGTGGAATTGATTAAGTTATTGGAGTTCTCATTATCCTGTAAGATTTATGGAACTTACTCATTTTACTTGTTCAGTCTAGTGGGTGATGTCCCTGCCTATAGCGGGAGAGGGTTTCAACTAGATGATCTGAAGGCTCCTTTCCAACCTAAGCTGTTGTGATATTGATTCTTTTTCTGCGATAGTATTTTCACAGCTGCAATCCTTCGCTCAGGAAAGGGCCCTTTTGAAACCAATGAATATGTTACATATAAGTCACTTTAAGACAGGCTGTAAAAGTTCTGTTTGTATGTTATGATTTGTATTAGGCTATCCTATATAATCTACTGAAAGATAAGTAATCAAACTATTTCTGGTGCAGATAGTGAATGCATAGCAAATACAGATACTACAGAAACGATGTGATGTTCTCTCATTCTCCTTTCTCTTCATCTCTACTATAGAAGCATGATCTTCCAAATTTCCTTCAGATTCACAAGCATTATACATCTTGAATAAAACCTTGGCCACTGGCCTCAAACTCTCTCTTTTCCACATTAAGTGCTGCCTCCTGGCAGAAACAATGTGCATGATGGGCAATGCACCAAGTAGCTATTACTAGAAGTATGAGGAAAGTGTGAACTTAAATAACAACATAGGTAAGTCAGAGGAGTGAAGACAGCAGAAACATATTTATCCAGCCTCTTCTGATCTTTCTCTTTCTCTTTACTTTCCCATACATCCTTAACATTTTTTTCAACTGCGCACACTCCTTTGCTCAACAGGCATCACCCAGTGAAGTGTATCACCCAAGGTTCTTTAATTATCCAGATAGAGATGTGATTTTGGTCAAATTTCAGGAAAAAGATCCAGTCAAAGACAGCAAGTAAGAGATGGATGTCTGAATTTTCATCATACTGTTGATTGTAATCTGTTGCTCATTCAAACAGATCTCACTGACTGTTCTGAACTCGCAACAGCTTTTACAGCCAGAATATTGAGTATGTTTTCAGATCTTTTTCATTCTGCTTGTTATTTTCAACTCAGCCCCCTTGAATGTTGTTCTCAGTACTGTACAACATTCTTAGGCCACAGTGCAGGAATCCCTGATTTTGCTTCTCGTATTGGTTTTAAATTTTGTTCTTTTTTTGGGGAAATTTGGGCATTCTTGGGCTACTGAGGACATGAATTCCGGATGACAATTAAATTCTGAATTTTAAAATATTTTTGTAGACCCGAAGAGAATTCAGTGTTCTTGTACTGCCAGACAAAACTGGTAGAATAATCAGAAATGAGATAAAAATAGAAGAAATTCAGTATTCCTACCTGGAAGGAATAGATTTCTTCAGAGGAAAGAAAAGAAAGAAAGAAAAAAAAATAAATATACCAAATGCAGATTATTTGGAAATATTTGTAACTGTATATGTGTCAAAGTTTTCAGCTGTCACTGCAGCTTGTTAGGAAAAGCTATTTTAATTGCTTTATTTTGGAGTCATACAAGCCTTCGGGTAATTTGGTAAGTATATGTTTTTCTATATTTTGAGCATATCTTTTGCAGTAGTTCATATGCAAATACTTATGCTACTTATGTAAATTCATGCAGTAATTATAAAGATGTCTACATTGCCATGATACAGCAATAAAAGAAAAGCTTCAGGGCCACTTCTGTCTTTTGCTTCTGAAAACAAAAATAAAATTGTGGAGAGGATTCAGAATTCCAGATCATTACTCTTCTCCCTGGCAGCTCTTGTCTTTATCAAAGATTCCCAGCCCATTAAAATGTTTGATCTTTGCAAAGTGCAGTTTTGCCTCACACTTCAAGAAGTATTTATAGAATTTTTACTCCTTCAAAGTATCCTCTTCTACATGGCTTAGAAAAAGATTTGTTATTTTTTTCTCAAAAATTTTGGGCATTTCTTTTATAAGAAATGACATTACAATCTTGCAGAGTAGTTAATTCTATAATATAAGTGGTAGTAAAACTGTTGATCATGACTTCTTGAGTGTATTTCATTTCTATTTTAAAAAATGTGCTTTATTTTATCCATTTGGTGTTAACATGTAAGAAACTGTCTGCAAAACAATGTAATCTTTCCCTGCATAAATTCCTTCATTTTATGAGATACTTTAGTAGTACTCCCCTCTCTATTTAAGTACAGCAGTTATATCAGCAGTTTACAGCTGTGGGTCATCTTTCCATGCTATAGATATGTTATGGCAATAATCCACTTCTATTCCTTTTTACCTTTGAAACTATTTTACACACATCCTTCCTAATAACTGCAAATAGAATGATTTTCTCAGTCTTGCGTGTTAGATAAGGTTTTGGGAAGCCTCCAGGAAGTGCATAATGAGTAAAAGTTTGTATTGCAGGTAATTAAAAGTGCTCCCATTTTTCTGACCAATGGAAATTCTAATAATTACATTACCTTGCTGAAGGAAATAACCTGGGATTTCTGTACCAAAACGACTTTTGCTATCAAAATTTTCTAATATTTTCACCTCTCAGTATATTTTCTCTAGTTTTCCAAGACTATAGCAGATCTCCTGTTAATTTTTCAAATATGAGACCAGGGAAGATGGAAGCAGTATTCTGTGTAACAATGACCTAGATGTTGTTTTGCAATTATTTGACAAAAGCTGGGGTTTTTTTGTTATTTGTTTTTTTTTTTTTTCTTTATCAACTGCTATTACCAGATTTTAATTTTCCTATGAAGCAAAATTTTTACATCCAATTGTCAAGAAAGAGGAAGAGATGGAAAAAGGTTTTCATTTAAATACATGCTTAAGATCAGCCAAAAGTTATAGAAAAGATAAGGAGATATTGGTGAAATATTACCCTCAGATATCCAGGAAGATTAGGCTGTTTGCAGTCTGTCGATCTGTCAAAAGTTCTTCCACCTGTGATTCTAAGGATTAATGAATTTATTAAAGGATTTCAAATCCTTAGAGAAAATTGCTGTGTAATATAATTTTGCTTGTTTCTACCCTATTTTATTCTATGTCACGTGTTTAGAATGTTCTACTCCTAAAGTGACTGAATGATAGAATTCATCAGTCTCCATGTTGCGTGATGAGCTATAATTAATATAAGTTGACTCTTGAAATTATTTCTACATGCAAATTATCATAATACATTTAATCTGCCATTTTTGTAAGTTTACAGTAATAAACCTGTATACACTAACTTCGGGGTTTTTTTAATCATTCAAGTAGTCAGTCATGAGTTCAGTGTAGGCATTGCAATATGAGAGGAGTCATTTTCAGATAAGCAATGAAGAAATTAAAAAATATGTATATTTAAGATTTTTAAAGATTTGGCAACAAGATTTCACAGACACTTTACTAGATTGAAAAAAAAAAAATACACCAACAGGCAAACAGAAAATACAAGAAACTCTAATGAAGATATTTCAGGTAAGGAAATTTTTAAAACGTAGATTCCATCATCAAGTTTGTAAGGTCCTGTTGGAAACATTCATGGCTTAATGAAGCACTGATTGTGCAGTATCTCTGTGCAACTCTGCAAAAAAAGAGAACAGAATCTTTTATTTGGTCAACAGCTGCATTGTCTTTGAAAGGCAACTTTTTTAGGAACTTAATCTCAGCAACCTGAAACCCTAAAACTGTCTCTCAGTATACACTCAAAGTCTGATCCACACCACAAAGGCAGTGTCATCTTTCTCAGCATAGAGAATTTCATCCAGTGTCTTGAAATATTTTACCTCCAAGCCAGGAGGATGTCCATATGTACACCAGCTTTGAGTAGGTCGCTGATTTCGCTGATGTAAGGGACTAAAAGTCCCTCCAGGCTCAGATATCTGACCCTGTGTAAAGGAAGACTTAGCTCTGTGATTTTCTTTCTTCAGATATGATACAAAAGTACCAAATGCCTTTTCAAGGGATTCTGTGCCATTCTGGCAATGCATTGATGAATTAAAAGGCATCCAGGTACCCAGATAGTAAATGTAATATATGTAAAGGAAATATTACCACTTCAATGCAACTGCAACTTAATTTTATTTTATTTTTTCTTTTTTTAATAAAGAAAACCTTTTCTCTCTGGACAGGAATACTGAAGAAGGCATATATCTGTTTGCTGACAGCTCAAATGGAGAATATGGTTGCACTGCTGATATTGTTACACCAGTCATTTCCTTTACAGGACCCCATTGCAAAATTACATTTTGGAACCATATGAATGGTTCAACAATAGGCTCTCTGGAGGTATGGAGGTGTACTTTGTTTTCCTTCATTCTTACTGTCTGAAATTTATGGGAGGAAATTAATGCCTTGTCATTTAGTTTCATTAGCGTCCAGGCTGTCAGTTAATGAAAATGAGCAATTGCTAATGCTTTACTGCTCTCAATATGTTTTGATTGGAGGGAAGCATTAGCTTGAGTATGCTGTGAAAAACATTTTACAACAAACTAAAATGATGATCTTTAAGCATGTGCCAAGTCTGGAACTTCGGTACAAGAAAAAAGCCTTGAAATGCATAATAACTCTTGACACTGAAAAACAGCAATAGATATTTGGAAATTTAGGTTTTTGTATGAATGTAGGAGTTTGAAAAAAAAGTAATTGTATGAAAATTCATTTTGACATTTGAAACTTCTTATTGCTATGTTATTCATTTGAAAGTGTAACATTTATTTCTCAAAGATTAATCATACTTCTATTTCTATGACTTAACAATAACAAACTTTTTTATTCATACCCTTTTCTTCACTCCAGTTAAAATCAAAATATTTATTGATAGGATATCTGTTTTGTTCAGCAGCTTATAGATAAAAAATGTCACTGCAAAGTAACTGAATAAAGCAAGAATATTGTTCTCCACGCATCAGAGTAACAATCATGCAAGTTCCCATGAGTGTTACACAATAATTTACAGCATCAGAGATGGATTTTTGAAATACTCAAAATAATGTGGCCAATTAAACTAAAATGTGTGATACTAAAAAACTAAGATATGGTGTTCTCCAGCCTGTGTATCTGATTAGCTAGTTGCTCGGAGGAAGCACACCTTATATATTCTTAACCTACTATTAAACAATTAATTTATTTTTTTCTCCCATGAGAAAATAGAGATCTTGCTAGGACATCAACAAGTGCTCAGATTTTAGTTTATCAGGGAGGTGGTGGAGTCACAGTCCCTGGAGTTGTTCAAGAAACATGGAGATGTTGCACTGGGGGATGTGGGTCTGTGGGCATGATGAGGATGGGCTGATGGTCGCACTGAATGATCTTAATGGTATTTTCCAACTCTTTTTATTTTGTGATGCTATAGTTTCTAGTAGGATACCACAATTTCACTCTATTACTTAATAGATTTTTTTCCATCTACAGCTTAATCAATTTTTAAGATATACCAAAGCCAAATCACAAAGTCACTGTATTTTAAACATTGTTAATTGTTGTTTTACTTCAATTGCTTAATTATTCAATTAACTATAAATGTAGAAATAATTTGGAATATAAAATTATTTAGATAATTTATTTTCTTTTAAGTTTTATAAGTCTTATATGAATGTGAATCTTATGTGGTTGAACATTGCAGATTTGTTACTGCTTTTATTAGTCTTCTCTCCCATGCCTTCCTCATTTTATTTAATTCGTAAGTTTGGATTTTTGCATGTTAGTTTACATCCGTGGCATGAAATGTTGTCTAGGATATATTGAAGACTCCTGCTATTCAAATGCATGAATGTCTTTTTGTGGTTCTATAAGTTAAACACCTATAAGTTGTCGCATTATTGTGCAACCTACACTTGAATATTAGCTGGAACTATTTTTCTTCACTTTCTGCTCTCTGACTTGGCATGGATAACTTTAACAAAGAATTAGCAGTCAGTTTTCAGTAGCTTGCTAAGTAATTTAAATGCACAGGTCTTTCGGTTAGATTAGGGTACAAGAGAAGGCCTAAATTTTGATGGGACTTGAATTTATGGCCATGTTTCACCATAAAATTACAACATTCAGCATGATATCAGAGAACACATGAACTTCTGATAAAGGAATTGGATTTATAATTTTGTAAATAATTTAAAGTCTGTGTGAAATTGTATGTATTGCTCTATATATAATCTCATGTTTCTATATAGATATACCTATACAGTATCTGCATAAGAGTAAGAAAAATCTATTATTCAGTACTCCATAATCATCTTAAATAATACATGAAACCCGTTTTTCTCTATTTTTATCTTTTTTCCTTAAAATTCGTCTTTTTTGTAGCAGTTTTTCTTTTCTATAAAGCCAGATGTCACTTTGTTTTTCTATTCTATTCAAAATATTACACCTGTTTCTTTTTTCCTCTGGACTGGAAGCTCTTCAGCTTCCAGGATCTGCTATTTGCTTGCCAAAGCTTACCTGTTATGGAATATGATACAAACTCTTGGGACTGCGAAAATTTTCAAAGTCCTTTTCTTCATTAAGATAAAGAATGTTGGGGCTGCCCTAAGAAGATTATGCAGAATAGCAATAAATCCTTGAAAGCAGAACTGGTGCAGGCAACTGGTGAACTGATGTCTATCTCTGTGAATGTTGCCTGGAAACAAGACTTAACGCACTTCATCACACTCCCATCTGGCTGTTATTTTTAGCTCGGTTGAATCTGGATGTTCAAGACGTTGTAACAAAGAATACTGTGGATTTTGTGCTAATGTTGAAGTGTTAGCTTTCTCTAGTTCAACAGGTTTTTAAAATAGTCTTCTGTTGTTCATAAAGATAAACTGTGGATGTTAGCAGGAAAGAATAAGTTTTTTTGTTTTTTTTGTTTTTTTTTTTTTCTGTAGAAGAGAAAAAAAGTTTGATACAGAATCAAGGCATAACATTTTTCTTGGAACTTAGATGGAGCAATTGAATGCAGTCTAATGGATGCACAAACTATTACATTTTTCAGTAACTTGTTAATTTTGTTTTTCATGTTTTACAAATGAATCTTGACCTTTTGTTGAACACTTTTTATTTGTGACTAGACATTCCAGCTAAGTTAAATGGTAACTTAGTCCAGTTAAATACCTGAGCAGAAAGTGTTTGTGAGTAGATAAGAAAGTTTTAAAGCATCATTTTAATCAAACTGTGGTTTATATCAACCAATCCCTTTGCACCTGATATTTAATGGTGGTATATAATTAAATTATAGAAGATACTTTGGACAAAGTTGAGAAACATGAAGTGAGTTTGTAATGGAAAAACTTTTTTGTGACCTGAATTTCCTTTTAGCTACTCTGTAAAACTGGTAATAAGACTTCTACGTTATGGACTCAAAGTGGCAGCCAAGGTCCAAAATGGAATAGAGCCGAAGTGTTCTTGGGAATTCGTTCAGATTTTCAGGTGTGTATTTGTATTTCACATGCTCTCCAGAAAACTGGCTTTAGATACTTTTATCTTCTGCGTTTCCCTATTGTTTCCCTTTTTGCCACATAAACATATTCTACCTATCCTAGACTAGATGACCTTTAAAGGTCCTTTCCAACTCAAATGATTCTCTGATTCTATGCTACATTTAAAAATGTTACATTGCCCACTACTTCTGTCTTGGATGCCCTTTAATTGAATTTCAGATTTCTTTTAACATTTATGGAAATTACTAGTGACAGACTAACACTTTTCAGGCTTAGTTTGCAGGAGTGAAATTCTTTGCTATTAACTCGGGAAGAGCAGGGACTGGTAACTGTTTGACTTATTCATTTTCTTTGTTGTTTTGTTTTTTTTTTTGTACATGGTTGATATTAGATAACTTCAGTAACTGTAGTGAGTAACTTCTACAGGTAAGCACAAGCTTACTGCACTATGAGAGTAAGAACATAACACTTCATGTTCCAAGATCTACAAGGACCATTGTTGTCTGTTCTATTTATGTTTCAAGTATATCTAATTAGTGTTTTATTCTAATATTTTTGTAATTTTTATTAGGTTATTTTCAGGGCAAAACGTGGTGTCAGTTACATGGGAGACGTGGCAGTGGATGATATCTCCTTTGAAGATTGTTCCCCTTTGCTCATCTCAGGCAGACCTTGCACATTAGAGGAATTCACTTGTGCCAACAAGTACTGTATTCCGAAGGATCAACTGTGTGATTTTGTAAATGACTGTGCAGATAACTCAGATGAGAATCCTGCCATTTGCAGTAAGTATGATGGGCTTTTTAAAAATTATTTTTTTATTTTTATTTATTTTTTAATATATAGTTATTACAAATGTGCCTGTTGGGAATTTTGAATGCTTCAGTACCACTGGCAGCCTATCACTTAAAACAGCAAACACATATGCAATAATTTAATTATATTCCTTGGTTTTTAAGGATTTTAAACTAATATTGTTTAGTTTGAAATAATATGATGAAAAATAAAAATGCTGTTAGTGAATTTCTCAATATAATTCAGAAAGCAGTGGTCTTTAATGCACAATAAAAATCTGCTTTCCATATGAAAAGAATGCGTAAAGAGTGGGAAAAAAAATATCAAACATAATACCTTTGGGAAATGGGGACCTGGTTCCTTTGATATTTCGAGAATTGTGAGGTCTCTTAGTTATTTCAGTTTGAATGTTGTAAAATTTTAGTTTTACAAGAGATATCAAGAAACAGCATTTGTAGTAATGGGAAGAAAGATGGTGTTTAATAGCAATTTTTTTTTCTCTAGAGAAATGGGTAACAATATGCTGCTTATATAGTACTAATGCTTTTTTTTTTTCTCTAAGATTTTGGAAAATGCTCAAAAAACAAATCTTCATTGTTTGCTATGCTATTAGAAGTTGCCTCATTCTTATTGAGGTTATGTTTACAATTTATCAGTTTCTCAGGGAATACAATTATATGAACAAAGTAACAGTGATATACTGTAAAGTGAAGGGAGATGGCAAAGGGGCTGTATTTTTAGGTGCTTTTCATACTAATAGACTTCTCATTGATTTCTAGAACAGGGATGTCTTATCTCTAAGCTATTTGTTAGAATTTTCAGTAACAATGATAGCAATTAGACCTTAAGTTTTTACTTTCTCCAATTTCAGTTATTTATTTATTGGTTATTTTTTGTATTTGAAAATGTGGTGAAAAGATCATTACGAACAACTCTTTGTCTGATCTTAAATTATTTCACTGAGAATTATTCTCTTTGCTGAATTTGGTGAAAGATCTTATGCGCAAGTGTAGTACACCAAGACACCCATTTCTTTGGTTATAATGTAACCTTATTTATTTATTTATTTTAAGACAAGAAAGTAAATTTCATAAGTGCAGAATGTTAGTTTGGTAGTGAAAAAGGAGACTTTTAAGGTTTGATTTGAGCATTACTATCCTATCAATTTTCCGTGATGTGTTCTCCAAAGACAGCCCCATGTGAGTATTAAAGTCATATGATTGCTCATTATGCAACCCCAGTTAAGAATGAATTCAGCATTTTTGTCCAAGTGGTAAAGAAAGAAATAAATAAAAATGTGACCATAAAAACCTTTTCCTTTCCAATCATTATTTAAATTTTTGCAGAACATAAGATAGCAAACTCTCGTATGAGTTTTGCAACATTAAACTAAATTTTCTAGTTCTGTTGACAATGTCACTTCATGTGCAAGAAAACTGAATGATTGTTGGCTCAAGTGACTTTGGAGGTTGATGGAATAGTGCCTTAATTAACACTAAAAAAAAAAAAAAAAAAGCTAGTTATTTCTTCACAGTTTATTTCATGATAGAGACTGCCTCTGAAGAGAATATGATGATAGGAAGCACAGATTTCTGATCTTTGTGATGTTTTTTCATTCCTTGCAAACATCAAAGAAGAGCTGTGTTATTGTTGAACAACAGCTTGAAAACTTCAAACTAAGAAGACTGGTAAAGTCATCAATTGGGCAAAGAATAACAAGTGAATGTGGAGGAAACAGTATATAGCTATGACTGCCAATTGCATTTACAAAACACGACCAACTATGTGCCTTCTAGACTTATCCAAAGTATGTAAATTTTAGCAGTAGCCTCCATGGATCACTACTGCAGATGTTTGTTATGTGCACAGGGAGTCATAACTTATGCAACTAATTAAAGGAATTTCTTTAGCTAAGATCCTGAAATATTACATAGCAATACGGTCATACGGCCAAAGACAAGGGCAGTTCCATTTAAATGATGACCAATTTCTTCATAAATTGTAATTGTATTTAGCACATAAGGGTTTTTTTTATTAGCATTACCATTTAAGAATGAGTTTTACTTGTAGAAAAAGATATTGAAAAGTAACGCTGTTATAAAACAATATAAAAAGTTACTTTTTTGCTTAATAGTTCATAGTTCTAAGAAAATGTTTGAGTCCTCATTCATGCACATGGCCTCTACAAAGAAAATCAATATCTTCCACCTGAATTCAGCTTTAAGAGAGCTGTTTAGGTACATGTATAGACTTACTGAATGTTAACTCATCAGCTTCATTACTGAGACTTCTGACAAGATTCCAGTTTAAAAAAAAAAAAAAAAAAAAAAGCTACTTTAATGTGGCTGAACTTTAGAAGAAGTTCAGGTTTTGTTTACATTTTAGGAGAAACCTTTTGTCATTCCTTACACTGTCAGATCAGATGATCCATTCAGTTCCTCAATTTAACTTCAAAGCTCTTTCCTTTCCAGAAATAATAGTAAAAATATTCAGGGCACAGTCAAAGTCTTTTGAAAGTTCTGGCAAAATCCCAGCTTATTTCAGCAAGTTTAGGTTTGATTGGTGTAACCATTATAATAAAGTTATAGATATAGAGGAAAACTCATATGCAGATAAGACTTTTGGAGTAGTGTATTGACTTAACCTTAATTTGTGTGGGCAACTGACTGACCATACTGTCTGTTTTGAGATTTAAAACTGGAAAACTAGTAAAGAGCCTGAATGTATCATATAAAAATCAATCAAAATTATGACTTTTTTTTCATAGACTAAATACAATTAAAGGAGAAATGAAGATAATCTGCATATTGGCCAATAAAATGTGTGAATTATTCTGGAAACATGATAAACTAGTTAGAGG
Organism: Tetrao urogallus; assembly: GCF_951394365.1. Lineage (NCBI taxonomy): Eukaryota > Metazoa > Chordata > Aves > Galliformes > Phasianidae > Tetrao > Tetrao urogallus. The sequence continues at coordinate 32,871,847 of NC_136820.1, forward strand.
TTTGTTTCAGCTCAAAACTAACATTCTTACAGTTACATTTTACCTCTATGGAGGATGTGTCTCTATAGCGCTCTGTTCTTTTAATTGGATGAGATTCTTTTCTGCAAATATAGGAATTTTGTATCTTTTTTCAAGTGTTCCTCCAAAAAAAGGATGGTTTTCTGCAGATGTCTTGGATTTTCTATGGAGTATCCAATTGATCCCTGCGTGTGAACCTCTAGACTTAGATTGCTGTATTTAGTTGTTTTTTATACCTATAACACTCTTGACTGTACTAGTAAGAGCATGGTCATTTATTTCACATATATTCTGTTTTATCCTATACCATAATTAAATCCTAGAACACTAAAAAATGCTCTGCTTAGTAAGATTCATGAATGCTTTTTCCTTTCTTTCTATTGATTTTTTTTTTCTTAGCGTATAATTGTGTACAAGATAGCAGTGTATTAACTTTCTGAAAAAAAAAAGTTCATGTGTTTGCAAATATCTTTCAGGTGCTACTATTGGGCGCTGTCATTTTGAGTTTGATTTTTGTGATTGGAAGCAAGAAGAAAATGATGATTTTGACTGGCACCTCAGAACTAGCGGTACTACTAAACTGGGTACTGGACCAGCTGCTGATCATACACTGCAAGAAGTGTCTGGCCACTACATTTTTATAAAGAATTCTTTACTTCAGCTGCCAGGACACAAAGCTAGGATTTCTAGCCCTGTGTTAAGCAGGATGAATAAAAAATGCAAGGTATGTGGGGATATAATACTGGCAGGAGTGCAGAATTTGATTTCTAGGTTACATATATATAGTACTCCTAAGGTAAACAGAATTACTGAGATACTTCTGATTAAAAACAAGCATGTTGTGAAAGAATCAGAACCTGATCTTATTTCCACTTTGAAATCATAGGAACATGTGAATCTTTTTGCTAGTTTTGGGAGAAGAATGATTTTTGTAGGCAAGTAGTCTGCAGGAGACTTAAATAAAGTAAACAATGAAAGAAATATGTAATTTATAATATGCATTATGCAGCACCAGCCCTGTGTATGCTACAACTACGTAAAGGATTGTGCTTTCATTAGGAAAATATGAATAAATACAATAACAACTTGCTTACAAAAATAAATATAGCTACAAAAAAATATATTGTCTGACAGATGGTTTTCTTGTTTGGAAAAAAAGAAAAAGAAAAAAAGCTTTTATTTTACAAAGCACTACAGCATGTTGTTGTGATTTGAGCTTGATAATTTCTTAGCAAACCAGGATTAAAAGTTTTTCTACTTTATAGTCTTTACTAAAATTACCTCTCTGTTTCATAAGACAGCTAGCAAAACGCATCTCTTAGAAGATGCCATATGTTGAAAATATAGTGACTTTTGCAGAAAGCACAATTTTGTACATGGTTTGAATTGGTTTTCTTTCTCTGTTTTAATCTGTTTTACTCCTTTCTGTCAATTATTATAGTTGAAAGTAAATGGAAACAGTGATCCATGTGTTGTGTCACACTAGAATCTAGGGCAATGAATTTTGAAACTACTGTGGTTAAAAGCAACATTCATGCTACTATTTTGCTAATTATTTTGCTCTTCACACATAAAGGCAAAATAATCCGACAATATTTACAGAGGTATCAGAATATTTGCTATTATTTTTTGTAAGGATAGATTTTTCAATCTTTCTGGCTTGTGTTATGCATTAGACTAGGAAGAAGTTTGTAGGTAAGTTCTTCCATAATATAACATGAATTGTCTTCTTTTATGGTCATATATAATTCTTGCAAATATTCTATATTTGTCAGAAGCAATATTGAATTAGATTAAGTTTTAATCCAATGCAATACAAGCAATTCTTTGCTCTTGAATTGAAAATAACAGAGAATAGTTATTGGTGCTTATTTTTTCAGTGGTTTTATTTTTCATGTTATATTTCTTTCTTACCTTAGAATTTTGTAATTTCTTTTCCCATTTTTACTCAAATCTTACTGTTTTCTCATCCAATGACCCCTTATTTTTATTTTCGCTAGTATTTTGTATTTCTGCCGCCCTTTTTTCTTCCATAGTAGATTATATAATATTCTAGTTATAAGCTATAGTCTATCACAGAGACTTTTAACAATAGAAAACTGCTCAGAAGAAGTTTCTTCTTCCTGTTTTAAAAAATACTCCTGTCTTCTATGCTTTTCTTTCTTCTTCTTCTTTTTTTTTTTTTTCTGTTTTTATACCAAGTATTCTCTTTCCTTTACATTCACATGCAAGTTTTTTAAAAGAGATGCAGTCTTAACTGTCACAGTATTGTAATGCTGGCTTCCAAGTTTGGTTTATTGAATAGTTCAAAAAGTCATTTTTGTGTGCATATATTAAATTCTGTTTGAAAAATTAAATCAAAGTGCTGCTAACATGACTCCATTTAAAAATTAGGATAAATACAGTAGCAGAATATCTCTGAACTCACCTACTGCATACTAGAGTCTACTGCTCTTACTTACAGATATTTTTCTATTACCATATGTATGGAGCTCAAGTTGGATCATTGATCGTCTACCAGATGACTATGTCAAAATATGAAAAAATCCTCCTTATTCTTACTGGAAACCAGGGAAATTTCTGGCAGAGCAAGGCACTGGACTTGGTTGGAGATGGAAAAGAAGATTTCCAAGTCATATTTGAAGGGATAATTGGAACAGATCTCAAAGGTGGCATAGCACTTGATGACATCACATTATCTCAGGAGTGTTTACCATCCCAGGTGTTTTTACCAGCAGAATCCGCAACACTGCCTCCAACAGGTATGTTCTTGGTAAAGATAAAACTGTCTAAGTCCTGAAAGAATATGTGGCAGTGGTGTCTTCATTTCTGTCTCGCCTTCAAAATAGAAACAGAATGGATATTTTACTAATGTGTTAAAATTCAGCATGTTTTTAAGTGGCGTTTTGAAATGTTGATAAAATTATTTTTATAATGTGACTTTTGAAGTAATAAGTTAATACTTGTGAATCTATAAGGCCTATGTTCTGCCATGTATGTTTAGACAATATCCTGTTCAATTCAGTGGGATTTATTTATCAATATTTACTTGTAAAAGATAGTTATTGTAAAAAAATTGTGAGTAGGACAGAGCCCAGTACAAATACACTGTGTTAAGGTAAACAAGAAGTACACAGGGATGGCTCTAATGTTTTTTAGCTAATGGGAATCCCTACTGTGAGAGCTACTGTTTAGGCACCATACTTATGTTGTTCCCTTGTGTTACGATATGAACATTGATACCATTATTAACATCATCCTCACTTATTGCATATAGGAAATAAGACTTAGGAAAAAATGCTGCCAAAATTACAGTGTTCTGATGGGGATGGATTACTCTGTCTCCAAGGTAAGCACTGCTTTTAAAAGCACTGATCCTGTTCATTCACAGTATTTGCTTGGATGTGAAAGGCAAAGAAGCAGCTCTCTCTGATAGAACAGACCTCCTTCCACATCTATCACCAAAGCTGCTGAAATTTAAACTCCCAAGAAGGAATTTAGGAGATGGATTTTGTTCCTGGGCCTACTCCTTGAATGGCCATGGCAAGTCATTTTATATCTCTTCTGTCTGATGAATAAAACAAAATTAATATTTCCTGAAGTCAAGGAATACTGAGAGAATGGATTGTTAATTTATGTGAGCTGCTTTACTTTGTTACTGCCACTAATGAGCAGCCTTCCCTTTAGGGTATCATTAAGCACTGCTCCAGCACTGGGATATAACACTGGTGAGACTATATAAAACCTAAAAAAAAACCAAAAAACACTGCACTGTGCACTGCCTGTAAGATGAGCTGGAAAAACATGGGTAATGGTTTCCAGATATACCCTGAGAAATGTCCAAGTCTTTACAGTGCATGCTATTGGCTCCCTACTTCTGTCAAAAACAGTCATAGATATTTATTGCAAATGAGATTTGTATTTTAAAGTTCAGCTTTATATAAAGATTACCCCAAGAGGAACACTATCTGAGATTTCCTTATTTTTTTATGTTTTCAGGCTCTATCTACTTAATGGTAGATGCAACTCCCTGTGGCAACATTGGAAACTCTAAAAGTTCTGGTTTTGATTGTCAAGTATGTTCCAAAACACTTTTATGATGTATATAATAAAAAAAGCTACTAAAATCTCAGGAAAAAAAGAAAAGACATCAGGGACAATTTTTTGTTGTAACTCAAATATATTTTGTGAACTTTGTAGATTCACCAGTTTAAGATAATGATCTAAATTCATCCTTGTAGTACCCCATCTTTTCTATATCAGCAATTTTTGCTTGTCCTGGACCAAAAAACCTGCATTCTTCCCTGAGGTTTCCAACTTACAGGCACTATTTAACAGTATTATCTGTTTGGATCATTGCTTGAAATGTGGACTTAGAAATCAAAATATGAAATGTACTCCCTCCAGAACAGAAATGTTCTGAGTGGCCAAATAAGGGCTGTGTAAAGTGCTCTGTGGTCTAACTATATAAATAAATCAGTTCAAATTACTGTGTTGATCAGTGCAAAAATTTGGACTTCTAGACTTCTCTGCTTGTATGCAGAGACAAGGATTTTAGCACATTTGAAATGCTTATATCATGGCTAAAATTTCTTAGAGTCATTTGAGTTGGAAGGACCTTTAAAGTCGGTCATCTAGTCCGACTACTCTGCAATGAACAGGGAGAACTAGCGATTGTTTGCTTAATTTTTATAGAGAACAAGTTTCTTGTTTTCAACAACTTAATAAAAGATTAACTACATTATCTTTAAGAACATAGGAATAGACATTGTGGATAATAATTAAGTTCAACTTTGACTTGTATCCTGTCTTCAACACTATCAGTGAGATGTGGAGGAAGATCCAAAAGAGGCACATGATGCATCCTCCTAATGTTTCTAATATTTCCTGTTTAGAAGACTGTTTTGCAAATATACATCCTTTGTGGTCACTTCTTAGTAGTGGTAGAGACAGGATTTTCACCTCAGTGAAGTTGGATGGTGGTATTCTCTGTCACTTAACAATGAATTTCACTGCCAGTCACAGAATCACAAAATTGGCCCAGGTTGGAAGGGAACTCAAGGATCGTGAATCTCCAATCCCCTGCCACAGACAGGGCCACCACCTCCCCATTTAATATTAGACCAGGCTGCTCAGGGCCCCATCCAACCTGACCTTGAACCTCTCCAGGGACTGGGCATCCACAACCTCTCTTGGCAGCCTTTTCCAACACCTCACCACTTCATAGAAAAGAACTTCCCCCTGACATCCAACCTATATCTTCCCTCCCTCATCTTAAAACCATTTCTCCTTGTCCTGCAGTTATCAACCCTTTCAAAGAGTTGACTCCCATCCTGTTTATAGGCTCCCTTTAGGTACTGAAAGTCTGCAATGAGGTCACCCCGCAGCCTTGTTTTCTCCAGGCTGAACAAGTCCATCTCCCTCAGCCTGTCTTCATAGGGGAGGTGCTCCAGGACCCAGTTACCTTTGTGGCACTCATCTGGACCCTCTCAACAGCTCTCTGTCTTTCTTGTACTGGAGGCTGCAGACCTGGATGCAGTACTCCAGATGGGGCCTCACGAGAGCAGAGAGATGTAGTCACCTCCCTGTCCCTGCTGGCGACCCCTTTTCTGATGGAGCCCAGAATACCATTTGCTTTCTGAGCTGCGAGTGCACACTGCTGGCTCATGTTAAGTTTTTCATCCATAGGACCCACACATCCTTTTCTGTAGGACCACTCTCAAGGACCCCTTCTTCCCGTCTCTATAAATACCTGGGATTCCTCTGGCCCAAGTGCAAAACTCTGCACTTTGCCATGTTGAACCTCATCAGGTTCACCCAGGCCCACCTTTCAAGCCTGCTGAAGTTCCTCTGAATGGCATCCCTTCCTTCCACTGTGTCAACCACACCACTCAGCTTGGTGTCATCAGCAAACTTGCTGAATATGCACTCAATTCCGTCATTTATGTCATTGATAAAGATGTTGAAGAGCACCAGTCCCAAGACAGACCCCTGGGGGATGCCGCTAGTTACCAGCTTCCACTGAACACAGAATCATTATTCACCGCCCTCTGTCTTTATTTTCTTTTTGTTTACCCCTTTTCCCTTTTTACCCCTTTTCAGTTTATTTTTTATAAATAATTCATTTTCATTGTATTATTTTATTCAAAATATCTCATTTTTAAATATACTTATTTATTTAATCTCTTTCTAGAGATATTCACTTTGGGCCCACAGTCTTTCACTTGTTTTCCCTGCTCTGACCAGGCCAAAGCAATTTTTGAATATAGAACAGCAGTAACACTGTCCTGCACCTGTATGCTGCATTTATTCAGGACAAAGATATTAAAGAGACACTATTTTCGATTCAAGACATTAAACTCAAAATGAATTGGCTCTGGTAGATAATACTATGGGAAAACATCACCTGCATTTCCGTGCAGGTTACCTGAGGACATAGAAAGTAAATTCAGGGAAGGAAAGCTCCAGGCAAATTTTCTTCAGCTGCATGAATCCGCTATTACTCAGATAACAGCTGCAGAGGTATAATGCTCACATCCAACAGAACTCATGGCAGAAGTTAAGGATGATGGTTAGTACCAGATGAAAAGTTTTTTTTATTATTTAGTCTGTGTTTACTTTAAAGATCTTTCTATTTCTTTTAAGGACTTTACTGCAATTAAGATAATGGTACAATTTAATATTCTAAGTGGTTTTCAACTTTTTTTTTGAGCAGATGCTTACTATTGCATATATTTGCAGCATAATGTATTGCACATTACACTATTACTTTGTTGTCTTCTAATAGCTATCTTTTTAATTGAGTATGAATGCAGTATTTACCAGTTCTCTATTTATGGTTTGTCTTTTAAGGAGGCGTTTCTGATTATGTGGAACTGTAAGAAAAACTTGTTGCCTTCCAATAAGTCAATAGTTAATGCAGCTGTTTAAATTCTACTTTTTCTCATTGCTTTTCATTCCAGACTTTTCCATTGGTTGTTTGTGTATTTGTTGAACAATATAGTTTTCAAGCCCATATTTGTTGAGTATCATGCAGAGCAATTTATGAAACCAGATAGGGAATGAGCAGACTTTTAAAGATATGGTATCACAACTTCTCTTGTTAGAATCATAAAAGCCTACTTCAGAAGTGCTTTTCTACAAAAACAAACGTGATGGCCTTGTGGATGATATGGTAAGACAAAGCGTTCATCAAGGAAAAAAGATGTATATGAGTTTCAGTAAATAAGACCCAAAATGCAAATGTAGTATTTTTCATGAGAATAATCCTAGCTATACTATCTTAAGTGAAACTTCTGTCTCTCTTCTCACAATGAGGGAATGATCCCCTCAGTACCATGGATATTGCTGTTCTGTAGCTGCTGGGGCCAGAGATGGATTCATACACATCATACAATTGCTCCCTTTGGAATCAATTTCATTGAAACATCCTTATGTGATTCTGTGTAGGGAATTTTAGGAGTCATTCACTAAAGAATGACTTCCAGGTAGATTATATACTTTGGTCAAAAAGTTATGCCAGCCATGAAGCTAAAGTACTAAGGCTACTATAACAGAGGGTGGGCATAATACTTCCTTTCTGAAGAAATTGCCTTGGACTGAGCTCATGAGTTTTGAGAGTAAGTTGGCCTCTTCATGGAGATAAAGAATTCTAAGAATAAAAACCTAATAAAAATGCTAGTATGAGAGCTTGGTTATCCGAATCTGTATCTGAAACTGCATCTTGAATACTGTGTTCAGTTTTGGGCCCCTTGCTACAAAGAAGACATTGAGGCCCTGGAGCCTGCCCACAGAAAGGCAATGAAACTGGTGAAGGGTCTGGAGCACAAGTCTTATGTGCAGTGGTTAAGGGAACTTGGATTGTTCGGTCTGGAGAAGAGGAGGCTCCAGGGACAATTTACCACTCTCTATGACAGCCTGAAAGGAGGTTGTGGTAAGGTGGAGTTCAGTCTTTCTCCCAGGTAACTAGCAATAGGATGAGAGGGAATGGTCTCAAGTTACTTCAAGGTAGGTTCAGTTTGGATATTAGGAAGAGTTTCTTCTTGGAAAGACCAGTTAGGCTTTGGAGCAGGCTGTCAAGGGAAGTAGTGGAATCACTGTCCCTGGAGGTGTTTAAAGAAAGGGTAGATGTAGTACTTAGGAACATAGTTTAGTGGGCAATATTGGTGGTAGGTGGATGGTTGGACTAGATCATCTTGGAGATCTTTTCCAACCTTAATGATTCTGTGATTCAGTGTTCTAGCTGTATATGGTGAGTATAAAGCATGATCTACTGACTTGTCAATTTGGGAAAATCATGAAAATTTTAGGAAAATGTTAAGAGGGACTTTTAACTGAAGACCAAAAGATAGTATTCTGGTAGCAGTTGAGAAGGTTACTGATTTTATACAAGGTAGAGGAATTGCTTGAGGTTGTTACCTTTCATAACACTGAACTGGATTTTGTCATTTGAGTAATTGATTTTAAGACACAGGTTCCTGTGAAGTGGGATAAAACCATTTCATCAGATCTCCCTTTCCAACAACTAACTTGTGTTCAAAAAATGCAGCTAAAAGTAAATATATACTGAATTGAGGTATAGTTAATAAAGCTATAATTGCTTTGGGAAATAAATGTTGTGTTGGATTGGACTAATAGTAAATGAGGACGATCAATAAAATTTTCTTTTGTATTAACATTTTTAACAGTAATGTATTCCTTGTCACAGAAGTATAAGGAACACAACTACTTAATCACATTAGTGACTGTATATGGCCGAATCATGATAGTGCAGAATCTCACCTAAAGCAACTTATGCTGACTTTATATTTACACTTTTTGCCCTCTCTGCTTTTGTTATTTAGGAACAAACATGAATTTTACACAGAGGAAAAGGAAAAACTGACCATGTTGGAAAATTTTAAGATACTGAGCAATTACAGTTTCTTGGTAGCTTTCACTTTCGCCAAGTTGTTCTTATTGAGCTTTCATGTGAATGCAAAAAATATTTTAATCATCATATTTTGTTCAACTCACTATAACATCGTGTTTGATACAGGTAGAAAGTTCTGTAACATAGCATGTTGAATGCAGTAATCCTGGAGTTTCTTCCTTACGAAACCGGAGATGAAGGATTCATATCCTACACCCGGCTCTTACTGAAGTATTACTGATGAGTTTAAATAGTGCTGTTTTTAAATTCTGTAATTGTTTAAGGATATTATTCTCAAAAATCTACTTACTGCAGTTCTTTCATATTTTCATTGTATGTGTACGTAGCTGAGAATATTCCAGTGTGTTTTCCTTTGTTTTTTTTGCGTGCTAGAATACCGACACAGGTTAAATTGATTGATATTCATAATTGGTGGTGATCCCCAAGTAATAATGAGTTTACATTATTTATCTTCCTCTTTGAACAGGGAACAATCTTTATACAAATTTGAAGATATTCTTGTGCCACCTTGCAATGTCTAACTTGTCCAAGAAAACGCAAATTCCCTGTAGAGATTTCTGACTGTTTATTGTATTCTTAGGGGAACTTAATACAGTTTCAATCAGTGACTATTCTGTACTTTTGCTGCTTAAGTTATATCCTTTTTCATACTGTCATTTAGCAAAGAAGTAAATGCTCAGATCCTAGGGCTTTATGTCCACCAATTCTCATCAAAGTCTGACCTAACTAGGGGAGTGTTCTCTGATCTTAGGGCCCGAAATATGACTGCAAGTGAGGACTAGTAGGAGAAGCTTTGAGAGAGATTTGAGGGAAGCATTTTCCACCGTCACATTTTTCACTTAGTTTAGCAGCTGTAGCAAATTGTACATCAGTGCACTGCAGGTCCCCATACACCATATGCTTTGGACAGCAACCCACAGTATAGTGGAAAATGTGAAGCAATAATAGGTTCCAGTGCAGCTAATGAAGATCTCTCCATTCTCTTCAGTTATAACTGTCTCACTCCAATTCATAGAAGAGAGATGGGGTTCTTTTAATATATGTGTACCTGACATGAGATTAAGAAACAACGGTTCAAATATTGGTCCACCAGTTTATTATAAATCCTAATCAGGGAGACAGGGAAGGGAAGGAGGGCGATAGAAAAGATAGGAAAGAAGCAAGAATCGTGTAAAGTGGGGATAGTCACCACCAGGATGCAGCAGCAGTCCGGTTGCACAACGTTTGAAGGTCCGAGCCAAAAGCAGCAGCGTGGCCAGCTTGGGCAGCAAGCAGGTAGCAGAAAGAAGTTGCAGAGCCAATCCGGGAGGAAGCAGCAGGACTCAGACAACAGGTCCAGGAGAGTCTGTCAGCATGCAGGAATTCCGTAGTGAGGAATCTGATGGCAGACACCTTTGTTCTTCTTCGGCAATTGTGGTAGAGTGCAAAGCAAGTTCAGGAGGGAGAGAGGCAGGTCGTGAGGCTTCTCATGTCAAAAACTTCTTCATGAGGAATCTGTTGCCAGAAAGCATCCACCTCATGATTGTAGGTCCCCTTTTTAACCTTCTTCTTCTGCCAACGCGGCATTCCTGGGCACTTGGGTAAGAGTCATGTGCAGCCCCACCTGAGATGGCCATCTTCCTTGAGATAAACCCACACAAAAGACTGCTTCATGGCCACACGGCCGTTAAGCTGTGGCCTCTCTCTCTCTCTCTCTCTCATTGCCCCTGGCCTTGTCCATGTGTGTCCGTCAAAGGATTTCACAACCTTTGCCCGGGACTTGTCCATCAGTGTTCTCCAAACAAAGGATTTCTCAACCCTTGTCCAGGACTTGCTTGCACTTGTCCATCTGTCTCCGCAGCAAGCTTTGAGACAATGTAAGAGAACAATCTCTTACAATAACATAACCAAATGCATTTATATCACAGAGTGCTCAGCTTTACTCTGGTTTTGTAAAAACTCTCTTCCGACCTAACACAGCTGTTGAGAACGTTTGCACTCCATTTTACAGTACTAGGCACTAGAAAATGGAAATCCATACTTTCTTCCACCCTTCTATCTAGCAAATAGCGGTAGTATCATTAAAACAAAGATAATAACTAAACCACACTGGACTTGAAGGCAGAAATGTCATCAACTATGCATCACTACTGGCTTTATTTCGAACACTATAACAGCTGCTCAGGAAAGATTTTATTGTATGCAATTTAGGTGAACTGTTTAAGATACACTTCTAAAGGTCATGCTTGAAGCTGGAGTTGAAACTGGAGGCCTTCAGAAGGCAGCTTAACTGGCTTCATCCCAGGGCTGCTGAACCGCAGTATCCTCATACAAATTGGCACAGAGCGTATGGCTGTCTTATATGGTGGAGGGAACTGGAGGTGCAAGACTGAGTTTAAACATTTAAATCTCAAATGCATTTGCTACATTTACATTTATATATATTTATATACTTATAATGTAAAAAAAAAAAAGTCTCCAAGATTTTTAAGTGTTTGACATATTTTAAAAATTGTAGATTTAACTCCTAAGTAACATTTTTTCTCCACACAAAAGCAAGTAAAATCTTTTGAAGATATCTTGAAATATACCTAGCTTTTCAAGTCTAATAAGATATTATTCTGAGAAGTGATGTCATTGAATAAGATTTTAGTGTGGGAGATAATAGCATTGAATGCATGAAGTTTAAAAAGTACAAATGTATTTTGGAATATTCTTATCGTCAGTCTATTCCTATCTAAGACATGATCTAGCTTGCAAGTGAGTTTAACATAAAGCTGAAATACAGAAAGAATTGGAAAAAAATCACATTAATATTACAGAAATTAAGTATAAAATGATTATGATAAAAGACGTAACTAATGCACTCACAAATAGAATCAATTCTGCATTCTTCTAGGCATTTTGATCTTGTATGTCTTCACCAGTTAAATTATGATGCTAAATTTGTTTCTAGTAAGCAAAGGTATGTAGAAGACCAACTCCAAGAAAATTGTAACTTAAAGGAGAAATGTGAGATTTTCATCTCTACTTGTACATGCTATAAGCAATGATAAACATTTAGTTATTTTATACATTCTTTTAATTATGAAGGCAAGTTAAGATATGCAACTGCTTTTTGATTTTTAAAGCATTACTATTATTTTAAAATCTTGGTAAAGTAATTTATAGTTGAACTAAAGCATGTTTCTTGGAAAAATTATCAGTCTTTTAATCAAGACCTTAAATGATTGAGAATTTATCACAGTCCTTCGTTATCTATTCAACTGTTAATTTCATTGTTTAATTTTAGCTTGAGTTTCTCTGCCTTTTCCAACCAAATTTTTCTTTTTTTTTTTCTATTACAGTAACACTTTCTCCTTTCAGAATGCTTGCCTACTGATAGTAATTACAAAACATGAGGTATTTCTTCAGCTTGTCCTAATAAATTACATTAATTGATCTCAATTTGATCAGTCAATATAAGTGTGTAGTCAGACAAAGCCTTTAAAACCATCCATGAGCATTCCAAACAAATATGACAATTTGATTTCTTCACTGAGTGAAAATGAAATTGATATTTTTTTTTTTAATGAGAAATTAGATACTTGAGTTTTTATTCTAAGCCTATAAATGCTATTTGAATGAAAAATTTTAAAAGATGATGCCTATTAAAAAAAAAAAAAAAAAAAGTGAAACAAAAGATGATACAAATCCTGTAGAAGAAATAAATAATTGCTGGAAATTTGGTGATTAAATAATAAAAATATATCTTTGCTGGTAAGATTTTTCTAGACTGAAATGCAGGATGATCATCAATCTTTTACAATCTTTTAAAGGAGAGTGAAAGAAAACAAGTGCAGTCCAAAGTCTCAGTCCTCCAAAGGGAAAAAAAAAACAAAGAAACCTAAATGATGCTTATGCATTAATGGAGTTCGTTTGTTTTAGAAACGTATTCAGGAAAGTGCTAAACACCCTTAGCTGTCCATCAACTGAACACCAATTTCATTATTAATTTTATTACTTCTTTAATCAGACAGATGTTTATATTTCCATTTTATTCTTATATATACATATATATAATACATAATATCCATATATTCTTATATATCCATATATACGTGAGTTTTATACACACACACACAGACACACATATACATTTTAAATTTGCTTTAGGGCAAAACATCTACACTAATAATCTTTAAGAAACCCAATTCAAAGAATGAAGTTACTGAACCTTACTAAGCAGAAGTTCCCCTCAAATAAATATTGCTATTATGCCCATGGACATCTATATAATGAATTGTTTGCATTCCAAGGATTAAGGAAGAAAAGTAGGAAGGAAAAGGCAAGGAGCTGCAAAAAACTTTTCGTATAGGATTATTTCTCCTTCCAGTTATGTATCTTTACAAATACGGCAATTAAGCAGAAAATGTACAAACTATGGAAGCACATCCAGAAACAAGTCACGTTACAGCCTCGGGTAGACAGTGTAATATCATTCATTACACATGCTTGAATAGATTCATTCATGCCAGGGTTTAAGATGGATTTTTCTTTTGCTTCAGATAACAAAGAGTTCCACTTTTCAACTCCACTTTTTTCAACGTTAAATTGGAAGCAGTGCTCTAAAGGGACTTCAGAATGCAATAGGTATCACAATTATTGATCACGATGAATGGCAAGGAAAATAATTTACAAGCATGGACAGCATCTTAAAATTTAAATGCCTAGTTTGAAGAAGAAAAAATTTTGTGCTTAAATTCATGGCACAGTCTCCTAAAGTGAATGAAAGGGTTATGATAAACAGCTCCTAAAAATGGTACCATCTAAGTTAGGCTGAGATTTAATAACAATTTTCTGTTTCTGGGGAGCACAGATAATTGAAATTATAAAGACTGCTTCCGTCTAAATGTTTTTATATACACAGAGCCTGCTTGCCAGTGGGATGTCAGCTGAACTGGGTTGTGATTGCCAGATATCTCCTCTCACAACTTTTCTCTATAGTTTGTATTTACTACTAATGATTGATAGAGAGGATAAGTTTCTGATGGACTCCAAATGTTTTGCAACTTGCAGTAATTAGATTCCAACTTATGCATTGATGTGATTAATGTATTATTTTGGACAGGATCATTTTCACAGATTTTGTGTTAATAAAATCCATATTGATATTTCTGAATCTTTTTCTAGGCAGAATCTACTTAGTCTCCAGCTGTGGAGACCTTTGCCTGATGTTCTTCATTCCTCTAAGCTCTCATCAGTCTTATTCTGGTTTGCACCCATCTGTTCAGGATTTTTTTTCTTCCAAGTTAAAAGCTGTATCATTTACAGTCTTCTAGATCAAATATGGTCAATACTTTCACCTTTTAAAATACCCAGAAATGAAAATTGTTTCCCTAGAATGGATATTAGGCGTTTCTATGGCATTCTAATATTTCAGGATGCTTTAAATTTTTTATTTCTTAAAGCATGTGTATTAGGAGATTTTTTAATATAAAAAAGAGGGACTAACCTTTGTTTTCACATTTAGTGATTCAAGATTTATTTTTGCATTATTCAAAGCCTACAGGGAAGAGTTATGGTAACACTCTTCCACTTTATTTGGGGTATTTGCAATTTACATTCTGGTTCAAGCAGACTCTGAGAGATGCTGCTAATACTCCAACTGATTTTTTTTTTTTCATTTTGCAATATACCCGTTGTTTTGTTCTCATGATAAAACTCAGCTTTGGATCACCATCAGATACTTTTTTAAATGAAGTCAGTGGTAGAGGAAGTACATTTTTAGTTCTGCATGATTTTTGTTATCAAGTAACTAACTCTTCCTATACCTACACAGCTTTCATACGCGTGCATGTTAGATACATGTGGTTATGGACTAACAGTCCTACTTGTAAATAGAACTCTGCTTGTGCATTTATTTCTGACAGAGTAGAATGGAGTACGGGAATGGGGATTCCTTTTTGGAATTTTGTGTTTGCCTTCTTTCGTGATTAGATAGCATACTGTAGGGACTACTTTTTATACATAGCCCTGCAGAAACTGATCTGAAATGAAAACATGAAGCTTGGAAATGGATGCTGTGAAATGAGTCCTCCAATGTTTAGGCTGTACAATAGCAGAATTATCCTTCAGTAATGCTGGGACTACTGCACAAAAACGACAACATCACCCACTGAATTCTTTTATGAAAGAAAAATCCATTAAAAGGCAAACCTCAGTAGTTAAAGCATAAAAGCTTTTTCTTCCAAATTGGGGCTGATGAATTAAGCTCATCTTTGCAGCTAAAATGGAATGGCTTAATCCTACACCACATGAAAGGAGAATGTCACCAATTAAGTCAGACTAGAAAGCTTTGTTAGTGAAAGAATGCCTGGCTGGAACTTGCCCTCAAAGGCTTTACAAGGAAAAACAGCCATTTATTTAGGCAATCTCTTGACAAAATACAAAAGAAATAAACTGATAATGAATTGGCACTTCTGGGGAACCAAAGGATTTTAATAAAACTTCTCTGGACCACCATCCTTCTAAATACCAAACTCTCTGCAATATAACCTTCCAGAAACCTTACTAGGCAGTGTGATTCACCAAGACACCCCTATTCTTCTCTTTTCAGGCTCCTGCTCACATGGCTATTGGCAATGTCAAAATGGCAAGTGTTACAGACCAGAACAAAGCTGTGATTTTGAAGACAACTGTGGGGATAATACAGACGAGAGTGAATGTGGCACTTCCTGCACCTTTGAGAATGGCAGATGTGGCTGGCAAAATTCCTTGGCGGACAGTTTTGACTGGGAGCTGGGAGCTGGCTCGTCACAAAGTCTGAGACCTCCCAGGGACCACACGCTTGGAAACAGAACTGGTATGTTGTCACAAATGCAATGTAATTGTCTTCATGAAGTTTTTCTTATCTCCATTCAGAGGCAGTGGGGGGATTCTACATGTCTTATTAGGGTGGAATTTTAAATAACTTGAATGCATAATGTAATATGCAGATATTAATTACTGCTGTAAAATGACTTTAGGTTAGGGTAAATTGATTCTCAGTTGTTTCTCCTTGGGGTACTGTTGTACGAGTAAAGCTAGTCAATTTGTTACTTGTTGAAGAGAGACATATATTCTGGCTTTGCCAGCAAGGGTGAGGGAGCTCAGCACTAGATCCACCGAGTCCTATCCTCCAGTCTGAGCACATTTCCTGGAAGCCTCAGTTCATGTTAGAACAACACACAGTGTTCTGAATGTAAGGAACAAGCAAACAAAAACCTACGATAGCCTATAATATATTATATGCTGATCATTAATAATTTTGAGTGTTAATAATTATAAAATAATAAAGAATTTTTTCATGGGGTATAATTTCTTTCTGATAACTGGTTGAATACGATGAATGCTTTTCATCTTCTCTATACTCCTTAATCATATTGAAAGTAGGCCATAATGAGAGATGGAAAATGGCTGTTTAGGAGTTAAGAAACTCACTCAAAATAATGAAGCTACCAATAACAACTGTTGAAAGTTCTATTTTGAGTAATTTTTAGAAAATAAAAATGTATAAATAGACCTCACTTGTCAGTGACAGAGTAGCCACATGGTTTCTTCTGGAAAACTACCAAATGAATTCTTCTTTTCCTTGCTTACAGGCTCCACGCCTTCATCCTCTCCCTGTGAAGTTCTTATAGTCCAGGCAAAGGTGTTACTGAAACTGAGCTCAGGCCTGATCTTAAATTGAAATGTGCCACAGTAAAATTGAACAGATATTTGGAAATGTATTTAGAAGTTCATGAGTATTTACATGTACTGCTGAAGGATAAAATAATAATAATATTAAAGTAGTAATAAAACCAGAAATATGGAAGGACACAGTTGTTTGCCTTTTACAATATCCAGATGTGTTACAAGACAGGTTTCTGCACCTCTGTGGAGTTTATCATGACAGAACTAACAGATCGTTCAGCTCAGTTGTTAAAATATTCTCACATGGAATAGAGACTGCAGTATTTATTTATCTTTGTGGTCCTTGTACAAAGAAAAAGAATTTTAGCCCTTACTTCTGTGAGTTAAGTCTGTCCCTCAGACAAGTTTCCTTTCAAAGAGGACTGTGGAAGTTTTTGTTTTGTGTCTCCCTCTAAACAGGTGTTAGCATAAACATCAACATGCCAAGCACTCAAAATAGCCACATCCTCCCTGCAAACAACGATGCCATGATAAGGCATGCTTTTAATCTCCCACAGTGTTTACTTATGTGGCTGTCTTTACCGCAAGTAATAGCAGATGTGGAAAAATAAGCTTTCATTTGTTTTTTTCGAAGTTTATTTAAAAATACTTCTCACAAAGATGTCACTGCACTTATTGTGTGTGTGATTGGCCCAGGGAGGAAGAAATTTTCTCATCCTGTAATATAATGTCAAATATTTATAGCTGGAAATGAGCCAAAGAGGTTAGAATGAACACATTTTAGTCCACAGGGCTTTTATCTCTAATTCATAGAAAAATTTAGACAATATGAAATTATAATTTGACAGTGTACTATTTATGCAACGATTATGCTTATGTGCCCTATACAATTGTACGTACAAAGGAAAAAGATAATTTTGAAAACTGCAAAATTTATTAAACTTCTGATTGAAATAGAAATGGAAAACTAAAGGAGCATATCAGTTTCAGAATTAAGTGCGAGCATCTGTTTTTTGCAACTTCATCTGACTAAATAATTTAAACATGAGAAAATATTCGTACAGTAATGAGTACGGATGTCCAAAATATCTCACTGGTTATGAACATGTGAATATTTATTGGATTTTGTTGTTTGTTTTATTCTTACATAACAATTTTTTATATTGTTATTGTGAAGGTTATCTTTCAGAAAACTTAATCTCAAAATTTATCACCATGTGGTCATTGGTGTACTGTCAAAACAGTAATGCTCTTGGACAAGGAGTAGTGATCAAGGTAGCTGGGAAAATTGGAATATTCATTGTATTTCACACATGTCTGTCTAAACATTAAGCTGTTACCAGTTTATTCTTATCATAACAAGTATTATCTGGTAGCAAATGTTTGCTAGCATAGGAGATATTTGGGAAGTGTACTCTATATCTTTCTGAGTATTTCTAAGTTTCAGTCGTGGAATCTAATCTGAAAGTGAAAAACAATTTTTCAGGAATACATAATTTCATTTCAGGACAATTCCTATATCTTGAGGCCACTGCAATAGGGCTGAAAAATCAAAAAGCCCATCTGAGGAGTTCCAGATGGAAAGAGTCAAGCAGGAGTTGTATGTTGAGCTTCTGGTACTTCAAGTCATTAAAAGCCACAGGATGTATTCAGGTTCTCATAAAGGTAACTAAAAAATTACTTACTTTTCAATATCTGATGCCTGTTAAAGTGTAAGTGCTTCAGCAGATTGGTTTGGGTCTGTTATAGTGGCTTCTATACTGGAAGAGTCCCACTGCTTTTGTCTTTAGGCTTCTCTTGGTCCAGCACTATTTTTATTATTCTGGTCTCTTAAAAATACTTTTGCCCTTTTGTTTCCAAAACACTTTTTTTTTCTTTTTTTCTTTTTTTCTTTTTTTCTTTTTTTTCTTTTTTTTCTTTTTTTTCTGAAACTCTGCAGGAAAGTTTTAAAACTTTTTTTCCATTTTCTCTTTTTAAATGCATTGCCTTTCTCTTTGACACTCCACAGCAGAGCAATTTTATTATTTTGCTGCCATATATATTGGTAACTATGTGTGTAACTCTGTAATTCTGATAGAATGACACTCACCAAAATACTTAACAACTAACGCAAAGCAAGGACAATACTGTTTTCATTCTGTGTAGACATGTAGAGGATATATAATCAATTTTCCTTAAAAATTTCTTTTTTGACATTCCCTCAGAAAAGTCATTTTCTTCACTAAATGTGCAATGACGTAGAACGTATGAAAATAAGGTAAAACTATCTAAAATTACAGAAAATAATTATCAGTGTAGCAAATGTAAATTTCAATTTATTATATATGCTATTCCTAGATCACAATCTGTAATATTTCCTTTCTCTTTTAGATTGGGAAATAATTTTGTTTTCTGTTTCTTTTATCCTTATTACAATGAGATATTGCCCCTCTCTTATTTTCCCCTTGTATTATTGTCTTAATAAACTTGTCAGACATTATTTTATTTTATTTGAAATTATGACCGCCTCCAGTAAGCTTAAAGAAAATTTAAAGTTAAGTGGATGGCATCTGAAAAAGAGCTTATTATTCTTATTCAACTTTGTTTAATGCAGGCAAGAATCCTAGAGGAAGATAGAAGACATTCTTCTCATTAGTAGTGCATCATAAACAGTTTCACAGATCAGTGTAGTTTACCCGTTCTGTTGTTTATAAATATTTGCACATCAAAAATCTAATCAGAGTTTCTATTTAACAGTGTCTTTAGGAGTAAGGTCTGATTAAACGCTTTGTAGTCATGAGAAGTAGTACTAAAGGTTTACCTTGTAGTTCAAGCTACCATACTCATATAAGTCCATGTCCATCTTGTTTGAGTATAAACATGAAGGAAATCAACTTTTTACTCAGGTAGATTGTGATAGAATCAGGAGGAATGGTTGTTTTAAATTAAAAGAATGGAAATTTAGGTTAGATATCACTGGAAAGGTTTGTTGTTTTTTTGTTTGTTTGTTTGTGGTGGTTTTTTTGTTTTGTTTTTTTTTTTAACTGAGAAAGTCGTGTGGTGCTGGAACAGGCTACCCCATCCCCAGAGGTGTTTAAGGCCAGGTTGGGTGGTTCCCCAGGCAACCTTATCTAGTGCTTATCTGGCACTAGTGGCTGGCAGCTTTGCCTTTGGCAGTGGAGTTTGGAATTTTATGATCCTTGAGGTCCCTTTCGATCGAAGCTATTCTATGATCTCTTGGTTTGAGGTTCAAGTTAATGTCAGTGGAAGCAGATTTATGAACAGTAATAGGTGAAAAGGCAACAGAGAGGAGATGACCTGGGAAAGAATTTGCTATCTCAAGTTTCACAGATGAGCGAACTGTCTCCAGCTAAAGTCTTCAGTTCTATTGCAATCTAAAAGTGAGAATGAACACCATGTGCACAACTGACAAAATTATAAGCAAAACAATCATACTGAAACAGAATGCAGTATATTACAGAGGAAGGAAAATGCCAATCAAAGGCTAAAACACCTTTTTTTTTTTTTTTTTTTTTTAATCTTAGCTCATTATATGTATTATTGGATGACTTCTCTTAATATTAACATTGCTTGACCACTTTCAAGATGCTTGAATATTATCTGTCATACTAAAGAAACATTTCAGATTGTGATGTAAACAATGAAACTTGTAGGATCATAAAGAGGATTATATGGGTATGAACTTTTCTGTTGAGCCATGCAATGAGAGAAAAACTCAATTACCTAGGCAATTTCTCTGTCATTAATATACTTTTCCCCTCATATTATACTGTATATTAATACAGACCTCTCTGTACATGGAATAGTAGTCCAATCAAAATGATGGGCACTTGAGCTGGTTGTAAAAAATACAGTATACTTCAAAACCATCACCATTTATACAAATGGAAGATGTTGACATTATAGCTATCAGTGGAGACAGTGAAATCCAGAGACTGCAATATCCGTCTCACCATTGATCTAAACTGAAATTACAAAGTGTTTTACAGATGTGCAAAAGATCAGTAGGCAATCAAAATATTACCAGTACAGATTTGTATATCGTTAGTCAAAACTTTACTACTGAAAGCAAGATTTTGAATTATTTCTCTGTAACAGTTGCAAGAGAATATAAAATACTGTTAGAGATTTTTAAGCTAAAGTACAGTAGGAAAAAGTTCATATTAATTATGCCTGCTTTAGTGGTCATAGTGAGGTTCCTGATCTCTTACTGGCTCACACAGTCAGAGGAAACTCTTACTTTGAAATGTGTTTCTAAAGAGTTGAGCACAGATTATTAGGTATAAGGAAAGACAACACATTTTATTGCTCTGCTGATTAGAAGATATGTTTTCTAGTGCTGATTAGGTTATTTTTGTTATGAAAAGAAAAGAAAAATAAAGGTGATAATTCATCCTCTGTATAGACATTGTTATTAAAACAACAGCAACAGTGCAATTTAAGATTTAATGCAGAGATTTAATGCAGAGAAACCTCTCTCAGAGAGAGAGGCTTCAAATACTTTATAGAAGCCTCTGAAAAGAAATACACAGATGTCTAAAAAAGATTAAACAAGCTATTAGCAACTACCTTCACTGAATGTGATGAGGCCAATGTATACGGGATCTCTTTAGGAAACATCAGCAGACCTCTCTGAGGTATTTGTCATAGTGAATTAGTTTCATCCTTTTACAAATGTGCGAAGACATAATGGTATTCAGGATAAGAAGGCTTTGCCAGCTCATAGCAAGTGAAGCAGTGCTGCACCAGCACTGCTGAAGCGACAGCCCAACCTGGCTGCTGCACCAGGGAGCTGGAGCCAGCAAGCAGACCATGCCCTCCAGCTGCTTTCAGGCTGATAGAGCACAGACCCCATCACCTGGCTGCTGCAGCTTCTCAGACAAAGCTGAAAACTGCCACAGTTGTTCCTTCAGTATTATAATTGTATTTAGTTTGCCTATGGAGAATAAGAGAGAGAGATGTAGAAAGGAGAGTAGCTAGAAGTTCAGATGCAGGTGATTTGTGATGGTTTTTGCAATTCCTGTTACTTTTTAGTGAAGTAACATACTGTCCTGTGTGGTCAACAGGAGAAACTGAAGTAGAGATGCTGCTGTTGCCCACTGATTTCTTCTGTACATTTGTATTTTTAGGATAGAGTAGTTTAAAATGAATTTTTTCACAAATCAATATCATCGACCTTACTTACTTCTTTGGGAAGTCTCTCAACAATAAAGTCCGAGGAAACAACTTACCCTGCCTCACACCTCAAAATAGACTTTCTCCACATTGATTCTTCTCACTGGCTGCGTGAAAAACAATCAACTCCTCACACTGATGTAGCAATTATAGATTTCACTGTGTTAGCATAGCCTTCAAAGCAGATTATCTGACTTCCATTTGGTTAGGGGAAGAAACTTTCCATCTTCAAAGATTTGCTTGAAGGTTTTGCTGCAGGGACTGCTGAAATCCAAAGCATGGTCCAGATAATGTAGAAACTACAGATTTTTCACTTCCCTCTCTACACCCAATAAACTTTATGAAGGAATTCCTTTCAACTTATGCAAAAATTTGAAGTTTTGGAATACACAGTTGTTTTTTTGTTGGTGGTGGTTTTGTTTTTCTTTTTTTTAGTAGCTTACATGTATCTTTGTGTTACTGGTCTTTTGTTTTGTTTTTCAAATTGTTTTCCTTTATTAAATCCAGGAAAAATGATATTCAGAAGAATTTGGCTTGGCATAACATCATGGGGATACGGACCTTTATTTAATTGTATCTATACAGTTTCCAAAAGGTGCAAGATTTTGCATTCATTATTCCCACTGTTGGCCTGTGAACTGTTATTAAAAAAATTTATATGAGTTGATGAAATCTGTGCTCTGAGGAAGGCATAGTAAGTGGTAATATGGGTGTACTAAATTAATTGAAGAAACTTCAAAGGAAATCGGTGGGGCTACTGTGAAGCACAGCATTTTTTGTCAAGAAAGAAAGATTAATTTTTATGGCAGATTCACTTCCAAATGCAAAATTACAGAATCTAAGAGCTCTTTCCACTTGTTTAGACTTTGTTTCAAATAGTTATTATTGGATTGAACCCATGAGATAAGAATATATCCAAGAAAACACAGATTCAAACAAAGATTAAACAGAAATAAGTTGATTTTCAAGAAAAGTGTCATTTCTCAAAAAAAGCTTTTTAGAATGACCAAATACAAATGTACCATTGTAGATAGGGCAGGAACCACTAAGTGCAATTTATAATGTTAGGTTATTACAAAGTTATTTCAATCTTCTTACCTGTAAATTATTAGAAGCACATAATTCACTTTATTCTATTTCTGCAACCAAACGTAAGCATTCATTCCAAAGATCTTGATGAATTGGAACAGTACAGTTGCACAAGTCTGAACTAGAAAATATCTATAAACACACACATACCCCGCACAAACATATAAATAAATACATATTCCAAAGGATCAAAGAACTGCTCATTAATTTTAGAATCTCACTTACAAATACAAAAGGTACATCAGAGCATTCATAATTTAAGATCATTGAGTTTCTAGAAAGACATATACAAGAAATTGTTTGTATGTAATATGTTAAGTAGTTTTTTAATTCTTTTAATTTCTTTTTAATTCAGGGAAGCGTCACATTAGAAAACAACATTCTGTCAGATTAAAACAACATAATGTAGACAAAATCACTGAAGTAATATATCAATATCTTGTAATATTTCACTTGGAATAATAAGCCCTGCCTCTCAGGGACAAAAATCACTATGTATTTTTCTATTGCAGCTTGGCACAATATGACCGAGATGAAAAACGCATTTTCAGTTTCTTCCACACTCCACAGTTCTCCAGAATTGTTTCATTGAACTAATTCCTTGAATTGAAGATCTCTACCAGTGATTTACCTTACTGATTTGTGGATTTGTAATCTCACAGAGTGGTGCTGCTTTATTAATATATAAGGCTTTGAAGCATCTTGTGTACCTTTGCAAATCAGATTTTTTTTTCTTTTTCTAACACATTCCAGAGCAGACGTTCACTTGTGATAGTCATGATTTAAGTATATCTCAGATAGAATCTTTTAAGGATCATAAAGCTGCTACTGAATGAGTCTTACTGAAGAAACAGATAGCAAAATTAACTCTTCTTTATACAGCATCTGTGAAACAGGCACATTTTTATGAAGATAAATGGACTTTATGAGGTACAACTTTGAGCTCTGAGATTTCTGTTGTTTTTTAATATCTCTTCTAAATAGTTAAATTTACAGATTGAATTAGCATATATTTTCATTTAACGTGATAACTGCTAATACCTTTTAAGGAGTGCTCAGTGTTGATCAGACCTGAAATCCCAAGACAGTATCTGACTTTTCTGATGAAGAGTTTTACATAGAAAACAAAACAAAAGAGATCTGCTGAACATCAGAGAAGGTGGAAGACCTTATTTTCTTCCTTTTTCTTTTCTCATTCATGCCACAAGACCTATTGATCTTCCAGCAATGAAAGTATTCCGTCTGTCAAACACAGACTAAATTAACAGTTGTTATATTAGCAAAGCTTCAGCAAGTAGTGATGCAGCATTGGATCTCATTGTAGAGCTTTAATTTGTTTTCAGTTTTATCTTCCCTTAATACAACTTTTATTTTTAATTCAATGTTTGGTGTTAGTGTCTTGGAGTTGTTCTAGTTTCTGGTAGCCTTTGATCTTTCCTAGGCTTGCAGAATCAAGCTACACTGTGTTAAAATTACTTTGATGAATCAATAAAGGAAGAGTTTTAGCATGAAAAGTGGAAATTTTATGCTTAGAGAAATATTTTCTGTTTTTGGCCTTCAGCTTAAGATTCACAGTATTTTCAGGAAAGTAAGGAGAATGGAGGAGAAAAAGCAATTGAGTTTCTGTTTTTGCTTTAATTTATTTCACAAACATAGAGGTATCTGATTCCAATTTTTTTCATGCAAGGATCAGAATAAGCAGTGTTTAGTACCTGTTATGCTGTTAATAGCATATACAGGTATTTGTTCATAGATTGCACTGACATTTTATGATAATGATAGAGATCAGTAATCATTCACAGCAATCAGTGTAACGGGAGTTTTGTGTGCCCACTATCGTCCCACTTTCTTCCAAACATTTTGAAAGCAGTGCAGACACACTGATCCATGACTTAGTACATTTTTATTACCTGCCTATGAGACAATCATTGAAGCTCAGAGACTAATTTTTTGCAGTCTCATGGAAACTCCATAGTCTGTTCATAGGAGTTGCTTAGGCCATCTCATAATGATGGATTCACACCATTAAAAGGATAAGATGCCATCTTTGAGAGATAAAACTTAAGAATGAAAGAATATATTTAAAACAGAACCCCAAAAAACAGAAAGCAATAGGATATATCATTAAAATTTCGTTGTTTATTGAGAATCCTGCTTACACACTAATTCCTTGGCTAGTAAAATTAGTCTCTAATGCCGAATCTGACATAGTGTCCTTTTCTTGTTCTCTTAATAGAAACAATCAAACTCAGTAACCACCAAATGTTTTGCATGACTCCTTAGTTGACATATAAACACTCATTTTTTGCTTTCTTCTCCATTTTTTTTAAAGCTGTTAAATTCAGAATGCTATCCAGGCAAGCTGTATTTTCTTTGTTATCCTTTGTTTTTTCAACTAACATTTCTATGCTATATTTTCTTGATTCTACTGCCGTAGCAGTTCTACAATTTAATCTGTTTACTGTTCTTGAATCAAGAACATAATTTGACAAAACATATGGCATACTGTTAATTGTATAAACTTGTTGGTAATTTGTAATATATAGAGAGTATAAGAAAAATAAATGTAAGAGAAGAATTTAACAATGGAGCTGCAAAAATACTACTAAATGTACATGTGTTCCCTGCCAAGTTTATTAGATTCAGCCCATAAGTCTATGTTATAATGTGGGGAGTGTTCATGCTGTGCCCCTAGAGCAATTTCTGAGAGCCCCAATGTCCTGGCTCCCTGTAGAGATATGCTTCATTTTTTTTTTTTTGTGTACCTGAGTGTCCCTTAACTGCTGAAGTGGACTCTGGTGTCATGGAAACCAGACCAAACCATGGCAGATACAATAGGGATAACTGAAATCTTAGAAATGTGACAGGATCAGTGCACCTTTCTCAGAGGATGAAGCCACAGGACGTGCACTCTTTTAACAGAAATGCCACAGGTATCATTTAGTATTCCTGTCCCTAAATTTGGACTCAGCCTATGAACCTTTGACTCAGCTTTTATTAGAACTTTTTATAAACACCTTAGCAGTCAAACTATTGATAAAGCAAATTCAGATTCAAGTTGTCCACTAAAGTAAAGATGTAAAGAACTATACAAAATCTCACTTTTAAAAGAGAAAATAGCCTTCCAGGTAGAACTTAAGGATCATCTTCTGCTGCCATATACACTAGAACTAAGTGATGTGCGGAATCAAACTCTGTGACCCAAGTAAGATTACAAAGCAGGTGTGGTTTATTCAGCAGTGTGTGTATGCTGGGTGCAAAGGGGATAGATCCACCTAACTTGCTCACTGTCTGGAAGAATTGTGCTACAGATATAGGCGAAACTAATACATAATCAATAGTTTTCCCGGAATTCGGATACATATTCATTACACCCCTGAGAGT
Source organism: Tetrao urogallus (assembly GCF_951394365.1). NCBI lineage: Eukaryota > Metazoa > Chordata > Aves > Galliformes > Phasianidae > Tetrao > Tetrao urogallus. Next base: position 32,898,080 of record NC_136820.1, read on the forward strand.
TCATTAGCATGCAGACCCTCCCCTCTTGCACGTGCATAGTGGATCATGGGATAAAGATTTGTCATCTTCCTCGCAAAGGTTTCTGACCTTTCTTGCTGTAAACTTCTGACCTCTCAGTGGGGCATCCCTCCAAACCGGTCTCTTCTAGCCCTGTGGAAATCTAATCACATCCCTGCCAGATGTCTTTGGGTTGTCCTCAAACCTTATTGGCATGGCCTTCATCTTCCTCACTATCCCAGACCCAGTGTCTGCAGTCCCTTATTTTTCTAACAAGCTCTACATTCTTACTTCCATAAACTATCTCTAACTATCCCCCTTTACCTTCCTTATTCTCAGTCACTGTGAACCCTTCTTGCCTTTTTTACTTTTGCTTATGGGGCCCTTTTCACTCTTCATGAGTATCTGGACTAAGGTTTTATTTACCAGCTGTGAAATGCAGACCTAACTCTTTGTTAAGAGTTATTTGCAAATAACAGTTTCTTGGTAATTAGTGTGGGTGTTATTTTCATATCTCAATATGTGTAAGGATGGTACTTTTCATTTAATAGAAACTACAGTGATTTAGAAGTTAAGGCTTGTAAGCTTTAATCAATCAAAAATTAATGTCACTAAACTATAACTTTAAAATAACACTCTTCTCTAAAATTACCAGTTAATTAAATGACTTTACTAAATAATCTATATATTTAAAATAACTGTTATAAGACATTATGAATATTTTCCACCCTGTGGCTCAAGATTTGTATTTCACACTGGATATTAACTGTAGTTATAGCAGACTGTAATCTACAACAATCTGTTTCTCATAAATTTCTCTTAAATTATTTTGGAAAGAGTAGGTGGCAATGACTATATTTCAGTTTGTCTTATGTATGTAGTGATAAGATCCTTTAGTCGGTAGTTTATACTGTCAAACTGTTGTAGCTAAATTCTTTCATGCTTGGTAACCTTATAGGATTTCATGTTGGAGAAAGTCAAATCTGATAGGGATCAAATCCAATTAAGAAATAACTGTTAGGGACAGTGTCTGTACAAGGTGCATCCAATGATTTGTAGAATGATCTACGTTGAGAAATATGTAGTCTTTACAGTAAATCAGTCTTTTAACAATATTTTAAATTTACGGGGACAAAAAAGAAAAATAAGCAGAAAAGTAAAAAAAAAAAAATTAGTTATCTTTTTGCTTTGCTGTGAAAAGAATACAACTGTGATAATGAAAATTAGGGATATTCAAATTTATTATTCTATTTCTTTCAGTTGTTTAAGGATCAAGCAACAATGCATCGGGGTTTTTTTGTGTTGTTATTTTTTATGACTTTAAAGATTGGCTGTCCCACCCTAGGCTGTTATGTGTCCCAATTTGATGCTTCTTGATACATGAGTTCTGGTGACATGTAAGCAGGAAAATAAATGATGATGAAAATCAGAGGAGTTGTAAACAGCCTATGTGATAAGAAAATAGTTCCCAAATGAGGATCTTGAATTTAAGTTGTGATAGGAGTGAATGATCTGCTCATCAGTACTACATTAAAAGATGCTGGCTTTCTTCTTTCCACAACAGTTCATCATCCAATATGATAGTGGCTATCTGAAACTGTTGAGAGACGTAGAAATACAGTGTAAAAAAAGATAAAGGCATACAATGCAAGCTGGTGAATATAATCAGAATTGCTCCATGTTGCATTTTGTTTTTAATTCCACTGTAACCTCTCTGAGCAGTTAGATTTCTTATCTAACTTTTCCGGTTGAAGTTCTTTCTGTAGTTCGGCCACACACTGTACGTGGTCCAGCTGACCTCAATGCTTCCCACCTTGCCTTACTCTTTTGTACCTTTTTACTGTATGTTTTAACAGGCTATATGTGCCAAACTAAAAAACTGAGGAGCTCAAATAATTTTAGTATTACTCTTAAGACCAAATGCTTTTTAACAGAAGATACCATAGTAATGTGATTTTCTGCATAAGTCAATGAGTAATGAGTGATGATACTGTCATACTACTAAAATCACAAATTAAAAAGACTGTTACGTGGATTTCACCTCAAATGCTCACTGCTGCCTTCCACAGACTAGCAGAACCAGTCCCTTACTATTTTCTAATTTAATGAGGTTTAATCTGTATGAAAGATAAGATTCTTTGAAGAAGAGTTTTTGATGTGAACCAGAAGAGGTGGTATTTAATTTTTGTTACATGTACCATCTACTTCATTTCATTGATCAGTGAACAGAAGAAGTTTCTTCTTATTTATGACATGGAAACACTCGTTAGATTTGAAGTATTCTGCTGTGCACAACATTACTCTAAGAACTTTGACAGTGTGATTCAGTTTATAATTGTGTTCCATGGGAGTTCAGAGGGAATATGTTATCAAAAAGTTTTTTAGCAGTCACAAAATGATTTAGGTGGATTTCCAATTCTTTAACACTATACACCAGATGTGTACTTCCAGTGTTACTAAAAGAACGATAGTTCTGGGTTTTTTTCAGCCCATCTGCTTTATGATTACATGACTTATAGTAAGGAATTAATAGCTAATAATTCTCACCTGACTCACAAAATGCACTTTTTTTTTGTAGTTTTCTTTGCTTTTTTACCTTTGACTTTCCCTTTCTCAGTAGTGCAGTGTGCTTAAGTCAATACGTCTTGAAGTTAATCTATGTACAAATTGCTGTCTCCTAAGTTGTAAGAAGATTTGTTGCACAGAGAAATTAAGTTCAGGTAGGATTTTACATCTCTTCCCAATAGTGATGCAGTCAGACCGTTCCAAGAGAGTCAGCGTTCATGATGGGATATAACTCAGTCAGTCTCTTCATCCTGAAAAGGAAAAATTTTACTGTGTGTAGCTAACAAAACTAAATCGCCTTACAAATAATATCCAGAGAAGATGTGGTCATATGAGGGAAAAAAAAAAGTGCAGGAGACCATGTGGTGAAACAAAACCACATATTAAACAGTACTTTAAAAAGTTAAAGCATACTGTCCAGTTTACCTTTTCAAATATGCCAATTTGATGAATCATCTAGTATCCCATTGACTTAGAAAGTTCTTAATCACTTAATTTTAATATAACCCTTCCCATAGAGATATGATCAGACAGAATTTCTGCTATAAGAGGTGTGAGAAATGTGTGTTCTTCCACAAATCCATTGGAGTTATCTCATTCTCATATCTCATTCAGTTGTTTGATCCCTCATTGGTTATAGTTTTCCTTTGGTATGTTTTTATGTTGCAGTGCTTCTCTAGTTCACACAAGGAGTTTTATAATCTTCCGATAATTAGTTCTGTGTGTATTTGCAGAAGGGAACAAATGTGCTTAGAAAATGCATACAGAACTTCTGCATTGTCTGCAACATCTAGAGAAACAGTGAAAAATTGGAAATGGGGAATGAGTATTATCACAGCCACTGAACCTGTAAAATAGAAATGAATTATGTAACAGTTACATGAGAAGAAATATCTGAGGGAAATCAGTATGGTTCATTTGTTTTTTTTTTCATTGAAGGCCAAAACATTAGTGGGAGGAGCTCCACCTTTTTTGATCCTAAGGAGGGAAAAAATGCACTGAATTTCCTGCTATTTCTTTTTTTATGTTTTTTTTTGTTTTGTTTTTTGTTTTTTTTTTTGACAGGCTGAAAGAATTCTCTTTCATATATTTGAATTCTGTCTGGTGCTTGTTTTCAGAGCTATTGTCTTGTCTCTGTGTCATGCAACCAATTATTTCTACGATGCAACAGGAAAGGAATCTTAGAGATTTCTGTGCTTTATCCAACAAGTGGATAAGTTTTGTAAGAAATGCATTAAGATTGCAAGACCTGCTGTTGGATTCCTGTGCTAAAAGTCATAAATGCATACCATGCAACCACTGTGATGGCTGTTGTGATCTCTTTCTGTTGTTGTTGGAATTTTACTATGTCTAGGTAAAGTAACTATGGCTTTCCATATACTTCCTCTAGACATGTGACTGTGTATTTTATACCTTACTAGACAGTAATATATACCTTTCAATAAGCAATACTAGTTACATTCAGGAATTTTATTAGAGAAATATATGAATTCTGGATATATCAGTAAATATTTTGGATATTTCATAATTATGCTGGCATTGTGAACACTAGGAATCTTGAGAACTTTTATCTTATATGTCCCTCACATCATATGTATAACATAACTTTTTATCTTCTCAAACATATAAGGTGGCTGTCACTGGGGAGAGAAGTAGGGAAAGAGGTGGAATCATGCTGAAGTGCTTCAATATAATAGGAAATGTCAGTTATGAGAGACTTTAATTTGTCGAGAATAAATTTCATAACCACAGATTAAAATTTTAAATCTGATCTCTGATTCGTTGGTAAAGAACTAATTTTATCCACTAGATATTTCAGAGATGGGATTTTAGCTTTCTTCTTTAAGATGTCTCTTTGCTCAGGATCAGATTTTTAATCTAGCCTTTTCTATATAAAGAACTTGCTATTTTTCTCAGCCTTTCTGTTTTGATTCCCCTGAGCCTGTCCAGTCATCTAATATCCTAGTAGATTTGTTCTATATTTCTACAAGCCCCAAAGCTACAATCAAATGGAAAAAAACATTCTAATAGGAACAGGAACAGTCTGTAAATGTCATGAAGAAAAACGTACAGTTATATCAAAGTAGGGGTGACATCTGACTGGCAGTAATCATTCTCACGTTTCTGAAAAAGTATACTAAGATCCTTGTTGATGATTAGTAGGGAGTATTCATGTCAATCCTTGTCCTGAAATCTTGCCATTTGAAGTTATTGACAAGAGAGATATTTAGTAAAATCTAATGTTTTTATGTAATTGTACAGAAATTCAGAAGACCACTGCTGGACTTAAGAAATATTATGTCTCATCTTATGCTTTTTTTTTACTGCCTCCAAATATTCTTTTTTAATTATTATTTCCCTCTCACCTCTCCGCCTCCCACCCTCCCCTGCCCTCCCAAAAAAAAAGCTTAGATTGTTGTTGTTGTTGCTATGGATTTTCTTCCCAAATCTATAGACTTTTTCTCATCAGAATTCGTGTAAAGATTTTTTTTTCTAAAATTATTTTTGTATGCAGAATCAAAATCGCATTTGAAGTGAATTGTTAAATTGAAATATTGATCAAAAGAAACAAAATCCCTGAAAGCTTTGGTGTTTAGCTGAATTGGCTTTGCATCGGGACTTCCATTTTTCAGGCCAACTTTAATGATGGTACTAAATCTCTTCATAATTAAATCTTTGCATTCTGAAGTGTGGAGTGGAGTTTTGTACTGAGCAACTCCATGATTTCCACCTAGAAGGACTGATTTTGTAAACAGTGCAACACTGACAACAGAAAAATCCTTCTGACCTTCCTGTCATGGCACAGGAATGTTCTTAAGCAACGAGTTAATTTAGGTCATCCGCAGGTTATGAACTTGTGAAGGTGGACAGTTAACTTAATCTTTACATTGCAGTAACTACAGAGGGTGATGAGAGCCAGGAAACCCACTTCTGAGGGCAGTCAGAACAGTAATAAATATTAGACATGATGGAGGAATGTAGGGCTTAAGAATAGTTTCTGAGACATCTAATCTGAATCCCTGTTACAGCAGGAAAGTTTTGTTTATTGTGTTACATGCTTCTTACAAAAGCACAGTTATCACAGTATGTATCTAACCTTTGGAGATCTATTGCTTTAAGCTCTTACTCTTAAAATATAATCAAATCATTTCTACAGAAGTAATTGTAAAGTTATTATAAAAGCTGCCCAGTCCTCCAAGGGAAAAATAAGGTCCTTTCAGCACTCACTGTCAAAGATTGAGAGAAAAAATACAGTCCTGTTAGCAAAACTTCTGCCTGCTCCCTGCAAACAAGCAAGTAGCTTGAGGCTTGTGGCTGGCTGTACAGAGGTATTCCTCTTCCAGGCAGGTCTTAGCATCACCCTGACCCTGGGCATACCTACCCAGCTCTGCATTGAGGTCAGCAGGAACTCCGGGTGTTACCACTGCTTCCAAAGCTATTGAAGGCATGTATTTGGAAAGCAAATTTGTAGTTTTTCTTTCATTCCAAAACTATGAAGGAGGATATTAATGCATCATCTTCTAAGAGAAAAAGAGAATCTGAAATATGGTTCTTAAAGGACAACTCCTTTTAAGAGTTATCAAAACTATTTTGAAGATGCTTACTTTTACATTCAAGATGTGGTGTTGCTTAAAAAACAAACAAACAAACAAAAAAGCAAACACACCATAAAAAAGAAACTGCCAACACAACTATCACCACCAAATGTTAATCAGCTATGTGATTTTGACTCTCTCATCTTCAAATATGTTGAGTGTATGTTATTTAGTGGGAAAAATGACAGATTTCAGGTTATCTCACATTGGAATTTCTTTTTATGATTTTGATTTATTTATCTGTTACTGCATATATTCTGCATTTTAGATAGTCGCCTTAAGTGCAGGTACCAGGCCTGCACTGTGTTGATCATCCTGACATTGGCACTATAGTTTGTTGTAAACATTGCCCGAAACAATCCTGGAGTTTCTGTAAAGTTGTTTTCCATATGAGCTTTGTATTTCCGGAGAAATAAAGCTGCCTCAATGCTAAGATGGGAACAAAGTCAGAAAACCTGTAAAACATGGTTAAAACAAAGGGATGGTAACATTTGTGACAAAACAAAAATAAGTTTCTCAAAATACTGATGGTCTTATAAAAGGTCTTTAATGCTTACTGTTACTCAGTCTTTGCAGAGTAAGACTGAGGGGGGAAAAAAAAAGTACAACTCAAGCATATCCTTTAAGTTACCTAAAAAACAAAATCTCGCATAATTAGATTAAATGGGGGAATAAAGGAGATTTTGCACATAAAGATGAAGAAGGGCTGGGATAAGACAGGAGCCATTTTATTACTCTGAATTGATAAATATATCACACAAAATGAAGATGTATTTTAACAGCCCAAGCACACAGATATATTTGATGACAACTGTATGAGGGGCATCTAGAGAGATGCAAAGAACAATTAAAACACAAGACGGTTTGTTGGTTATAAATGAAGGCTTGCTATAATAAAATCTAGTAGATGTAATAGCTGTGACAGGATGAATCAAACTTTTAAAAAGATGAATACCGATGGAAAATTTCAAAGACAATCATCAGTACATTATTCTTGCATTCCCTTAGAATTCCAAAACCTCATTATGAGATTTATAGCTAGAGCTTCATCTTTGCTAATGAGCAACTTGTTAGTCCTTGTAAGGCTTACTTACTTGAAACAAAATCCTGTCTTCAGATGAATTACCAGTAACTTTCTATAATCGTTTTTGAAACTCACTTTTCTCAACTCAGCGCATACAGTAATTACGTACCAAGGATCTTGCCACTTACCTCCTGGAAGTGCTATGAGTATGAACACTCACAGCAGGAGGAACTGATAATGCCTTCTGATACTCCAAATAAATTCACTGTGAGATTCCTGAATTCTTAAACTTGTGCATTAAAGATAAGTAAATTTCATCATTCGTATATGTTCTATCAAAATAGTTCATTAGAATGCATATTCACTTACTATCGTAGTGTTAATTTTGGAAATGAAAATTGTGGAGAAGAAGATATTTGAGAGAGTGAAAATTATCTTAATGTCTTGCACAATGGAGAAAATGAAAGGGATGGATAGACTTTGTCATTAACTCTTATTATGGAAACCTGATCACACTAATACATGCAGACTGCCTGATAAAAGGCTTGAAGGCTGAAATATCAATGTTTCATCTTACTGTTTTCTTTCTTTCTACAATACACTATGATAATGCAATTATATGATTTTGTAAGTTATCCGTAAAAGTGAAGCTAATTTTTCATGCATAGTAATGTATTAACGCAGTATAAATTTTGCCTGGATCAAATAATGTCTTAAAGATACTATTTGATCAGTTTAATGTTTCTTTTTCAACAGTTTTTACAGCATGCACAGACATACTAAATAGCATTTCTAGTTCTTGTCAAAACATAACTCGGAAAAACTGGAGAAAAACCAGTTCTAGTGAGTTCTTTTCAGTGCTAAGAGTTATAAATCTCCATTGAAGTTACTGGGACTTGAGTAATCTCATCACTTTCAGCTGCATGTTCCTAGAGCATAGCTTAGTCTATTTCATTATTTCAAATTTCCTGTTTTTGAGGCATTACTCTGTAAATGGTTAAGTTCTATTACCTGTTAGTGTGCTGGTTTTTGTTGTTGTTTCTACTTTTATATAAATTTTTGTGAGCTATACCTGTTGGCTGAAATCTTAACCAAAGTCTCTGCATGTTTATTTAATGAGAGAAACAAACTTTCAAAGCAGTAGCTAAAGGAAGAATATTATATGTAACCATTTTTTTTAACATGTTCAGATGTTTTACTTGCTTTGTTTGAATGCACGAAAACATAGTTTGGTAAAGCTGAGATGACATTGTATCTAGTGATGTTGTGAAGTGCCACTGAACTGTTTGTACTGACTTGTTATCAGCAGAGTGATGGACAGTGTGCTGGAAGACGTGCTCATTCATAACTCATATCTGCATTGCCTTGTTTTCTGCTCTCAGCTTTCTTCATGTCAATAGCTTCTTGAAAAATCTTTTTATTTTCTTACCTTGATCAGTTTTTCATACAAAATTATTATTATTATTATTATTAATTATTATTTCAGATTGGGTTTCTCAGGCTTTTCAAATAGTGTAAGAAATCAGCAGGAAGCTCCCCCAGGCCATCTGATCATGACCTCAGCAGGAGTGTTCTGAATACATAGTATTTTCTTTTAGTCATTCTCAAGCTTTGTCCATCATTTCCAAAACTGAAAAGTCCAGATATTAGATAGTTCTGTCAGGCTTCTACTGCCACCGAGTCAGGCAGGAAACAGACTTCTTTCTGTGACTCAGAGGCACCACACAAGCCAGGGAAATATATATAAATCAAATGATAAGCCTTTCTTGTTCTTCTAATGGAGAAAGAAAAAAAAAAAAAAAAAAAAAGAGAGAGAGAAGAAAAGTGTATTTAAAATTCAAATTTTGGATGAATTTGATTTCAGTTCACTCTTTGATTCATTTAAATAATTTTAAGAAGTTGATAGTGTACGTGAATTGATCAATCTGATGTAGTTCTTGAACAAAATATGAGGTAAAAGTTGCTGGTTTTGTTGTTTTGTTTTGTTTTTTTTTTTTCAAATAATCTAAGCATTATTCTTTTAGGAACTTGAATTTTAAGAGAAAATGAATGAGAAATTAAAAAAGAAGAGAGAATATGCTAATCGCTTTGAAAATGACTGTAGGTGATATATACAATTCACTTTTTTTTTTTTTTTTCAAGGTAAGAGATTCAGCTAGAAACTATCATTCTGTTTTATTATAATTTAGCATGTTTTTTTGAAATTTCTTTTCAAGATATGTACGAGGTATTTGCTGCCCAGACCTACTACGAATAAGCTGAAAATCTCAGTATAGGCCTCACTCTTGAGCTATTAAAACTAAATAAGTAGATGTTTGTAAAAACATAAGCAAATATATTAATTATTCTGTTATTTAGAGAGCTACAACTTCATGGAAAAGGCCTTTAAAATATGAACAAATGAGGAAGAGTTGTGATTTTTCTTGTTTCGCTCTCATGCTCATTGATGCACTTTGGATTTAAACATAATAGTAAAGGACGGTTCTCTGTTCCTTATTGAGTTAAAAGAGGAAGGAGAGAAATGGCATATTTCATTGTGGGACATTCTGCCTTTAAACTGCTTGGTCAGCAATTGAAATGATTTAACAATGCCATTACACAAAGAAAAAATAAAGCTACATTGACAGAGTGCATATTAGTTAACTTTATTTGCACATCATGAAAATAGAGTGGATTGTGAAAGAATAAGACATGGTCTGCAAAATAATTTCCCCTTCTGAACTAGTTGTGAAACAGGGGGATTAAGATGCACATAAAAGCTGATGAATGAACAATGGCTGTAAAATTTATATAATTATTTCTGTAATATGTTCTATTGCTTTTTATAACACTTTTAAAATATTCTATTTAAAAAGAAATCTGGATGGCAACAGTTAGTCAGGAAGATGCTATTTTCAAAGGGATAGGAAAGAAGAGTTTTCTCCTAAATGTTTAAAATAATTTGAAAAGAGTCTTGACAGTCTAAATGGTGCTACAGAAAGATATCACAAAGCCTTTTGATACCATCAATCTTGAATTTATTTATGTGCTATTAATAATAATACAGTTAATGTTTTTTTTTTATGAATAATTTGAAAATATTCTTTCTCTGATTAAAAAGCCCTCAAGTATATTTGGTTTGGGGAATCCAGAAATATTTAGCAAATGTTTTTATTGCCTCCATCCATTTGGTAAGCTTGGATTCATTTTCTGTGGCCCTGTTGAAATACATATCAAATGTAAATGACAGAGGGAAAGATTTTTAACTCCTCTCAGCTCGTAACATGAATAGGAGAGGTGCAGCTCAGAATCAAAACCTATTTTTTGTTGCTGTTTCACTGCAGAAGTAACTATAGCAGAACCTTGGTATTCATGCTGGAATTCTTATTGTATTCCTCTGATGGAGAGTGTGTTCATAGGAGCTTTCTCTGCAATATCTTGTAAGGGAAAAATACATGCTTCTATTGCAGACTCGCAATTCAGCTTCTAATATTGTTCTGACTGTGTTATAAATGGAGTCTTAAAAATAATTATGGTCTCTGATGCATAAGGGAAATATAAAAGCCAGACACAAAATGAAAGGATTTCTAAGACAAAGAAATCCTTCCTTCTCCATTCTTAATATTCCCAGGTGAGGTCAGAAGGATATTGAACCCACTAAGATACTCTCCCCTTGAAGTGCTCAGAAAAGAGGTTATAAGCACTTAGATTGTTCTTCAAAGACAAGCATGGAGAAAAATCTTGATTTCAAAAGTAATGAAATTGTAAAGAAACAATTACTCTCAGACTATCAGAAGGCAAGTAAAAAAATCTTCTGCATGTGAATAGGAATTAGACAATATGGCAAGCCATGAAATTGTGCAGATCTAAACAGTTTATGATCATCTTAGATCATAACTCTCCCACTCTATGAGAGCTTTTTGTCATTCAACATGATTGGCCAGTGGAAGACACAGACTCACTGCTGCAAGTAGAAAAAGGTCTTGTAAATGTTATGCTTTGACTAAGGGTGACTTATCACCTCACTTGACCTTACACTGTGTTTGACCCATAGAGGGCAGTGACATGCAATTAATAAAACAGCTTTTCAGAGAGTGAAACCAAGACATCCTCTTCACATATAGTTTTAGTAGTCTCAGTGTGAGTTTTGCTAAAGAAAAATATCAAAGGAACAGTTTACTATCATCAGAAAAAAATCTAGTTGTTGTTATGTGTTACTGGTGACATGATATTGTTAGGGTTTTGCTGTCAATTGAGATATCTTGCTAAAAAGTGGACTTTTCACAAATTTTTAGGGAAAATATATTTTGCTTGTGCGTTTTATGTTAGTGAGCTCTAAAAACCTCTGTTTTCCTCCTTGGAATAGTTTCATGTATGTAATAGTCAAAAACATAATTTGGTCCCATGGTTCAGAAATCAATTTAGCTTTCTGTTTGAGAAGACAGGTGTTTTTCCTCTTATTTTTACTGGCTTCTGGATGTGGTTTTTTATATTCCTTTGAAATGCTGTTTTTAACTGAGAATGGTAGGATTGTCATTATACAAGAATCTCTTTACCATGCCTAACTGAAGTGGAAATGCCGACAAGAGTGTGCAAATTGGAAAGTAGATGTTGACTAGGTTTTAGAAATGAAAGAGAGAAGTTAATAGAAGTTGGAGTGTGAAGTGAATAAAACTGAACTGGGAGTCCAAGGAGAATGTCGTGTGGTGTTGTGAGAAGCTGGTAAAGTGATGCCAAACATGATGCTTAAAACCAGAGATGTGGATGGGTGGCTGCAAGATAGATCATAGTATTTGGGTTTTATGGTTTCCACTAATTTGTTTGCTTGTTTGTTTAGAAACACATGCAGTTAGACTACTCCAGGGTAAATTGGAAAATAGGATTTTTACCCTGACTAATAGGCAACATGATCAACCCCCACACATGTGGTCCAACCCCAAAATTTTAATCATCTTTTATCACTCTAGTGCAGCACAGTTAGACTGGGCTGACAACCCTGGAAGAAAAGCTATCTAGAAACCCAGAACACTCAGTAAGCATGTGAGTTAGTAGAAACAGTCTCATGAAAACACAAGGAAAAGTGACTCTGTGGCCTCCAGTCTGCTCTGTGCTGAAACACATTTCTTCTTATTGTCATATATCTCTTTTATATGAATGCACATATATTGGAATGAGAAAAGGTCACAGGTTTTCTGGATGCAACGGGAAGGTCAAAGTACAGTCATTTCCCCCCACCTTCAGGCCATATAAGTATTTTTGAAGCAAACGCATTCCAAAGATATGAAAGAAATGCCTAAGCACCAGGCAGATTAAATGAATGCAGAAAAAAAAACCCACAATAATTTGTGAAGTGGAATCTGCAAAGCTTATAAGCTATGATCCTCTCATGCCAAAGTGTACATCCGGAAAAGAGTATACAGCTCACATCCTTTGGCCAAGCCAGTTCCACTGCCTGGCCTGGGGAGGGGAGGGTCAAGTGTCCTCTTTGTCTCCCTTTCATACGTCTTCTTGGCTGTTTCATACAGACAATGTACTTGTACTGTTGAAAGAGACCAATTATTTTCTTTTTTTTCCTTGGTTGGAAACAGAAGTGTTGAGGTACTGACAGTCTGACTTCTGTTCTTACCCCACCATCCAAGTATTTCTGAGGTATGTTTCTCAATAAGAAAATACACGTTTAAATATAAAAATATAAATATGTATATAAAACAAATGTAATCTGCAGTCCACATTAGAACAGCCTTCATGCAATTATACAGGAGATAGGGTTTCTTTTCATTTTGCTATGTATACCTGTAGCTGAACAAGTGAAAAGGCACCCAGTATTACTGTCTGTAATGCTTCTGTTGTATAGGGACTGCTGCAGATGAACTCAGTCAAAAAAAAAAATAGCTGTTTCTTCTATATCTTGTTATCATTCCTATATTCAAGACTTTGTGAGATGTGAGATGATCACTTTTAAAAAAATAATAATAATTTAATTTAAATTTAAATTTCTTTCTAGCAAACAATTTTCTACATATCTCAGTGTCTCTTGGACGGGGGATCGGGAAGAAGTAATGCTCTCATTCTTGTAACTGCAGAAAGACTTCATAATTCATGGTTATAACATCACTGCTAACAATACAACTGTGAGGATCAGATTACAGCTAACTGTGCTACCTTTAACATTTTCAGGTTTTATACAAATATTTACCCATGTATATTATAAGATGTTCCACTGATTTCCATAAGCTGAAATGAACTGCAGGTTTTTTTAAAATATTTGGGTATTATTCTTGTGGCATATGCAAGTTTTGAATGCTTCTAGCTTATTTAAATACATAAATTGACAGAAATTGCCTTATTAAGTCTCCTAAGTTCACTACTAATAAACAGTACTGGGCTACTTTTGTAAAATTAATGAGTTATGTCCTATAGATAATGTCTAGGAATTTTTTCCATTCCAAAAAATTCTCAAGGGTGGACAGAAGAGGTTCCAGAAACAACAAATTAATTTAATGTTAAAAAGTGCTTCTCTTTTAAGTCTTGCTTTATTCTCCATGTTGGAGACCTTAAAGCCAAATGTATCTCATCATAACTATGCACTTTATTCATGTCATGAGTAGACAGAAATATTTCCAGACTGAACAAATTATCCTAAGAATATGTAGCACTCTTGTGGAGATAATTTAAAAAGGCTATAAACAACAGATATTTAGAAGTTAATAATTAAATTATTAACACAGATTTGATGAACAGGAATAGTAAAAGTAGTCAGATTTGAAAAAAAGGACATTTTTCCACTACTAAAATCAACTTCAGTGATAGTATTTACTCTTTTTGAGCTCTGTGTTATTATAGATTCCTCTGCACTCTGTTTTAGAGTTGAAATTTAAGTGTATATTTTAGAAAGGTTTTTATTTTCATTCTGGTTTCAGTTCCCCTAAGTTTTATTGATTATTGGCCTGAAAGGGAGCTGGCATACTGTATTGAATAAATGGATCTCAGATGTGATAGCACATGAAATTCAGGTGTCTCACTGTGAGAAATGTGCTGTGAAAATCGCAACCAATTGTTATCAGCCATCTGTGGAATAAGTGGCACAAAGCGCCTATTATGTTATTTTCTCTTTATTTGAATGTGTCATTGACTTTAAACCAATGAGACATCACTGAAGGAGCAATACCTAAAATTGCTGCTTACTTGCTTGTACGAACTCTCCTTGTGAGTTACAGAGATACTATTGCTGCTAGTACAACACCAGTGGATTTGATCAGCTAAGTATCTGTGGACTTCACACAGTTATGGACACTCATGTTTTTTTAAGTTAGCTATATAATGAACAATAAAAAAATACATTTTTCTTAAATAAATAGATACACTGATTAATGAAAATTTTCCAAAACAGCATTGTTAAACCATACCTCAGTAACTGTTTCATGGTAGATGTGAAGACTTCAAAAGATATCAACAATTGCATGAATTCTCTGATTCAGAAACAGCTAGTATAGTATTTTTGTGCATGTGTGACTGCACTTTCTTATTCAACATGCAGTGATAGAAATAACCAACTCATCATGAAGATGTATAAAACAATCTTGTTAACATAAATTTAATCAAACAATTTCACTAAGTATAAAGAAATATAAGGTTTTGCTTCTCTGGTTATTTCAACTGTTTTAACTGCTTTTCTTAGATGTTGCTTGCTCATGTACTGCTTTCTTAGAGTCTTCATTACCGTGTTGCTTGCTGCTGACTTGCCCATTAGGTAGTATGATTGAATATTTAAGAAACAGCTCTTAAATATATTAACATACTTGAAAGTCAAAATGCTTCTTATTTAACTTCAGATAAACTAAAGTGAATATTTTATATTTGCTTCCATCCTTGAACAAACATTATCTCAATCATTAAACTCTTCTTATCTGATACCCTAATAATAATAAAAAAAAAAGTAACCTTACATCCAGTAAAGTATTCCAAACACAAAGAATCTCACTAAATGCAACTATGCCAAAAATGAACTGTTTTGGAATTCAATCATGCACATTTCTGTACTGAGACTTGATCTCTTATTGATGTTTATCTGGTTATTGCAGTAATCATCTGATTTTATTTATTTTCTTCCAACTATCCCAGCAAAGTGTACTTCCCTTTTCTTGGCAAAACTGAAAATGCATATTCCAGTCTTTTCTCTATTTTTGTACAAAAATAGTATTTGATAATCCATATTTATCTTTCTGTTTATTCAAACTTCAGACTGATGATGGAATTGTCAAAATATGGAGTGATTCAGGAAGTGTTAGTGATGAATGGAGAAAAGTTGAGTTACAGTTGGGGAAGCTGAGAAATTTTGAAGTTATCTTTGAAGGTATTCGTACCAGAGACCTAGGAGGAGGAGCAGCACTAGATGACATAGAGTTCAACAATTGCTCTATAGGTAAGTTCAAGATGGAAACTAGAGGAATGCTAAAAGTAGGTGTAAAATGTTCGTTCTTGTTTTTAAATATCTAATGGTTTTACTGATTTTCTTGTAGTGCCTTTTTAAATAAATCTGTCAGGAATACATTGCTTTCTCTTATATAACTTTAATAATATTCTACTAATATAGAAAGTCTTGCATTAGTACAAAATTCTCCCACTAAGTTTTTGCAGATAAATCCAATAAATGTCTGAATTTATGTTTCCTTATTTGGTTTTAAGTACTTTTGTTCAGTGTATTTGATTGCTAAGCTGTTGAGTCTCTGTTTTTGTACATAGTAGTGTTGTAGAAACATCAGATTACATTGAGACTTGTGATCTCCGTGTTTTATTGCAAAATCTTGTTACATAAAAATAAGTTGAAACTGTAAATAAGCTACTGTCAGTATTCCTTTTCTTACTGAAGTTCAAATGTTAGAGCCATCAAAATAAACAAAACCTGTAACTCACAAGCTATTCATCCTAGTTAATTCATCTCCTTGTGCACGTAGTCTAAAGTAGAGTCAGAGTTTGAATTTAACATGTTAATAAATAAGAAAAAAATAAAAGTTGTTTGGATTGTGGCTTTCATTAAGGACGAATGTGTTCTCTGTCTCTGGTAGAAAAAAGTGTGACAATAAAAGTGGATTGGTTGAGTAAGAAAATAATTGCTAAGATCACATATCAATATTGTATGAGTTTGGGGGATGTTATTTAGGCTAACTGAATTTTCTGCCATGGTCTGGATAATAATACTTTGGTTGGAAAAGTACATTTCTAAAGACCATATTTCTATCTAATTTTATCTGAAAAATATATGCAATTTATCCATTTGGAAACTGTTGTGCACTGTAAACCAAAACATGGAAACTGGAAATAACTTTGGTTCTGCTACAAAACTGAACTGAAAATTCTAAGAGCGACTTTGCCTTAAAAGCACATTTATGCCTATGAATGTTGTGATTCTGTTGTGCTTTTTCAAAATGTCACGTTGCCTCCACTGGTGGGCATGTAATCATTCTCCAAAGGACATAAGAAATGGTTAAGCCTGCCCTAGCAGAAGATGGGAGATCAACATTTGTCTGTAACTCATGAATGATGAGAATATGTTGTTCTCCACTGAAGTTTGTTGACAAACTGTGCTCAGATATATTATTTCATAAGGTAGGATCTAGTTAAACTCCATTCCAGGGATTCTATCCCATTTAGGGGCTATAACAACTTAGACATTTCGAAGTCATTTTTGTGAATATATTCAACAAATAAACATAGCAGGGTTTATTTTTTGAAGGAAGAAGAAAAATTCCCATTAGATTCGTAAATTGTCTCCTTTGAAGTTCATATTCTTTTGTAAAACATAAAAATACTTCTGCTTCATCTTAATTACATATATTTTATGATAACGTGATAGTAGTTGTTACATGAGTGTTACTGGAAATATTCCACAAAATTATCATTGAGCTGAAGAAAATGGTTTGAACAGGGAACTGGAAATGTGTCATATGAAGGATCTTAATGCTCTCAAACAGTTAAGATTGCTGAAATTTACGTTGGCTTTAATCTACGGCACTATAAGTCTGAATATTAATCGTGTATTATAACCAGTGCTGCATTAATATACCCCGACAGAGAACGAGTTGAGAAAGTAACTTCAGGTTTTTACAATATGTAATGGTTTGTTTTATATCATTTTTTCAGCAAGAAGCTGTTAAAAAAGCAGTTGCACTTTGTGCTATGATTATTTTAAAATACTTATAGCTTTTGGTTAGTAATAGTAACATGTATTTTGCAGAAAATTAACGATTATGAAGGTGGATGATTCAGAAGAAGCCTTTCTCATATGAGTTTAAAATGCACAGTTGGAATTCAAATTGCAATACAAAAACATTTTTCTAAAGATTGGTTTAGTAAAGTCAGAATCCAAGGACAGCAATCCTTCATAGACAGATTTGTCGCTTGCATGGTATATGTTTTTATATTGCAATAAAACACAATCTTTATATGATGAGCTCACTTAACTTCAGTAGCATATGCCACATAATGTATGGTTTTCATTAAAGTTTAGGTGCATTCCTATTGGATTATTTTTATGCTTATGTTTTTGCTCTTCAGCAGAATCAGAACTCTGTCAGATATTTGCTTTTGAACTCCATGTTCTTGCATATGTGCATGCATCTGAAAACAAAACAAGCAAGCAAAGAAGAAACCCACCCCCTACGAATTTCCTGTCTCTACAGTATCTGCAGTGTAATTAAGGTTCAAATCAAAGTCAAGAGGGAATCATTGCATTGTTTTTAGTGCCTTTCACATCAGGCTCATGTAGGGTTTTGGGTGTTTTTTTGGCTTTCACTCCACAAGATGGGAACCTTTTGCTTAATTTTCCTCAAGACTTTTGGCACGCTGACTTTCCTCTTGGCATGATCAGATGCAGGAGCCTGACTCAACCTTTTTCGCTGTTACTGTTACTGATTCTTTATCTCTGTAGAACATACTATGTATATGTTGCCATTTTCTTGAAAATTTCCCATGGGACCCAAGCCTGGGGGTATACATGTCATGTCTAAATTGTTGGGTTTTTTTTCAGAAGAGAGTTTACTTTTTTATTGCAATGGTTGTAACAATGCTAAAAGATAGCAAGCATAATCTATGGCAAAAACCTAAGAGAGAAGAGTGACATGAAAAACAGGCTTATTCTCAACTGAAGGACTTGATTTTCAGTGCTTGTTCATGTATCATGTTTGTAGCTCAGCATTTCTGACCCAGCAAGGGGCAGGGACACATCTGTATTTTCCACTGAAACTTTTTAGGTCAAGCAAAAATCTCGTACATTGTTGTAGATATCCTAGCCACAGTAATTACATAAACAGAGGAGTAGACCATGAAGAGAAGAAAAAATATATAATTTTTTAAAAAAGCATGGATAACAGATTTGAAAAAAAAAAAAAAAAGCAAGAAATGAAAATGAGAAAGCCTGAAGTGCATGGGAAAAGAAAGATGAGTGTTTATCTGCTTCCCAGAATGCAGCTTGTGGTGGGGAATACTTTCAGAACAGTTCTGGAGCTCTGAATGTTTTGGGAATAGCATTTTACTTTTTGCAGGCTGCCAAAGTGTATTCCTGATTCACATTTTATAGTCAACACAAAAAAATAACTGCCTCCTTGCAGAAATAAAGTACTTTAGTGGAAAAGGCTGTGTGAACACAAGACCCGCTTTACGGAGTATGGTAATACTTTGTAATAGTTACAGCAGTGTTTAATAAATCTAAAGGCTCAATTTGCTGTGCATGTTTGCCTTCAGCTTGCTTTCATACAGTGTGTTATAGAAAGCTGTACATCTCAAAGGAATCTGCAAGGAGGCAGGTTAGCTCTGCAGACTTCTTTGCATTTTACTTACATAAGTGTACAGTATGGTATATTACGATACGTGAGCATTTTCAACTGATAAGGGAGAAACTTTCCATTTTATTTGCCTTCTAAAGTTAATTAGTTAAATGCTTCTTTACTAGCAGAACAATACAGATAACTTTCTTATGATCTGAGCTGCAGTGACCCTAGCCAGGAAGGTGTATTTCTCTCAGTTCTCTCTGATTTCTATAGAAAATAAGGTTAAGAAGTAACTAGATTTGCTGGAAATGTGACATTTCTTGGAAATATTGTCCTGAGACTGAAACATTGCATAAAAGAGTCTTATCAGTTGACTATGAAAGAGTAAGCTATGTTTTGATAACAAAAATAATTTAAGTTCCAAATCTGATATCTTTTTACTTGGCAGTTTTTGTAGAAAAACAGTGAAATGTAATAGAGGAGTCTTGTCACAACCAGAGAAATGTTATTGTTAATACTAATATAATGATTTATTAATTAACTGCTTTTTTTTTTTTTTTTTTTTTTTTACAAACGAAAAAATTACTGTTTTCTTAGTCTGCAAATAACCAGTCATGATCAGTCAATTATTAAAAAACATGACATTATGACACTGAGCTTTAAAGATGTAAAAGGAATTACTGTCCCAGAACTTGAAAAAAAAAAAAAAAAAAAAAAAAACCACCAAAAACACACATATATTTTAATCTTAGTTATTAAATAAATTACCTCTTAGTGTTCTGAGTGTTCTACAGAAATACAGAATAAGCCTTCACTGATAATTTTGGTTTTGAATCTTCTGATACCTGTGACAACTTCTAAAACTTGTGTTGGAAATAAGCTGTGATCTTCCTGGTTACCTTGAAGAGCACTTTAAACATTATTGGTTTGCTCTTCCCACTGATGACTTACTATTATAAAACAGGAAATCAAGCATTCAACTCATAAGACATGCTGTTGCTCTTAGCCTGTATTTTATATATACATTATTGTTTTAAAAAGTCTACTTCAGATACACAACACATATAAGACGTATAAGAATTGATATATACCTTACTCATCCATTCCACACGTAGTTATTTTAGTATTACAGGGCACCAGTTGAAAAACAAAGAAGGAAAAATAAGTAAAATTAGTGTAGAAATAACTCTAAATTCAGAAGAAACAAAAATGTCTTCACTGATCTCAGTGAGCTGCCTGATTGGAATCACACTTTACAAGCTTTTCTCTCCTTGTTAAAAGCAAAATAAGGCAGTTATTAAATTGTAATTAGTATTAAAAATACATTTTTTTTTTTTTTTTTTAAGAAAACAAAATCAAAATGCCATGGCTTTCTTATTAATAAGTAATAGATTTAACAAGTTGAGCAGAATGGGAATTTTCTTCAAAATGTAACAAAGCATACTTTGCATGATGGTAAACTTGTCTTTCCCTTTCCTCTTGTATATTTGTATTCCTCCTCAGCTCCTGCTTATCGCAGAGACCATAGGTGAAGTTACAACAATCCTTTGAACAACTGTACTTTCGTACTCCCATAAACAAGAAGCTTTGAAAGTCTCAGTGGAGAAATCCTTTCTCATTAGGATTCCATCCTTGCTTTGCAGATCAGAGAGAAAACGACTGAAACATCCCAGAGTTTGGGTGCATAGGCCAACTTTTTTACTTTTAATGTAAGCCAGTGTTTTCTTTGAATTCTCAAGTATGTATGATGCAAAGATTTACATTTAGTGAAGCATTTAGTTTCTTCTGCTCAAACACTTGTGAGAAGTTCAAGCTTCTATAACAGAAATATTCAGTTCAAACTTTGCCCTGAAGTAAGAATGAAGGGAGTTCTGATAGGGAAAGCAGCTGGAGCCAACTCATTCTCTCAAGATACGTATTTGTGTTCAGTCAGAATGTATGTCCAGTTCTGATCAATGTTTTTTTCTCTACTGAGACTGTTTTTGTGCTTTATGACGTTTTCCGCCTTTTTTGATAAATCATTAATCGTCAAGATATTCAGATGTGGAATACAGAAGTTGTATCATCTCGCTAAAACTTCTTGGTAAACCTGCTGATAATTATGGTAAAATTCTTATTTTCCAGAAAGTACTCCATGTTAGGAGAGATGTGGAGGAAATATAGGCTGCCCAAGCCCAGGTTACAAGGGCTGTCAGAGATACATAGGGGAGCAGCCCATAATGAGGAGAATGAAGAAGCCTTCTCAGTATCTCTTTCCAACACATGAATTTAGTGGTGTGCAACTTCTCAGACCCCTGTTCTTCAAGGGAAAACATCTACTAAATTGGTATAATGGCAAAAAAAAGAAGGGACGTTTTCTTGAGAGACCATTCCTTTCATTTGCCTCTGAGCAACTGTGTAACAACTGTGTACAGTACCCAGTAAAACAATTATAAAATGACATCAATGTTTCTCAGAATTTATTCAATGTCATATGATGCTAAAGGCATTCACCTAAGTGGTGTTGCATATGAAGATTTTCTAGAAATATGCGTATGAACAACCATAAAGTCATTCAAATATCATATAACCTGGATTCAGAAAATGAATTTAGGGCCTTATTTGAACAGATTAAAGGAGAGAAAAGAAATATTGCACCAGGTTGGAAATCAAAACATCTCTACTATTGGGCCAAAAGAGAAAGCTTTAAAAGACTAGAAGAATATACATGGTAGTGAC